>NC_069780.1:45777500-46388035 GCF_027406575.1 Nycticebus coucang
CAAGCCCAGGCACAAAATATGACATAAGAAACTGAGAACTTCACAGCAAGTTATCCGTGAGAATATGTGGGAGAATCTGTAAAAGAATTATGAAGATACCGCTATAGCTATCGATGTTTTACATATTTAATATAATAATAATAACAAATGTACATTCATGGAGAGTTTATGTGTCAGCCCTGTGCTAGGTTTAGCTTAATCCCTTCTTTAATCCCCCCACTATGAAACAATGCAGTCCATGACACCATCTGAAATTCTAGAATGAAAAAATCTCTCAAAACTAGCATTTTGCAATAAATGACTTGATAGCAAAACCTGACTTAAACTGACTTAAGGATGTTTTTAGTCTTCATCTTACTTAGAGTTTATATTCATGCATTTTGAGGTGGAAAACTTATTGTTTGATCAAGGGCAATGCTCTATGTTGCCATGCTGAAATGTGAGTCTCCAGATTCCAAAATTTGCTTCGCCTCCCAGATCTCAGATAAGGTAGGGTGGACCTTTGAAAAGAATAACATTTATTGGAGGAGGCGGAGCAAGATGGCAGCCGAGTAACAGCTTCCTTGCATCTGGGCACCGTAAGTCTGGGGAGATAGGACTCCAGGCGTCTCTGGCTGGTGGGAACTGCCTATCATCACTCCTATGAGGATACAGGGAGTCAGCGAGAGACTTCTGGACCCCAAGAGGAGGACTAAATCCGTGGAAAACCGGCAAGTGGTCGCGTGTGTTCAATCCGTCTAAACCCGCCCACAACTGTAAGTTCAGTAGCAGCGAGACTGCAAACCAGAAAGGCCTTACCTGTGAACTGTTTTGATGTCCTTGGACTTGGCACTGAGTTAAACTGCCTTGGGGAAGGCCTGAGCGGGAGTGCGAGAACTTTGGCCGTTGTCTAGGGCCCCAGTCTGAGCCGCTGAGCCAGACGGAGCTAATAGTGTTTGGCGGTGGGTCACACGGATCCATTGTCAGCGATCTGCCCTGGCAAGCTCCGCCCTCAGGGTCGCAGAGCTAGAAACGGGTGGGAGCTGGTAACCCAGCAACCAAGTAGCCTAAGGGTGGGGTCTGAGCCGCCTTGCAGCCCTAACCCTCAGGGGCAGAGTGAGACCGGTTTTGGCACACTGAGTAAGTGGATAGCCACTTCAGCAGCGATTCCAGCAAGAAAGCTGGGAAAGCTTCTGCTCAACAAGTTTACAAGTTCGAAGTGCCTTTTAAGTAGGCTGAAGAGAGATTCAGGGTGTCTACCTGCTGGGGTTTGAGTAATCAGCAGCCTCCAGTCGTATCTGAACTGTGACTAACATCTCATACCCCAGAAGACCACGTGTTGCCCAGACAATATTCAATAACATATACAAACTGCTTTGTTTTTGGTTGTGTATTTTTTTCTTTCTTTTTTTGCTTGGTTGTTTTTTTTGTTTGTTTATTTTGACGTTGCTGATATTCTTTTGTTTTTTTAATTTCAATCTTTTCCACACAGATCCCTTTTTCTTTCTCAATTTTCCTAGTTTAATTATAATTTCCCATTGCTGCTTTTTTTAATAACTTCAACTTCATTTTTGCTAGTGTTTCTACCGATATAATTTGGTTTTTCACCCAATTTTATCCCTGTAAAGTTTTCTGTTTGCTTCTTTTGGTTTGATTTATAGCATTTTTGTCTTTCCTCTCTACTTGGTGGAGGTGGGGTACTGTGTCTGATCAGGTTAGCAAAGAGCTGCTGACCTCAAGGGAACCACGCAACTGGGCACCCCCAGAAGGTGGGGTTTTTTAAGGTTGTGTCAAAGTACCCTACTGTACACCTATATTGCCCTGTCTCCCTCTTTCTGTGCCTCTCTTCTTTTTGTCGATATTCCTTATACCCACCCCCTCTCCTTTCTCTATCTTTCTTTTTTTCTTATCACTCGGTCCTCCTTTCTTTCATCCCCTTTTTTTTTTGCTCTTCAACCTTCTCACCCTTCTGGTCCTGTAACCTATAGTCCACAGGCACAAGAACTTAAAGAGCAAGAGGAAGTGAAAGGAAAATTAGGGCAAGCAAACAGATAAAAGAAATCACTCATGAGGAAGAATCAGCAGAAAACTCCAGGCAACATGAAGAACCAGTCTAGAACAACCCCACCAAGGGACCATGAGGTAGCTACTGCAGATGATTCCACCAGTATAGAAATGTTAGGAATGACAGAAAGGGAATTTAGAATACACATGTTGAAAACAATGAAAGAAATGATGGAAACAATGAAGGAAATTGCTAATAAAGTGGAAAATAACCAAAAGGAAATCCAAAAACAGAATCAAATAAGAGATGAACGATATGAAGAATATAAAAAGGATATAGCAGACCTGAAGGAACTGAAACAGTCAATTAGGGAACTTAAAGATGCAATGGAAAGTATCAGCAACAGGTTAGACCATGCAGAAGAAAGAATTTCAGAGGTAGAAGACAAAGTTCTTGAGATAACTCAGATAGTAAAAGAGGCAGAAAAGAAGAGAGAGAAAGCAGAACGTTCACTGTCAGAATTATGGGACTTTATGAAGCGTTCCAACATACGAGTTATAGGAATTCCAGAAGGGGAAGAAGAATGCCCCAGAGGAATGGAAGCCATACTAGAGAATATTATAAAAGAAAATTTCCCAAACATCACCAAAGATTCTGACACACTGCTTTCAGAGGGATATCGGACCCCGGGTCGCCTCAACTCTAAACGAGCTTCTCCAAGACACATTGTGATGAACCTGTCCAAAGTCAAGACAAAAGAAAAGATTCTGCAAGCTGCCAGGAGTAAGCGCCAGTTGACCTACAGGGGCAAATCCATCAGAGTTACCACAGACTTCTCTAATGAAACTTTCCAAGCAAGAAGACAATGGTCATCTACCTTTAATCTACTTAAACAGAACAATTTTCAGCCCAGAATTCTGTACCCTGCTAAGCTAAGCTTCAAAATTGACGGAGAAATCAAATCATTTACGGATATACAAACATTGAGGAAATTCGCCACAACAAGACCAGCTCTACAGGAAATACTTCAACCTGTTCTGCACACTGACCACCACAATGGATCAGCAGCAAAGTAAGAACTCAGAAATCAAAGGACAGAACCTAACCTCCACACTGATGCAAAAGATAAAACTAAGCAATGGACTCTCACCAAATAAGACGAATAGAATACTACCACACTTATCAATTATCTCAATAAATGTTAATGGCTTGAATTCCCCACTGAAGAGACATAGATTGGCTGACTGGATTAAAAAACACAAGCCATCCATTTGCTGTCTGCAAGAAACACACCTGGCTTCAAAAGACAAATTAAAGCTCCGAGTCAAGGGTTGGAAGACAATTTTTCAGGCAAATGGAATTCAGAAGAAAAGAGGAGTTGCAATCTTATTTTCAGATACATGTGGATTTAAAGCAACTAAAGTCAAAAAAGACAAAGATGGTCACTTTATATTGGTCAAGGGAAAACTACAACAAGAAGACATTTCAATTCTAAATATTTATGCACCCAATTTAAATGCTCCCAGATTCTTGAAGCAGACCTTACTCAGTCTGAGCAATACGATATCTGATAATACCATCATAACAGGGGACTTTAACACACCTCTTACAGAGCTGGACAGATCCTCTAAACAGAAATTAAACAAAGATGTAAGAGATTTAAATGAGACCCTAGACCAACTATGCTTGATAGACATATATAGAACACTCCACCCCAAAGATAAAGAATATACATTCTTCTCATCACCCCATGGAACATTCTCCAAAATTGATCATATCCTGGGACACAAAACAAATATCAACAGAATCAAAAGAATTGAAATTTTACCTTGTATCTTTTCAGACCATAAGGCACTAAAGATGGAACTCAACTCTAACAAAAATGCTCAACCCCACCCAAAGGCATGGAAATTAAACAATCTTCTGTTGAATAACAGATGGGTGAAGGAAGAAATAAAACAGGAAATCATTAACTTCCTTGAGCATAACAACAATGAAGACACAAGCTACCAAAACCTGTGGGATACTGCAAAAGCAGTTTTGAGAGGAAAATTCATCACTTTAGATGCCTACATTCGAAAAACAGAAAGAGAGCACATCAACAATCTCACAAGAGATCTTATGGAATTGGAAAAAGAAGAACAATCTAAGCCTAAACCCAGTAGAAGAAAAGAAATATCCAAAATCAAATCAGAGATCAATGAAATTGAAAACAAAAGAATCATTCAGAAAATTAATGAAACAAGGAGTTGGTTTTTTGAAAAAATAAATAAAATAGATAAACCATTGCCCAGACTAACTAGAAATAGAAAAGTAAAATCTCTAATAACCTCAATCAGAAACGATAAAGGGGAAATAACAACTGATCCCACAGAGATACAAGAGATCATCTCTGAATACTACCAGAAACTCTATGCCCAGAAATTTGACAATGTGAAGGAAATGGATCAATATTTGGAATCACACCCTCTCCCTAGACTTAGCCAGGAAGAAATAGAGCTCCTGAACAGACCAATTTCAAGCACTGAGATAAAGAAACAATAAAAAAGCTTCCAACTAAAAAATGCCCTGGTCCAGATGGCTTCACTCCAGAATTCTATCAAACCTTCAAGGAAGAGCTTATTCCTGTACTGCAGAAATTATTCCAAAAAATTGAGGAAGAAGGAATCTTCCCCAACACATTCTATGAAGCAAACATCACCCTGATACCAAAACCAGGAAAAGACCCAAGCAAAAAGGAGAATTTCAGACCAATCTCACTCATGAATATAGATGGAAAAATTCTCAACAAAATCCTAGCCAATAGATTACAGCTTATCATCAAAAAAGTCATTCATCATGATCAAGTAGGCTTCATCCCAGGGATGCAAGGCTGGTTTAACATACGCAAGTCCATAAACGTTATCCACCATATTAACAGAGGCAAAAATAAAGATCACATGATCCTCTCAATAGATGCAGAGAAAGCATTTGATAAAATCCAGCATCCTTTTCTAATTAGAACACTGAAGAGTATAGGCATAGGTGGCACATTTCTAAAATTGATTGAAGCTATCTATGACAAACCCACAGCCAATATTTTACTGAATGGAGTAAAACTGAAAGCTTTTCCTCTTAGAACTGGAACCAGACAAGGTTGTCCTCTGTCACCTTTACTATTCAACATAGTGCTGGAAGTTCTAGCCAATACAATTAGGCAAGACAAGGAAATAAAGGGAATCCAATGGGAGCGTCTTTGCTGACGACATGATCTTATACTTAGAGAACCCCAAAGAGTCAACCACAAGACTCCTAGAAGTCAACAGAAAATACAGTAATGTTTCAGGATATAAAATCAATGTCCACAAGTCAGTAGCCTTTGTATACACCAATAACAGTCAAGATGAGAAACTAATTAAGGACACAACTCCCTTCACCATAGTTTCAAAGAAAATGAAATACCTAGGAATATACCTAACAAAGGAGGTGAAGGACCTCTATAAAGAAAACTATGAACTCCTCAGAAAGGAAATAGCAGAGGATATTAACAAATGGAAGAACATACCATGCTCATGGATGGGAAGAATCAACATTGTTAAAATGTCTATACTTCCCAAAGCAATCTACCTATTCAATGCCATTCCTATCAAAGTACCTACATCGTACTTTCAAGATTTGGAAAAAATGATTCTGCGTTTTGTATGGAACCGGAAAAAACCCCGTATAGCTAAGGCAGTTCTTAGTAACAAAAATAAAGCTGGGGGCATCAGCATACCAGATTTTAGTCTGTACTACAAAGCCATAGTGCTCAAGACAGCATGGTACTGGCACAAAAACAGAGACATAGACACTTGGAATCGAATTGAACACCAAGAAATGAAACTAACATCTTACAACCACCTAATCTTTGATAAACCAAACAAGAACTTACCTTGGGGGAAAGACTCCCTATTCAATAAATGGTGTTGGGAGAATTGGATGTCTACATGTAAAAGACTGAAACTGGACCCACACCTTTCCCCACTCACAAAAATTGATTCAAGATGGATAAAGGACTTAAATTTAAGGCATGAAACAATGAAAATCCTCAAAGAAAGTATAGGAAAAACACTGGAAGATATTGGCCTGGGGGAAGACTTCATGAAGAAGACTGCCATGACAATGGCAACAACAACAAAAATAAACAAATGGGACTTCATTAAACTGAAAAGCTTCTGTACAGCTAAGGAGACAATAACCAAAGCAAAGAGACAACCTACACAATGGGAAAGGATATTTGCATATTTTCAATCAGACAAAAGCTTGATAACCAGGATCTATAGAGAACTCAAATTAATCCACATGAAAAAAGCCAACAATCCCTTATATCAATGGGCAAGAGACATGAATAGAACTTTCTCTAAAGACGACAGATGAATGGCTAACAAACACATGAAAAAATGTTCATCATCTCTATATATTAGAGAAATGCAAATCAAAACAACCCTGAGATATCATCTAACCCCAGTGAGAATGGCCCACATCACAAAATCTCAAAACTGCAGATGCTGGCGTGGATGTGGAGAGAAGGGATCACTTTTACACTGCTGGTGGGACTGCAAACTAGTACAACCTTTCTGGAAGGAAGTATGGAGAAACCTCAAAGCACTCAACCTAGACCTCCCATTCGATCCTGCAATCCCATTACTGGGCATCTACCCAGAAGGAAAAAAATCCTTTTATCATAAGGACACTTGTACTAGACTGTTTATGGCAGCTCAATTTACCATTGCCAAAATGTGGAAACAGCCTAAATGCCCACCAACCCAGGAATGGATTAACAAGCTGTGGTATATGTATACCATGGAATACTATTCAGCCATTAAAAAAAATGGAGACTTTACATCCTTCGTATTAACCTGGATGGAAGTGGAAGACATTATTCTTAGTAAAGCATCACAAAAATGGAGAAGCATGAATCCTATGTACTCAATCTTGATATGAGGACAATTAATGACAATTAAGGTTATGGGGGGGGAAGCAGAAAGAGGGATGGAGGGAGGAGGGTGGGGCCTTAGTGTGTGTCACATTTTATGGGGGCAAGACATGATTGCAAGAGGGACTTTACCTAACAATTGCAATCAGTGTAACTGGCTTATTGTACCCTCAATGAATCCCCAACAATAAAAAAAAAAAAAAAAAAAAGAAAAGAATAACATTTATTGAGAATTTGTTGTGTGCCAGGCTTTGGTTCAAGTCTATACTTAACGTTAATTTATTTTATCCTCATAATAATCGTCAGAAGCAGATGTATTTATCATCCTTCATGCTTTATGGGCAATCCTTCAAGCCAATTGAGTTACAGAGAAATCAAGGAACCTAAGTTTACCAGACAGTAACCCACAAACATAGAGTTTGAACCCGGATAGTCTGGATCTGGGAAGCTTGTGTTAAACACTATACATACTGCCTCATTGATATTATTAACTGTTAACCTCAGTAATTTACTATTACTAATAGTAATTTTACTATTTATTACAACTAGATCACACAGATGTTAGAAGAAAGGACAAAGGTATAATGAAAGTCAGTCATCATGCAAAGAGTTATTACTGAGGAGGTAAATGGTATTAACTCAGTGTTTTCTTTACTTTTTGTTCCCTATTCCCCAGGGATGTAGTGGCTGCCCTATCTGTGGAATCCATCATCTGTTTAACGGTGTTTATTGATTCAGGGTGAGGGTAGGTATAGAACAAGGAGGTCTTTTATTCTTCTTTGAGTCCTCAGGCTGACATTTTAAAATCAATTCCAAGACTTTAGTTTGATAAAATAAAATAATAAAAATAGTTTGATAAAGAGCAAGAGTGTTTTATAAATTCCAAAAGCTTTCCTTTGCATTCAAAATCTGAGGTCGGTTCATTCAGTTTTGGAATATTGTACCTACAAAGAGCCACAGCTTTAGACACTATATTGCAAGGGAAGTTTTGTATGATAGGAAAGGGTTCCCCTTCACTGAGAAGGGTGAGGTTTAGAAAATGGAGACAGAGTAATGGGAGGGTATAGGTATGACTCACCTGCGTGGGTACTAGTGCCCTTTGGAGGGGAGGGGGAGTATGCTAAGCTTTTTCCAAAAGTCCTGCATTCAGACTGGTGTTGGTGTTATATAGTCTTTAGGCAGAAGAGCAATTCCTGAGGAAATGCTTGAAGGGTGTCTCAAAGAATTCTGCATCTTGTGGTATGGTGAGTAAGATAAACTTATGGCTGTTGGGTCTTCAACAAGGACCACAGAAGTTAGACAATGAGTAGAACAGACAAGGGCTATTATTTTAAGACTAAGGATTCTGACAAGATACAGAAGCATCTGGGGCGGTGCCTGTGGCTCAGTTGGTTAGGCACCGGCCCCATATACCGAGGGTGGCGGGTTCAAACCCGGCCCTGGCTGAACTGCAACCAAAAAGAAATAGCTGGGCGTTGTGGCGGGTGCCTGTAGTCCCAGCTACTCGGGAGGCTGAGGCAAGACAATCGCTTAAGCCCAG
Source organism: Nycticebus coucang (assembly GCF_027406575.1). Lineage (NCBI taxonomy): Eukaryota > Metazoa > Chordata > Mammalia > Primates > Lorisidae > Nycticebus > Nycticebus coucang. The sequence continues at coordinate 45,785,979 of NC_069780.1, forward strand.
GAGTTGGAGGTTGCTGTGAGCTGTGTGATGCCATGGCACTCTACCGAGGGCCATAAAGTGAGACTCTGTCTCAAAAAAAAGATACAGAAGCATCAACAACAGATAATATCTCAACACAACGGAACAAGAATAGTCCAGTTATGTCTCAGGAGACGTCCTGATGGATATCCTAGATGAGAGAAGGAAGGGAAAATCCCAGCAGAAGATAGCATGTGGACCAAAGTCCCTTCACCAAAATGCTGACCTGGACCAAGATGTCACTGGCAGAGGAGAGAGAGTTAGGGGAGACGCTGTGGTAGAGGAGAAATGGTTGTGACTACTTTAAACTGATTTATTGCCCCCCTCCCCAAATATTTAATAATCAAAACAAGCTTAATTTACTATATTTGGCCAATTTTGTTTATTTTTCTTGCTAGGAGAAGGAATTGAACTCCAGGGAATATGTGAGATTAAAAAACAAAGGCAGCTAGTTGAATGTACATTTATTCCAAAGGTACTACAGAATATTCTAAAACAAAACTCCATTCTAAATTATGACAGAGTTTGACTATAGGAGATAATTACATTGATAAACAACTAGAAAACTAGATAAAATTTAGGAAATAACTATGACACTTCCTGGTAAGTAGCATAGGATGGGATCCTTGAGGAAAGAGAAACAGATGCGATGAGCTATATGTTTGTCCAGGCCATGCACTACAGCACGAGAAAAGGATCCAGACAGAGCCTGGCCATGTCAGGGAGTGGAGGAAACAGAAAGGAGCATCTCGGGCAGCCAAGGCAACGGGAATTTGTGGAGCAGACCATAAAGAAGGAAAAGTTATATTGAGGAAACCAGGCCTGACATGCTCTGAGTCTACTTCCTTTGGCCTGGTGGGGCAAGAGACCAATAGAAAATTATTGTGAAAGTTACAGAGAATTGATAGAGAAATAGTAGACAAAGACAGAGAGATAGTTTTAAGAGCAGCGGGGATTCGGGAGGTGGCACACCCTTCCTTGTGAGGCTTCTAGTATGCCTCCTTGAGTAACAGGCTAGCTCTGTATTTAGTTCATACATCAGTGTTACAATCATAAATCTCATGAAGACGAGACAAACAATCCCCTCATGGTTCTTGCTGTGTTTGCATTTCTACTAACTAGACTAACTCTACAACTGATTACATTAATTGCATGGCTTTACTTGCTACTTTTTAGTGTTTTAAGGTATTTATCGTCTTAATACAAACAGAATCTTGACAAAGTAGTCAAATAGAGGCTGACTCAAGGAATAAACCCTAGCTGATCCACAGTCACACATCACAGATGTGATGTTTTAGCACTCTGACAGCCTTGTGTCCAGACAGATAGACAACTCTGGCCAAAGTAAGGTGACAGAAGAAAAGAGGTATTTCATCTCCTTATCTGGTCTGGAGCAAATCTTCTTGTGTTGAACAAGGTTTAAAGAGTCTACATTCTTTACTACCAAAAGCACTCCCCTGGAGCACATAGCACCTCCGTGGCAGAGAACGGCCTCAAAGCCTGGCTGCGCGGCAGCTATGAGAGGACGCTTCCGAATATTAAAGTGACAAAGTCTCGCGCTTTGCACTCAAAGCCAAGAAATTGTATCCGAATCACTGTCTATTACTGTCTTCCTTTGTCCATACTGTGTGATCCTATTCCTAATCATATCTCTAATAACCTACTAACAATCATTGAATATTGGTTTCAAACTTACAAAATCATTATTGCTAGTAATGAAAGCACATCAACATGTGACTCTTCTCTTATATATTCCCACATGCAGTCTTCAAAGTTACACAGAAAAGGAGTTCCAGATATCTTCATAGGGGTCTTGTGGAGTTTCTGGCTGAGTATCAATTCTATCTACAAGTACAGCATTGGACACAAGCAATTTCAGAGGGAAGAACAATTGTAAAAGAGCTGTGAGCAGAGCAATTCTTGGAGCATATAAAGGTCTGGGTATCATCTGAATTTCCATAAGCCAAAGTGAGGAGACATTCATGAAGTAGATGGTTCGTTTAGTAGATATCCCAGAAGAGCCTCAGCGGAAAGTCAGGCTAAATGAGCACAGAGTAAAGATCATCTAGATCCACACTAGAAGATATAAAAAGCTTCAGGATCCTAAAATGTAAAACCACAATGTACTACATCCAGTCAAAAATTACTGCATATGTGAAGAAGCAGAAAAATGTGACCCAAAATTTTAGGAAAATCAACAGGACAGACTCAAAGTAAAAAAGATGGTGAAATTAATTAGCACACAAGAACTTTAAAATAGCACAAATCACACACACACACATATATATACATGTGTGTATATATATATTTACATCATACATATTTACATATATTTACATCATATATAAATATATGTAAATATTTAATTATAAAATCATATGTAAATATATATATTTACATCATATAGAGATACATCTTTTTACATAAATACATGTAAAAGAAAATATGAATAAAATGAGAAAAGAAATGGAAAACATAAAATACACTCAAATGGAACTTTTAAAGAAAAAAGAAAATAATACCTGAAATGAAAGTTTTGCTGGATAAGATAAATGTTTACACACCACAGAAGACAATTATAATTGAGCAAGAATACATAGTGATAGAAAATATCTAAAATGCAGCACGAGGGAATAAAAGACTGAAAAATACTAAACTTTTTTAACCTGTGAAGCAGTATCAAACGATTTGGCATATGTTCAATTGGAATTTCAGAAGGAGGAGGAAAGGAACAGAATAAGTATTTGAAGAAGTGGCTGGGAGCCCGTGGCTCAGTGCTTAGGGCACCAGCCACATGCTCCAGAGCTGGTGGGTTCAAACCTGACCCGGGCCTGCTAAACAAAAAACAAAAAACAAACAAACAAAAAAATAGCCAGGCTCTGTGATGGGCACCTGTAGTCCCAGCTACTAGAGAGGCTGAGGCAAGAGAATCACTTGAGCCCAAGAGTTTGAGGTTGCTATGAGCTGTGACACCACAGCACAGTTAGTTGGAAGAGATTAATATTTTCAGGCTGGATATAAACACACAACCCAATTATATGCTATCTAGTAATTTACACAATTTAAATATGAAGGAAAAATATGTTAAATATAAAAAAATGGAAAATACTTTTCTGCAAACAAGAACATAAGAAAACTGGAATGGTCACATTAGTGTCAAACAAAATAGACTTCAAGATAAAAGAGTATTACTAGAGACCAAAAGAAAATCTCATAAAGGTAAAAAGATCAATACATGAAGAAGACAAGGATCCCAGGCTGGGTGCAGTGGCTCAAGCACTCTGGGAGGCTGAGGCGGGTTGACTGTTTGAACTCAGGAATTTAAGACTAACCTGAGCAAGAGGAGTGAGACCCCATCTCTATTAAAAATAGAAAAACTAGCTGTGTGTGGGGGCACATACTTGTAGTCCCAGCTACTTGGGAGGCTGAGCAAGAAGATGGCTTGAGCCCAAGAGTTTGAGGTTTCTGTGAGCTGTGATGCCACAACACTCTAACTTAGGGCAACAGAATAAGACTCTGTCTCAAAAATATTGAAGTAAAATAAAAGAAAATGTATAAATCTATAAAACTTTAGGAAAAATGAATACAATATTCTCCTATTGACTGAGGGCTAGATGAAGAGTTCATAGACTTAACACCAAAGGCACAATCCATAAAAGAAAAAATTGGCATATTGGACCTCATCAAAATAAAAAATGGTTGTTCTATGAAAGTCCATGTGAAGATGATGAAAGGCAAGCTGCAGATTCAGAGAAAATATTTTCAAATCAACATCTAAAAAGAGGCTGGTATGTAACTTTAAAATGTATAAAGAATTTTTTAAAAAATCAACAGCACAAACACCAAGGAATCCAATTAGAAGATGGGCAAAAGACACGAACAGACATTTCATCAAAGAGGATATACACATAGTAAATAAACACAAAAAAGATATCCGGCAACATTAGCCATCAGGACAATTCAAACAAAACTACAATGAGATATCACTATCCACCTACTGGATTGTCTAAAATAAAAAGACTGCTGACATCAGATGCCGGTAAGGATGCAGAGGAATGGGATCACTTCGCATTGCTGACGGGAATGTAAAGTGGTACAGCCACTCTGAGAATGGTTTGCAAATTTCTAATAAAAGCAAGCATGTAGTTACCATTGGACCCCACGATTGTGTATTTATCTAAAATGTGAAACAGAAATTAGGGATTTATCTCAGGAAAATAAAAACTTATGTTCATACAAAACCTGTCTGTCAATGGTCCTAGCAATTTTGTCTGTAACAGCCCAGAACTGAAAAGAGCCCACATGTCATTTAGTCGGTGAATAGTTACACACAGTGTGGTGAATACAGACTCAGCAATGCTATTTCACAGCTTAACGGCATGAACTATTGATATGCAACAATTTAGATGAATTTCCAGGGAATTATACTGAGTGGAAAAGGTCAATCTCTAAAGCTATGTGCTATATGACTCCAACTATGTAACATTTTTGAAATTAAAAATTTTTTATAAATAGAGAAGAGATTAGTGGCTGACGGGGCAGAGGGAGGAGAACACGGTTATAAAAGGGAAGCATGACAGACCATTCATCTTTAACACGTGCTGATGAAAATGTGTAGTATCTCCAACATGTGGATGCGAATACTTGAACCCATACATGTGCCTGATTACATGGGGGCACCCCTTACACAGCAGACCGCCAGCAACTGCTCGAAACCTAGGATGCAATTATTACATAAATGTGATAAAGTTTTTAAATTAGGCACAGTGAGGGATCAATAGTAATAGCAATAATAAAACAGAACAATTAAAACCTTATGCCAACATCACCAGTTTTGTGCTTTTAACATTTTCCTTGAATGCACCTTTATTAAGTAAAATGAAAGTCACTTGAAGATGAGCGCTGTGTTCCTGCCATAGACAATCTGATAACTGAACAGGCTGCTAAATGACTGACTGGCAGGTACACATACAGTGTGGATATGCTGGGCAAAAGGATGATCTAATTCCTGGGCAGGATGGAGCAGGATGGTGCAAGATTTCATCATGCTAATCAGAAACACATGCAATTTAATACTTAAAGGTTGTTTATTTCTAGTTTTCCATTTTATATTTTTGGACGGAGGTTGACTGAAGGTAACTGAAACAGCAGAAAGTGAAACCCCAGATAAGGAGGGAGTACTGGGCAGAGGTAAATCTGCAGACACACTCAAATAGTACCAATAAAAGTAGAATATCTGAGTAGGATGGGAGTATTGTATCAATGTCAATATCCTGGTTGGAATATTGTACCATAGCTTTGCCAAATATTACCATTGGGGGAAATGAGTGCACTGGTTCCCTTTCTGTGATTTTTTACAACTATGATTATCTCAGTAACTATTTCAAAGAAATGAAGTGTCAAAGGGTTGCCCTTGATAGTGGGTTAGAGAATGAAATCCTTGCTATGCCCTAGGATGGCCTGTCACCTATTAACTTTCTGGCCCTGTCTTAACACCACTTTGTACTGTTTTAACTATTTTCTGAATGCACCACATTCCTTCCTGCTATAAGACTTTGTACATACTGCATGTAAGGGGAATCCACATTTTGTGGATCTGAAACTTAATTTTGGATGTAGTTTTAGGTAACAATGACACACCAAATTATCAATACAAAATCAGTTACAGAACTTTGGCAGGATCCTGAGAAACTGAAGGACCCTGAAATGTAAGTTCTAATAATTTTACAGAAATCACATCTCTAACTCTACCCTCTCCCTACATTTCCAGGCCCGCTGGCTTCCCTGTTCTTAAACCCATGGCATGCATCCTCACGGTGCTGTGTACCTCCCCTCTTAGCACTCCTTACAAGTTTTAATTAGACATTTCTTTTTGTGTTTATTTGGTTAGTGTCTCTCTTCCCTACTAGAATCTAGATGCCATGTGTTTGTTCAGCAGACTATTTTATACCAGGAGCCTAGCACTCATCCCAGCACATTGTAGGTAGGGAGAGTGGCTGAAGGAACAGGCCAGTTCTTGGTAATTAGGAGGGTCACAGAGGAGGAGCAGAAGCCATGCCTGGCAAAACCAATGAGAGAACAACCGGGTGGTAAGGAGCCTATAGTCCTGGTTCAGAACTTTAATTCCTCCTTGCCATGTTGAGAACAAAGACAGGAAATATCATCAAGGCACATAGTTAAACTTAGAAGTAATGGTAAGGCTGGTAAGATAAGGAGATATTTGAATATGAATGAGGACTTATATGGACCAAACGGGTCCATATGTAAATAAGCTACTTATAAACAAAACCACTACTCCTTGTTTTGTTTGTCACTTTTAGCTTGTAAACATCAGATTATAAACATGACATAAACAAACAAGTAGGGTTATCTTCTTCCCGTTGCTTTAGTGATGAATTCATATTTGCGCTTTCTCCCTGTATCAGATAGGCTTAAAGTACCAGAACTTGATAGAATGCAAACATTTCGGAAATAAATAACAAATAAAAGAGTATGTCTAGATCTATGTCTCACAATTTCGATTTTTATTATGTTATTATTTTTTTCTCCTTCATGTTGATATTTAGAATTATAAAAATGATATGGATTTTGCTTTTTTATTCCTAAACTGCATATGAATGGCTTACAGTGTTTGTGAAATGCTCTCTATAACACCACAAACTATTTTCTTTTTTTCTTTTTTTTTTGTAGAGACAGAGTCTCACTTTATGGCCCTCAGTAGAGTGCCGTGGCCTCACACAGCTCACAGCAACCTCCAACTCCTGGGCTTAAGTGATTCTCTTGCCTCAGCCTCCCGAGTAGCTGGGACTACAGGCGCCCGCCACAACGCCCGGCTATTTTTTGGTTGCAGTTTGGCCGGGGCCGGGTTTGAACCCGCCACCCTCGGTATATGGGGCCGGCGCCTTACCAACTGAGCCACAGGCGCCGCCCCAAACTATTTTCTTAGTTCACAAACTAGTGTCAGTCAGCGAAGCTGCTTTTTCAGTGATCTCAGCAGATAGAGGTATCTGAGGCAGGCAAACAAATAGTGCTTCCCAGGATCTGCAAATGCTCTGTGAACACATTAGCTACGGATGAGGTATAGGCTACCTACCTATAGCTTTAGTGCAGTATTGATGGTGGTAGTGGGAAGGTTTCAACTTTGCCTCAATTTAAGAAGAAAGGTTTTTTAACAAGGTATGTGGAATGTTGGTTAATAGTAGGACAGCAAGTCCTATAGTGAGATTTTGGAAATTTCATACTTTGCATTTTATTTTTGAGTAAAAGTCAGATAGGCCAGGTGCAGTGGCTTGTGCCCATAATCCCCACACTTTGGGAGGCTAAGGCAGGAGGATCGCTCGAAGCTGGGAGTCCAAAAGCAGCCAGGGCAATATAATGAGACCTGTCTCTACTCCCAAGAGCCACCATCATCCGAAGGATATCTAGTTATGGGACAAATCAAATTTTCTGATTTGAGGGTCAGGGAAAGTTTTCATGGAATCATGGATTTTAAAGATTGGAAGGGCCTTCACGAAGTAAGAGGGGTCAGGTCTCCAGCAGGAGTTTACATTTGGCTTCCATTCCAAAAGCCAAAACAGCAAAAGTAACCACCTGAAGGACACCATGGGGAAGGCCTTTTACTCTCTTTCCCCTTGCTTTCAGATATACCAAAATGATCTTTCCGATTCCAGAGTCTTAACACCATGTATGAATGAAAATATACATAAGCCAACGTCTTAACTGACTGAAAAATGTAATTATTGTTAAATGCCTTAGAGAGAAAGGAAAAAGGTCAGTAGCTTGCTTGTGTATTTAGGGACTTTCCCATTACTTAGTTTCCCATCCAGAGCAATGGACTGAATCAAGGTAAGTAACTGACTTTTTTGAGCTAGATGATAACTTAAACGTTTATAGAGTTTGACTCATATGGGTTATTGTGCATACAAATGATATGTTTTATGAGCCTTAATGGTATATGATAAAACCTCATAAACATCTTTAGGAACACTCAAATTACCTTAGATATGGACTTTCAATTAAAATTTCCCCACATCAACTCTTAGACTTCCTGGTTGATTTCTTGGAATCTTGGCTGCTTCTGGGTAACAGTCTCAAGGCTCTGAGGCAGTAGTTATGCCATTTAAGAATCCAATCAGTAATTTTGTCCTTATTCTGGACAGATTTCATTATAAAGAGTATATGTACGTACACACACCCATACACACAAGTCCATACATAAAATAATCCATCCATCCCTCATAAACTGTTTTTGCCTTATTCAGAAGCTGAGACTGAGTACCAGCAGCTATCAGATGGTTCTTTGAAAAGCTTTTAGGGGACAACTTTGGATTTAAAGAAAAATAATTATTCATGAGACCTTTGGAAAAGTCTTGAGCTATAATTCAACACTAAACTGAAATGTAATGCCAATAATTCTTACCTTTACATTTTTCTTCTTGATTCTAGGTAGAGGAATGGACACCATGCTTGCAAAGGACAGTTACTGATTCTTATCACATTAAAAGGAAACGCTGAGAACAGGACAGTCTCCTGGCAAGCCTAGAGACGTTTCGTGACTTGGGGGCAATCCCCCAAGTAACTCAGTGTTCTGGTATGAGATAAGATCGGTCACTCACTAGTAAGCATGTGTTAAACATGGTTGCTTAGTAGTTCTTCATGGGGGTTGTGGGGAAAGAGCATGTGAGGAGAGCATGTGGCAGTCCTTATGCACGCAGCCCTCCTATGTCATTACCTTAACTCTCCGCACCTGCTGTGTATAATCTTAATAGACAGCAGTTGTGGAGGGGGCTCTGGGCTACCCTGCACTTAAGGTTAGTCCGCCTCCAGCAAGCTTGTACTTCTTTTTTTTTTTTATTGTTGGGGATTCATTGAGGGTACAATAAGCCAGGTTACACTGATTGCAATTGTTAGGTAAAGTCCCTCTTGCAATCATGTCTTGCCCCCATAAAGTGTGACACACACCAAGCTTGTACTTCTAATCCATGTCATGCCTGGTTCCTTCCTGTGGTGACTGAGACCAGGGCCTTAGGGGTCACGACAATTCTTTTTTGAAAAACTAGTAAAATTAATCTGGTGTCATATTGATTATCATAATAGCCTTACCTTAATAATATTATTTATGTTCCCATTTGCTTACATTATATTGCTGAGTTGTTCATTTACAGTATATCCATGTTGTGATTTTTCAAAGTTTCTCACAGAATGTGCTATTTTTTTTTTTTTAATTGTTGGGGATTCATTGAGGTTACAGAGAACCAGGTTACACTGATTGCGGTTATTAGGTAAAGTCCCTCTAATGATGGTGTGTCACACACTGTGAGACAACAGCCCCTCCCTCCTCCCCTCTCTCTGGTTCTCCTCATCCCCCACCCCCCATCATGTACTAGGTCAACAATTGTCCTCATATCAGACTTGAGTACATTGGATTCTTGCTTTTCCATTTTTGTGATGCTTTACTAAGAAGAATCCATTCTACCTCCATCCAGGTTAATATAAAAGATGTAAAGTCTCCATCCTTTTTAGTGGTCGAATAGTATTTAGTGGCTGAATATACCATAGCTTGTTAATCCATTCCTGGATTGGTGGGCATTTAGGTTGTTTCCACAGTTTGGCAATTGTAAATTGAGCTGTGATAAACAGTATAATGCAAATATCCTTATGATTAAATGACTTTTTTCTTCTGGGTAGATGGCCAGTACTCGGGTTGCAGAATCAAATGGGAGGTCTAGTTTGAGTTCTTTGAGGATTCTCCATACTCCCTTCCAAAAAGATTGTATTGGTTTGTAGTCCCATCAGCAGTGAGAATGTGCTATTTTATTTCTAGATATTTCACCATTTTTAAGTGCTTTATTCTTTCCTGCTCAAATAATAACTTTCTTTTTATATAATATTCTTCAGAGGAAGTAAGCAGATTCTCATAGGTTGAAATGTTTAAACACATCCTCAAAACATTAATTGGAAAAAGAAAGAATAGGTCACACTTTTGGCAGGAAAACACTTAAAAGAAGTAGGTTTCCAGCAAAACTAATGGATTTGTGAAGTCCATTAAGAGATAATCCCATCCTGGGCGGCGCCTGTGGCTCAGTGAGTAGGGCGCCGGCCCCATATGCCGAGGGTGGCGGGTTCAAACCCAGCCCCGGCCAAACTGCAACAAAAAAATAGCCGGGCGTTGTGGCGGGTGCCTGTAGTCCCAGTTACTCAGGAGGCTGAGACAAGAGAATCACGTAAGCCCAGGAGTTAAAGGTTGCTGTGAGCCGTGTGACGCCACGGCACTCTACCGAGGGCGGTACAGTGAGACTCTGTCTCTACAAAAAAAAAAAAAAAGAGAGATAATCCCATCCTAAATTACTATCTACACAAATTAAAAAAGAGTAAACCAAGAAGGTACATTAAGTAATTACCTCAGAAATGCATCAAATCCTAACATATATTAACAAATAGCAGTCAATTTCCAACTTAGTCTTTTAAGTTACAAAAAGGAAAGTTGTTGGAGCTGCATTCTACATTATAATGAGAAGATTTAGAATAATTTTTAGAATAAATTATACAGTATTTAGAATGGATTTTGTTTCCTAGTTCGAGGAAATACTATGGTTGAGAAAAAGAAATGACCATTTTCACCCTCCCTGTCCCTTAATGGGGTCTCAGAAACAGCTCTTTGTCCTCATCTAGTTTTCTGTGCTGTCTGCTGCTAGACAAGACACTGAGGCTTCTTTCAGAAGCAGAGGTGTGTGTGTGTGTGTGTGTGTATAAATTTGCTGACCCTAACCTTTGTAGCAATATATGAAATTGAATTTCATATCATTTTTATGTCACACAATATTACTCTTTTATTTTTTAATCATTTAAAAATGTAATAACTTTTCTTAGCTCATAAGACACATAAAACCATACATATATATATATACATACATACATACATACATACATACATACAGGGTGGTCATAAAGTTTGAATGCAATTGAAAATAGTGTGCAATTTTAAATTGCACATGAACTTTATGGCCACTCTGCATATAAGACTCCATATGTTATCTACAGAGGGTGCCAAAAAATGTTTACACATTTCAAGAAAAAAAGAACTGTATTAAAATAGTAATACTCAAATTACTTTTGACTTCTGCAATTATAAGAGGTACAAGATACAATATATAAGATAACAAATGTTCTCAATATATATTATTATAATTTCAATATAGTTTCTTCCTTTCTTAAAATATATATACATTTTTTGGTACCCTCTGTATATCCTCCTATTTCAGTCTCTCATAAAAATGGTGTAATATATATGAGGTATATATAATATATACATAAGATATAAATATATATATTCACACTCTTCCTAATTCAGTCTTTCTGTGCTATGTGCTATTCTGCCAATAAAAAATATATATATAGTATATCATCATGTCATTTGGCAGAAACTGAATGTTACAAGTCAGGAATTATACAGGAGGAATAGAAATGCATTCAATGTATCCTAGGGGATAAATTAGACAAGTGGCAACCTCTCTAAGTTCACAGGTGCTAGAAAATACACAGCGGGTGTTTGGAGTCCTGGGGAGAGTGAATGGGAGGCGGAGTTGGCTAAGCAGTGATGTGGCCGCAGCCCAGGCTAGGATTTGGCAAACTGTAGCTCCAGCGCCCTTTGCAGCCCCCATCCAGCCCCCGATCCAGCCTGCCTTCTGTTTTTGTTTGGCCTGTGAGCTAAGGAAGGTTTATACATTTGAATAATTGAACGAAATGAAACTTTGTAATCTTTTGTGACATGAAAATAATATGAAATTCAAATTTCAGTGACCATAAATAGTTCTATTGGGATAGAACGATGGCCATTTAGTTACCTATTGTCTATGGCCACTTTCAAAATTAAAAAGGCAGAGTTCAACAGTTGCAACAGAGACATTGTCACAAAGGTTAAAACATTTACTATCTAGCACTTTTCCTGGAGAAGTTTGCTGACCCCCATTCTAAACAGCCTGGACCAATGCTTCTCAATGTTTCCCATGCATGTGAGTTACTTGGGAGTTCTGGGAAAACCCCCAAGATTCTGATCCCCAGAGGTCTGGGTAGGGCCTGAGTATTTGCATTTCTAATACCCTCCCAGCGGGTGCAGATGCTGCTGGTCTGAGGACTCCACTTTATATAACAAGGGCCTAGTGCAGGGTTAGCAAACTTCCCCACAGGGCCAAATAGTAAGAACATATGTTAGGACCTGTGGGTTAGATAGTCTTTTTTAGCGCTCAGATTTTCAGGGGGAAAAGCAGACATAGACAGTATGTAAAAGAGGAGGAGTGGCTGTTTCGTTCGTTTGCAGACGCAGGTGTTGGGCTGCACCTGTCCCCTGGATTGCAGTGTGCCCGTTGTTGGGCTAGTGCATTAGTAAGGGGTATCTATTAATAAAGAAGAAATGTCCTACTTCCAACTGACTTCCTCGTTCCATTACCCCCTGGTAATAATAACAATGAGCTTTGGGGGGAAAGTAACTTATCCAAAACTGCCACAGAAAATCAATAGTGAACCTGGGATAAAGCGTGCCCCATGATGCTTGGACGACCGTCAATAGACCATGCACATGGGGACTGTGGCCGACCTCATCCCCTTCACTCTGGGCCTGCTGCTCACAGACTTAACAATAAAAGATGAGACATCTATTCAGGGCCAACATTAAATGTAGGCATCAGAAAACTGAATGTTTGGCTCAGGGAGGGCAGAGTTTTCTATTTTACACCTTCACCGCATGTTCCTGAAGTTAAGGCTCAGACAGACCTCCAAAGGCACGTGTTTGTCTCACCGTCTTGGAGTTCTCCTCTTCCAAAAATGAAATTGCTTTACTTTATAATAATGTGTTATTTTAGGCACCAAATAGTGTGGCATTCTGCCTTCCCTGTACACTTTGGAATTTTTAATTATACAACGAATGTCCCTGCTAACCACAATGACTAAAATTACATTTCTCTTTCCAAATTCTTCTAGAATTTTTTCCCCCTTTCTTAGCTATGGTAACTGAAGTAGGGAATAGGCCTGGATTCTGGCCTAGGACGCAAGCTTTGTTTTCGTCTTCTTTACACTGTCATTTCTGTGTAATTTAGTGTTTGTAGATAATACATCCATCAGCATAACAACATACAACATATTAGTAGAACACTAAGAACAGATATGTTGTAAATAAAAATGCTTTCGAAAATGTTTTCTAAAGTCTCAGACACAATATGCCGTACATTACAGATAACATGTACAGATGATTAATTTTGTCATTTTTATGAAGCATCTGTTGAAAACTTAACATCAGTGCTGTGATGATTAACAACGTTTTCCATTTTATGAACAACCTGGGTAGGTTGTAGGACAAGAAGGAATATGATGAGCTTTCTACGTCCTCAGAATTTATCATCTCAAATTTTTAGATGGGGAAGGAGATTGAAATGTGACATTTAATATGAACTTACACAGGATCATGGAAGATATTAACATATGTTTTAAAATCTCCTAAACTAAGTTAATATACTTTAAAAGCGAACTACATAAAAGTTGCAGAGACTATTTTGTTAAAATATTCTTGTTAAAATGCTTCGATACATCTTTATTAAGAAGTCAAGTCCACTGGGGTGTTATTGTAATTATAGCCACAGTTCTGCCTCTCAGGTTATTCAACTAAAGCCTGGTTATTTTTTAAAACACTCTATTATTTCTTGGCTCGGTGCCCGTAGCATAGTGGTTATAGTGCCAGCCACATACACCGTGGCTGGAGGGTTCGAACCTGGCCCAGGCCAGCTAAACAACAATGACAATTGTAACAAAAAATAGCCAGGCATTGTGTCAGGCGCCTATAGTACCAGCTACAGGGAGGCTGAGGCAAGAGAATTGCTGAAGCCCAGGAGTTTGAGGTTGCTGTGAGCTGTGATGCCACAGCACTCTGCTGAGGGCGACATAATGAGACTCCGTCTCAAAAAAAACCCAAAAAAAACAAAAAGCACTCCATTCTTTCTTTTTTTTTTTTTACAGTTTTTGGCCAGGGCCAGGTTTGAACCTACCATCTCCGGTATATGGGCCCAGCGCCCTACTCCTTTGAGCCACAGGCTCTGCTTACTCTATTATTTCTTAACAGTAGTTTTTAATTTGTTACCAAGTTAATGTAGCAATATTCATCACTAATTTGAAAGCAAGCCATTAATCAAGTTTCCTGGTTACCTTGGTGAGCAACAGAGGGAATCAGGTCTGTGTCTCCTTGCGACTTTTGGTCCTTACGTGAATCAATCAACTGGGCAGGTGAACTGAAAAAATGCCCGACAATCACAAATATCCAGCAGGATATTCTTGATATTTCATAAGAAAATACTAATAACTAAGGAAAAAATCATTAACATAAGCCATACTTCCCTTAAGGGAATTTCTTTTATTTTGAAGAATTACTTCATGCATGTGTCTGGTGCGACTACAGACCATGCATTGTAACTTGCTTATCTTTAGTGACATTTGGCCTGTCTGTGTGTACTTGGCAGCCTTCCCCAAGCACTGGCCAGGGCCATGTTATACAACTGCCATTAGTCAGGCAAAAGCAAATATAAACAACACTGGGGAATTGTTTTTCCACTTTTAGCATGGAACTTAAAAGCACAATATCTTAAATTTAGGAAAAATGAGATATAAGCTGACATATTCATATGCATTCCATATCTCACTAAATGAGATTCCAGCAGGCAATGAAAAGAGAGCTAAAAATTCTGTTTGGTTATATATTGCACAGTGGAAACTGAGGTGTAGGGGCCAGGAGAAACCTTACCCTTCACCTTCTGGAGGTTTGCCGAAAGATCAACCACCAAAAGGCAGATTAACAAGAGAAGAGGCACTTGGATTTATTAATGAGAGTCACAGAGCAACTACTCCAATTCCTCCGTGGGGCACAGAAGCTTATATGCCATCCTGAGGTTGAAGAAAGGATGAGGGTTCAGTACATGGCCCAGAACAGGTTATGGTGGTAAATCAGGTAACGAGAGGGAGAGAAGAGGAGGCCTAGCAAAAATGGTCTTGTTTTGTAGATGAAACAGAATAGGTAGTAAATGTGCTTTTCAAAACAGATGCCAGAAAGATGCCAGATTCTCAGTTAAGCTCTCCTGCACGTGGACAAGGGAGGGCTTGAGAGAAAGTCTGCCGGCATCAATGCCAATTTCTCTACAGAGGCAAATCTCCTCCACAAAAGACATCATTTCAGCTATGAATAGCCAACTTGAAATATGGCAAAGAAATATATTTTGGGGTAAAATATTTTTATTCCCTTCCATGGCAAACATTCTTTTCCTAGTGTTCTCCAAGGGACCTGAACACAAAATAACACAAACCCTAAACTGTGTGGAAATAATGGTGTGTCTTGTGATTAACTTTTAACTTGGTATTTTGCCTTGTTGCTAAATAAAATGCTTGGAATGTTAATTTGGAATGTAGAGCACTAAATTAGAATTCAGTATTGTAAGATTTGAAGCAAACACAGCAGTTAAGGGATTTAAAATTCCTGCATTTCATCACTTCTGGGAGATCATTTCTTTATAAGTTAGAATGGTCTATAAAGTAGCAGCCCAAAGGACGGGGCAGTGGAGAAGGAAAATGGAAAAACAGGAAGGATTGTCCTTCTTCATTTGGTTTAAAGGCATATAGAAAGAAAAATATTAAGGGCAAATAGTAATACAAAATGCTGAGGTGCAAAGTTACTGGCATTGACGAGGCAGTGTAAACTAACCAGGACTGTGATTTCAATTTGCTGCTAAAATATGAAATACAACAGGAGGAAACCCCCCACTGATTCTCAAGTAGTTGAACTGTCACTGTCAGTGTGAAGAAAGGCTCTGCATCATGTTGGGCCTTACTGGACGTTGTATGGCTTGAGTCTGTGGGGTATCTAAAACTAACACACCAGGCAGGGCGGGGTGGCTCGGGCTTGGAATCCCAGCACTCTGGGAGGCAGAGGCATGAGGATCCCTTGAGCTCAGGAGTTCAAGACCAACCTGAGCAAGAGTGAGACCCCATCTGTACTAAAAATAGAAAAAATTAGCCAGGCGTTGTGGTGGACGCTTGTAGTCCCAGCTACCTGCAAGGCTGAGGCAGGAGAATCACTTGAGCCCAAGAGTCTGAGGTTGCTGTGAGCTATGAAGATGCTATTGCATTCTACCAAGGGCAATAGAGTGAGACTCTTATCTTAAAAAATAAAAGAAAATAAAAAATAAAATTAATGCACCTGCACCAGAAGGTAAAACTGACTGTGAGTGGCCTTTTTGTCTGCTCCTATAAAATTCCTGGAGCCTACCAAGGAGCCAACCTGGCATCACGTGATTAAATAGGTTCTGTGATGGCTTTTTCAGAGTGAAAAATCCAAACACACCCAGAGATTGATCATGTAGATGTGTAGTCCATAAAGATATGAACTCTACCCCAAGTTTCTCAGCAGAAATGAATCTAGAGATGAGAGAGATGGAGGTAGAGATAAAAAGTGTTTCCCAAGGCTCCAAGTTCTCAGAGCCATGAGAAAGGAATGGAAGGGTTAGTTCTGTTTAGCCCACTCAGAGGTTCACTTGATTAGGCTTTAATCTGGGATAGACCATCTCATCTGGACTGTCTGAAGTTTTAGTGTTATAATATATGGCCTCAAATTATTCAAAATCAAGGGCACATAGGTAGTGAGCTGTTGCACTCTAGTCCACCCTGGGCAACTGCTGTTCACTGCAGAGAGAACTCAGCAGTTGTGTGACGGGACTCTTGTCCCTTGCAGAGGATAAAAAGCAGTGGACGCAGCCAGCTGACACTGACTGGCTTGTGGCCTATCTGAATGGATTCTTCCACAATTACACAGGATCAAATCTGAATGTCACTGGGACACAAAGCAATAATGTTTCTGATATCTTGAATCCTGTTAAAAAAAAAAAAGTCACTTGCCATTTGTAACTTTTCAGCATTAAAGTGGATGAAGTAGGATTTTAACAAATGAAAGGAAATTACTTGTGTTATAATGTCTATAACCTTACAAAGACATTTGATTTATATATTTTTAAGAAGAGCCAATTTAGAGAGAGATTATGAGTAATGGTGATGATGCAAATCAGAGAAGAGGCAGGAATTCAACCAATTTTTGTAAAAATATTTTTTGAGTCATTTATTTATTTATTTATTTTGAGACAGAATCTCACTCTGTTGCCCTTGGTAGAGTGCCATGGTGTCACAACTCACAGCAACCTCAAACTCTTGGGTTTAAGCCGTTCTCTTGCCCCAGCCTCCCAAGGAGCTGGGACTACGGCACCCACCAAGATGCTCGGCTACTTTTTTGTTGCAGTTGTCATTGCTGTTTAGCTGGCCAGGGCTGGGTTTGAACCCTCCAGCTCCGGTGTATGTGGCTGGTGCCCTGGCCGCTGAGCTACAGGCACTGAGCCGGGAATTCACCAATTTGGAGGCCTCCTCCTCCCCGTGTGACCTAGACAACTCTGTTCTTACTACTGTGTTACATAGAATGCAGATAGCAGGCCTTAGGAGGGCCTGCGTCTGAATCTGCCCGCGTGGCTTAGATTATTTGTTTCAAGCAGTTGTCTGAAGTCAGACAACATTTACAAATAGATACCAGGAGTGCTGTTTAAAGTTTCTGAGAAACCACAGGAACAAGACAATTTATTGAACAGAATAAATAGTGGGGATTTGGAATGATCCTTTTGAATCTATAACAAGTGGCAGAAAAAAAAAAAAAAAACAACAACCAATTTTCCAGCTGTTTGGGATGAAATACTTTCCCATTTCATATCACAGTTGTCTAACCAGCAAAATGCTGAAGTGATTAAATATGAAACCGTGACACCAAAGCTGAAGAAAACTTGTTTGGTCAGAAATGCTTCTGGAAGGAGACTGCAGCTTTAGTTATTTCTGTTCCGTTGGTCAGTGATGAAATGTGCTAAATTATCCACAGAGGAAGGTTTACTTGGTGGTTTGAAGGTATCTTCTTTCAGAATTTTGATGTGGCAGCACATCCCTTCGCAGCTCATTTCCTGAGGGTTCCTAAACAAGAGCCAAACCCAGAGAAAAAGAAAAGTTTTAAGATCTCTCACCTCACTGTGAACCCTTCCCGTGTTTAACCATAGAAGACACGCTCATAATCTGGCTTCAGCTGAACACTGCCACAAGGGCCTAAAGTATTTATTATGCAGAGATCCAGGGTCTAATTTTCACCAGAAAAATAAGAGATGCCTTTACTAGTATTGCACTTTGCCCAAATGTGAAACTGAAGCCGAATGAGTGAAACAACCTTACTTTTCTTATAATAATTTTGTTGGAGAAAAATTTCAGTAGGTTCATGCATGTGCAAACAGCATTAATGTCTTTTGTTTGTCCACTGGAAATTTATGACTATGCTAGTTGCTATCATCCATGACTTTGGACTCTACGATGAGGTTAAAAGAAAATCTATAAAGAATCAGGCTGTTAGTCATTAGGAAAAAAAAATTCAATACCTCATAGTCATTGTCCAATACTTTTTGTACAATACTTTTTCTTCTGTCTAAACTTAGAAGTGGGGGAAATGGCAGATACAGCTTCCAAAGTACAGCTTTGGGATTGAAGACGTAGCAGGACTGGCTGGAGCACAGTCTGGGGCTAAGTAACAGTATGTGGTGCCTGTTGCGTGCTCTGGACACTGGAGAATCTGGAATTGTATCCTGGAATTGCATTGGGGACCCAGGCTCACATGCTTGTTGAGTTAGTACTTAAGGCCATTGATTGTCCTTTGTCATTTTTGTCTGACTTCAATAGCATAATGCTAAATGGCTAATAATACACATTTTTTCACCTATAAAGTTATAAAGATAAATATAGTCTCAAGATATCCAGTTACGGAATCCATAGAGCTAAATCCTCAAAACAGAGGCAGGATAGCAGAGGGATTGAAGCTACCTGGAAGAATGAATAAAGTGAATATATATCTTCGAAGAACACCATTTCCAATTTTAAAGTGAATGTGATTATTTTCAACTAAGCCCAATCTGATACGATTTGATTGGTCTCTACTCTTTAAAGTTAATAGTACCAATTTATGAAATTCTTAAATTACTGATTTCTTTTTTAAAAATACAATATTTTGGAGGTTTGTGGGGGGTCAAAATAAATTACACATATTATTTTTCTTGGCATTTTTGTGAAAAAGTCAAAGATTAGCTCTCCCTAAGGGTGTGCTGGTATTTATTAACCAGCTCTTGGAACGGGGTTGACCCTGTCCAGATTCGTAGTATTTGACAATCAGCATGGTCTAAAATACCCTCATAATGTCCAATTTCAAACTGCCAATAGGATGTCAACTAGGTAGAAAACCTCCTGAAATTTTAATGATTGGCTTTTACAAAGTGGGATGAGTACGCTCACCAAGGCTAGTTTTGAACAGAATGTGAAAACAATCCTAACTTTAGAGTTTGTCAAATTAGTTACCATAGATGGGGATAGAACCTTTAGCCCTTTACTATATGATCCTTTAGATACCTATAAAAATTCATGGGAAACCTAATATGGATAAGACTGTAAAAGTTTTACTATATTCTCTATGCCCAGAATCTTCCATTAAATATATTTTAAAAATATATTAAATTCAGAGAACAGTTCCTCAAGACTTTTAGATAAATATTCAGTGTGCCTCTAAAAGAGAACAATTTTAATATTGCTTATACTATGTTACTGTTGGAAGTATAATATCTGTAAGTGACCATAAATAAACTATATACTGCCAGCTGCTAAACCTCTTCCTTGTACTACTTTTCAATTTGTATTCCTCTGTTGTTTCCTTTTTGGCACCCTTTTCCCTCAAATTAGTCTCCCTACATCAATGCCACTTTATTTCACCAGAACAAATGTCCTTATGAAAGCTCTTCGTCAGCTAGACTGTTTACAACATATAACTGAAACGATCTTACTTGTCTCCTTCAATACTACTCTTCCACGTGAAAACAACATTACAGGGACATTGCCAGCCATGGGACAGAGCTTGGAGAATTTTTGGAAAAATAATCTCCGAATAATCCCAACATACCTGGAAATGTTAATAATTTAGAGAAAAGAGACTTAATTGTTTGATCTGCCAAAATATGAAGTTACAAGTAATAGATTCTTGATGTTATTCATTCCCTTGAGCAGCTCAAGCTTGAGACTGAAAAGCTTTGTAGACTAAATTCACTGCCTCTTTTTAAAAAAATTATTTTAATTTATTTATTGCTTTAAAATTATTTTTTATTCAATCATAACTTTGTACATTGATGGGGTTCAGGGTACTGCTTCAATATACAATGTGAAATGCTTTTGAACTAAGTAACACATCTGCCACAATTATACTCATTTCTTAATAGTTTTGAAATGTACCATTGCATCATGCACATTAGGTGAGGTCCCTCCAAATGCCCTCCCTCCTCCCATATCCCCTCTCCCTTCCCTTCTCTCTCCTATTCCCTTCTACTTTCTGAACTATAGTCACATTTTGCCATTGGTATGAGTGTGTAGGTGGTTATATATTGATTTCATAGTAGTATTGAGTACCTTGGATACTTTTTTCCCCATTCTTGAGGTACTTTACTAAGAAGAATATGTTCCAGCTCCATCCAGGTAAACCATAAAAGATACGAAGTCTCCATCTTTTTTTATGGCTGCATAGTATTCTATGGTGTACATAGACCACAATTTGTTAATCCATTCATGGGTCAATGGGCGCTTGGGCTGTTTCCAATTCATCACCTCTTGAGGTTTTTTTTTTCTATTGGCAGCTGATAAGGAGTGCTTTCTCAATAAATTCACTCAAAATAGGTCTTATTTGTGATTTTTTTTGTATAGTCAAGAAACAGTTTTATAAAATCACAAATAAACTTTAGTATTTTTTTTAAAAGGTGCTTATATTTTTTGACTTTCCAATTCCTCTCTTGTCTTCTATTTTAGTTTGCTTTGACAAAGGAGATGCATAGGGTGATGCTTTAGAATAATGAAGAGGAAAGGTAGTTTTAAAAAGAATTATAGGATCAGAGAAAATTGAGAAAAACACCATTTTTCTTTCTTAAGCATCAAAATGGGCTCAGACCCAGTTAAGCAAGTTGACTGCATTGATTTTTTTTTTTTAAATTTTCGTTTCTAAAGAGTTCTGAGAACTCTCCCTTTGCCAAGGATTTAAGACAACTGGCAAGAAGGACAGCCTTTAAACACATCATGAGTGATAATTTTTCTTTCCATCTACAAGGAAATTATTATCCATGTTCTTTTCCTATCCTTCTCCATCAGCTGCTCCTTGATAAGTAGGTGTTAAATTAGCATATTTGTTAAAAAGGAAAATAAACATACATCTTACAGGGGTCAGCCAGAGTCACACAATGTGCTGTGGGGAAATTTCCATTTACTTATGTCTTAGTTTCTACGTACATTGAGATGAAACTTTGATTCTTCGGGGAATTATTTTTCAAATCATCCTATTACATAAAATAAAGCACTTTGGATGTTCAGAGGAGACCATGGTACAACATGAACTTGTTAAAAAAGAAAGATGGTAGGGTGAGCTAGTGTATTCAACCAGTGAGCACTGCTTTCACCCCAAAACCTTGGATGTATGTTTTCGATTGGATGCATACTTCCTGAGGACGCTGTTGTCCTTGAAGGCCCCAGCCGTGTAAAGCATGGTGCTTTGTACTTGGGTGTTCGATGAGCGTTTCTTCTTTTCTTGAATTGAGTATCTCAGATTCTCAGAACTGTACACTCTCCACTGAAACAAACAAAAACCTGCCCATGGAGATGACTAACGCTGGTGGTCAGCAGATTATACTGTGTTTGTGATTTAGTTTCCTTTTTATTTTGTAACCAGATTTCCCTTCATAGTATCCCTCATTATTCTGTAATGTAAAGTCTTCTGAATTTCTGCTTCTCTCCGGAGTGTCATCAATTAGCAATATATTATGCCTTTTGATAACATTTTGATCCTTTCTGCTTACGTCTGCAGTGTGCAATACGACCTCTCAGCTGGAGTCTTCCTCTTCCTATCTTCAAGTCAATAAGGCATGTAAAACCCAAACTACTCATGTCTTCTATTCTCCAAATATCTGTTCACCATAAAATGAGAGGAAAACTTAAAAAAAAAAAAAAAAAAAGACTTCCATTTCTAAGAGATTTTTAGTTCCTGACCTAAATCTTTGCAGACTTAAAGAAAAATGCTATAGTTTAGATTCTGAGAAAATGCTATCAAAAGAGAAGAATCTGTTTTCTAGGCTTATCAATAATGGAGATTAAATAATTAAATAATAAAGTTTCTAAGGAGAATAGTAGAATCTTGGAAAACTTGGCAAAGAGAGATAACCTCTTTTTTTCTTCTCTACATTTGCTGGAATATGTTACAGTTCTGCACCCAGATTCATCTCGGTTGCTATGAGGGCCACACAATTGCTTCAGATTGTTCTGAAGTCAAATCTCTGGGCAGATCAGCAGATAAAATGTATCGAAAAACCACAGAAAGTAATGGGCAAAACAAGGCAAAACCAAAATTACCCCCCAAAAAATTTAATCAAGTGAAATTTTCTTGATTTCTACTTTTCAAAGTAACTATGTCATTAGTTAAACAGCATGTTCTTTTGTATTATTATATGTTTGAGTGCATCTCCCCATGGACCTTAATCTTCAAATATGGTGTTTCCTTTCATTTAAAAGGGTTGCGATGTTCCCATCCCCTTATTTTCTAACAGACTTGCTGCTGGGAGAGATTAACTGTTGCCCTAGAAACACTCAAAACATCAATTTTCCTGGAGCAATACCTCACTAATCTCAGCACTTAAATCACAATGTTTAGTTAGAGCTTGTTCAGTGAGTACTTTAAGGTTGATTAAATGACCATTAAAAGTCCCAGAGCAACTAAAGTAAAAAGCTCAGAAGTAGTAGATTACCCATTTTGAAACACCCACTCTTTCCATTCAGAGGAGACCAGTTTTATCAAGACCACCTAGAAAAATATACAATTACCATTAACTATTGAAAAGTGACAGAATCATAAGTATTTATAGTACACATAATCCTTGACACATGTATAGCCCATAAAAAGTTTTCTAAAATTTCCTAAATGTGGCTTTCAGTCAAAACTTAGATAAGCATCCATGTGCATCTGTGGGCACCCTCAGTGTGCAGAATATCTCTTTTATTTGCTTACTCTCTCACTTGTTGAAGTACTTTCCTTCTGCTCGTTGCTAGTCAGCTTTCCAGGGAGAGGTTTGGCAATTTAGTTTATGTCTTGTCTCTTGAGGAAGGCACAGAGGACAGAGTATGGATTTGAGAGATACCTTTAGGCTGTTTGATTTCACTGGAACAGGAAGAGATTGGGTTTTTGTACTACAATTTGGATTAGAGATTAGATAACCTCCTGATAGATGGAAAGTAGAAAGTAATTAGAAAGGCCCAGTGCAGTGGCTCAGGCCTATAATCCCAGTGCCCTGGGAGGCCGAGGCAGGTGGATTGCCTGAGCTCATAGGCTGGAGACCAGCCTGAGCCACAGCGAGACTTCGTCTCTAAAAATAGCTGGGCATTGTGGTGGGCACCTATAGTCCCAGCTACTTGGGCAGCTGAGGCAAGAGAATCACTTAAACTCAAGAGTTTAAAGTTGCTGTGGGCTAAGACTCCATGGCACTCTACCAAGGGTGACAAAGAGAAAGTAATTAGCAAGATCCAGTTTGAAAATATGCCTGTAAATTAATGCATTTGCTCTTAGAAGTTCCTAAGAAAGGAAAAACCAAAACGAGACTGAAACAAGATAAATAACAATACCAAAAGGGTGGGGTGGCTCACGTCTGTAATCCTAGCACTCTGGGAGGCCAAGGCAGGTGGATTGCTTGAGCTCATGAGTTCAAGACCAGCCTGAGCAAGAGTGAGACCCAGTCTCTACTAAAAAAATGAAAAACTGAGGCAAGAGGATCTCTTGAGCTGAAGAGTTTGAGGGTGCTGTGAGTTACAGTGCTGTGGTACTCTACCAAGGGCAACAAAGTGAGACTCTGTCTCAAAAAAAAAAAAGAATGTTAACAAAAACACAAAAACTTAATTCATAAATTAGGAGTTGGTCGGTGATTTTGGACAATGCTGGTACAATTCATGAGGTGTCAAGGGGAAATGCCATTCCAACATGTTTAAAACGACTTTCCATTGCTGCTAGACCATTGACAGGCCACTCCTAATTCCTACTTCTCCCTTACCTTGGTGGAGCATACTATTCTTCCGTGAAGATTTAGAGAAATAGGTGCTACTGTGTTCCCATTTTAGAAATAGCAGAACTGAGACATGAAAAGTCCTTGTGTTTCTCTGGGTTTGTATAGCTCTCCGAAGCAGGAATGTCCTGCTGTATTGGAGATGTCCTTTCACAGAAGCTTACTTTAAAAAAATGTGTACTGCTCTGACTCACTAAGCCTATTTGTATTATACAAATGTACAAAAGCTCATTAGAAATATTGGTTATTATGAATTAAAATTTAATTTGAATTTTTTAAAATAATTCATAGGAAGACTTTGCTTTCTGTAAATGAGATTTACATGCAAAATACATTTTACTTGTACTTTATTTTTTCAGTTATTAGATATTTTGAATATTTTGAATATTTAATAAGTATGAGTTATAATTTTTAAAATAGTAATCCTCAAATTTCCACTTTGGTGCTAGGAAAACATGTGAATCCTTTTTCCATGTGACTTGATTTTGTATTGACTATAGATGTAAATCCTAGTCTAATTTTCCTCTAGTCAAGATGCCTTAAACCCATGTTTTCAAAGTGTGTGCTTTCACACACTACAGCTATATAGTTTAAAGTTGATTTTCTACTTTAAAGAATAAAGGACACACAAAGTACATAAATGGAAGCCACCCTGTGGTTTACTCCACAGGATAGTAAAGCTGGAAGGAACTTGTGGGGTCCTCCAGTTGGGCTCCCTGAGCCTCTCCTGGGTAAAGATAAGGACACTAAGCTCAGTTGTCCGGTGTGGCTTGCCAAGGCCACACAGCTAGCTCAGGCACAGCCAGCACTGGAGCCCACATCTCTTGGCTCTCACTGGAGACCTTTTCCACTATATTTCACGGGGATCACATTTAGAAAAGATTAAATGTTGAAAACTTTCTACATCTTTATTTTAAAGGAGAGGAAATCTCTGACATGAATTATGCCCAGCATTTCCAGTATTTATCTGAACAGTACCAGACCTCTGAAAATGTTGAGTTTTGTCCTTCATAAGCTACATCGAAAATAATGATAGAGCCAACTTCATCTCCTGTGTGAACACACTGGAGACGCAGCTGCTCTGAGCCTTTCTCTTGAACATTTGCCTATTTAATTTATTGCAAAATTATTGTGGATTTTGGAATAGGCTGAAGTGTGTCTTAGTTTATAGCAATGTTATTTAAAGTTCACCATGAAAAATCACAAAGGTAAAAATACTAATCGTCCTTTCCCCTATTATAAATAGTTTCTAAAGCACTTTTATGATAATTTCAAAGGAGCATTTCAACTTCCAACACATGCAACATATGCCATCTGAATGCCTGGGAAGAAATGCTTGACTCAAGAAGAACTTTGTTCTTTTGCTAGTAGGAAGTGCATTACTCTAAGTAAGTGTGTGTGCTTCAGTACCCTTGAGGATATTTAGTAATAACATATTTCTTGAGTGATTCTAGCTGCTAATCCCTGGAATAAACACTTTACATACATTATCTCATTTAATTCTCACAGCCACCCTTTGAGATTGGTATTGTTAGCCCTACATTACAGGTGAAGTAATTGAGGATGAGGGATTAAGATCATCAGGTCGATAAAAGGCATAGCACTGGTTGAAAGTCAAGCACTCACTTGTTGAGCACTGTTTGGTTATGGCCTTGGTCAGGAAGGACTTTCTGGATGAGTTATGACCAGGTGGAGACCTGAAGGACTACAGTGATGGAAGCATGAGCACTAGGCACAGACTGCGGGGTTGGTCTCTCTGCTTTGCTACTCACCGCATCTCTCTAAGCCTTCATTTCCTTATCTGTAGAACGGAAACTGTTTTACTACATATGTTCATAGGCTTGCTGCAAAGATGGGACACCAAACGTAAGTAGAGTGCTTTACACAATGCTGGGCACATAATATGTGCTCAAAAAAAACTTCGAATCCATATGCTTGGTTGGTAATGAAGACAAGAATGAACTCCTAGCCCATTGCCTATTTCTCCAAGCCTCACAGTATCCCTTGAAAAACAGGATCTGAAAGGTAACCTGGGGTTAGGGGTGAGCAGGGTTTGCCTTCTGCTTTGAAAAGCCCACGGTCTCACTGAACCTTACTTGTAAGAAAATAAGGTGGCCACTCTGCAGATGTTTTGTATGATATGATAACAGAAACTAAAATAAGACAGAACACAAACCGGATATTGTCCTAACACTCAAGAAGGTGAGGAAGGGGCAAACTAGCCAGGGGTATCATGAGCAAAGAGCTGTTGCACAGTCATCGCACAAACGTGCACTGGGGACGAGATGTGGGATTCTGGGCAGAAATCTGCTAAGAGGAAGTTCTTCACAACAGCATCCTGCAGAACATCACATGGTTGTCACATGAAGCAGATGGGGGAGACTTACCGAGAATCAAAGAAGCTATTCTCTGCATCTAGGATATTTCTGGCAAAATTTCTGAGCTAGGATATGCAATGTACGAAAAATAGATCTTTCCTAACACAGATGAAGTTTTTGGCTAGGGTAGAGAATGAGGTGATAGAATGAGATGGGAATGGTTGGACAGAGTAAGCTCAGGCTGAAGAGCCCTCAAGGACATGGTTTAAGTATGGCTTATAGCAAGAGGTCACTAGAAACTACTAGAGATCTAAAGAGGAGGAGCTTACCCTCTGATTCTCTCTCTCCCTCTCTCTGGATCTGCCATTGGGAACACCTCTCTTATCTCTCCCCATTCCCTTCCCTCGCTGGACTAATCCATGCAGTCTGGGGTCTCAGCTTTGCATCTCCATAGAGGCTGGGTTAGGTCTTTTCTGTGTGTCCTAATAACAGCCTTTGCTGACCCCTATCAAATTTTTGTATTCTATTACTGTGTAACAAAATACCACAAATGTAGCAGCTTTAAACAAAAAATTTATCTGCTCACAGTTTCTGTGGGTCAAGAGTCAAGGATGCTTCAGCTCATGTTTTTTGCTCAAGGTGTTACAAAGCCAAAATTAAGATGCTGGCCAGCTGTGTGTGTCCTCATCTGGAGGCTCGACCAGGGGAAGTTTGGCTTCCAAGCTTGCTCAGGTTGTTGGCTTCTCCTTTTCCAATTCACTTTCTTACAACCGTGGGACCAAGGTCCTGCTTTGTTGATGGCTGCTGGCTGGGCCTACTGCCAGCCCAGGTCTTTGCTGTGTGGCACTCCCTGCTATGTGGTGATTTGCTCATCTAGCAGGAGAATCTTCTCAGCCTGCTCTGACGGTCTCCTGTGTCGTGACGTAATCAAGGGAGCAACTACCCAAATATGTGCATAAGTCCTGTGCACACAGAGAGGAAGAGATTACACAGTGTATGTACACCAGAGGTAGAGAATATTGGGGAGCATCTGAAACTTCTGCCTCCTCAATATCCTTTACACACTGCATTATAATTGGCAGCTGACTGAGATCCCGGAGACATGTATCTTAGCCACCCTTGTAGCTTCTGTTTTGCATGGTGCTTGGAAGATATGAGGCTGACAGCAACTATTTGCTCAGCCACTTAATGAATTTGGCAGATTAGTTTGGCTACTAGAAAGCAGGGAGAGCCATGTGGACAAATTTCAATAATCCATATCCGTCATGAAAATAGGTCAAAAGATGCTGCCGAAGGATAATGAAAGAACAGAGGAAGTCTGAACTAAGTCCGGAGTCTACAGAATCTGTTAATGCGGATAGCACCCTAGGGATGGTGATGGGGAAATGGGTGCCGTGACTTTGGGAGGTGATCAGTATGTAACACTCAATTCGCAATTTTGGTCAATTATATCGCATATGGTGTTGAATAGGTAAGAAGGAGTGTTCCCAGGAATTGTTCTAAAGTATGGAAGGCAATGATGGTCATTGCTTTAAAATGTAAGGTTTTCGAGAATGTATCGGGCCTCAACACCACCCCCCCCAAATTTTTTTTGAAGCAGGGAATTGGGTTACTGAGATGATGGGAGAGCTGAGACGCCAAGCAGAGATTAGCAACACCAGGAAGCCACTACCCTGTGGGAGTGGGTGTCACAGAGGAGCTTAGGGCCAGAGTTTTAGGAAGATCCTGGAAATGGAGTGAGCTCTTGTGAGAGGAACTGGGATTGTGTAGGGTAATCAGCTGTCTCTGGAAACGCTGCTGACTCAGAGAGAGAAGAGGAAAGCCCTGGCTTCTCCTTTCCTCCCACTCTTCAATTTCCGTCTAGTGCCGCTGGTATCTGAAGCCATCCGAGGCGGGGAGCTGGCAGCTGGCAGCAGCCCCGTTCCCTGGCGTCTCCTCCACTCACAGCAGAGGATGAGAGAAATGAACCAAGGACATAAGATGCATGGAAGGCATCTGTCCTCACGGGGCCTCCGTTCCAGAAGGGGAAATGAGGCTGCTCCCAGAGAGTCTTAATTTGGAAGAAGTCACTGTTTGAAACAGTCATTAATGACTTTGGCAACGGCACCCTGAGCGGCATGATAATTAAAAAACAGCAAAAACCAAACAAAACCCAACATTGCTGGTATTAAAAATAGAGTTAATAAAAGAATTAAATTAGATATGGATTGATTTCATACTGTATCAACAAAAACAAAAAGTTAATTTTATAAGGAGCTTTGGAATATATGTATGGCTTGGGGGAGATGACTTACAAGAAATCTAGGAAACTCAGAAGCTATGAGAGAAGTAGAGATAATTGGTTATGCAAAATATGTTGGAAATGTGGCAAAACACCATAAAAACTATAGGTGAAGTGTGATTACACATAACACATGGGTCAAGAACATTTGTAACAAATGACACGAAAAGAATCAATACCTATAAGGTGCCTACAAAGTAAGAGAAAAACAAGGAAACAAAAAACTACTGAACATGGTGGCTATTCACACAGAAGAATAAGAGAATATGATCCAATTTTTGTAAAGCAAAATATTTAAAAAAGAAACAACCCTTCAAATGTGGTTTATGAAAATAAAGAGGAGCGTGCAAGGTGGCACATCTGGCTGGCTTCTCCCACTAGTTACTGGAAACGGGGGGCCAAGAGGTGGAGGGTGGAGGGCCAGGCAAAAGTCAAGGTTTCTACAACACGTACAGCCATGTGCAGACACTGCTTCCACTGCCCCCACCCTCCCGCCAACGCCATCAGTTCTCCACTGGATCCTGGCTGGAGTCTTCTCTCTAATGTCCCTCTTCCCCCTTTGCCTTCTTGTAGGGGTTCAGAGGAAAGTTAAATCCTAACACGATCCTGGGTCAATACTCTCTGAAGCCTTCCATCTTGCTCAGAGTAAGACTTCTCTGAGCTCACGTCACGCCTCCCTCTCTTTGCCTCAGTAGGCGCCAGCCACACTGGTCTCCGTGGTTTCCCAGACATCTTGGAGACGCCCTCCCTTCACAGCTGCAGTACTTAACATCGCCTTTGTCCACATAATCCCAGAGTCCTGCCCTTGTTTCCACACTTCTGTTCAAATATTGTCTCATCAGAGAGGATTTTCCTGATGATCTCATTTAAAATAACATCTTTTCCACTCTCTAACAGTTCTTCATAGTTTCTATTACTACCTGACGGATGACCAGTCTTGAGGACTAGCACCTTGGGGACATGAACTGTTGTGTTGTGTGGCACAGGCCAGGCACTCAGTAATTATTTGCTGAATGGAAGAATGAAAGAACGAAGGGACGAATGGAGATGAGTCAACAGGGACAGTCACCCAAATATTAGCAGTGAGAGGTCTCGGGTGCTTTTTGTTTCTTCCTTGTAATTTTCTCTCTTGCTCAAATAGATAACAGAATTTTAAAAAATTCTCTTTCTCATTGAGAAATCGGAGAATTTGGCTTGCATTTATAGGAGTCTGTGATAGGTTTATAGTAAAAGGGCTCTAAGGAAAAAAATTTTAATCTCAAAAGTACAGGATTGTTTATAACTTCTGTAGCTTTCATTTTCCCAAGAATTTTAAGATGTTACTGAAATATTTCTCTTTGTATTTTCTAGACGTGAGCAGAAAGTTATATATCTAAAAACCTGCCTCCTCCACCAAATAGCCAAACCCTGCATCTTATAGCCTCCTGCAATGGAAAGAAATGTGTCTGATGAATATATCAAAAAACAAATAACTAATGTTTGCTGAGGTAATTAGGGAAAATTGAACTGATGCCCTTTGCAGTGCATAGAACAAACAAGAGAGATTCATGGGTGAATGGAGGGATTGATAGATTGACAGATGTGGAATAGAACAAGACAGTAAGAAGTTAAGAATAGAATCTAGGTGCTAAATACGTAAGTCTTCTCTGTAAGATTATTTCAACTTCAAAATATTTGAAACATTTTATAATAAAAATATTTTCAAAAATGAATAAATACAACATCATTTATTTATTTATTTTTATTCATTGTTGTTGTTGTTGTTGCCGTTATCATTGTTGTTTTAGCTGGCCCGGGCCAGGTTTGAATCCACCAGCCTCGGTGTGTGTGGCTGGTACCCTACCTACTGAGCTATGGGCGCTGCCCCAAATATGGCAGAATTTAAATAGTATATGAGGGACTTTAAAAAGTTCACAGGAGGTCTTTCTTCCCAGGTAGGGCAATTGCTTCAGGCAGCACCAAGGCAAGAAACCCCTTTTCATCCCTGGGAGAGTCTTGATGGTTCCTGGCTATCTACCCAAGGTTTAGGTCATAGGACAGTGAGGTGCTCACTGGGCCCTGATGGAGAAGAATATGTGTATATGTCTGCAGGACACACTGGAGTTTTAGCCGGATGTAAGAATACTCCTGTCATCCTGACCAGGACAGAGGCTCTTCCTTCACCATGTCGATGGTTCAAAACGTTTATAGGAAAATGAAATTAAAATATAAAAATAAAAACGACAAAATTTATTTCTCAACACAGCTCCATCAAGTTCAAGATACTTTGTAAGAGATAATACCCGCCATTTAGTTCATTGAGGTCAGTCTTTTTTACCTTACGTATTAACTGAAGAAAAATGATGCTCTTTAAAGGTTTGTTTTTAAGATTAGAAAACAGAAAAGGAGTCAGAAGGAGCCAAAAGAGGCCTGTAGGGAGGATGGCTAATGATTTCCCATCAAAAGTCTCACAGCATTTTCCTTGTTTGGTGAGAAGAATGAGCAGGAGCATCCTTGTGATGGAGATATACTCTGGTGAAGAATTCCTGGGCATTTTTCTGCTAAGGCTTTGGCTGATTTTCTCTAAATGCTCTCATAGCAAGATGTTATTGGTTTTTGGTCTTCCAGAAAGTCAACAAGCCAAATGTGTTCAGCATACCCCCAAACTGTGGCTGTGATCTTTGCCCTTAACCAGTCCATTTTTGCTTTGACTGGACCACTTCTTTTTTTTTTTTTTATTGTTGGGGATTCATTGAGGGTACAATAAGCCAGGTTACATTGATTGCAATTGTTAGGCAAAGTCGCTCTTGCAATCATGTCTTGCCCCCATAAAGTGTGACACACACCAAGGCCCCACTTCTGCCTCCTGGATGCCATTGTCTTGATTTGGCTTGTCTTCAGATTCCTTGAAAGAATGCTTCAGGATCTTGATCTCATATTTTTAAAATTTCCATTAAGAGATCTGTTTTTGTCTGCAGCAGATTTGAATAGAAAGTTTGCTTAACTTTAATCTTTCAGTCAGAATAACATAGGCTGAACCAGTTGAGATGTGTATGGTGCTGATTACTGTTTGGCCAGTTAATTACCCTTCCTCCTTCAATTATGGCACAAATAAGATTAATTTTTTCCTTATAAATTGATACAGCTGGTCTGCCACTGTAGACTTCATCTTCAAATCTTCAAGATTGTCTGTTCCTTTCTTTTTGGGGAGTGGGGAGAGAGAAGGCACAGGTTCTCTGTAACCCAAGCTAGAGTGCAGTGATGTCATCATAGCTCATGGCAACCTCAAGTTCCTGGGCTTAACCAATTACCTGCTCAGCGTCCCAAGTAGCTGGGACTACAGGCTCCTACCATTGTGCCTGGCTAATTTTTCTATTTTAGTAGAGATGGAGTTCTACTCTTGTTCAGGCTGGTGTTAAACTCCTGAGCTCAAATGATTCTCCCTCTCACCCTCCCAGAGTGCTAGGATTATACGCATGAACCATCACACCTGGCCTGTCTTGTCCCTTCTTCAAACGAATTATCCATATGTAAACTACTGATTCTTTGAGGGGCATTGTCCCCATAAACTTTTCATAAAGCATCAGAATTCATGTCACTCTGCCAGGAGCTCTTTTCTTTTTGACATAGTCTCGTTCTGTTGTCCAGGGGAGAGTGCAGTGTTGTCATCACATCGTCATAGGTCACTGCAACCTCAAACTCCGGGCCCCAAGTGCCCCTCTTGTCTCAGCCTCCCATGTAGCAAGGACTACAGCTGAGGGCTGCTGCATTGGTCAGGCTGGTTTCTGACTCCCGTCTTCAAGCCCTTCTCCTGCTGCCACCTACCACAGTGCCAGGATTACAGGTGCGAGCCACCTGGCCTTGTGAAGAATTCTTTTCAAATTAAACTAGACCCTGTTTACACATGTTATAACAAGTTCTAATAAGTTTATTTTGGTACAAAAAGGTTTCAAAATGCCTGCACGGTTGTTTCATAATACATATTTTCCATAAGTTTTTTTGAAGACCTCTTGTAATAACCCCTTATTTCTTTTCATGAGAGGGGGGGAAAAGGATTTAGATATTCTGATAAGCATTAATATTGTTTAAAATATAATAAATGTCTTAGCACATTTGTCTTACTTAGGATTTGTGGTTGTATAAACCACATTTATTTGACTGGGAAAAATCCATTTTGATCATTTGGTAGTATGGTCTCATCGAGTATCTTTTGTACTTTAAGCATTTACAAAAGAAGGAAGGAGAATTTGGCCTTTTCCGGTAATTAGGACTTTCAAACACTTAGTGAAAAACACCCTTCTAAACATGACAGCCATTGAGAGCTGCTGTGCTGAGCTACAATTAGCACTTTTAATAATAGCTTTTCCAGGAAAAGAATTTAATGACTGTGCAGAATCAAAAACTCTAAATAGTATCATTGTGTATACTACTTTAATGTTTTCTTTGTTTTCCATGCAATAAATAGGCAGAAAAACTGGTTTCACTGCTAAATACTACAACTTTTGAAAACACAACTCTAAAAGTACATTCATTCATTCCAGCGTGCCACACTGTTTATTACACAGAGGCTGTGGAAGGGTACAGACAAAATTTCAACTCTTTTTTTTTTTTTCTTCTCTCTCTCTCCTATAACTCTCTCTCCATCTCCTTTTCATTCTTCCACCTCTTCTCTCTTTTCCTAACTTTTTTTCTTCCTTCTCTCTCCTACATCTTTCTCTCTCCTTCCCCTACCCCTTTCTTTTGCCTCAGGCTGCCAGACAGGTGCCAGGCCATTCCTACATGCTCATCTCTGCCTCTAGTGAGACGGTGATGAGGCAGAATATGGAGGGATGGAGATGGTTGGGGAGCGTAGCAGTGGCTGAGGGCTTACTCTGCTCTAGGCACAAAGATAAGCACCTTGTGAATTAAAGCTTGTTGACTATTCATACCAATTCCAAGGAATAGATGCATTTTACAGAAAAGAAAACTAAGGCCTTGCAATGCTGTCCAGGGTCACTTAGGCAGTAAAGGCAGAGTTAGAATCTTATATACAAGAGTAGGGTGTGGTAGAAAAAGCCCTTGACCAAGAAACCCAGGTTTGAGCTTTTGTTCTACTCATGATTAATTGTGTGGCTCTGGACAGTCACTCTTACCTCTTCAAGCCTCACTGTACCCCTGAAAAAATGAAGGGTCTAGATGAATCATCTGTGAGTTTTTTTTTTTTTTTCCCTATTTCTGATGTCTTGTTATTCTGTGATGCCCAGATCTTTTTTTTTTTTTTTTGCAGTTTTGGCCAGGGCCAGGCTTGAACCCACCCCCCAGTCCTCCTACCCCTGTATATGGGGTCAGCTCCCTACTCCTTGAGCCAAAGTTGCTGCCCAGTGCCCAGATCTTTCATCCATGAATACTCATAATCTTGTCATAGACTCTTGGTTTTGGATGTACACATTTTTACACAATAAATCCTGAACAATTCTATATATATGTTGAAATTGAACAAGCTATACAGTGTGCATGGTCACTGAATAAATAGCATGATTAACTGGTAAATGCTGTCTCAGCTGTAGAGAGAAAATGAAGCCACTGTGTTAGTGGATCACTGGTATCTCATGGGACTTCCTGAGTTTCTAAATGCAGCAGGCCATTTATTACAGACAGATAAGAATATGTCCCAGAATGTTAATGTCCTATGGAATACAGATTGGAAATGCAAGCCCAGTATTTCAAAATTTGATCTTTTATGATTTTTAAGCTTATATTTAAACACACATACAAAATTTACATAAATGCAAAATTGGGGCATGCAAAATATTTTTTTCCCTTTTAATGAAGTTTCTTTATTTTCTTTTTTGTTTATCTTCCTTTTACCTCATTAATTCTTCCACACCTTTCCCCTTACCCTGCCAAAGAAATTCATATGAACAACTTAGGGACATACAAAATATCCCTGCTCATATAATCATAGGAAAATTGTGCATATATAGGGTGGCTGTAAAGTTCATGTACAGTATGAAATGGTTGTCTATGTTAAAACAGTTGCCTATTTTAAATTGCCCATAAACGTTATAGCTACCCTGTATTCACACATTGTATAGGCCTATACAGAGAGCTTTTTTGGCAGGAATTTACAAAAATAGAATCATAATATGTGCACCCCTTCTCAGCTTGCTGTTAGCACTTAATGATATCTCCTCTCCGAGGAATTTGTCTTAATTCTAATTAAATTTCTTGTAAATATTTTAATAATGTTCCATAGTGTAGATTGCTATTTTATTCAGTCATTCCCTTTGATGGAAATTATTTTTTCCTTTTCTTTTGCATTTGCAAACAATGCTATAGCAAGCACTCTAGTACATTTAGCCCTATGCCCTTGTGTTATTTTTTCCTATGGTATATATTCGCAGGATAAAATTGAAGGTCAAAATTTTATGTATTTTTAATTGAATAAACATTAACATATTATTTTTCAAAAGTACTATAATAGTGAATATTTCCTTCAACAATGTAGAATAGTGGTTGCTTTGACTTATTCTCACCAGTAATGAGTATATTGTTTAATTTTTACCAGGATAAATGTTATAGAGTGCTATCTCCTTCTTAACTCAATTTGCATCTTCTTAATTGCTGGTGAGCAGTTTTCTTAAATGTTTATTCTCCAGATGATTTGCTCTTCTATAATTGCCAATGTGTATTTTTACTCATTTATTATTAAATTTTTGCTAGCCACTTTATTGTCAATTTGTGAGAATTCCTTATCTAATATACGTAATGTACATTTGTAATCCAAAGGTAGGATTTTTAAAACTATTAATTGTCTTTTGTTTATTCATATTATGTTTTGCCATAAAACTTTTCCAATTTTATATATTCTAATATACTCTCCATTCTTTTTATCTTTCTTTCTTCTTCTATTTTTTTTTTTTTTAAATAGGGTCTCACCTATTTTGCCCATGCTGGAAGGCAGTGTCATGAGAGGTTCCAACTCTTGAGCTTAAGTGATCCTACTGCTTCAGCCTCCCAAGTAGCTGGGACTAGAGGCATGCACCACCATGGCTGGGTAATTTAAAACAATTTTTTTTTTTTTTCAAGGAATGAGGTTTTCCTATGTGGCCCAAGCTGCCGCCTTTCTTTTCTTTTGTAAACGCTAATTTTATTTTATTTTATTTTTCTTCCCTGCTTTTTGTCATATGTACAGTCTCCTAATTTTCTTATAGGAAATTTTTTTATTGTTATTTTTTTCTAATATCTAAGTTTTTGAAAAGGATTCATCTGGCGTTTATTTTTAAGCTTGTCATAAGATAGATATACAACTTTATTTTCTTCTAAATGAATGGTCATGTATAGCCGTATGGTTTATTAAATAACCCAGCTTTTTATCAACCAACTCTGAAATGGAGTAAGTTAAATCTTCTAATGTCCCAGGATATATTTGCAGATTTTCCATTTTGTGTATTCAACTATTTACTCTTGGGTCAATACCATACTTATTTGATTACAAAGTTTAGTTGACTATTTTGATAATTAGAAAGGCAAGTCCTCTCTCATTTTTCTTTTAGAAATATTTCTTGACCTTTCTGAGGAATTTACTTTTTCTTCCAAGAGAATTTTAAAAACATTTTATCCAATTAAAGGAAAAATAGCTAAAATATTATTTGGAATTATCATAAATTTATAGTTTGGGGACAATTACTATTTATATGATAGCCAATCTTTTCATTTAAGACACAATATACTTTTCCATTTGTTTAGCTTTTGTTTCATATGCTCCAATGATATTTTTATGATATTCAACCTTAAAATTCTTTCTTAGTATTTTACTGATATGATAATAGTGTTATTTCTATATGATTAAGATATTCATTATTTTTCACATTTTTATATGTAAATGTTTATTACAAGTAAAAAATATACCCTGTTTCCCTGAAAATAAGACAGTGTCTTATATTAATTTTTTCTCCCAAAGATGCACTAAGTCTTATTTTCAGGGGATGTCTTATTTTTCCATGAAGAACAATACGGTACACATTTATTGTTAAGTGAAAATAAAGGAAATTTATTACCTGTATACGGTATGGTAGTACAGTAGTTGTCAACACAAACCAGACAAACTGTGAATCCTACCTTCAGTCATCATGAGGGTGGCCGCGAGCATCAGGCAGTGTCACCAGAGACAGACCAGCACTCACCACCTTCGCAGCATCTCATCCGCTCTGATCCTCCTGTTCTTCTACACGCATCTGCGAAGTCTCCTCCTCTCTCCCACCTGCCGCTCACAGCTCACTCGGACCTCCGCTCCGCCTTCACGCAGCAGTGACGTCAGGACTCCGCGAAACGTCACTGGTTGCTAGATGCCAGTTGGGGCAGCCCTAGCAACCAGTTTACGGTAAGTTCATTTTCATTCTGAGACAGAGCTTGGGGGGGCCTTATTTTTGGGGGGATGCCTTATATTTCACCCAGAAGGAAACCTGTAAGGAGGTCTTATTTTCGGAGGATGTTTTATTTTGGGGGAAACACAGTAACTGATTATTTTATATTCATGAGGTATCCAGCCACCTTTAAAAAATTTCTTGATCTAAAAAAAGTTTTGCTTTGTTTTTGAGACAGAGTCTCACTATGTCACACTTGGTACAGTGCTGTGGCCTTAACGCTCAAAACAACATCCAACTATTGGGCTCAAGCAGTTCTCTTGCCTCAGCCTCCCAAGTATCTGGGACTACAGGTGCCTGCCACAACCACCTGGCTATTTTTTTGTTGCAGTTGTCATTGTTGTTTAGCTGGCCCAGGCTGGGTTCATACCGCCAACCTTGGTGAATGTGGCTGGTGCTGTAACCACTGTACTATGGGTGCCGGGCCAAAAAAAAATTTTTTTTTTTAGATTCCTTTTTTAGACAAATAATTCAATCCTTAAAAATTTTGATCTTTTTCCTACTGTTCAATTAGTAATTTTATTAGTAGTAGTATTTTCTTTTCTCTCTTTTTTTTTTTTTTTTTTTGAGACAGAGTCTCATTATGTCACCCTCTGCAAACTGCCATGGCATCACAGCTCACAGCAACCTCAAACTCTTGGGCTTAAGCAATTCTCTTGCCTCAGCCTCCCAAGTTGCTGGGCTTACAGGTGCCCACCACAACCACCCAGCTATTTTTTTGTTTCAGTTGTCATTATTGTTTAGCTGGCCTGGGCCAAATTTGAACCCACCAGCCCCAGTGTATGTGGCTGTGCCCTAACTACTAAGCTATGGGCACTGAGCCAAGTAGTAGTATTTTCATGTCAATATTGTATAGCAACATAACATCCTTCTCTAGTTTCTGATTTTAATTGGTATGATTTTAGTGGTTGACAATTTAGAAAAATATTTTATATGATTGTCTTGTAAAGAACATTTTTAAGTAATATCCTTCTATTTTTATTTTTTTAGTGCTTTTCTTAGAAATGGCTGCTGAATTTTATTGAATGCTTTTTTATCATCTATTGATGTAATCAAAATATTTTCTCCATTTGTTATGTGATGGATTATGTTGTGAGTTTTTTTGATATTAAGCATTTTTACTTTTAGAATAAAATTACATATGGTTGTAGATAATAGACTCACTTTTGAATATACTTCATATGTTTATAGTCAAGATTAGAGTTTTTATACTATTTTAATCATATTTTGATATTTAAGGCTGTGCCAATTTTATAATATTAATTGAGATATATGTAATCTTTTGGTAAGTTATAAAATGTTTTTAATCACATTGGAATTATTTGTTCATAAAAGGTTAGATGAAATTCATCTGTGAATCTATCTGGCATTGGTGAGTTATTCAATAATAAATCTTCAAACAATTTTCTGATCTCTTCTTTGGTAATTAATGTATTGATGTTTTCTACTTCTTGAATTAATTTTGATTATTTATATATTGATGAGAAATTATTTTTTACTATAGATTTTCAAACTTGCTATAATTGAATTGCATGTTTCTTATAATTCTTTTTCTTTCTACCAGGCTTATCCTTGCCTCTTTTTTCATACTTTATTGTCAATCTTGAACATTTTGTAGTCTATCTTGTTTCTTCTTTTAGCAAGACTCACAAAGATTTTACTTTATCTATTTGTGTTTTCAAATAACTGGTTTTTAAATGTATTTATTCTTTCTACATTTTTGTTTTTTATTTTATTTCTTTAAGCTTTATTTTTATAAATTCTCTTTTCTTTGTTTCATTTGTTTTTTAAAGATCAATGTTAAATTTCTTTAATAAATCTTTATTCTTTAATTAAATGATTTAGGGCTATAGGTTTTTTTTCTTTTTTTTTTTGAGACAGAGTCTTACTATGTCACCCTCGGTAGAGTGCTCTGGTGTCATAGCTCACAGCAACCTCCACCTCCAACTCTTGGGCTTAAGTGATTCTCTTGTCTTAGTCTCCCAAGTAGCTGGGACTACAGGCACCTGACAAATGCCTGTCTATTTTTTGTTGCATTGCTGTTTAGCTGGCTCAGGCTGGTTTCAAACCCACCAGCCTCAGTGTGGGTGGTTGGCATCATAACCACTGTGCTACAGGCACCAAGTCAGGGCTGTAGGTTTTACTTTGAGTAGAGCTTTCACTGAGTCTAATAGTGTGTTCTTTTTCTTGCTTTTTTGATTGTTTTCCACTTTAATTAGAAGTGATACCAACTTTGATCCAGTAGTTAGCAAATGTATTTTTTAAAAATTTACAAATTTTTGTAATGTTTTGTTCACCTTTATATTATTTATTGATTATATTACTGTATTATAAGTAGAAATAAAATAATTTAAAAATCTTTTCTTTAAAACATTTTAAGAGCTTTTATGTAGCCAAATGCATGTTCAATTTT
This sequence comes from Nycticebus coucang, assembly GCF_027406575.1. Classification (NCBI taxonomy): domain Eukaryota; kingdom Metazoa; phylum Chordata; class Mammalia; order Primates; family Lorisidae; genus Nycticebus; species Nycticebus coucang. Next base: position 45,825,611 of record NC_069780.1, read on the forward strand.
AGTAAACATTCCATGGATTTAAATATAAGGTAGATACAGATATTCAATTCTCCATTTAATAGTTATAAGCTCATGGGGCAACATACACTTGGTTCATAGATCGTTTGACACATTTTCATCACACTAGTTAACATAGCTTTCATAGCATTTTCTTAGTTATTTTGCTAAGACCTTTACATTCCACATTACCCCATGATCATATTAATGTACGCAGCTATGATTTAATAAAAGAAAAAAAATTATAGTTATAAGCTATCAAGTTCTCTGCATACATGTGTGTATGTATATATTTTACATGTTTTTTGAGGGGGGGAGACAGGGTCTTGCATCCTGTCATTCTCCTGGCTAGAGACCAGTGGCATCCTCATAACTCACTGCAACCTGAAACTCGTAAGCTCAAACAGGAGTTTCTAGAAACTCCTCCTGCATTAACTTCCCAAATAGCTGGAACTACCAGCTCATGCCAGCTTATTTTTCTATTTTTTGTAAAGATGGGGCCTCACTCTTGCTCAGGCTTCTGTATATTCTTAATTGAGGCTGGTTCAGAATCTCCTAGCACTTTGGTAGGCAGAAGCAGGAGGATGGCTTGTGATCAGAAGTTCAAGGTTATAGTGAGCTATGATTGCACCACTATACCCCAATTGGGCAATAGAGTGAGACCCTGTCTCTAAAATAATAATAATAATTATTAACATGTACATAGAGCTTGTTGATTATACTTCTTAGTTTCTGTTTTCTTTTTTCTACTAGGTCTCTATGTTTAATTTAAAGAGAGATATATTTAAGTCTCCCACTTAAATTTGATTATTATTAATCAAATTCTTCCTTTATTGTAATGATTTTTGCCATATATGGTTAGCGCCTGTGTTGACTGGTACATTTATACAATGCATTTTTTTCATTGTGTCCTGTAGTATGACACAATTTACCTTCTTATCCAGTTTTGCACTTTCAACTTCAGTTCTGAATTGTTTGATATTAATATTGCAATTGCTCTTTTTCTTTTTGCTTGCATTTACCTGGTACTTATAAATTTTTTAGCCCTTATCACTTTGTTTTCAGTAATTTCTTTTTTTCTTTCTTTCTTTAATCTAGTATGACTGAGTCTTTTAATAGATTCTTTGAACATAATGGTCCATTAACATCGAGCATATTGACTGATATATTTGATATTGTCCCTTAATTTTTCTCTATTTTACATTACTACTTGAAATTATTCTTATTTCCCTGGTTTGTTCACATTCCTGTCCATTCCATTTCCCCCTCTTTAACTTTAAGCATCCCTCTTCCGCTGCTCAGAAACACATTTCTCTGCTACTATTTATAAACAAGATGCCAATTTTTTTTTCCACCAAGGCATTCCACTGCTCGTTGTCACCCCACTCCCTCCAATAAAATAAGTTCTGTAGCATACTTTCACTTGCTATCTTCTCTGCTTTATCCCACCAGATGAGAAGTTTGGAACACTTTTATTCCCCAGTCTCCTCTCCACCCCAATTTTACCCTTCCATTATACCCTTCTAGGTTTTGCTGACATAGTTAAAAACTTTTAATTCTGAATTCATTAGGCTTTCATTTCATTGTATCATTTTATTTCAAGAATCCTTATTTAGCACTTAAAAAATTCTCAGTCTATCATTATCTGTTTAGATTTTTATATGTACACACACATAAATAAATATATAGACATAGATAGACTGTGTGTCTATATGTGTATTAAAATGTACCTTCAAGTTTTTCTTTTTAACTTCTCTCTCCAGCAGCTCTATTTCACTGGACACTTGTATTCTTTCATCTTTTTCTTTCAGGTTGGTATTCTAAGGGATTATTTTTCTTTGCAGACTCCTGAGGACCTGGGTACAGATTTTGTAATGTTAACGGTCCCATAGATGATGGGAAGCAAAGAATCCCCTGCCCTGGGAAATCATGTAACAGAGAGGCAGATAAACTCCATTTAAGCTGCTGTAAGAACCTTCCTATTCCTCTTTCTATTTACACTTTCCCATCCTCAAAAATAGAGAAGTCTCGGCCTGCCAGATACCATTCCTTGGGCTTTGTGATGACGACTAAGAACCCTCAGAGACCAAGTTGACCTTAGCTGCATGGGGTGTGCAGAACTTTGAAGCTTTTCCCAGCATTCATCAAGTGCCAACTTCATTTTGAGAGTTATCTGAGTTCAGTTTTCAGACACATGCCTGGCCCATTGGAAAGGGCTCCACATTATTTCCTTGCCAATATTTTTCAGAACTCAATACCTTATAATCAACAGCTCACCAACACCAGTTCTGCTTAGCTCAAGATAGACAAACAAATTCAAGCAAGGAATACATAGGAAATAAGACATTGGAATTCTATCACCCTCTTCCTAGACTCCTCTAGGAATAGAATTACAGTTTTTCAATTAATTATATGAATAATTGGACCATCTTTGAAATGAAGTAGTAAACAGAAATGAAAACTGGCAGGATCTACTCATGTGTAATAGATGAAATATGGTGGGAGCTATTTTTATTGACTATGCAAAATCCTTCAAATAATCATTTCCCTTTGCATGCCCCAACTCACATGATTTTAGGTTCTTGATAAATTGTCCTGTTAGGCATACTTCTGTTGCAAGTAAAAGAGACCTCAATAGAATAGGACTTGTATAAATATTAAACTTATTTGCTCATCTAACTATCTGGAGTCAAGTTGACTCTGGGAACAGTAAGTATATTGGACTTTGGATAACGAGCAGTTCAATTTTCTTACTGGTGATTAGCTTCTGCCTAACTGTATTCTTTCTGTGGCAAAACAATTCCTTCTCAATCAAGACTATAAGATGTCTTCCCAAAACTCCAGATGTACTGGGTTTCTTGGGCATGTCCAAGGGCAAAGAAGTCTTTTCAATTAGCTCTTTAAAAAGAATTTGTAACCTTCTTTCTTGGAAGCACGCAGCAAATAAAAGTCAACCACATTTCATTGGCCCTTTTTGGATCCCTTACTGTAATAGACAAACACCTGTCCTATTCATTGGTTTGTACACAAGTGATCAAGGTAACAGAAGGATACAGCATCGACCAAAACCATTTTGGTCAAGATTGCCAAAGATTTTTCACTGGGTTAAATCCAATGGTCAATTCTCAGTTGTCTTTTTACTTGATTTATTAATATAAATATTATTTGCCTCAATTGACTATCCATTTCTTCCTGAAAGACTTTTTTCCCTTTACTTCCATGACTCTATTCTCTTCATTATCTCCACTCTTCCTGGCTGCTCCAGCCTAATCTCCTTTGCTGATTCTTCCTGAAGATCCCAATGCCTTGGGCGGCGCCTGTGGCTCAGTCGGTAGGGCGCTGGCCCCATATACCGAGGGTGGCGGGTTCAAACCCGGCCCCGGCCAAACTGCAACCCAAAAATAGCCGGGCGTTGTGGCGGGCGCCTGTAGTCCCAGCTACTCGGGAGGCTGAGGCAAGAGAATCGCTTGGGCCCAGGAGTTGGAGGTTGCTGTGAGCTGTGTGAGGCCATGGCACTCTACCAAGGGCCATAAAGTGAGACCCTGTCTCAAAAAAAAAAAAAAAGATCCCAATGCCTTATAGGAGAAGTGGGCCCGACACAGTCTTCAGACCTCTTACCTTTTCTATCAGTACTCACTGCCTTTATGGTCTTCACTAGTTTCATGGCTCTAAATATGATCCATGCAAACTGGTTTAATCAACATTATCATCATCACCTAGCAAAATATGCCAAATCAACATCATCATTCTTATCACAAAATGCCAAGGAAATGTTATTTGATTTACTCTTAGCAGAATCCTATCATGTGATTCAGTTATGTTCTCCATTTTACGGGTGAGAAAATTGAGACTTAAGACAAGGTAAATAACTTGGGCAAGATAACACAAAGAAAAAGGGGTAGAGCAAAGGCTTGAACCCCAACAGAAAGCCATTCATAACCACCACGTGCTAACTGCCTCTGCAGTGTCAACAGCTTGTTGATAGGTATAATGTGTTTGCAGTTCATGGCTGGTAATCTGGTGTTATCAGGATGTCTTGCTATCAAAAGCCTGTTTTTCTGATGCCAACGATTTCCTAAAATTTTAAAATTTCTACTGTTTCAAATTACCTCAAAATTTTGGTAGTGAATTTTCCTGCTACCACGAAAATTTTAGATGAAAATTAACAGTGATTCTATTTTCTTAAACAAAACAACACAACAAAAGACTTAAAAACACTAAAAAAAAGAAGGTTAAAATACTCTTTGAAACTTCTTTCCCTGGTTAATGCCTCTTATATTTCTCTCCTTATCAACCATATTAATAAAATGATACCTTTACAAAATACAGCATAAAAATTACTAAAATACAATAAATAAGATGATAATAAAATAAAATATCTTTTCTTCCCTCTCCTCCTTTTGCAATCTAATTCCAGCTTCTTGATTCCGTTGAAAGTACCAGTAAGTCACCTGTCACTCTGAATTGCCAAATCCAATAGACATTTTTCAGTCTTTATTTCACCCCATTTTTCTCTGGCATTTAATAATGCCAATCATGCCCTCCTAAAATTATTTTCTTCCTTGCAGGACATTATGCTCATCTGGATTTCCTCTTACTTCCATGACATTTTCTTTAGAGTTCCGCTTATTCAAAGTTCTTTTTATGCTTGGCTTTCTCCAGGGTTTTTAGTCCTCCTCTCATTATATTCTCTCCCTAGATAATGTCATTTATTTTTGAATCTCAAATTATTGTTTAAAAGTTTATAACCTTAAATATGTGTCTTTAGGTGGCGGTCTTGAAAGTCCCTCTTGTCAACATCTGCAGAGCTAAACAATCTGGCTCCCCTCTCTTGGTATCTGCATTAGTAATATGCCACAATCTCTATTGAAGCCCAGAAAACTCTAAGCTACCTGGCACGTCCTCTGTTCTCTCACCTTCAATCTCCAGTTGGTCACCAACTGCTACATCTCAAGTCTGTCTTCCCTACTGGATCACCAAAGGCCTTGTAGTTCAAGCACAGTTCATCTCTGGCCTGACCTATTACCATAGATTCCTATTTGATCTTCCTCATTCTAGCTTTGCCTTTGTAATCTTTTTTCCTTAGTGTTACCAGAATGATCTTTCCAAATTGCAGATCTGACTTTGTCATTCCCTAGATAAGTCCTTTCAGTGACTCCCTGATGCTCAGAAGGTAAAGTTCACACTCAACAAAGTCCTTTGTAATCTGGTCCCAGGCTATTTCTCCAGCCTCAAGTTCTTCTGCTTCCCTTTCTCCTTTTTCCCTTTCTCTTCCCTTTTTCCCTTCTTTTCTTCTCTTTCACCATCCTCTTCCTCTTTCTTCAGTATTAAATTGCTCATAGTTCTTAGAAGACGACACCATTGTTTTAAAGGCCTGGATGATCTGAAGCATCTTTGCCCACCTTGTCTATCCATTAAACTCCTATTCATCCTATAAAGACCAGTTCACATACTATTCTAATTTCTCTAAACTGAATTAATTACTTACCTCCATGATCTACTTTTTGGAACTTGCTCATACTTTATTATACATTACAGCCAACTTATCTGGACTCTGTGGGTTTCACCATCTTATAAATTCCTTGAGGGTAGTAATGGTTTTTTACTTTTTTCTTTTTTATTACAATATTCAATTTAACATTTGCTAAGATGGGCTTAACTGAAAGTGTAAGTTAGAAAATTTCCCTTGGGATATTAATAGCACATCTAGAAATGATTATACATTTTAATATCCCCTTATGATGTATAGTGCGTTCACTTATTTATGTGCATCCTTCTATTAAATCTAGGTAATTTTCACCATCAGTTAAGCATATAGAAGTCACATTTATTATTCCACTTAGTATTATTAACAAACTACATATGTTACTTTGTGTTAAAATCTTTACAGTTTCCATATGGAGATGTCAATTCTATTTTCTCGTAGAAATGGCATCAAAGGCAGTGCCATCTGGGATAACATTAATAGTCAAATCCAAATAAATTTTATTACATCATTTTGAAGGAATCTAAGTTTCGTATTCTTGAGTCATTGATTTTTGTAGTTTCAAATTCATAGCAATACAGAGACAGATTATTTAATAATGACAAAATAATTAATTTTAATTGTTATCAGAAAGAGGTAAGTTAAGTTTAGCTTTTACAAACAAATTTAAGAGCTGCAGAAAAATGAAGCCTGTGATTCTGTTTTTATAGTACACCAAAAATTAATTGCTTATAGACCTTGTCTCCCAGTAGTTCTATTTTTCATTCTGTCATCTTTCTCAAAGTTAAAATTTAAGAGAAATAAAATATGGTTGTGGAAATTTAGCATTCCATAAATGAATATGATTTTTATCATGTTAATTTTCATCTCTTTTAAAGTTTGGCTTATGATGGGAACAACTTATAAAATTAACCCCTGTGTAGCTAGTTCTACCTTTCCTTCAAGTCATAAGCTGTTGATGTATTATTTTTATTTAGGTGAAATTCAGGGAACATAAAATTAACCTTTATAAGTGAACAATTCAATGGCATTTAGTACATTTACAATGTTGCACAACCATCAGCTCTTATTTAGTTCCAAAACATTTTTATTATGCCCAAGGGAAACCCTGTACATGCTAAGCAAATACTCTCTATTCCCCCAACTCCCACCCCATAACCCGATAATTCTTTGTTTCTACAGATTTACTTATTCTGGATATTTCATATAAATGGAATCTTACATGGCCTATTGTGTCTGGCTTAGAATAATGTTTTCAAAGTCTCTCCATTTTGTGGCATTTATCAGTAGTCTGTTCCTTCTTATGATTTAATAATATTCTACCATTTGTATATACCACAATTTATTTATCCATTGATCCCTTGATCAATGTTATCATTGATGACATTTGGCTTGTTATTCCCATTTTAGCTATTGTGTATAGTGCTGCTATAAACACTCATATACAAGTATTTTTTTAGTACCTGTTTTCAATGAGTTGGTATATTTTTTACAAAGATGCAACAGTAAGTTTTCTGAATTTTGTAAGACTTTCACAAGATTAGAAGCATTGTTGTAATCACCACATACTTTCTTTTATGGAATTCCTTGTATATGTTCCTATTGTCAAATATTATTTTTTAAAATTATCTATCAGCTAATGACTCATTTAAGTCCATTTTCAATTTTGTTGAAAATAAATAATTTGAAACCACCTAAGTTACAAATGAATTTGTTGCCAAGTCTTATTGGTATTCATTTTCTCAATATTTAGAAAATATACCAAAAAGAGCTTTCAAAGAGTTACACAAACCACAATTTAACCATGTATTCATATTCATATTCATATTCACATTCATAACCATGTATTCATTCATATTCATCTTTCATAGATACGTTCCTGTTTTTATTTTTAACTCAGAAGGAGTTGGAAAAATTGAAGTATTGTCACTTTCGATACAACTTTGCTAATATAACATTTTAAATTAAAACAATGTATGTGCTCATAATACTGTGTGTGTGTGTCTTCCCCTCTCTAATCCCTGTAGTTGCAGTTAGTTCATTCATTTCATGGAAAATGTCAAATATGTCAGATCAGTCATCTAAATCAGATTTACCCATTAAAAATTAATTTAAATGAATGTATTAGTGTTTATGTTTATGACAACCATCTCATTTGAGATGTCTAACTCTTAACTGGAAAAAAAAGTAGTTTGAGAGACATTAGGGGCTGGGGAACATGTGTGAATAAGTTTATCACCTGGAAATACACTTTCTTTCTTTAGGATTTTTCTTTAGAGGACCCTTTGCTTTGCCTTAACTGGGCTGTCTTTCAATCTCCTTTCGTGTTTCTTCATGTTGCTTCTATAATCATGAGGGGAAGCCAACTCCTGGCTGGTCTATCTTCTCCATGGCTGCTCCATCAGAAGAATAAATTTTATTTCTCTCAAGAGCTGCTGTTTACAAGTTAGGTTGCCGATATTATTGGCTCAATGAAGAAACAGAATTTAAAACTGCTGGAACCAAAACAGCAATTCTAGCACTAAGTTATTTCTTTCTTACGAGTTTATGACCACAGTTTATACTTATTTTCCTACTCTTCTCTCCCAAAGTAAAACAATTACAAAAAAATTTTTAAAAGTTTTTCCACACATGTATTGTTCTCTTAATGGTTTATATCCCTATAGCTATTGATTGAAACTACTTGAAATGGCATTGATTATGTAGATTAAAACATGATAACCTCCAGATTAAAAAGCAAATGTACAGGAATATTTTCCTTCAAGGATACTGAAAAAGAGAGAACTTCCAAGCTTTTTAAGTATATACAGAATGGATACAAATAAATTCTAGCTAATGAGATAAAAATTGCCATATCAAAGCCATCTTGACAAGGGTTTGGAGCCTGAGATAAATGCAATGAATGACCTTTGATGGTACCATATTCACTTTTATCCATGTGAAATCTGGGTTAATAGCAATATATAGGAAAAAGAGAGAGAGAGTGGTAGCAAACAGCCTGAAGGATTCTACCTTACAGTCAGACCCACTTTGATGTTCCCATAACTTGAAATGAATTCTGTGAGAAGGTATGCAATCTTGTTTCCTGTAGTTGAATATGAAACCTCCATATTCTATTCTGCAGCCTCCATTCTTATTTTCCTAATAAGTGATTGTCCTCATAGACCCAAGATCTTCTTCTTGCACTCTGTTATTCACTGGAGGTAAATAGTTCAGTGTACTGAGTTCCTTTGTTAGATTATCTCATTTAAAGCTCACATTGTAACTGTGAGGTAGGAATCACACACATGTTACAGATTATGAACAAGATTGAAGAAATTTAGTAATTTGCTCATAATTACACAGCTGATGAGTGGTGGATTGAATGCAAAGCCTGTGACTCCAGAGTTCACAATCCCTCTTGGCACCATGTAGAGCTGCCTTTTAAGTGTTGGGAAGGAAAGAAAGCTCCAGAAAGATGAAAATACATATCCTCTGTGGAGGGGCAATCAAATCTGGCTAGAACATGTGGGAGTTGAGAGAAAGTAGCAAGAAATAAGGTTGCAAATGTGTGCCAGGGGGGCTATATATTTTGAAAGAGTTTGAATACCAGGATGAAAATGTTTATTTGATGGGCTATGAAGATCCCTTGATTTTAGAGAGCAATGGATAAGGTGGAATAATTGGGTAGCAGTGCCCAGGGTGGACAGTCTCTCCCCTCATCCCCCTTCTATTATAGAAGAAATGAGGACCACGGGAAAGAGAGGATGCAAGAAATACGTGTTTTGGAGATAGGATCTACAAAACTAGATGATTTAAGAAGGGAGAAAAAAGAAGATCTGGAAATGACTCAGCTATTATGAACATGAAGGTATGAAAACATGCTGCGCCCATTGCCTGCAATCCAGAAATGTATCTCCTTTGGGGGAGAAAGTTGTTAAGGAGGTTTAGGATATGCTGAACATATGGTTCAAGTAGATGATTTAGGGAATAATAGACAAGAAATCTCTGGGAATGTGAGTCTGAAGCTCCAAAATGTGGCTTAGGACAAAGATGAAGATTTAGAATTATCTGTATGGAAATGACAGTTAAAGGAGGAAGTGAAAAAGACTTTTTTTTTTTTTTTGAGATAGAGTCTCACCATGCTGCCCTTGGTACAGTGCTGTGGCATCACAGCTCACAGCAACCTTAAACTCCTGGGCCTAAGCGATTCTCCTGCCTCAACCTCCCAAGTAGCTGGGACCACAGAACCCACCACAATGCCCGACTATTTTATTGTTGTTGCAGTTGTTTAGTTGGCCCAGTCTGGGTTTGAACCTGCCACCCTCAGTGTATATGGCTGGTGCCATTACCACTGTGCTACGGGCACCGAGCCAGTAAATAAGACCTTTAAGGAAAGAAATGTGGAGAGAGGAGGGGAATGTGGAAAGAATGACGATTAGAAGGCAGTTGATTATTAAGGTTTCTCAAACACACTAGAAACACTGTATGTGAGTAATGAATCTCCATCTAGATCCTGCAAAGGCAAAAAATTTCTTTCACACTTTTGTATGTCAGCCATTTGCTAAAATTACAGACTGCAAAGTATACGTTTCAACTGATATCTCTGCTTTATTATTATTTAGTCGTCTTCTGAGACTCATCTTTAGCTATCTACTCTAATAAAAATTGGTAGTGTCAAGGATAAAAATGAGTCCTTTTGAGAGCACAGCATGTTCAATATATATTTAATATTGAAATTCATCAGTGATGTCTAGATGCATGTTTTGGTTTCTATCTCCTGACTTCCAAGCATCTTAAATTTGTTTCAGCTTCTTGTTAGATTAAAGGCTTGCTTTTTCTTTTTTTTTTTTAAACTCACTGACACTGATGAACAAAGGATGAGACATTAGGGACCATGGTAAAAATATTATAAGAATATTAAAAATATAGTTTAATTTTTTCTTTTTCTTTTTTTAAAAACATGCTGTTTTTTTGTTTTTGTTTGTTTTAAACATGCTGCTCCTTTAAATATTAGGACTGTGATAATGCATTTTAAGAATCCAAACTCTCTAAAAAATCTATAAAAGTTAATTTAGAAATACTGATTTATATTTAAAGACGTGTATTGGCTTCATAATTTATTTAGCCTCAGTGCATTTAAGCATTTATTGTAGATTTTTAACTAATTTTTTGGAGAGAGATAAGATATTGAGACTCAAAACAATAACAGAAGCAGCCTCAGTGGAAGCCATTTTTGTCTGAGGTATCTCCCTCCTTTTTCTGGGAACTTGCTAACTAGACCACAACTTGGGTCCCCCATCTCTGTCTGCTCTGCCTCTGGCTTTTGTTTGGCTTATCTGCTAGGTTCCATTCACCCCTGCTTCCCGCTTCCATAATAAATATCTTTCTGAATAGTTGCCTTTAAGTTTAGCTTGTGTTAGAATCTAGCTTCTGTTTTTATTTAGGACTTCCACAAATCCTATGGGGACACATTTTCTTCAAGGTTGGCTCTCAGCTGTTCTGGCTCCATGCTGGCCCCCATTCAGAATGGCCCTACACAAGGAGCTTAACTTTTCTCATTTAAGTGTAGGGCAAAAAATGATCTTTTTTTCCCCCCCCTACCCATCTTCGGTTCTCCAACTAGGACCCTGTACATCTAATTAAGAAAAGACAGATAACCAGATGAAACAGAAGTTCATTAACATGTACGGCACTACATGTGGGAGCACTCAGTAATGAGTCACTCAAAGAAGTGGTTAGAATTTGGACTTAGACAACAATGTATTTTTTTTTTTTTTTTGAGACAGAATCTCATTATGTCACCCTGGGTAGAGGTGCCGTAGTGTCACAGCTCACAGCAACCTCAAACTCTTGGGCTTAAACGATTCTCTTGCCTCAGCCTCCTGAATAGCTGGGACTACAAGTGCTCACCACAACGTCTGGCTATTTTTTGGTTGCAGTTGTCATTGTTGTTCTTAGCTGGCCCAGGCCCGTTCCAACCTGCCAGCCTCAGTGCATGTGGCCGGCGCCCTGCTCACTGAGCTATGGGTGCCGCCAACAATGTATTTTTAGAGACAAGAGAGGGGAAAGGACTAAGAGCTGCTAGGTATGGCAAATTGTGGAAAGGCAAATACATGGGGAAGCCAATGGTATATAAGGGCTAGTGTTAGCAAGAGTTGTGAATGTAGCTTCCTCTGGTGCAGTCTCCAGGCTGGTAAGAGTCTAGGGTTGTATCTAATGATTAACTTCTGTCCTCTCTGGAGAGAGGAGAGGAAGGACACACAGTATAAATTTATGTCTTGATTCTAGGAAAACAGGGGGAGGGCAGAGAGCTTTTTTTTATATCTGCTTCTTTTCCATTGCCTTCAGCAAGAATAAATTCTTATGACAGTGACAAATTTGGGGGTGACATGTTTTGCCATTCTTCACAAGCTGTCAGCTGGAACTTGAAGGTTATTGATAGTTACATGAATATATATGAATTATATGAAGTATCTAGAACTGCACATAAGTTAATGGGTAGGTCATATTTGATCATAGTTTTTGTACTTACATCCAAATTTTCAAGATTGTAATTATTATCTAGACTAGTGTTTTCTTTTCTTAAACATATCAGATTGCTATGAGGATACAAACGATTAGGTTGCATTGTTTATGTTTGTTAGGTAAGGTCCCTGTTATAGTTGTGGCCTGTCTCCAAGAAGTGTGCTGTATATCCTTACATTGTGCCCATTAGGTGGGAGCACACCAATCCCCTGCCTTCCTCCCCTCTCCATTTAACTTCCTCCCCCATCCCCCCACCTTGAATTGAATTGAGTTTTTCTCTTGTGTGGGAATGTATTAGTTTATCTACTGGCTTCATACTAGTTTTGAGTACATTGTATATTTGCTTTTCCATTTTTGTAATACTTTTACTAAGAAGAATCTGTTTCAATCCCACCCAGGTTAATATGGAAGATTAGATTAGTGTTTTGTGCTATTCCCCATTAAAAAAAAATCATCTGGGGTATTTGGTGGCATAACCTAGATCTCTGCCTGGAGAGTCTGATTCACTGGGATTCTAAAATGGGACCTTGGATTTTATTTTTTAAAATTGGAACCCTAGATCTTTGCTATACAAAATATAGGCCATGGACTAGCAGCACTGGAATCATTCGGAAGCTTGTTAGATATGCAAAATTCTGGGAATATCAAGAATTTAGGCTGTTAAAGCTCTTTCCCTGAGCCATTTTTTAGGGCTGCACTAAATTCTTGATATTCCCAGAATTTTTGCATATCTCACAAGTTTGAGAAATTAAGTAATATTTCTTTTTGGGAAAAAGAGTAGGCTTGCTCACTTCTTACTGTAAAATGGTAGGTTCTCTAAGACCATCTTTTTTTTTTCTGTAATGCAATCTACTACATTTACAAGTGTCGACCTAGATGCTCCTCCACATTACTTCCAGGGGATTTGCAAAAGGGGAATCGACACACATGCTGCTTGGTGTCCTATAAGTAATAAAGTCTTTTATTTTTGAACTAGAAGTACCATGTCTTCTATCAGTATTAGTTAAAGTAGTTTCATGCAAACTTTGCTTTTTTCTTTAAACAGATAAATGAGTATACTTATGAACTTAGAATTACATAAAGAGAGAAAAAATATTCTCTATTTGTGGACGTAGGTAATGTACATTGCCTCTGAGAAAAAGCACCTAGATAAAATTAACTATCCATTATAATCATCTTATTTATCATTATCGTCATCATTTGTATGAAGTGAATTAATACATTGTGTTGTTTTGATAGAATGGTTCATTTTCTCCTCCTTGAAGAATGTGCATATTATAAAAACAAATGTATATCATCAAGTCAGTCCATAACCTTTATTATCTACACTAACTTATGTACGGCTTTTATTTTTTCTTTTGTTTGTCTTTCTATCTTATCTTTTTGAATTTGGACAGTTAATCCTTGTAAGAACTTACTAATAACATATATGGAGAAGTAATGATGGGTGAGTCTCAAGTAGAGTGCACCAAGTCTAGGATTCTTCTCTCTAGCATGGTCAGTGGCCACAGGCAAATCTGTGGCTCCACTCCTGCTGCTCAGGGACAAATCCCCAGCGGTGGGTAGCTCCAGCAGTAGGCCACCCAACTAACCTGAACCCAGGGGTGGTTTTTTGATGATGGGAGCTAAATCAGGTAGTGTAGGGAAAGTCCAGGAAGTGTAAATCCTCTGTTGACCTTCCTTGATCTACAGCAATAAGATGATTTGAAGAGGATGGAAGAGGTGAAGGCCTCCGGGGCTTTAGGCCTCTTCTCTCTTACTCATTTTCTCCTTCCCTCACTCTACTCTCAGCTCTGCCCTTGGGTATATTTGAATGCCCCAGAAGGATCCTGCAATTATAGGATTATTGTTACACAAAAACTAAAAAGGGAAGTAGAGCAATTAAACAACATTTGAGTAATGAACACAGTCTTAAGAGTCACTTTAGAGGCAATACTAGAATTTCGCTTCCCATAAGTAACCTGAATAAATGTACTAGGCCTTCACTGTATTTTTTTAGACACAGATAGAAAAGCAATAGGAATTGAATAGGCATATGAGGAGTCCATCTGAGAACCCTGACCCAGGTCTGCCAAGTTGGGAGTTTGCTTCTCCCTACTTGGGAGGAAATAATAATGGTGGCCAATGTTTTCAATTAAAAATGCCTCACAGGTTTTATAGCAAAAAGGACAAAATCTTTAGCCCCTTTCCAGGGAATATTCTTTATGGTTGTGTTGTTGTTGCATGAAGAAATAGACAAGGGGTTAAGTTTTCTTTAAAAGGCCTTTAAGTTGCTGCTGGAAATGTGGGTGTGTTTGAAAAATATAACGAAGTGTATTTGGGAAATATGGATTCCATACTGTGAAGGGGCAGGATGAGGTAAAGTATTGTCCACACTACAATGACCATAAAATCATTCTAGTGGTCAGAAGGGATTTTTGATTGACTATGAGAATGTCATGGAATCAGGCTTTGTTTCTAAAATAGAGTTTGGTGAGGGAGGTTCCTTTTTATGTTAAAGAATCAGGAAGATAATCTTAACAAAAAATAAGAGATTGTCTATATAATCTTTTTCTGTACCACAAAGAACAAATAAAAAGATGAGGGGCTTCCAAAAGCAAACAAAGAAAAGTGAAAGACTGCATTAAGCCTTGTAGGGAAATCAGAAAGCTTGTCAGCAGCACAGAAAGTGAATTGAAGGCCATGTACCACACAAATGGAGGCACCATTTCCTGCAAGATGAGCAGTTGCAGCAAAAATTTATAGTGCACACTGGATGGGAAGGAAGCTCATTAAATTCTGTACAACTAAGAACAAATTCAACAGCTACAGGAATTGTTTATGAAGGAACAATTCATAAAAATTTCAATTCAAATAAAATGGAAACCTAGGATGACTGCAGTTAGGGAACCTAAAAATACTTGGTACTTACTTTAATTCCCGATAAAAGAAAATAACAATTCTAGTGAGTCTCATATGAGATATAAATGGTATGAAATACAGCAGTCAGTTTATGGTAAAACCCTACCTGATTAAAAAAAGAGAGAGAGAGAGAGAGGGAAGATATTTGCCTTATAAAACATTTTCATAGCCCATTTGAGGTTGAAAGTATTACCTGCCCTTTAGTTTGAAAGAATGTAAGGAAACAGTAGAATCAGACATTATTATTTATGAAGTTTGGGGTCTATACATAATCACATTAATTAAAGCTTCACTATTTTTCTCATTCCATGGCTTGGATTAAGTCACTATCAATGTTTTAACTCAGGATTTTACAAAGAAATAAAGAATTACTTTAAATACTTTAGGTGTAGAAATTGAATGAAACCAGTTGGCAAGTTCAATCAAGATTCGTATGCAGACTGGTCAGTAGTAGATCACCATCAACTCTCTCTTGAAAGTAGAAGCTTTAGAGATTTTACTTTTCAGTTTTTGGTTAGTCTTGCCAAAGGTTTATCAATTTTATTAATATTTTCAAAGAACAAACTTTTTGATTTGTTGATCTTCTGAATCAATCTTTGTTTTCAATTTCTTAATTCTGCTCCAATTTTGGTTATTTCTTTTCATCTTCTGGGTTTGGGTTTGAATTGATCATCCTTTTCCAGTTGCTTAAGCTGGCTTATTAGGTTGCTGACTTGCTCTCTTTCTGTTTTGGATGAAGGCTTCTAATGCTATAAATTTCCCTCTTAGGACTGCCTTAGCAGTATCCCACAGGTTTTGATAGTTTGTGTGTTCATTATCATTTTGTTCCAAAAATCTTATGATTCCCTTCTTAACCTCATTTTTGACCCAGCAATCATTTGACCTAAGGTTATTTAGTTTCGTGACTTTCTTTGAGTATGAAGATTTCTGTTGCTGTTGAGTTCAACTTTTATTCCATGATGGTCTGAGAAGATATAAGAAATAATGTCTATTATTTTAAATTTGTTAAGGTTAGACTTGTGTCATAGACTTGAGAAATTTTGGAGGATGATCCATGAGCTGATGAGAAGAATGTGTATTCAGTTTTATTAGGATGAAATAATCTGTATATATTTGTTAAGTCCCTTTGTTCTAGGGTCAAGTTTAAGTCCACTATTTCTTTGTTTAGTTTCTTCTTGGAAGATCTATCCAGAACTGCCAAAGGGATGTTAAAATCTCCAACTATTATGGTGCAGGAAGATATTATATTGTTCAGATTCATTAGGGTTTGTTTTATAAATCAAGGAGCATTCAGGTCGGGTGCATAAATGTTAGTTATTGAAATTTCTTCATGTTGAGTTTTTTCCTTGACAAATATGTAGTGTCCATCTTTGTCTTTCTTTATTTTGTGGGTTTAAATTCTATTGTATTAAAGATTGCAATCTCAAATAAGATTGCAACTGGCTTTTTTCTGATGTCCATTTATCTGTATTACTGTTGTCCACCCCTTCACCATGAGTCTTGTTTTATCCTTTGAGGTATGGTGTGCCTCTTGGAAGCAACAGATACCTGGCCTGAGTTTTTGTATCCGGTCAGCCATGTGCCTGTTTAGAGGGGAATTTAAGCCATTCACATTAATTGAGAGAACTGATAGCTATGGTAGTGTTTTGACTGTCTTGTTTTTCAAAGGTCTAGTGTGTATTTTTCACCCTTTCACCATTGTGGAAGCTAGGTATTTTTCCTTAAATTCTGTGTGAGTTTATATTGGTAGACCATCATGATGGTCATTATGAAAAATGGGTCTGAGTATTTCCAGGAGAGCTGGTCTAGTTATGGCAAATTTCCTTAACATGTGGATGTCAGTAAGGTGTTTAATTTCTCTATCACAGATGAAACTCAGTTTCAGTGTACACAGGATCTTGGGCTGAAAGTTGTTTTGTTTTAGAAGGTTGAAGGTCATTGACCATTCTCTTCTGGCTCAAAATGTTTTGGCTGAAAGATCTGCAGTCATCCTGATGTTTTTACCTTCATAGGTAATACTTTTCTTATGCCTGGCTGCTTGTAGGAGTTTCTCCTTCATATTAACTTTGGCAAAGTTAACTACAATGGTCTCAGAAATGCTTTATTTGGATTGAATCATGCTGGGGTTCTGAAACTATCTACTATCTGAATTTCTGTACCTCTTGAAATGCTTGGGAAATTCTCCACCATGTCTTGGAGTAGAGCATCTGTGTCTTTAGGACCATTCTCTTCTCCTTCAGGAATCCCTATAATTCAGATGTTCGATCTTTTGGAATGATTCCATAACTATCTACTATTGTATTTTGAAGCTTCTCAAATGCCTTTTTTAATTTCTTAAGCACTACAGCCAAGGAAAACAAACAGTCTTCAGGATGTGAGAAATTTTTTGCATGTTATGATTCTGACAAAGGTCTGTAACCAGATTCTACAGAGAACTCAAATTAATCAATAAGAAAAGAGCAAACAACCTAATTTCTTTGTGGACAAGAGGCTTGAACAGAAACTTCTCTGAAGATGACAGACAAATGGCCAAGAAACACAAGAAAAAATTCTCGTCATCTTTAATCATCAGAGAAATGCAAATCAAAACCACTTTGAGATATCACCTTCAGTAAAATTAGTCCACATCACAAAGTCCCAAAACTTCAGATGCTGGTATGGATGTGGAGAGAAGGGAATACTTCTACACTGCTGGTGGGATTGCAAACTAATACAACCTTTATGGAAAGAAGTATGGAGAATCCTCAAAGAACTAAAAATGACATTCCATTTTATCTCACAGTTCCATTACTAAGTATCTACGTAGAACAGGGGTCCTCAAACTACGGCCTGCAGGCCACATGCGGCCCACGGAGGACATTTATCCAGCTCGCTGGATGTTTTTGCCACAGCTGCCTGTCCTGCTTAGTAGCCGACTTGTCCCGCCCAGGCCACAGTGCGCATGTGTGGAATGTGCACCAACTTTCTGACTCCATTTCTTCCCTCTGTCTCTCCCCACCAGGTGTTATTGCCGTCCTGCTTAACAAACCCACTGTCCAGGCCGCAGTGCACATGTGTGGAGTATGCCCCACAGGCTCTAATTCCCCTCCTACTCTCCGACTCCGCTCCTTCTCTCTGTCTTTCCCCACCCCTCCTTCTCTCTGTCTCTTGACTCCTCATCTCAGTCTCTGGTGTAATCAGAGGAGTCACCAGGTTGCCTGTGCAGAGCCTGCTGCTGCCTAAGGACCGAGGTAAGAACAAGTTAGGATTTTTTTTTTTTTTGAAGTTAGGAGGTCTTTTTTTTTTTTTTTTGCATTTACTAGGGCCTTTTTTTTTTTTTTTTGCATTTAAGGGGGGGGCTTTTTTTTCTGAAGTTAGGAGGTCTGTTTTTTTGCAGATGGGGGGACTGTTTTTTGAAGTTAGAAGAGCCTTTTTTTTGAAGTTAGGAAAGCCTTTTTTTTAAGTTGGTTAGTTGGTTGGGGATGGTTTCTAGGGGATTGCATCACAGTGATAACACAAATAGCACTCAGTGCTAATGCAAATTGTCAGTGCTCAGAGGTAATGCAAATGGTCAGAGCTCAGAGGTAATGCAAATAGTCAGTGCTCAGTGATTATGATAATTGTAAGTGCTCAGTGTTAATGCAAATTGTTAGCACTCAGTATTAATGCAAATTGTCAGCAGTCAGTGTTATCGCAAATAATCAGTGGTCAGTGTTAATGCAAATGGCAGTGCTCAGTGTTATCCCATGGGGGCCCCAAACTGGTAATCTGCCGAGGGCCCCATGGGAACTTAATCTAGCTCTGCAGACAGCCGAGGAGTAGGAAACCCAATTTAATTGCCAGTAAGTGCATTCATATTCTGATTGCTATTCAGTTGTGTATGATATTGTATGTTGTGTGCTGTGTAAGCCCTGGTTCACACTGTTGCGATCTCTGAGCAGTGCGAGTTCAGCCATATGCTTGTATGGCTGAACTCGCATTAGATTCGGAAGAAAAAAGTCATACGTGCCTTCTCTTTTCCTGCAGTGGAATCTGATCGCATGGGTCTTCTCACCCATGCAATCAGATTCCTGTGCAAGTTCATGAATCGCAGTGCTGTTTGCACAGGGTAGTGTGAACTGGAAAGGTGATGGAGGAACCAGCTCTGTAATCGTGCCTGTTCCCACACTACACCAGTGTGAGCTTGAGGTAAAAGCAGAGTTCCAGCATAGGGGCACTGGTGAGGCTGAAATGATGTGGACTGGCAAGGCTGCATTGATGGACACTGTTCAGACTGCATTGATGGGCACTGATCAGACTGTATTGATGGGCAGTGCAGTCTATATGTCTCTGTGTGGGCAAAGTTATTGTTGGTATATTGTTTTTAGAGCGCTGTATATATATATTGGTATTTTACTAATAGCAATTTGGAATCCCTAGGAAACAATGATATCAAGAAAGAGAAAAATTGACTTGAAGTGTAGGATATTCAAAGAACAGTGGACTTATGATTACTTTTTCATGCAGTACAAGGAAAGAGCTGTGTGTTTGATATGCCAGAATATAGCATCTGTGTTCAAAGAATACAATTTGCGTCAACATTATCAAACTCAACATAAAGATAAATATGATAGTTTGGTCAGAGAAGTGAGAAAAGATAAAATATTAAAACTGAAAAATACATTGACAACTCAGCAAAATACTTTTGTGAAGCAGAAACAGCTAAATACTTCATGACTGTGAGCAAGTTTTCAAGTTGCCAAGATAATAGCGTGCACTGGCAGACCATTCATGGAGGAAGAATTTGTTAAAGAATGCCTTCGTTCTGTTGCCAAAGAGATGTGTTCAGAGAAGGCCGATTTATTTAGTACAGTGAGTCTTTCAGGACCCTCAATTACACGAAGGATTGAAGAAATGGGAGACAATTTGCGTCAGCATTTGCAAAACTCAGCAAAAAACCTTTCCTATTTTTCCTTGGCACTTGACAAAAGTAATGATGTTTGTGATTCTGCACAACTTCTCATTTTTATTCGTGGTATGAATGACTATTTTGAAGTCACAGAAGAGCTTGCTGCACTGCAAAGCATCAAAGGAACAACTATAGAAGAGGATATCTATGAAAAGATTTGCCAAACCGTGAATAGTTTGGAGCTGGACGGGGCAAAACTAGCCAGTGTGACAATTGATGGTGCTCCTGGAATGGTGGGGTCTAAGAAAGAAGTAATTGCTCTCAGTAACCAAGAGATGGACAAACATAACCATTCTCATCCAATAGCCATACACTGCCTCATCCACCAACAAGCACTGTGTAGTAAATCACCGAAGTGGGACTCTGTTATGAAAACTGTGGTATCTTATGTTAACTTCATTAGAGGTAATACACTAAACCACAGACAATTTCAGGAATTTCTGTCTGAGCTAAATATTGCCTGTGAAGATGTTCCATACCACACAGAAGTCCATTGGCTGAGTCCAGGGAGAATTTTGAAACATTTCTATGACCTACTTCCACAGATTACAGCTTTTCTGCTTTCAAAAAACAAGTACCAGAACTCAATGATGCAGAATGGAAATGGCACCTTGCCTTTCTGATAGATGTAACAGAGCTACTCAACAATTTCAATGTGCAACTTCAAGGAAAGGGGAAGCTCATCTGTGATATGCAATCACATGTGAAAGCATTTGAAGTAAAATTAGGCCTCCTCATCAAACAAGTGGAGGAGGAAAATTTGTGTCATCTCCCACAACTCAAGATCTGTTAGCGGAAAATCCATTGGTTGCATTCCCAAATAAAACATGTGTGGATTCACTGGAAAAGTTGCAAAAGGTGTTTCAATTTAGATTTAAAGAGCTTCATCTCCATGAACAGGACATACAGCTTTTCCGGAATCCATTTTCTATTGACATTGAAAATGTGGATACGATTTACTGAATGGAACTGGCTGAACTACCGAATTGTGACTCTCTGAAAGATGCATTCAAGTCAAGCAGCCTTCCTAATTTCTATGCATCTCTCCCCTCTGAGACATATTCTAATCTCAGGAACCATGCATTCAAAATGGCAACCATCTTTGGCAGCACTTATGTCTGTGAACAGACGTTTTCCAGAATGAAACATCTGAAATCTCCAACCAGATCTAGACTAACTGATGCACACTTGCATCATTTGTTACGACTAGCAGTGACAAATATGGAACCGAACATTGATCATCTCATTAGCCAAAAGCAGGCCCATAGTTCCCATTGAAATACTGGTATGTTTGTTGATTTAACTTTACTTGCTCTTCATTTTAAATATTGTATTTGTTCCCATTTTGTTTTTTTACTTCAAAATAAGATATGTGCAGTGTGCATAGGAATTTGTTCATAGTTTTGTTTTTTTTTTAACTATAGTCCGGCCCTCCAACAGTCTGAGGGACAGTGAACTGGCCCCCTGTTTAAAAAGTTTGAGGACCCCTGACCTAGAAGAACAAAAATAATTTTATCACAAAAACATTTGCATCAGAATGTTTATTGCAGCCCAATTCATAATTGCTAAGTCATGGAAGCAACCTAAATGCCCATCAACCCATGAATGGATTAACAAATTATGGTATATGTATACAATGGAATACTATTCAGCCATAAAAAAGATGGAGACTTTACATCTTTTATGTTTACCTGGATGGAGTTGGACCATATTCTTCTTCGAAAACTAT
Source organism: Nycticebus coucang (assembly GCF_027406575.1). Taxonomy (NCBI): domain Eukaryota; kingdom Metazoa; phylum Chordata; class Mammalia; order Primates; family Lorisidae; genus Nycticebus; species Nycticebus coucang. The sequence goes on from NC_069780.1 coordinate 45,847,157, forward strand.
CTCAAGAATAGACAAAACTATCCAATGTACTCAATACTATTATGAAACCAATATAAATCCTTACACATCATACAAATGATAAAATACAAATATAGTCTAGCAGAATGGATGGGTGAGGAGGTGGGAGGGCAATTGGTGGGAAGAGGGAGGGCACTTGGTGAGATCTCACCTAATGTGCACAATGCGAGAGTATATTTCAAAATAACTAAGAGTAAACTTTAATGTCTTACCACAAAAAATAAGTGAGGTAATGGCTATGTTAATCAGTTCAATTTAAAGCATTCCACATTGTATATCAAATCATCACAATTTGATCTTGTGGGAGAAGAAAACTGTATTCATTAATACAGTGAAAGTCTAGTGAGAAAGGGACCAAGTCATACTCGGTTTAAGTTTTTACCTAAAGACATTCTCGTTAAATATTTTGTTATTTAATTTTTTTTAATTTCAGATTAATATGAGATTGCAAATGTGTAGGTTACATTGTCTTCATTTCTGAGGTAAAGTTTAAGTTATAGTTGAGCCCTTCACCCAGCAGGTCGTGCCGAACACCCTCACATTATGCACCTTAGGTGACATTCCACCAATTGCCCTCCCTCCTTCCAGTAATAGTTCTCCCTTCTTCCCTCTCCCCTCTCTCTTCTCTACCACTCCTCTTGCTAGACAAACTTATGTTTTTATTTTATGTGGGTGGGTAGTTGTTTTTATATTGGTTTCATATTAGTATTGAGTACTTTGGATACTTTTCCCCCCATTCTTATGGTACTTTACTAATGTGTTTCAACTCCATCCAGGTAAATACACAAAAGATGTAAAGTCTCCATCTTTTCTTATGAGTAAACTTAAAAAATTTATTTTATCTCCATTTCATTCTAATAATATCTCTCAGCCAGCAGTATAGTTTTTCAACAAGCTTTTCTTGAGTATCAATTATGTATGGTCGGTGCTAGGTTCTCAATGGGATGACGAGATCCAAAGGTAAATTTGAAAAGATCTCAGTCCTCAAGACAGACAGAAAAATACATGTATGTGCACATTTAATTAGAGCTAGTTAATTAATAGAGCAGCACTTTTCAGATTATTTTGGTCTTAGGACTCCTTCAGTCTCCTCAAAATTATCGCATATCCCAAAGTACCCACACTGGTTTGCTTAGCCTGTATCTACCACTCTGCACCACATTAGAAAGTAAAATTGAAAAAAAATTAAAATATAAGCATGCAGTGATAATATATTCCTCTATCTGTCAGGATGATAACCTTGTTCATGTTATTTTGCCTCTGGAAAACTCTACAATGCGTACACTTGTGAGAAAAATGAGGATGAAAAAGCAAATAGTGTCCTTAGCATTACTGAGAAAATATTCTTGACTTTATGGAGCCCCAAAAGGGTCTTAAGGACCTCCCAGGAGCATACTTTGGCAATTAGTGAACTAAAGAAGATATTCAATGCTATAGTAGATATATAATCAAAATGCCATGAAGATACAAAAGAGGGTGCTCACCTTTAAGTCAATTGGTGCTAACAATTATTAATTGCTACTATCTTGTTAATATTGGTTTCCAACTGAGTCTTCTAGATTGCAATAAACACAATTAAACACAATCAATAGCAATATTAGTTTTAACCAAGTAGTTTATGAAACGAAGGTGTTCCCCTGCCAACTGGTGGCAATATATCCTAATTAGGAATTGATAGGTTTCTTTAAGGGGCACACAATGACAAGGTATCTTAATTGAGAATTTAGAGTTTTGGCATAGTGAGTTTACCCCCAAATGTTATGAAATTATATTTTCAACCTCTGAACTATGCAAAGATAACACTAAATAATTCTCCAATACAATAAAAGAAAACAGGCGAAAATCCAACTATATTTTGAAGAACTAATAATTATATAGGGGTTTCACAGGGAATCAAAGAGAAGTTTTCTTTTTTTTCATGAAAACATTTTCACCCCATATAGTATCACAGATGGTAAGAAGGGTTTCAACCGATACCACACATTCAGCTTTTGTAGGCCTAGTCTAGAGGGATTGAGAATATGTCCTAAAAGGTCATCAGAGCAGACTCTGATTCCACTCTCTATCTAGGGAAGTTGTTAAGGGAACACATGTTGCTCAGTAAGTGAGGCATACTGGCACAAGGGGACCTGGAGAGAGAAAGTAGGGGAGTGATGGTGGCCGATCCCATCACCTTTGATCTCAAGAAAAATGGTCAGATGATGTGGATTTGTATAATGCTACTACTATTTCTCAGGTTAAAACATTAATTTCATTGTGTTATAGTTTTCCACAGGACAATAAAAGTAGATTTACTGAGGTCATTTGAACTTTTGTAAGTACAACTGATAATTGTTATAAGGTCTCAGCATCCTTCTCAATGTTAAGAGGTACAATATCACATAGTGCAGTGACCATCAATCTGGTAGAATGTGAACACTTTCTAAGACACCTAAGCCTGGATAGTTTTAAGGCAATCAGTTTCCTGATTCACTTCATATGTAGTTTTTTCCCAAAACTGATCTTCCACAAAACAAGCCTATGTTCATAAAAGCTCAGGTCCTACTGTGTAAAGGATTTTCAAATTCCTCATTGATCTTTGACCTTATTAAGGTGCTTTACACTGAAGGATAAGCGTATTTGAGTGCTTAAGGAAGGGGAAGACTTCTTCAGTGATTAATTATAGCTCAACAAACCTATAGGACTTTGGTCTTTCCCAGATTTGCACATATTTTTGTTAAGGATAAAGCCTGGTAATAGAAACTGTCATTTTTGCCACTTAAGAGTATGAAGAATTCAGGGTTGGATGTGGTGGCCAATGCCTGTAATTCTAGCACTTTGGGAGGCCAAGGTGGGACAGTTGCTTGATGCGAGGAATTTAAGACCAGCCTGGGCAACATGGTGAGAGTGTTTCTATGGAAAACAGACAAATTAGCTAGGTAGTGGCATGCACCTGTAGTCCCAGCTGAGGCAGGAGGATAGCTTTAGCACAGGAGTTGGACATTGCAATGAGCTATGATAATGCCAGTGCACTCTATTCTAGGTAACAGAGAGAGAGTCTGTCTAAAAAAAAAAATAATAATAATAAATAAATTCAGATATGCAGCATCAAGGGTAAGGAAATAACAACAACTTTTATTTTAGCAACTTCTTTCATCTCCTGACTATTTACAAAATATGTATGGCCCCAGAAAGAGAGTCCATTAAGAAAAAGCAGAAAGAATATAAGTTACCAACCTTCTAAATCCTTCTAAAACTTCTCTTCTACGTATTTAAATGATAGAAATGCTTCTCTGCTCTTCTCAGTATTATTATTTAGTATCTTAAATTACCTAAGAATAGCCAAAAATATAGAGGAGGAAAGATTTGTTCTACAAGTAAATGAATGTTGCTAGAAGTATTGATATTTTCAAAATATATTGAAAAAAACCTTGAATAAAATTTAAATATGATTTATTTCAGACTTAATGCATATTGTTCAATAAGGTGACTAGAATCTCTTTTTTCAAGTCATGTCATGTGAGATTTATTCTAATTACTATCTCCTTATTTACTCATAAAATATTAAATATTTGCTATCTCCCATTAACAAAAGTTAAAATAAACTAGCTATCAGACCAATTTTGAAGGATGTTTGTGTAGCCAAAAGCTATGGAAAAAAAAAGGATAGCATCACCCCCGGGAGCAGAGGGCAGATTTGTGTTTGGCCAACAAGGTAAAGATAATATTGCCTTATGGGGAAAGGTTGGGCAGGTTTTCTAGCAGATTGGGGTTTCCCCAAGCTTGGGATTGCTCCGCCGTTACGCATATTGACCTCATGTGACTTGGTGGACAAGGGGAGACAGTGTAAACATGAGGTTCATGCTACTCACTGCCTGATACATGCCAGGAAGTCCAGGGGTCTTCTGTTTGTATCTGTGAAAATGTGGCAGGCTTGCTTGTTACCTTGCAGACAGGGGAAAATCTAGGGCTTTCACTAGTATTGACTGAACTAACTTTATTTGGAAGGTGCAACTCTAAGGCAGCAAAGGGAAAGGAAGGAGCGGAAGAAATGTGTTGCTACATTGGTCACAACAGTGAATAACAAAGAGACGTAGCAGGCTTCTTAGCATGTTTTGGTCACTCCACATTTTAGACTTTTCTGGAAGTGTTAAAAGAAGGCACTTGCATTCAGACTAGTCCATGAGAGAGAAAGAAGAGGGAAATTTTCTCCATGGCACTCTCCCATAGCCCCTTCTCCTTGGTCAAGGTGGAGTCCACAGAGATCTAGCTCAACCAAGATGGATCTATTCTTGGTTCCATCTTGCTGGCTACTCACAAAACGAGGTCCTATTCCTTGAAGTATAGTGTTTCAACCAAATTAGGAGTAACTTTGTGCAAGGAAAGTGCTGACCAAGAAGGAGAAAGGAAGATGAGGACGAGAGAATTTGAGAAGGTGCACAAAAATTTTATTTCCCTATACTGTGTAGCAAATTCACTTCCACATCAAACCATTCCTAATTTTTTCCTTTCCACAAAATTGAACAGGATCTTAATTGAGTTTTCAGCTGATTACATAAAACAAGAGCTTTATAACAGATCATGATATGATTTGGAGGGAGCATAAAACTGGAAAGGAGTACAAAGAAATGGGTGTTAATGTTCTAACAAAACTCCCTCCATCTCTATCTACTTATTTGTGTGAACTTAAGTGACTCAGTAATTCCAACTATAACAAGGAAAAGTAGGCATAGACCCATGCAGAGTCCTGTCCTTTTATTTATAAATTACGGAACTGATGGGAGAAAGTAGCCTCATTCATCCCATTTAGATAAATACTTCTCTTGCTCTACATACTTGCCGACAAAACTAAGAAAAGAACAAAGAAGAATAAACATTGTGCACTCCCAAGAAGATTATACCTTTAAATGTAATGATTGTTTACCAATATTTGTAAAACATGTATTCTTTTGTTTAACTATGAACTTTTAATAGTTACAAAGGTAACTCAGCGCAGATAAAGGAAAACGTTTTAGACATATAAAGCCTTTTGGCCACAAGAGGGAAAACAAATTTTAAATTTTAAATTCATATGTATGTATTTTTGATACAGAAAAGCATGAAAAAATGATGAATAAAGACTTTCTGGTATAAGATATTGTATAATTTGAATAAAATTCTGTGAGATAGAATAACATAGTCAAGTCAAAAGAGAAATACATAAATTTTCATAGTTGAACAATAGCTTGTTCATATGTATATATTTTTAGGGTGAGGATCACATATTTACAATATTTAAATTTCACTAGATACTTTTAAAAAATGAAATAAACTTTTATCCCCACTATTGAAGAAAGTACTTTTATTTAAATTTTTGATGAAACATATAAAATCAACTACAAATATGTGAGCAGACAGTTAAAAAAATTCCAGGGGCAAGTGAACAAAAAAGTTTGAAGACGTCTGTTTGAGTGACTGTTAGGGCCAAATCAGATGTGGTACAGAAGAAACACCTTTGGATTCTCTTTTCTGTGCGAGGAGACACATTGAAATATTTCAGTTAGGAGAGTGATGCAATTCTTCTGGCAGCAGAGTAAAAGAGTGATAGAGATGAGAGCGGAGGCTGGAAAACTGGTTGTAGCAATTGTGCATTGAGAAATGCAGGGTGTTTGAATGAAGGCAGTTAGGATGAGATGCAGGAGGAGGGTTCAGGTGAAGAGGGGTTTAGCAGTAACAATCCACTTGACTGGTACAAGTTGGTAGCAGGAGAGGAAGGATGTGAAGGCTGGGATGCAAGCTGGGTGGTGTCACGTGCCAGGATGAGGAAAGCGCATTTAAGGAGTACGTTTTGTGCAGAAGACGTTGAGGCCCGTCAGACATGCTGAGGCCAAGATACTTCTTGTATATCCACTGGAGAATGCCGAGGACATATCTGTGGGAGATGGGAGAACAGAAGAGACCAATGGGCTGGAGATGTAAACTTGGTAGCAATCTGGTTCTCAGTGGTACTTAAGTGAAGGTCCCAGAGTGCAAAAGATGGAAGAGCCCAAAGCTCTTTTGTATCCAAAAGGCACTCGCAGCTAACTAACAAATGAAAAGAGGGGATCCAGTGAAGGAAAGGAAGGCATTTCTCTCAACAGGGGGAATTATTTTAATTTGAAATCCAGCAAGGAGAAAATATCAGTCTAAGGAGCTGAGTTGATTTAAAATTCTTTCTTTCAATATTTAATATGTGTGTTCACCCCTCATAGGCAGTAGATAAACAAAATATTCTTCGTTTTCCTAATTGTCCCAAGGTAAAAGATAACATTCATTTAATATATTTAATAGTTTGGGGGCGTGGTTCATCTTTTGGGCTTTGTTTTTTATTTAAGTCTTTAATTACTTCTTAATAGAGAGCCCACTAAGAAAAACTGTGCTTTCCTTCTTTGTTTCTAAATCTGTATTTAAGAACTGAATGTCTGTAAACAGTACCCAGCGATGCAACAATTAGGCAATTACTAAAGGTCATGGTTAGTATGAACATACTTCATTTAGATGCAAGGCTGCTGTATGATAGACACTTCAGAAATACACTGATGACATGCGAAATTAGCATACATTTATCACATATTGATACCAACAGGTTATAACTTGTCTAAAAGTATTTTTATGCCATTTTCTCTCAATATGACAATTATTGGCTTACAGGAGGGCTTGATCTTGTTCTTCCACTCTGATCTCTGATTCGAGAATGACTATGCAATCTAATATTTTACTGCATAAATGTAGTAATGTAGAATGTAACAGAACACCAGACCCTGTCTCAAAAGGTCTGAAGTAAAGTCCTGGTTCTTATATTTCTTAGATGTTATTCTTGGGCAAGTCAGGTCAGTTTATTTCAACAAATTTTTAATGAATTGCTAGCAGAAATATTACCAAGTACTAGAAAAACAAAGCTAAAGGAAATACAGACATATACGGAACATGTCAAAACAGTATGAGAGAGAGACACATAGTTTGAAAGAGAGTCTCCTTATTCAGCTTGAGGAATAAGAGGTGGGGGGCATTTCTGGAAGAGGAGCTGCCTGAGATGATTTTTACATTTCATGAACGTGTGTAGACAGGTTTGGAGACAGGGAAAGGTGGGGACCAAACGGCCAGAAGATTGTTCCAGCAAAAGAGAGCAGAAAGGCAGTGTTGAATGAACGACAGGGTGTGTTAGGAGGACCATGTGTGGTTTCATATTATAAGGAATGGAAGTGTGAGATACAGGCTTCTGGGAGTTCAGACGGACCCCAGAGGCTTCACAGGCTGGGATGAAAGCTTGGATTTTAGCATGTAGCTGAAGTGACTCATTACAGTAATTTAAGAAAAAGAAGTCACAGTCAAATTTGCATTGCTGTTACATAACTCTGGGGCAGTGTGGAGGGTGCATTTGACGAGAGCAAATCCAGAAGCTTTTTTAATGCTTCAGAGAGGCATGATAAGAACTTGAACTTCAGCCATGATAGAGTCCAGGAGAGGAAGGGCACAATTAAGAAGATTAAGGAGGCAACTGTTTACAACAGTGCTTGTTGAGCTAGAAAAAACACAGCTTGAAGAGTGAGGGAGGTCTGAACTTGAACCCCCATTTCATTACGTGAGATCTTAAGCTCTTCATAATTTGCTGTAATTCCTGATTTTCTGCATTTCTGAAAGTACGGGTGACACTGCCTTAGGTCGTCATGGGGATTAAGCATAACCTAAATCAGCTGGAACAATGACTGGCTGTGGGATGCCCATTGGTAGTTACTAGAACATCTCTTACTCGGCTTCCTCTCCTGCTTTGTAGATTTGCTGCGATAGTACAGAGAGATAGATGTAGTGTGTGTGAATGGCGAAGAACCTTTTCAGAGAAAAAAGTTTTATTGGCTTTTCCCCCCATTTGAAAGAAAAATAGCTTTAAACATTATTAAAAAGAGATTGTTCTTAAAATTAATTCAATTTTTCTTTCATTGAATTGAAAGCAAGATAATGAGTACACTGGCCACCAAAATGCTTACGAGACGAACAACTTGGAGAATTTCCCCATATTTTGCCACATATAAAGTGCACTCTTTTTTGTCCAAATTTTTGAGGGAAAAATAATAATGCACATCAGATGTGGTAGTATGGCTCAGGAGCAGGGGAACCCGGCAGGCCTACCCAGGCCACTGCAGCACCCTACCTGGGCCCACCGGTTGCACAGGGTTCCAGTCCAGGAGGATCTGGGATCTGGTGGAAGCTGGCTGAGTGCTGTGATCAGGGGAGGAGTGGTGACTGTGCTGGGTGAGGGGGTGAGGCTTGACGCCTAGACACATGGAGGGAACCGGGAGCCCCACAGAGACCCCAGGAACCTGGCTGCCTATGGACTGAGTGGTTTCAGAGTTTCTACCCCACTGGCCATGTGCAAGTCACCTCTGCCATGTCCCGGGATGTTATAGGGAGGGAAGGGCTCCCAGAAGAGAGGAGGGGGCAGCGTTCACAGAGTGGGCAGCTGGGGGATGGTGGTGTCATCAACACATTTACCAGGAGAGATTCAGCACTCCACAGATGTGTTTCTCCTGGCTGAGAGTCAGTGGGCAGTTTCCTGAAAGTTTGGGCCCAAACATAGGTGCACATTATACACCGGAGCACATGTTACACGGCAAAATATGGTAGCCGTATAAAGGTGTTACGTTGCAGTTAAGAGTACAGGATTTGGGGACAGACGGATGCTAATTATGTTAATTTACCTTTGGGTAAATTAACTTCCTTCTCTGTGCCTCCATTTCTTGCTCTCTGAATGGCAATGCATCCTGAGGTATTTGTGAGGATTAAATGAGATCATCATGCATGTTGTGGGCCGTGCTAAGGAAGGACTTAATAAATTGTAAGTGACTTTACATCAACTAATTTATTTAATTTAAAAAAAGAAAAGAAAAAAAACCTTCCAAGATGGGTATCATTATTATCATGCCAAGGTGGAATTACACCATTCAAGTTCCCACAGCAAGAAAGCTGTAGCGCTGAGGCTAGAGCCAGTTTGCTCTATTTAATGCTTTGTTTCCTGGTTATGTTGTATACTTTTATTAGGGAACACTGTGGTGGCCAACTCCCTGCATGCCCACCCAACCTGAGTTTTGCTTTCCTAAGGTTATAGGACAATCTGTTCTCAAGCGAAATGCACTCAACAGCCATAATGCAAGTACAGTTTTCTGGATGGGCTGGTTGCTGTTCCACCTTGCACTGAGCTCTGTAGGGCCCAGTCTGCTGAAGGAGAAGTTTTTCTCCTTCTCCCTGGAGGGAGTGATACTCCTGGCCAACTCCTTGTGTCCCTTTTAAGCCCTGTCCAGCTAGGGTGCACGTTCTTGGAGTCAAGGAACTGCAGTGATGCTCCACTCAGGGTCTCACTTCTCTGCTCTGTGTGGGCTGGTAGGTGTTTTGCTTAACTGCCATGTGAATAAGATGGTGGGTCATGGTTTTCTCATTATATATTACAGGACACTATGTGAAAGCCCAAATCACAGACAGATGTATTTGTTATAAACAATAATACAAATAACAAACAGGGTGGAAACGAAAGGCTGGAAGAATGTCATCTGTCAGCGACACGCTCAGTTATGGTCAGGCAACACTTTCCACTCTTATAGATAAGGAAAAGTAGAGGAAACCATGGAATTTGATTTGGTTTTCCAAAAAATATATATGCTCACCCACGTTATATTAAAAGATAAAAACTTGGGATAGGTGCTGAGGATTACAATAGAAAGAGAAGTTACAGTTGCTCAAATGCATGTTGAGATCGTCCTTCTCATATCCCATGCTTGATCATGAGTGTCACAGCCTGAAGTTTCTCACTCTTGGTGGACTCTTCTTTTTAGATAAATTACCATCCTGATTAGCAAGTATCATCATAATTATCACTATGGATAATTAAGTTGCAAATATTGGTATGATTGTATCTACTTTCCTCTGCTCACTTTGATTAAGATGTTTTGGTAAAGCGACAAGTGTCTCTACTTGAAAAAGAAACAAAGAAAAGTTAAATTTACTCTGAAAGAGATTTGCTTAATATATCTTCTTATCTACTTTTGCTTGTGAAGCCAAAGAGGCAGCTCGTAAGACACAGACACCCCAGCAATATTCATTATATAAGTCATTCATTAGCTGGAATGGGAAGGTATATAGTTTTGAACTTCTTTAAGTCCGACTTGGAACTACACTAATTTATGAAGAAGCAATATCATCTTTTTTGGAGAAATATCAACTATCATGTTCATATGTTCTTCTAAGGCTTTTTTTTTGGCCAGGGCTGGGTTTGAACCCGCCACCTCCAGCACATGGGGCCGGCAGCCTACCCCTTTGAGCCACAGGTGCCACCTTTTTCTTTTTTTATTGTTGAGGATTCATTGAGGGTACAAGAAATCAGGTTATACTGATTGCATTTGTTAGGTATAGTCCCTCTTATAATTGTGTCTTGCCCCCAGAAGGTGTGGTACACACTGAGACCCCCACCCCCTCCCTCCTTCCCTCTCTCTGCTCTTCCTTTCCCCCACCCCATCCTCCTTCTCTCACTCTCTGCTCTCCCCTTTCCCCACCCCCCACTGGTGTATTAGGTGGTTAATTGTCCTCATATCAAGATTCAGTACATAGAATTCATGCTTCTCCATTCTTGTGATGCTTTGCTAAGAATAATGTCTTCCATTTCCATCCAGGTTAATACAAAGGCTGTAAAGTCTCCATCTTTTTAATGGCAGAATAGTATTCCACTGTGTAATACACCACAGCTTGTTAATCCATTCCTGGGTTGGTGAGCATTTAGGCTGTTTCCACGTTTTGGCAATTGTAAATTGAGTTGTGATAATCAGTCTAGTGCAAGTGTCCTTATGGTAGAAGGATTTTTTTCCTTCTGGGTAGATGCCCAGGAATGGGATTGCAGGATCAAATGGGAGGTCTAGCTTGAGTTCTTTGAGGGTTCTCCATACTTCCTTGCAAAAAGGTGGTATTAATCGATCCACAAATGGATTAATAAATTGTGGTATATGTACACCATGGAATATTATGCAGTCTTAAAGAAAGATGGAGACTTTACCTCTTTCATGTTTACATGGATGGAGCTGGAACATATTCTTCTTAGTAAAGTATCTCAGGAATGGAAGAAAAAGTATCCAATGTACTCAGCCCTACTATGAAACTAATTTATGGCTTTCACATGAAAGCTATAACCCAGTTATAACCCAAGAATAGGGGGAAGGGGGAAAGAGAGAGGAGGGAGGGGGGAGGTGGGCAGAGGGAGGGTGATTGGTGCGATTACACCTGTGGTACATCTTACAAGGGTATATGTGAAACTTAGTAAATGTAGAATGTAAATGTCTTAACACAATAACTAAGAAAATGCCAGGAAGGCTATGTTAACCAGTGTGATAAAATGTGTCAAACGGTCTATAAAACCAGTGTATGGTGCCCCATGATCGCATTAATGTACACAGCTATGATTTAATAAAAAAAACAAAAAAAACAAAAAGGTGGTATTAGTTTGCAGTCCCATCAGCAGTGTGAAAGTGTTCCTTTCTCTCCACATTCACGCCAGCATCTGCAGTTTTGAGATTTTGTGATGTGGGCTATTCTCACTGGGGTTAGATGGTATCTCAGGGTGCTTTTGATTTGCATTTCTCTAATAATTAGGGATGATGAACATTTTTCATATGTTTGCTAGCCATTCATCTCTCTTTAGAGAAGGTTCTATTCATCTCTCTTGCCCAATGATACGTGGGATTGTTGGCTTTTTTCATGTGGTTTAATTTGAGTTTTCTATAGATCCTAGCTATCAAGCCTTAGTGTCTAATTCAAAAAATGCAAATATCCTTTCCCATTGTGTAGGTTGTCTATTTGCTTTGGTTCTTGTCTCCTTAGTTGTACAGAAGCTTTTCAGTTTAATTCAGTTCCATTTGTTTATTTTTGTTGTTGCAATTGCCATGGAAGTCTTCTTCATGAAGTCTTTCCCCAGGCTGATATCTTCATGTATTTTTCCTATGCTTTCTTTGTGGATTTTTATCATTTTATGTTTTTAATTTAGGTCTTTTATCCATCTTGAATCAATTATTGTTAGTGGAGAAAAGTGTGGGTCCAGTTTCAGTCCTTTACATGTGGATATCCAGTTCTCCTAGCTCCATTTATTGAATAGGGATTCTTACCCCCAGTGTAAGTTCTTGTCAAAACAGCATTGTACTGGCACAAAAATAGAGACATAGACATTTGAAATTGAATAGAAAACCAGCAACTGAAACTAACATCTTATAGCCCCCTCATCTTCCATAGTTTTGATTCTTATCTCAATGTCAATCCTGCTTTTCATCAAGTAAGTGCCACAGGCCACTGCCTAAACAGTATTTTTCATGACCATTGCTCAAAAACAAGATTTAAAAACAAAACAACGCACACAAAAATAAAAAACTAACCATCAGTCAAAAGTTTGTCCTTTGTCTACTTTTTGAAGTGGCAGCAAATGAGTTGCAGATGGGCCACTATTTACAATTCCCCATGTCCGGAGGGCTTGGCGGATGTTTTCTTCATTGTCACCACAACACAGGATTTAAAATTTCCACTTAAACGGAGCTCCTGCTTAAGAGAGGATTCTGTGAAAAGTGACTTTCTGTAGGAGTGTGAGTGACCTATCCCACTCCTCCTTACAGAGGCCAGGGTCTCTGCTCCGCATTACAGAGGGTGGACTAAGGGGAAAAAGAGGACTATGTCTGCCTACGTGTGTTTGAGGGGGCAAGGCACCCCAGCAGGTTCCTTGAATCATCTTCAAGCAGGTCCCTCTAATGTTCTTTGTCATGGCCCTCACTTATTTTCATATAACCTCCCTCAAGTTTTGTGTATGTGCATTTTACTAAAATGGCCTGTCCCCCCTTTTGAACTATAATTTTCAGAGTCCATATCTGGTTCATCACTATTCATCCACACTAGAACACTGCATCTAGTGAGCACCCAGTAAAAGTTTATTAAATAAATGTTAGAACATATTCCCCACCTAGGTTTTTATTTACCTGCCTGACTACTGTTGGTAATTTATGAAAACTTTTCAAAAGTAATTGAATAAAACAAAATTACTACATTACCTGAGTGGGAAAAATTATTTTCCTAGCTTTTAAAAAATAATTGACATCAGAATTAATTTTGCAAAAAAACTTTTCCTTAGAAATATATCTATATAGGCCACTTCAGTTGGGATGGGGGCGTTCCCATGAGCAGGGTTTATACTATTAACTGAAAAAAAGGTGCTTGGCGAAAAGCTCCATATGAGATGTTAATTGAATCTGAGGTTGGCAAAGGAAGCCATGCCACATGGGGGTGGGTGGAGGGGGGACTCTGGAACCTTCAAAGAAAGTGCTTAGCAATTAAATAGATGAACAGTTTCTTGTGGCAGGGTAGCCAAAGTCTTCAGGGAGCTGAGTTGTCTGATATCTTGCTTTACTTTGTTAACTTGCTCTGAAATAAAAACATCAAACTTTGCAAAAGCCTGCTGCATACACACAATGTTGGGAAAAGTTTGGGGGAAACCAGCAAAAATGAGCCCTGTCCATACTTAGTCACTGTGACAGTGGGAGCTGGAACACCCACAGAGGTGGCAGGTGGATATGATTTAAGTGTCAATGGCTTTGTTCTGTCCCTTTAAGTTGCACCCCAAGTTCACTGTTTGAAAACTTTTTTGGTTGGTTGTTCGAGGGGCTTTCAGAAATATCTGCTTGCATAGAATGATGTTTGGTTTCAGAACTATAATCCATGCACAGAATATAATTGTTGGTTAAAAAGGAAGTGTTTGGTATTTTTAGCGGCATGTAAAAAGAAGCAAAAGTGTGAGTTATCCGTGATTTCTGTTTTTAATGGTTGGAATTCAGTATTTTCTATTTCAACTTCCTATAGAAAATTCTAGTTACTATAATCAATTTCCCAGGGGAAAAGTGAGAAATCCTAGGCTGTGCATCCCGCAAGAGCAACTTCCTTCCTGCCCCTGTGAGGAGAAGTAAAGGAGAGGCCTTGAGGACTGGGGTCCCTCACACAGCCCAGCACCCTCCCCTAACCTAAGACTCCTCCCAAAGAGAGAGGGCTCCTGGGCAACTCTGCCACTTTCCTTTGGGGCTTTAATCTCTGGAGTGTTGATTTTTAATTTTCTTCCCACTGAAAATCTGACTCATCTGTTTGCACCTTTTCCAAAGCCAGCCAAGTCCAGGGAGCACCTGCTAAATATAAAATCCACACACTTAAGGACATTTACTTTTTCTCACTACACCAGACGTGCAGTTAAGAAATGAATGTCAGGAGATGGCCATTTGAAAGAATCATTGATATTCTTTCCTTGGGATGTACAAATCAGTAATAAAAACTCAAATTTGTTTTACCTTTTTGGTTTAAAAATTATAGGTGGGTAATACCTTGTTAAAATATTTAAATCTATAAATTACAGTTATTGCCAAACCACAAGTAAAATTATGCTTTTGCTTGTACAAAATGAGCCCGCTTATGCTCTTACAGCTCTGTGGGCTTAATAGCTTGCCCTCTTAAACCTCAGAGGGGAGAAAATTCTCCTCTGGCTACCATTTTGCAGAAAAAAACAAAACACAACTCATTTTTTTGTTTTTAAAAGATGCTTCTAACGCATGACTACACCATAAATTCAAGGAGCCTTTCTAAATTCTAAATCACCATAAATTCTAAAGTCTTTCCAAATGGCTTTGTAGCAGGTTCATGACAGGTTCATAACTGGTTCTTTAGCTGAGTTTATATTTATATATTTACTCTTGACTTACTCAGTATTGATTCAGTTGTCCAAAGTTCTATACAAAGACTGTTTGCGTTCAGTTGTGCTTCAAGGAGGAAATGTGCAGGGAAGTGGTGATGCTTAGACAGAAAGAACCTCGAATTTGTACTTTGGAATCAGACACAATCGGGTTACCTTAGTCATGCTGCTAACATTACAAAAATCATTTTGATCAACTGTAGAACAGATTTATTTAGGATCATTTCTACAGCATTAGTTCTATGGTTGAAATGGCAAATAAGGGTACATTTAAGTTGAACAGTTATACTACTAAAATTAGCTTTTAGGATATTAGTTCATCCTTGTCTGTCTACCTGCAGCTCTCTTTACCTAAACCATGTTTTTCTCTTTCCAGTGTCTTACTTTAACATATGGCACTGAAATTGTTTCTTGACTTTCTCATTTTCTCCCTTATCTCTGAGCTCCATGAAGGCAGGAATCTTCCTTTTAACAATCTTTGCATCCTCCATGTCAATTACAGGCATCACTCAGGTGCAGGGTCAGCTCTCCGTAAATATTGACTTGCTGATTTACTGATTGATCATTTCAGTAGTGTTTGCACTTTTGAAGGAAATAATCAACTGTGTTTAAAAAAGAATAATGCTTACCATTACAATTACATATTATTTCTGTCTTTATGGTACCTTTTCACTGGAAGAATGTTGGAATGTTAGATCAGAACATGGAAGAAGGGATATTAAGAAACTGAACATGGGCCTGACATGTGGCTCATGCTTGTAATCCTAGCACTCTGGGAGGCCAAGGCAGGTGGATAGCTTGAGATCATGGGTTCAGGATCAGCCTGAGCAAAAAGTGAGACCCTGTCTCTACTAAAAATAGAAAAACTGAAGGGAAGAGGATCACTTGAGCCCAAGAGTTGGAGGTTGCTATAAGCTATGATGCCATGGCACTCTACCCAGCTCGAGACTCTGTCTTTAAAGAAAGAAAAAGAAACTGAACATGGACCAGGCACAGTGGCTTGCGTCTGTTACCCTAGCACTCTGGGAGGCCGAAGCAGGTGGGTTGCTTGAGCCCAGGAGTTCCAGTACAGCCTGAGTAAGAGTGAGAGCTCATCTTCTACTGGTAGAAAAACTAGCCAGGTGTTGTGCCAGGTGCCTGTAGTCCCAATTATTCCAGAGGCTGAGGCAAGAGGATCACTTGAACCCAAGAGACTGAGGTTGCTGTGAGCTGTGATGATGATACCACGGCACTCTACCGATAGTGACAGAGACAGATTCTGTCTAAAAAAAACAAACAAACAAAAATACTCCAACAACAACAACAACCCCCCCCCAAAAAAACCCCTCAGAAACTGGACATGAAAGAAGGGTGCGTACTAGAGAGCAGGAAGTCAGGAATATACCCCACAGGACTGATTTGAATTCGTTTGCTTCGGTAACAGAATTTTGCACAAGAGAAAACCAAAAAGCAGAGAAATTAATATTTTCATGACATCATGCAGCTTGTACATGACAGAACCAGTGTTCCAGAGAACCAGGCACTTTTCAAAAGTGAATGTTTATAGGTTTGAGGACAAACCTGTGCTCAGTTCTGGATTAGCCATTTGGCCCTGGCTGAGTCACGACCTCTCCCGGCATCAGTTCTGTACCTCTAATATGAAGAGTGATCAGGAAAGAGGGTGATGACAGAAGACCAGAAGATTGTTCCTTATAAGGATTAAACAGTCAATATGTGAGAGAGCATCTATGATCGCACAGCGCTATACAATAATAACCATAACTACTAAGTCTCAGAATTCTTATTCAAAATTTCTTGATGCTGCTTTTGACTCCAAGAGAAAACATTAGCCAAGTTTCTGATTTCTGTTTATTTCCACAACAAATAGATGTGAATAGCTTTTCTTGCTTTAATGAGGATCTTTGCTATTAAGTTATTAAGTGTTCCTTGCAAACACCTGCTAAGGAAACATCTACCAATTTGATTCGTATCCAGTCTCTCTTTTTTCCTTAAATTTAATTTTCCAATCTCCAGATTATTGAATAGTATATGCTGTCTCAATTTTGACCTGCAAATAATGAGCTGTCATTTGTGAATCCTTCCTAAATTAAAGATAATTAAAAGGGCTCATTTTCTTATGATTAATGTTTAGAAGAAAACTGGGACATAAAATATGTTGGGGCTATTATTTTGCTGTCCTAAAGTAATGCTGATATTTGATATCAGCTCATGCTAAGTGTCTCACCTATCAGATGTCTAATGTGCAGGGAGTTTGTGCAATACATAAATATTGAGGACCAACATTCAGAGTAACTTCCTATTGCTTAACGGTGGACAGTGATAATAGAGGGAAGGGAAAAAAGAAGGCAGGAAGGGAGGGACAGCCCAGCTGGAGGCAAAGCTGTGAAGTGCATCAGGTTAATCTCCATTTTTCTCAGGGCCCATCTCACTCCTCCAGGCTTTCTTTTTCAGACACACTATCTGCAGAAACTTCCTCCTAAAGCCATGTGATCTTGGCATCGAGCACATGTTAGAGCGATGACTTCTTTTTCTTAATAAAAGGTAACAACAATGGTTCCACCTTACTGATGGAAGAGGCTGTTCCTCCTGCCTGGGCTCACCTCCACGTTTTAGGTAATAGATTTATTTGAATAGTTTTCCTTCTGCATATGTACATCTACTTTTGCTACCAAGTCCTAAGCAGTGATGACAGTTTAATACTTCCTAACACTTCTGACTCTTTACTTGATGTCTAGAATTGTTTTTTAATTAATGTATCTAATTTTAAGGAAAGTTTCTAGAGAATATAAATCTGCTTCCTTTTAATTGCCTGTTCAGCTGAAACTGTAAGTCTCTTCCTCATTTTAAAACTCTCCACAGCATCACACAATCCCCCCTTGTCTTCCGGCTTCCCTCCAGGGAGCTGCTCCTGCTCCCCTCCCCACTGGGCCTCTCCCATCTCGCTGCACGGCTGTCTTCAGTGCGTGGTACTTCCTTCCTTGCTTTCCTGGATTTCTTCCAACATATTTTTTGGTTCTCATCCTCATTTTTGCTACAGTTTATTTTCACAGCTCTCTAAAGAAAGGAATATGGGAAACTGTATCTGAAAACGTCTCCTAGCATCCAATGTCACTGATAAGAAATTTGATCCCCTTCTGATTTTTGTTCTGAAAGTTTACATTGCTGTCTCAAGTCTTTTCTTTTTAATGCACTAGAATGAGCTTTAAGTACATGTATATCTTTTCATCCACAGATTTATGGAGTTTAGCACTGGCATGTCCCCTAGGTTTATTTGCTAATCTTATTTCTGTTTTCTTTTCTTTCTTTTCTTTCTTTCTTTCTTTCTTTCTTTCTTTCTTTCTTTCTTTCTTTCTTTCTTTCTTTCTTTCTTTCTTTCTTTCTTTCTTTCTTTCTTTCTTTCTTTCTTTCTTTCTTTCTTTTCTGTCTTTCTATCTTTCTTTACTTTCTCTCTCTCTCTCTCTTTTTCTTTCTTTTTTTCTTTTCTCTCTCTCTCTTTCCTTCTTTCTCTCTATGTTGCCCCTTAGGAGAGTGCTGTGGCATCACAGCTCACAGCAACCTCAACTCTTGGGCTTAAGCGATTCTCTTGCCTCAGCCTCCCAACTAGCTGGGACTACAGGCGCCCTCCACAATGCCTATTTTTTTGTTGTTGCAGTTGTCATTGTTGTTTAGCAGGCCTGGGGCGGGTTTGAACTGGTCAGCCCTGGTGTGTGGCTGGCACCCTAACCACTGAGCTACAGGCACGGAGCCTTTCTGAGGTATTTCTTCTACTCTGGTTTTGCACGGTCTAAATTCATTGTCTGTTTCATCTCCCCATCTCCGCCCTATCTTTTCCTTCTTATAGTACTTCTATAGAAAAATTGCCTCAGTTTTATCTTCCAAACATTTTACTGAGTTTTTAAATTTCAGTAATCATAAATGAAAATCCCAAGAATTATTTTTTGTTCTATGATCATTCCCTTTTTGTAACATGTTGTGTTTCTTGATGCAATATCTTCTCTAAACACTTTTATGCTTCCAGTAAGAAATGTATTCATTTAAGTTCTATTCTGTTTTCTAAATATTTTATACCCATTAGGGCAGTGTTTTTCAACCTTTTTTTTATCTCACGAAACACTTGAACCTATAGTTAATCTTCCATGGCACACTTAAATTATGTTAATCAGAAAAAGAGTAAAAAAAAAAAAAGAATATACTTACTGTGCTTTGAATTTGTTTTGAAAATAATTTAATTAATGATCTTTAAAAGTTTTCACAACACACTTAAGTTCCTTTTATGACATACTGGTTGAAAATCACTGCTCTAGGGTCATTTTTTTGTTGTTGTTTTTAAGCCTTTGTTTCTCATTATCATGCAGAAGTGTTCTTCAAATATTTGATGATCCTTAGGTGTCTATTTCATATTATAGTAAAGCAGCAAGATGTGATGATGTGACTTTTGTTCATATTATAAGAAATGTGTTCACAGATGGGCTCTGCTTTAAGGTGAGGAGGCAAGGAGATTGGTGTTAAACTGAGGGACCTGTAAATTATAGTTGTCGGATTTAACAAACAGTATGAGACTCCAGTCGAATTTTAATTATAGATAAACAACAAATAGTTTTTAGTATAAGCATTTTCCTTACAACCCCGCCCTAAATGCCACGGCATAAAGGTATTTATTTGCCAGTCAGTTTCATTTGAGAGGAACTCTCTAATTCTCCGCCTAGGGGAAGAGACCTGACTGTTGAATTTGTGGTATGTTCTGTGTTTATACATGTGGGCAAGGGGGATAGAGTTGGGAGTTCCGTGTTCTTCATATACAAATTTTCAACTAATCTTCTTTTTCCCAGTGGCATATCTCACTCCTGCCCTCTTGCCAGACCTGAAATTTCCAAGTATAATGCATCTCTATGATTATATGAGTGTGTTGGGTTCCCATCGCACTGAGTCTCCCTCAATGCATCTTAGAGACCAGAGATTCAGGGCCAATGTACCCAGGAGGATTACAAATACATAGCAAAATTATGCACTTTTGAGGGTGACAAAAGTCTTAAAGCATTTTACTTCCCTTCCCCTTTTTTTCAGCAGTTCAACTTTTAGTTAACATTCTTTGCTTCCTGATTTCAACACTTATTTCAATGCAGGTAACCCTATGGAGAGCACACATCATCAAACAGCAGCAGAGGAGCTGAGAGGTTGTTTTTTGTCTAATGACTTGTGATTTCAATAAGGTTCTTTTTCTTTTTAGTGTAAGTATAACATATTTAATGCTGCACCCGATCATTTCTGGCTAGCATGGCGTATTATGCATAGCCTTCTGTAACCATGCTTAATTTTTATCTTCCTCAGGCTACGGGGCTGAGGGAGACCCTTAGGAGGTTGTAAGTGAAATTACTGTAAGAAGTGGTGGTGTATCAAGGGCAGGGGCCAGACGTTCGTACAAACTACTTGTTCCTTTAGGTCCTGCTAGACTGGGTCCTGGGACAGTCCAGTCCGGTGTATCTCATTTCACATGCCAACTTTATGGCTTCCCAGATCATATAGCACCCATTTTATGACGGCCACATCTCATGTTATGGATCTCAGAGTCAAGTCGCAGTCTCTTCCGAGAAGACTGGTGGCAAGAGCACATCTGTTTTGTAAAAGGAGAATATTTATCCTCTAAAGCCAGGCTGGCATGTCTCCAAAATCCTAGAAGTTTGTTTGTGAATCTTCAATCAGGGTTGTCATCGGCTGAGTGCAAGTCTGCTCTTTTATAGAGCTTTTGATTAACATAGGTCCTGTGGCTCCCCACTCCCACTGCTGGGTTAAGAAGCCGCTTACATTGAAAACTGGGTTAACTTGAAGGCCTTCTTGTGGTCTGGCTCCTGTTTAAAGTTGGCATGCAGCCTTATATTATCATTTATCTAGTGAGTTGAAGGACGGCACATATACCAATATGTTCTCCAAAATCCATAAAGGTCCACCAAATGTTACATCTCTATTTTTGTGATAAGCAAAGTGCATAACCTTGTCATTCATCTCAGAGGATAAGAGACATATCACGGTGTGTGTCAGATTCTGAATTCTGGATTCTGAAACTTCAAAGAGTTGGACAGACAATTGGTTTTCCTAGAAATGATGTCTCCGTGTGCCCAGGGCTCCTACTGCTGCCCGGTCACTGTCCAGGGCAACTACTACCACCTGCTTACCAGATTCTATCAGCACTGTGTCACCAGTATAGAGGATCTGCGCTATTGCCAGGGCTGTCTGGATGTTCCCTGGCCCCTGGTTTTCAGTGTCAAGAGTGAGCCGATGACAGAGTGATCACAGATACAGAGCAATCCCAGACAAACAACTTATTACAGGTAAAAAGAAAGAAGCTATATGAAGTGAAAGTGAAGAGGAAGCTACAGAAAAGGACACAAAGTGAGAATGCCTTCCAGAGAGAGAGGAAGGGTCAGTCTCCACGAGTGGAGAAAGCCCTTGAGGTCTGAGCACACGCTGCCTTTTATGTACTCCCACCATTCTCCTGGCAGGATTTGGTGTCATTTCCTGCCTTTGGGGTGATTGACTGGTTGGGGGTTAGATAAGTATTATATAACAGGTTATGTAATAGTTTCTCTTTTCTATACATGTGTCTTTCCCAGAATCCTTCATGAAAACTCCACCCATGTTATGTTAATTAGATGGTAATGAGCCCCCTCTCAGTTACAGGTCACTCAGAGCTCCTTCCTGGGTATGTTCCCAACAGGGAACGGTCCCTCACTACAATTTGGTTTCTGGCCACAATTCTCTTCCTTAGGCACTTCCTTGCCACTTGTTCTGCCATACCTAATATGATGGCCTATGGAATGGTGAGATAATACAAGTTTTTGCAGACTAAACTATGGCACAGAACCAAAAAGTTGAAGGGAAACAATCACAACCTTAACCTTCTGACCCTGCTAGTTCTAGGCAAATATTTATATGTTTGTACATGTCTGTATAAACCGCAGCAAAGTAGCAGGGGCCTACTTGATTTGTTCCACTAAAGAATCTACAAATGTATCAGCAGCTTTCAGTGAAGTCATCATGATATTAACTAATGGAGTAACAATACAGACTTTTCCCCAAGACCAGTATGTTTTCCACCTGGGCCAAAGAGGCAGGTTAAATGGGGTTGGAATTGGATTTGCAACCTGAGGATTTTTCAAGTACTTGATGGAGGTATTACTATCCAAAATTCTCTCGAGTGCAGAATTATTTACACTATTTATTATTTAAATTTACTGTTTTAGCAGTAAGTCCTTATTTCTGAGGCTTTTGTTTTGCTGTTCCACCATAATCCTTTTCATTGTAGTTCGGTGTTGGCATTCTGTCTTAACTGAGTATGTCTTTCCCGATGAGCACTAATGAACTGAGAAAATGACCGTAAGTATGTTCTTACGGCCCCTGAACTCTTTCTTTCTTCCTTCCTTTTTTTCAATATGAATTTCATTTCATGTATTCATTTATTTTTATTTTATTGACATTTGGCATTTTTCAACTGTATATATTTATGGGGTACAAAGGGATGCTATGGTATATCTACAATGCGGAATAATTAAATCAAGCTAGTTATGGCTGGTCACAGTAGCTCACGCCTGAAATCCTAGCACTCTGGGAGGCTAAGGCAGGTGGATTGCTTGAGGTCAGGAGTTTGAGATCAGCCTGAGCAACAGTGAGACCCTCTGTCTAAAAATAGCTGGGCATTGTGGTGGGCGCCTACAGTCCCAGCTACTTGGGAGACTGAGGTAAGAGCATCATCAAAGAGTTTGAGGTTGCTGTGAGCTATGACCCCCTAGTACTCCACCAAGGGTGACAAAATGAGACTCTGTCTCAAAAAAATAATAATAATACTAAATAAATAAATCAACCTAGTTGATAGATTTGTCACCTCAGTTACTACTTTTTTTGGTGAGAACATTTGAAATTTATTCTCTTAGCAATTTTGAAATATACAATACATTATTGTTAACTGTACTCATTATAGTATGTAGTAAACCTCAAAAAATTCTCAGTGCTCCTGTCTACTTGAGATTTTGTACCCTGTGACCATGATCTTCGTATTCCATCTACCCCTTTGTAGCCACCCTTCTATTCTCTGTGATTATTTTAGATCCTACATGCAGTATTTGTCTTATTGTGCCTGGTTTGTTTCACTTCGCATAATGTTCTCCAATTCTCAGGCTTGGAAATTGGATGAGGAACCTTAACTCTTATGTTGACTCATATCATGCCTCAGTTTACCAGATATAGAAAATTTCTATTGTTATGATTACACTAATCAAGTAGAACCTGGGAAAAGGTTGGTTATCTATTTCGGCCCTAGTCTCTACCACCAATTAGTCCATGCCAAAGATCCCTGGCTCTGCTGCCCATTTAATGTTCACTCTGGCCCTGCTGGCCATCATGTCACTTTGCTTATACTTCCCTTGCTGATCAAGTAACGTTCTGGTTGGTTTATTGAAACCAGAGAGCTCACTTATTATAAGTAGAATCATCTTTTGACCTGAAAGGAAGGGGGCACCGCAGGGCTAGAGAGCTTTTCAGGGAAGGTGGTGCTCCAATCTCCCCTGACCACATATTGAATACAGCAATGTATTTCTCCATGCTTTGCTGTGGGCCATGTGCTTTGGAACTTCTCAGGAGATCTAGTTCGAAGGTGGTTTATACCTGATTAATCTATTTCAGCATTTCTTTCTTTTTAAATCCTCAGATTTCTTACTTAACAGTATTCCAAGCATTTTTAGCATACTGCATTTATTTAGTGGAAATGCAGCCATATCTATGCATATATAATTCATCTTGGCCTTTCACTCTGTTCCTTCCTCCTTGGCACTGTTAGGATCCATTTCCATGATATTCCCCAAGTTAACAGCAATGTAAAAATAACAAAATAGTTCAATTATTTTAGTTATTTTGGTGTGCACACAGTTGACTTCCTGAATTAGTCTTTGTACCATACTCACCATGACACACTTGGATTTGATTTTAGTTATTGATCTTGAGGCAATGAAAGAGGGAGTGAATGGAGCACAAGAAGACTTGGCCTTCTGTTTATAAGGTGATTTTTTCCCAGAGGTACACTTGCCCCCAAATCATTGAGTTGTGTGCTTTAAATATGTATAGCTTTTTTATATGTCAATTATACTGCAATAAAGTGATTTTTTAAAAGTTAAGAAAAACCAGTCTGGCATATTCTTCATCTGGTTCTTTGTGGCTACATGCTTTACTAGTATTTCTGGTATGTAGTCTTGTGTGTTTCTACTCTTTTTCTTAATTTTTGCTTCTGAGTGTATTTAGATCTTGTTCTGGTTGCTTTCTGTTACTCTGCTTTGAATGTGCATGCTACTTACTAAAAGAAAAAGAATTGTGAGGAGGGAAATAGGGAGCATGATTTAGGGCAGCTGCCAGCATTAATTTGTGAGCATTGTCTCAGCAGATTTCTCACATGTTTGCCGTGTCTCATTTTGGTGGGCATGTTCCCATGCACTTGGACATGCGAACAGTGAAATGCTGTATATCGATGGTTTTTCAAATCACAAATTTGGGTGTATTTACATATCATACTGAGTCTGGTATCTATGGCAAATATGATCACACTATTTTGCCTCATTCCTGCTCCACCTGCTGGCTCAGAGAATAAAGGCAGTGTGTATAAATGGTTTCTTCATTGGTCCTCTCTACCATTCTGTGTGGGTGGAACTGGAACCTGCAGAACTCGTGCAAGTAAACAATAGCTGCTGAAGCTTCCAGACCCGGGTTACTATGGAACTCCACTCCGCAGGAGCTTGGAGAGGTATAGATCAGTATGTGGCTTGCTCTCTGGAGATGGCCGGTATTCTTCCCTGTTCACAGTGGGGATTATGAATATTCCTAGTTTGATTAGAGTTTTCTTTTCTACCTCTCTCTCTCTCTCTCTTTTTTTTTTTTTTTTTGTTAATTTGTAGGCTGTGCTAGTATAGTAGAATTTTTGTCATGACATAGTTTGCCAGGACCCTCCTGTTTTAATTATATAAGAAATTGTAAGGACTATTTTAGATTTATCTCTCTCAGAGTACTTGCAATAAAACAAGAACAGTCACTTTTTACTTATACAGCTTTTAATTCCTTCCTGCATGTCAGCAGGGCTTACTAGCAAGAATATAAAAAGAATGAATTTAATAAATCTAAAGGGATGATGATCTAGTTTTGGATCTAACTAATGGAAAATGCAAATGACAACTTAAACTTTCATATTGTTTATTTAAAATGTGATAAATATAGCCTTTTCCCTGCATGGTACTCCTGAGAAAACTTCTCATCTGGGGACCCATAGAAGATTATGATAATATTTTCCCTCTTCCTTGGCTGATCTTCCCTTTAAAGAATCCTTAGATGCTTAATAGACTCAACAGTATGTTAAGAATAAATGGCTTTCCTAGGGCTATCGAGAGGAAATGAAAGTATTGTGGGTCTTAGGACTCACAGTAATATTTAGGTCATAAATGGAAATGTCACGGTGTCCTGGCTGTTTGCTTTGCATATTTATGATTTTAGTTATTTATACCCTGCTTTGTTTTAAAAAGAATTTCAGGCAACTTATCAAAATACAAAAAATAAAAACAAATAAGTGAAGGAATTGAAGTAAAGAGAAGATATTATGGAAAAAACAAGATGAAGCAAGGAGTGAGAGAATGTAGCATTTGCTTCAAGATTCTCTCTACTTGTGCAAAGTGGGCTGGCTGTTTGGCTCAAAGCTCTCGAGCAGCCAATGTGAAGAGGGAAATCTAATTAGTTTCAAGATTCACAAACCCGTTAAAATATAAACCAGGCCACTGCCCAGGAGACCAGTACAATGATCCTGGTACTAAAATACCAGGTTAAAATGTAATGATTTGCTTTCTTAAAGGTATCTATAGGACAAACAAGACAACATATTTCACAGAAAAATTTTTTGGAACTTTCCTTAATTAGCTTTAAGGGCATAATATCAAATAATAATTCATTTAAAATTTATACCAGCTGAAGTTTGCATGGTATAGTTCAGGTCCAGACTCCTACTGGTCTGTATAGTTTTAGAGTATTCAGAGGAAGTGATTAATTTTAGATTTGTTATAAAAATTACATTTCTTTAAATTTAATAGTTGTTTTAAATTTATATTTGCATACATGCATAAAATTCATGTAGTATGAATACATAAAGAAAAAGAAAACACCCACTTTTACTCTTCAGGGTACTCTTTGTTAAGAATTCACATTTCCCCCCCTTTTTATAAAAAAATACATCAAGGTAAAAGTGTGTGTGCACATACATACATGTACACATCCCTGTGAATAGAGGTAGATTCTGGTTCTCTCCACTCATAGATTCAGAGACATTGTTTTTATTCACATGCTTTGGTGTAGGGTCAAGCTGCTGGTTCACATGGGGCAATGGAAAAATTTTGTTTGGGAAGAAGGCTCTTCATGCAGATGACTCCTGACAGACACCTGCTGAGGCATTTACTCAAGGAGGCAGGTGCTGCAGAGCAGCCAGGCAGGTCAAGCTCTGGGCCTTCTCTGGTCTGAATGCTTATATCCTCCTAAAATTCATATGTTGAAATGCTTACCTCCGGAGTGATGGTATTAGGAGGTGGGGCTTATAGGAGATGATTATATCATGGCCGCAGAACCCTCATGAGTGTGACTGGTGCCCTTATGAATGAGGCCTAAAAGAGACCCGTATCCTTTTTGCCATGTGAGGACAGAGCTAGGAGGAGCCATCCATAAATCAGGAAACAGGCCTTTACCAGACCTGAATCTGTTATTGCCTTCATCTTGGACTTCCCAACCTCCAGAACTGTGTGAAGTAAGTTTCTGTTGTTTATAATCTATTCAGTTTATGGTATATTTTTTTTTTTTTATAGCTCAAATAGACTTAGATAGGATATTTCCACCTAACTTCCCATTTACCTCATTAGCTAAAACATCACGTATCTGCTTCTAGGATGGAGCAGTGTGAATGAAAACTCAAGTAAAGAAAAAAAGGCCTTGTTTTTGGTTGCTAGAAATTCCCTGAATGTATGGAGACAGCCAGGTCCAAAAGACACTGGCTACTCTGCCTGGTCACATGAATGACCAGTAAGCAGACTAGTTTACTGAGGCAACAGACTCAGTAAAAGAAAACTCAGCAAGAAAGCAGATAACAAAAATAGTATAGCAAATTAAAATGGATATCATTTATGTCTTAAGAGTTATAAGCAAAGCTATCACAACCACAAAATAAGGTCAGAGATTTATGAAACAAGGATAAATAGTACTGGGAGGCTCCATACCATGTCTAAGCTCTCTAGGAGGCTAAGATGGGAGGATCACTTGAGGTCAGGAGTTGGAGACCAGTCTGAGCAAGAGCAATACCCTCTCTCTACTAAAAATAGAAAAATTAGCTGGACATAGTAATGGATCCCTGTAGTTCCAGCTACTCAGGAGCCCAAAGATTGTTGGAGCCCAGGAATACGAAGCTACCGTGAGTTATGGTGATGCCACTGCACTCTAGCCTAGACAACAGAGTGAGACCTTGTTAAAAAAAAAAAGTAATGGAAGAAAATAGAGAATTTGACTATGAAAAATATGGTTATAATTATTAATCATATTATTAAAATTCTAAATTTTAAATCTCAATTTTAAAATCTCAAATTATTAAAATCTCAATCCATTTCCAGAACAACAACACAAAAATTAGTTGAAGAAGAAATCAAGAGCTAGAAATGTGAGACGCAAGAGCCAGCAAATATGGATGAAGGAGTAAAAGTATAAAAATTGAGATATGATGATAGCTTAGAAGTTCCAATGTTCATCAAAATGAGTACTAGATGGAGAAAATAGAGAGGATGAGGGTTTATATATATATATATATATGTATGTATATATGTATATGTATATCTATATACGTATATATATATATATGGTTAAAAAGGAGAATTTCTAGAAATTAAGATATGGCTTTTCTTCTGGCAGGGATCCTCAAACTGTGGCCCGTGGGCCACATGAGGGAGTGTGATTGTATTTGTTCCTGTTTTGTTTTTTTACTTCAAAATAAGATATGTGCAGTGTGCATAGGAATTTGTTCATAGTTGTTTTTTTTAAAAACTATAGTCCGGCCCTCCAACGGTCTGAGGGACAGTGAATTGGCCCCCTGTTTAAAAAGTTTGAGGACACCTGGTATAAAGAAATCCCCAAATCCTAAGCAGCACGTATTCAAAGCATACACAAACACATACTCCCAGTTACATAATAGAAAATATACAACATGAAAGATGAAAAGTCCTGAAAGCTTCTGTAAGGAGAGCAGATTAATTACAGTAGACTAAGAGTCTGATTAATATGAGTCATTTTAGCAGCAACATCAGGTTCAAAAAGACAATGGCATGTTGCTTTCAAAGTGCTGGAAACACAATAAATTTGATTTCTTTAAGACTTTCAAAACTAGCCAAATTATCCAACAAATGTGAGGATGAAACAAAGGTATTTTTGGACATAGAAGGTAACATTTGTCAGGGTCTTCACAGTAAGCAATGATACACTTTAATTAGTGCAATTCTGATAGGGGTTATTTACAAAATTTATAGTTGTACTTTCTGATTTTAAAGTTTTTGATTAAAATTTAAAGATTTACTAATTTCTTTGCTCATGACTGGAAGCTGGAAAATATGGGACACCTGCGGTTTCTGCCTTTCAGGGCAGGGCACACAATAGTGATGGTGGAGAAAAAGAAGCAAAAATGTAAATTTTGATAAATCAAAAACGAAGAACAGAGATTAGAAAAAAAGTTACCGGGAAAAAGAATAAACACCAAAATTTTAAGGTAAAAACATTTTAAAATAAATCTTAAATAGGCAAATTGTTACCAAAGTAAGGATAGAAATGTAACAATTATTACTATAAATGAAAAGGAAAAGTCATAGAAATATAATCAAAAGTAGACAATCTAGAGTTGCAGAAGCCAAAACAAAACAAAAACTGATCTTTTTTTTTTTTTTTTTCTGGATAGAAAATGTATTCAAGCAGGAAATGAAAAGAAAGGAAAGAAAAAAACAGAGGATGGGGAGGGAAGGACAGACAGACGATGGCTGTAGGTGAGTAACTTGAGTTCTCAGGAAAATCCTGAGAGGGCTTTCTGGATAGCTCTTTAGGGGGAAAGAACCATGATGGCTGACTCTAAAATGATGCCCTTAAACTCTGGCCCTTTAATGCTGCAGGCAAGAATTTGTAGTCACTCTGTTGTGTTTATTCTTATAATCTCAGGGGTAGTGGAATTTTTTTGTTTTTTATTTCAAGCAGGTGGTAGTTGGATGAGGTGTTCCTGGGTGGTCCATGCAGCTATTAACATCACCTCTAAATGCTTTTCACATGACTGAAATACCAGAGTATTATGAGAAGTTGGAGAAAATTTCAAGTACCCGTAGATTATAAAAGCTGTTCAGTAACCCAGGGCAAAGAGTGTCACTTCACCATCAAGTGCAATGACTAACATTTTCGATGGAGTTAACTCAAAATTAAATTCTGGAGTTAATCTGCTTTAGAGCTCTCACTGTAAAAATAGTTCAACATATTTTTTCAAATAGACCAAAAATTTAATAGAAGAAAACAAAGGGGGGAAAAGGAGGAAAAAGAAAAAAAGAAGGAAAGAAAAGAAAATGACTAAAGGAAAGAAATCATTAGGAAATGTCTCTTTAAGGCTGGGGCTGTAATCAGTGTACATCTATAGATAGTAAATGCTGTTTTGTCATTATTGGTCTTTATACTTGGAGACAACATTATTGAAGGTAATAAATTAATGTGGCTACAAAATTCAGTAAACTGGAGCCCTTGCTGGGCTTCCTTCTCTATCATCTCTTTGTCTTAAGAATTGTACACAATGCCACGTGAGAAAATAGTACACAAAAATCACTCAGTCTAGACTGGAGATCACTCACTCGTCAGATAAACTGTTTTTAAAATTTGTCCTAAGCTGGGGAAATCTAAACTGCATTTCAAATGCAAAATGATACTTGATCGATGTTGTGAGCATATGCGTGGGTAGCTTTCACCTGGGTATGCTCATGTTTTATGGTCTTTTGTACCTTTGCAACAAATGTTATTACGTCTCTTTCCCATAACATTCCCCTACTGTTAATGGAGTGGGAAATGAAATATGTTTTTTTAACTTCCCTTGGGCTTTAAGTAAAGTCAGACTATGACTAGGAAACCAGCAATGGGAAACAATGAGAAACAAATGGCAAATTCTCGAAAATCAAGTCCTTCCTTTAAGGTCAGCTATAGCACATTCTCTGCACTACAGCTAATCATAATAAAAAAGAAATAAACAAAGACCTGCACCCTATTGCTATTTATTCTTTCCTTTGGCCTCCCCAAGCTCTGTATCCCTATGGCTGTCAATGTTCATTTTATTTAGTATGTGGAAATATGAAAATTAGCAGAAGCAGATTTATGTAACTGTGAGTTCCTTAAGGACAGAGATTGTACTCTATTGGCACTTTGAATCTTGAGATGAAGAACAATGCCTAATTTATGTTACTTGCCCAAGAACAAAACAACGCCACCTCCCTATATCTGCAGCACCCACACGCACTGTTCTGCCAACTGCCAACCCTTGTCATGGAAAAGATGAGACAGTGCTATGGACCTCCCACAAACACAAAGCTCTCTCAGGACTGTCTGCCTTGTGGTTGTTTTAGGCTGATTTTGGGGGGATGCTAAAAACCTTGATTTTTCAAGTGATTCAAGAAACCAGAAAGACTTGTATGAGAAACAGTAAAATGGGGCTACCATATCCAAACAAGGCTTTTTATTCTTATTACTGCATTTTTAATATTTTTTTACTTGGGGAATTAAAGAGCAAAACAATTTTCAGTAGAACTAAATGTCCATGGGAGGCAACACAGCGAGTGAACAATGCTAAGAGCACTTTAGAGTCACCTAAGTTAGGCTGGTCCTGAGCATTGGCAATACCAGAATGAGTAAGGTGAATACGATCCATGTCCTTAGAGAGCTGACGTGTTAGAGGAGGAGAAAGGCAGAAAACTAACCAACTAAACAACACTCAGCCAAGTAAATATCTCAAATATTTCATAGGAAGAGGAAGTGCAGGGGAAGGGTCTGAAGAGAGACCTGACCAGGGGAAGGCACCTGGGACCAGAAGGAGCTCCTGGACAGGAGTGTTCAAAAACAACAAACCACAGAAGCAACAGCTCCGAGGTGGGAAGGACTGTGCGTATTAGATCGAGGTTTAAATAAAAACATGGTCATTTTTGAACATAAGCATAGAGATGCTCCCTAGACTCTTAGTCTCACATTTGCAAAATTGAAATAACAATGCCTGGGTCGAAAATTGGTGTGAAAATTAGAGCTCTCTGTGGCAAAGTGCCCAAGACATTGTAGACCTTCAGAAAATGTTGTTTCTCTTCTCTGCCAACGTTTTACAGCTTTAGATGAATTCCTTTCAAAAGTCACTGCAGTAACAGCAACAAAAATGTTAACACTTCCCAAGGATAAGTGTCATTTTGTTCTAAGTAGCACTTAGTGTAAAAGCCCCAACTCTTTTGGAAGTTTTAAACAGGAGTCAGCTGTACCCTAACGACTCCAAAGGTCACAGATTACCATACCTATTTTTTAATCCAAGTATATTGCAGTGACTGGAAAAACTCAAGATTGAAATGTAACAGATTGAATCCTTTGCTTGGTGAGTTTTCAGCAATAGATTAGTGTGTATTTCATCGACTTTTCAGCATGAGTTAATTTAATCTCTTTAACATTAAGCAGACTTTTATACAAGACTTCATAATGTTGCTGTATCACCACAGGATTATTTTACTATGTATAGACATTTTGCATTTTAAAAAGTCCTACAAAAACATGAGCCTGTTTATATGACCTTTCATAACTATTTCAGTTGTGTTTTGTCAAACGATTGTAATGCTTGTTTTCTTAACAAGCAAGTAACCTTCCCTTTCTTGGAACGAGAACACTTGATACCTTAAACAATTAGAGCAATTTAAGTCCTGAGCAAACTCTGTTCATCAAAACATATTCCTCTGAGACCAAACCACAGCCATAAAATGACCCACAATAAAGTAATCTCTGGAATTAGTATGTGCATAACATCTGTATTCTGCTGGAAAATAAGTGGTGTACATGAGCACTCTCCATAGCACCACCACACACGCACACACAGAGAGAGAGAGAGAGCGAGAGAGAGAGAGAGAGAGAGCGAGCTGTCGGCATGAACGAGAACCTATGTGGGGGCTGTCAAGATTACATAAAGACTTGGGAAGCCAGCTCTAGATACACAGGGGCCTAGATCTCTTGGGCATTCTCTAGGAATGGTCTGCTCTGCCTTGGATATGAACATCATGTAATATTAGTTTCTTAGCTTTAACAAATAATAGCTTCTTTCAGGAGGCTTAAAAAAAACATTTTATTAGAAGCAAACTATTTGGGGACATAGACCCAAAGACTCCTCCATAAAGACTGAATCGTAGCAGGAGGTTAATTCTGAGGATGTCCTAATGATGCCTGTGGAGACCGGGTGACCAGTGAAGCTGGTCTAGGACTCTCCAAAGCAGCTCATTGGCCAGCTAACTGCCACTGAGTCAGGGAGCCAGAACAGTCTCCACGAGGGGAGAAGTAATACCACCTTTGGTCATGGTTTCTTAGATTAGATAACATCATTCAAGCTCAAGGGTCATTTCAGGTCTCATGCAAGCCTCAGACTACCTTGCATTGTTATTTTAAATACATATCTTACAAATCCTCAACAAGATTGTAAAACCCTTGACATAGGCTTTGCTTTTTATACCTTTTTGTAATCATGATATGTTGTCCAACATGCCCTACAGATAGTGGGTCCTAAATGAGTATACGTTAATGATGATGATGAACAAAAACAAGAGGCTGAAGAAGAAGAAAGATTATGTGAAAAAAAATCTCTAATTAGTTTTTAACGTCTTTTAAACTTTTTATTTTAGCCTGAGGAGATGCACTGTAGATTCAAAAGGGAATAAATGTAAGCAAAATTTCCTTAAATAGCCATTCTTAGAAAAGAGGCATACATGCAGAATGTACAAATCAAAATGAATAGTGAATTGCAAACTGGAGACTTTGAAACTATCAAGTCAGGAAGTATGGCTCCAGTGTGGACCTAGTGATTATTAAGTCAGTGACGATTATGAAATCTGCAGGAGTTCCATATGCCTGAGACAGAACGCTTGCTGGAAGGCAGCTATTGATGTGAAAATCATTGCTTAATGTTAAATTTGCTTTTAATAACTCCTTGGCAGAATCATACTAGCAATTATAACCCAAAGCAGAATATGTTGCAACAACATGTGTGAAAATATCAAGGATCTGAGATTCATTTTATTTAGGACGCTCATCCTTTGCCTTACACTTGGAATTTCCACTGCATCCTGCATTCATTTGGAATTTGCATCATTTCCCTAGACTGTTAATAAAGTTTAGCTATAAATTCAAAAGTGATGTGTACTTATAGTGGTCTAAATTGCCTGTTTTAAATTCCTAATACCTACACACAAAAGTTGGCATTTGCCATTTCCGATAATCAGTGTATCACCTGACCTTAATAAACTGGCCCTTGAAATCATGAAAAGTGTCATTTGATTGAGTGTCCAAATAGCTGCTGAGGAATATATCTCAACCTATAGATAAAGAAAAGGGATGCACTGTTGTCTTTAAACTCTTAATCTTATAAGCTCCTTGTTCTCATGCAAGTTTCTTGTGATACTAAGTATAATGAATTAAACATAGCTGGAAATAGTGACGTACTTAACCAAGAGAACATGGTGGGAGAGACTTTCTGGGACCTTTGAGGCTAAGTCTTAAGAAGCCTTGCAACTCTAACCTGGGCCTACCAGCATACTCTCTGGGGTGTCCCTAAGCTTCCACATAAGAACTCTGACTAATTTAAGCCCGTAGTGCTGGGGAAGTGCTCAGGTTGACAATCACGGCTGAGCCCCACGTTCTAGCAGGACTTGTTGAAGGAAGCTGTCTTGGACTCTTCCAAAGCAGCTCATTTGCCAGTTGACTGTCACTGAGTAGCCTCAGTCAATGCTATGAGGAATGGAAGAATTACCCAGCTGAGGCCTGCCTCCATTCTTGGTCTGCAAAACTTGAGTTATTTTTAAATTAGTTTGTTTTTTTTTTTAAGTGGTTAAGTTTTGAGGAAATGTTTTAGTATTTATTCATGAGTAACAAAACACTCTAATACCTAATGACTTAAAACAATAACAACCATGATCTCTCCATGTTTGTGTAGGTCATGAAACTGGGGCACAGCAGGGCTGCCCTGTCTGTGCTCCCCAGTGTCCCACGCCCGAGCCGGGTATTTGAAAGCTGGCATGACTTGATGGGTTTTAAGTTAAAGTAATAATAAACAGCTCCAAAAGTTTGTGTTACCCAAAATTCATATGTTGAAATAATGCTCTGAAGTGGTAGTATTAGAAAGTGGGGTATTCAGGGGAGGTTATTAGATCACGAATGGGATTAGTGTTTGTTCTACCATGTGAGGCTTCCGTGAGAAGACATCTGTCTGTGAAGGAAACAGGCTCTCCCCAAACACTGCATATGCCAGTGCCTTGATCTTGGACTTCACAGCCTCTAGAAGTATGAGAAATAAATTTATTTTGTTTACAAACTACTCAGTCTCTGGC
Source organism: Nycticebus coucang (assembly GCF_027406575.1). Classification (NCBI taxonomy): domain Eukaryota; kingdom Metazoa; phylum Chordata; class Mammalia; order Primates; family Lorisidae; genus Nycticebus; species Nycticebus coucang. The sequence continues at coordinate 45,881,585 of NC_069780.1, forward strand.
ATTTTGTTATGGTGGCCCAAATGGAGTTAGATGGTACATTTTCACTCAATCATCTTTAAATGGAAGTTTTTCCAGTTTAATTTCTTTTACTAAAGGACCAAAACATGTCTACTTTACTATTTTATCTCTCTCTTTTAAAATCTCCTTATCGTAAGACTAAGCATAAAAGACAAGGTTGCTTTATTGAACCTTTATGTGAAAGCACAGTTCTCCCACCATCACATGCCTCAGAAGCACGTCTCCAAGAACCAGCGGGGAGTTACACAGTCAGGCAGCACGGGATAACTTGTTAACTGGTTGACATCGGGAAAATTATTTAATCACTGCATGCTTCTGTTTGTATGTGAATTTGGGACAACGGGGCTTACTCCAAAGAATGGTGTTGAGGATTAAATGAACTGATGAATGCAGAATTCCTAGAAAAGTGGATAATCAGAAAATATTACCTCCTGTTAAACTTCTTTTTTCAAATTCTGTTCATTCCTAAATTCTTTCTGGTCCCTTTGAATTACTTGTAATCTACCTCTTCTTTTAAAAAATTATCTATGCCATTTTGTTTATAACTATGGTCCTTGTCTTACTGACGTAAGAGTTATTTGAGATATTAGCTTACCCTTCCCAATATGTTTTAAGCTCCTTGATGGAAGGGACAGATTTTACTTATTTGTATATATCTAGTGGTGTATATAGACTAGAGATAATGAGCATTTGAAGAATTGAATTTGCTTTCTTGAATCACCATTTCATCAACAATACAGCAGTTTCTCCAAGAGACACTGTAAAATTCAATATATTTTCTTAAAATGCTTGAAAAACTCTTAGTTATATTGATTTTTTCATCTCTTTAATCCTTCTTCAGTGTTTAAAAATAAACTTAAAGGTTTGACTTGAATCTTTGAACTTTAAAAGCATGCACAAATCAGTTTTATCTGAAGTTCATAATGTCAAATGTCTTTCTACATTAATTTCAAATGTTGTAGGAGGTTTATAATCAAGAGCTCAAAATGTCAATAGAGTAGTTCCTTGTCTTTCATAAAATATTTTTAATAATTTACTAGATGGTATGATAATAAAGTCATACTTTTTCTTGTTTTACTCTACAGATTCATTACCATTTGTTCTTCTACGAGAACGTTATCTCTACTTTTCTCCACCTTTATTTTGGGGTAGCTATTGATTTTGTCTGCCCAGCACCAAACATGCCTCATCTTCAGATGATAGGAATGGGAAAATCTCAGCAATGCCAAAATGATTTTTTAACTCAGAAATTTGAAACTTAAATGGGTACAAAGGAACAAAGAAAACAATTAACATTGACTACGTCCGTGGCAGTGCGAGTCTGATAGAGAGCCCATGCATGCTGTCTGCTAAGGGTCCTTCCTTCTTTTTGTTCCTGAGGCCTAATTGGTAAGCTCTTCCTTTGATGCAGTGAGATAATTAGGGTCCTCCTCACTTTTTTTGAAGCCTAAGATAATCAGAACTCAACCAAAAAACAGAGATAGAAAAATCTCTTTTTGAAATTGCTTTAAATGTTATGCTCTTCATACACAAGGACATATTACAATTGGAATTTTTCTCGGTTCTGGTACTGTTCTTCTTTTGCCCAGTTCCATCTTTTGTTTCTACCAGTGAACTTAAATCAATTGCTCAAAGACCCCTGCAAAAAAGGTTTTACTATCATTGTTCTAAAACAGAGAAATCTAAGAAGGAAGAGGACCAGAGGGAAATTACCACCTGGAGATCAGTGATACTGGGAAGTTGGAGGCATCATGTTAAGAATCAGAAGGCTATGTGTAGGTTGTGTATTGCTGGCTTTCTGTGAGTAAATGCTCTGAAAACGTATGTGACTAAGTATAATAATGTGAATTTCTGAAAGCTGAATGACTAGATGAAAAATCTGTTTACTTTTATTTTATTTACTTATTTATTTATTTATTTGCAGGTTTTGGCCAGGGCTGGGTTTGAACCCGCCAACTCCAGCATATGGGGCCAGCGCCCTACTCCTTTGAGCCACAGGCGCTGCCAAAGGAATCCATGTAGAGTTTCTTTCAATGAGTTATTAAACATCTCTCAGGCATGAATTATCTATATTGTAAGTAAAGGTGTTTCTATAAGGTATGCTGTCCTTAATTTCAAACATTCATGGATTCCAAGTAATGCAAAGATCTTTCCTCTTTTTAGTACTCTTTCCTGGGGATGTGATGTCTCCAGTCATAGTCTATGTGCAAAAATTAAGGTTGTGGAGCCTCCCAGAACTCTTACTCAAAAAGCTCCCACTGTCTATATTGAAGTATTTTAAAATAAATTTCAGATGTGCGTTTGTTATTCTGAAATTTTCAGAGATTATGAGCGTTCATGGTTTCAAAAGTTCAGGCTCAGGACTTGTGGAATTCAGGACTAGTATTTTAGCTTTATTGACATTTAAGTAATTTTGTATTGTAATGCGGAAGCAAAAACAACTATGGCACGGTAGCTGCAGATTTTCTGACTCTGGAAGGAAGTTCTAAAAAACTTGTATTAGATCTCTGTTTGCATGACAGAATACTGTTTTTGCTTGGATACTCTGCTTATTTGGATGGCTTTGCATTTGAGATTATGGGAGACTTTGCCTTGGTATTTTCACTGAACAAAAACTTACAAAATATAAATAACCCTTTAAGAAATTGGGGTGGGCATGTGATTTGTTTTTGATAATCATCTATAATACTTATAAAACATTTATACCAAATTTTGAAAAATTTTTAATGTTTAATGGTTCTAATCTGTAACAGAGATGGAATTATTCAGTAGATGGGAAGCTTTATTGCAGAGTCTGGTTTGAACTCCACAAATACCAGTATGACTGAAAGTTCCTTTTCCATAATAGTAAGCATTAGTAGATAATTTCAGAGTCTAAACATAATGGCAGGTCTACCAAGGAATAAATTTCTAGTCTAACAAAAATCTTTATTTTATATTCATAATATTTGCTTTTTCTAAGAAATTAGTAAATTAGAGTGTAGCACAATAATCAAAGTATTGCCATCACATATATAGTTGCATTTGTCAATTATAATTTTTGAACATGATTTTTGAAAGCCATTTGCAAGAGTGGTTAAACTCTGTAAGATTTCACTTTTTCATCTATAAAAATATAATTTCTTTCCTTCAAAGAAAATCATATTTATATATCATCTCATGATGAAAGAGTCTGTATAGAATTTGTAAGTTCCTTTGGCTGCAAATTATTGTGAAATTTTTAAACATATGGTTGTCAATTAGTATGTTGTTTCCTCTTTAAATAAACACTTCTGCCCTAAAGTTTTACTCTTTTCTTTAGAAACTGAAGTCATTTGTTCTTTGTTCTTTAAAGTCTCTAATCTCAAAAGATATTCTGTATTTTAAGAAGGCTTAAAGCTATTATGTGGTCCCCTGAGCTTAGGCAAGAAATAGATTTGGGGATCACTAACATATGCAAGACAGTGGCTAAAATCATTCTGAAAGAGAAATATAATGATCAAAAGGAAGGCAGAGGAAAGAGGTCCGAGGATTGCTAGCATTTAAGAGAAAGGAAGAAAAGACATTCATAATAAAGGAGAAGAGGAATTGGGAATATTATGACATCGTGAATGCCGTGGAAAAAGACAAGTGAGGAACCAAGTGCATCAAACACTGTTCTACACTTCTGGTTAGGTTGCAGAAGGTTGAAAACAACTGATTCCATTGTAGCCAAGAGAAATAAATGAATAAGCAAAAAAACTGTCTTTGTTTTCTAAGTCATCAACAAATAAGTTTGAAGAAACTAAACTCCAAAGTTAAACAAACCTTTCCTAAATTATCACAGGTCAGTGGCCACTTGCATCTCTGAGGGTGGACTGGGAATCATAGGCAGATGCAGTAGTAAGCTTGTTACTGGCAAAGAAAAGCTATCAGGAAAAAAGGAAAACAGTGAACCTGGTTGCCTGGTGTAGTAGATGGGAATGTGAAGGAGACATCAGAGCCCTGCTCTCTTCTATAGGAATTTTGCTGAATAAGCTCAAATTTGCTGTGAACCTAAAACTGCCGTAAAAAATAAAGAATATTAATTTAGGAAATATGTCTTACAGAATTTATTGGATCAGATTGACAGCAGACCAAATCAAACAGAAGAAATGATTAGCAGCATGTGAATAGAAATAATCAGAACTGACACACATAGAGAAGGATCATCTGCCTTTGGAAAGGAACTGAAAAGTAAATATCTGAAAGAAAATGTAAGATTGTCTGGTATGCATGTAACGGGTATCATAGGAGTCTCATAGGAGTAATGAGTATCATAGGATAGGAAATGGAGAATGAGGTAGAAAAAAAATATATGAAGAGCAAGTAGCCAAGAATTTTTTTAAAAAAACTGGTTAAAATTTCAAACTATAGAACCATGGAATTCTTATTAAAATTATCTATCTGATTATCATCTATCAACTTAGGCAAAATAAAAGCTTACTGGCACTATGTGTGACATAGTTAGTTCTAAGCTCTCAATTTTTCCAAATGTTGTGCCAAAACTATTTTAAAACGGTACCTGAGCCTAGTATTGCTTAATATATTCTTTGGACCTTACTCAGTGAAAGATAAGTTTATGTTTTCAAAGCTGTCCTGTAATTTCTGTTTTTAGTTCAGTTTAATGTGAATGTTTTAAATTTGCACGATGACCAGTTCTAATAAGAACACAATGTTTAAAACCCCAAATCTTTTGGTTTTACAAACAAAACTAAAATAAATAAAGTGAGGAGATTTACTTTACCTTGTTCAAATAGTATCTCCAGTTTTTAGAAATTAGGTTTGAGATTAATCAACCCATGTTAAGGACAATTTTGAGTTATTTTATTTTTGCAGAGACAATATTGAAAACTTTTTCTCCAATTAGAGTAGATGAGTTTTGTAACCATAAGTGTGATGCAAGCCAATTTTATAACTGTTTGTTTTTACTTAATTAGATCTAATTTGTATTGTTGGAAGGAGTAACTCCCAAAATAATTTGCCTACTTTGAGTGGTGTCTGAAAATGTGTAAGTTACCTGATTGCCTCACTATTTTGAAACATAACTGGTCTGATTTATAAATGGTGGGCTAAGTGATTCTATGTAACATGTTTGCTATTTCTCAAAATACCTTTTCCCCTTCTAAAAGATCAAGTTATTGATTTTCCCCCCAAGAATTACAGATATAAGGATAAGGTGAAAATATTGCAAATAATATTCAGTTGAAAATAACTGAAATGTGCAGTAACCCAGGCTTCTTCTTTCTTTGGTGCGTTAGAGACAGTGGTAGGGCTGGGTAAGTTTACTGAGTAACATTATGAAAACTTACTGTGGCAGAAGCCATTTTATGAGCTTTCTATGTGTTAAATCACATTCACAAGGCAGATAATATTTTTGCTATTCCCATTTCATACATAGTAGGTGAAGAAACAGAGGCAAATCATATGGCTGGTAGGCAGCACAGGTGACATGATAGCTCACAGCCACCTCAAACTCCTGGGCTCAAGAGATCCTCTTGTCTCGCTTCCTGAGTAGCTGGGATTACAGTGCACAGCACAACTCCTAACTAGTTTTCTCTATTACTAGGGAGAAGGTGGGGGGAAGGGTCTCGTCTTGCTCAGGCTGGTCTCAAACTCCTGAGCTCAGGTGACCCACTGCCACTCTGGGAGACCACTGCAGTGGCCCTTTGTCTACTCTTAATTGAAGGTGAGAAAGTTAGCAATCTCTTAATCACCTTCTCCTTCCCTCACCCCATTTCCTATTTTGACTAATGGTCTACAAAGCCCATCATAGTGCTCTTCTGCACCTGTGCCAGGCTCATCCTAGGCTAATTTCCTCCTGACTTTTGGTACCTGAGCTATTTATGTCCTTAGGGTTGTACTTTCTACCTGTATAACAATCTTCCAAATCTGGTCTCATCTTATTTTCTTTTTCTATGAGTTACCATTCAGTTTTCTTTTCAAATGACATCCTTTCCTTAAAAAAGGCCTCCCCAGGGTCACTGAGTGAGAGTCTGTCTCAAAAAAAAAAAAAGGCCTCCTTTGAATCTCTGGACTAGATCAAGGGCACAGTAGATGGACTCAGTGCTGAAGGTATGATAATTGAGCATCCTGAAGATGGTCTCTGCCCCAGTTCTAGGAAGAAGGGGCCATGAAAAAGGAAAACACAGAAGCCAGAGCAAGAGTAAATGATTGGTTTTGTCTTCTCCAAGTGAGATAGCAAGCGTAACACCCATTCCTGTTTTATATTTTCTTTCATCCCTTTTTTGGGGAACAGTGGACAGAAGCACCTATTTCTTTTTAAAAGAGGAACTGAATATAAACCATAATAGTGAAAAATATTATACATATAAAATTCATCAATAAAACACATTTCAAGGGTTGAAGATTTACATGATTCATTCAGTTAAGACGTCAGGTTAAGGAACTCCTTTAAGGATAGTTAGAAGAGTTTAGGTTATCTCAAGAAGTCTTCCATAAAAGTCCGTTCTGTTGGTGATAATGCCCAACACGCTTACTTGTATTTCCCCCTAAAAAATATTATTTGGGGCCAGAATACAACTCAAAGAAACATGGTTTTGGTTATAACAGAGAGTAAAGAATTGTGATTGTGAAATTGTCAGTTTCTTTAACTCTTTCTGGATGTTATCTATGGAAAACCAAAAGTTAGCATATTTTCCTAAATATGACACCAAAAACAGTCAAATATAGAAGAAAAGTGACTGTTGAGAAAATTTGGGGACTAATAAAATACATAAGAAAGTAGACAGGAAGTCTATTATAACTTTTTGATTATAAAAATATTTCTCATGCTTATCTTCATTTCAATTGCTAGATTATGAAGTGTTTTGACAAAGCAAGATTTTCCCTGAATTCATAATCCAATTTGACTTCATGAAATATTAATTTCTTTCTAAATCAACCATTAACATTAGGAAACATTTAAATTCTAGTAGCCTCTTTAGGGCAGAACTTTTCTATTTGAAATGACTCATCATTAAGTTTTGATTTGTTGAATTTGATTAAAAAGATTAAGTGTCCAGGAAGTTGTATAATCTATAATTTTGGATAATCTTTTAATAACAAAATACTCTTCTTTAATACATCCATAATTAAACCCAGGATTCTACAAATTGCCATAATTTTAAAATCTCTTACGTGTTATTCACCCATCATCTCAAATCTGTTAGGTAGTTTCTTAGTCAAGATAAACGACAGATTGGGTCATGACTAGTTCTATTGTTCAGCATTGCCAAACTTGGAAATGAATCTACCTTCAGGATTATTTTCCTTTTATGAATAGATCCCAATGGAGACAATAGAACCTTTGAATATTAGTTAGTGAGATGGTCTCTGGAGGCCCTCCCTCTCAGTTCTCAGCCCTGACTTCTGAAAAAAGCCTCTACGCTAAAACCTTTCTCCGCTTTGTGAATGTAATAGTCTTTTTTTTTTTAATTTAAGAAAGTGGGCATGTATTTCAAGAATCTGATTTAATATGTCTGAGTGTGTTGTAATACATTTGACTTTTTTTGTAGAATATAAAATAGCTTAAGACAAGAGACTTAATTCTTTGACTAAATCTCCTCAAACTGGCAATGTTACCATTAAAACAGTAACAATAGGTAAGAAATTTGTGAGTTAGGTGGACTGTAGTTTCCTTGATGGAAAATGGAAAATGATTATGCAGGTAGATTATTTTTTAAGCTTTGCCATAATAGGCAACTGAAAAGAAAACTTGCAACAGGGATGCAAGGCTGGTTTAACATACGCAAGTCTATAAACATTATCCACCATATTAACAGAGGCAAAAATAAAGATCACATGATCCTCTCAATAGATGCAGAAAAAGCATTTGATAAAATCCAGCATCCTTTTCTAATTAGAACACTGAAGAGTATAGGCATGGGTGGCACATTTCTAAAACTGATTGAAGCTATCTATGACAAACCCACAGCCAATATTTTACTGAATGGAGTAAAACTCAAAGCTTTTCCTCTTAGAACTGGAACCAGACAAGGTTGTCCTCTGTCACCTTTACTATTCAACGTAGTGCTGGAAGTTCTAGCCAAAACAATTAGGCAAGACAAGGAAATAAAGGGAATCCAAATGGGAGCAGAGGAGGTCAAACTCTCCCTCTTTGCTGACGACATGATCTTATACTTAGAGAACCCCAAAGACTCAACCACAAGACTCCTAGAAGTCATCAAAAAATACAGTAATGTTTCAGGATATAAAATCAATGTCCACAAGTCAGTAGCCTTTGTGTACACCAATAACAGTCAAGATGAGAAGCTAATTAAGGACACAACTCCCTTCACCATAGTCTCAAAGAAAATGAAATACCTAGGAATATACCTAACGAGGGAGGTGAAGGACCTCTATAAAGAAAACTATGAAATCCTCAGAAAGGAAATAGCAGAGGATATTAACAAATGGAAGAACATACCATGCTCATGGATGGGAAGAATCAGCATTGTTAGAATGTCTATACTTCCCAAAGCAATCTACCTATTCAATGCCATTCCTATCAAAATACCAACATCGTACTTTCAAGATTTGAAAAAAACGATTCTGCATTTTGTATGGAACCGGAAAAAACCCCGTATAGCTAAGGCAGTTCTCTGTAACAAAAATAAAGCTGGGGGCATCAGCATACCAGATTTTAGTCTGTACTACAAAGCCATAGTGCTCAAGACAGCATGGTACTGGCACAAAAACAGAGACATAGACACTTGGAATCGAATTGAAAACCAAGAAATGAAACTAACATTTTACAACCACCTAATCTTTGATAAACCAAACAAGAACATACCTTGGGGGAAAGACTCCCTATTCAATAAATGGTGTTAGGAGAACTGGATGTCTACATGTAAAAGACTGAAACTGGACCCACACCTTTCCCCACTCACGAAAATGGATTCAAGATGGATAAAGGACTTAAACTTAAGGCATGAAACAATAAAAATCCTCCAAGAAAGCATAGGAAAAACACTGGAAGATATTGGCCTGGGGAAAGACTTCATGAAGAAGACTGCCATGGCAATTGCAACAACAACAAAAATAAACAAATGGGACTTCATTAAACTAAAAAGCTTCTGTACAGCTAAGGAGACAATAACCAAAGCAAAGAGACAACCTACACAATGGGAAAGGATATTTGCATATTTTCAATCAGACAAAAGCTTGATAACTAGGATCTATAGAGAACTCAAATTAATCCACATGAAAAAAGCCAACAATCCCTTATATCAATGGGCAAGAGACATGAATAGAACTTTCTCTAAAGATGACAGACGAATGGCTAACAAACACATGAGAAAATGTTCATCATCTCTATCTATTAGAGAAATGCAAATCAAAACAACCCTGAGATATCATCTAACCCCAGTGAGAATGGCCCACATCACAAAATCTCAAAACTGCAGATGCTGGCGTGGATGTGGAGAGAAGGGAACACTTTTACACTGCTCGTGGGACTGCAAACTAGTACAACCTTTCTGGAAGGAAGTCTGGAGAAACCTCAAAGCACTCAAGCTAGACCTCCCATTTGATCCTGCAATCCCATTACTGGGCATCTACCCAGAAGGAAAGAAATCCTTTTATCATAAGGACACTTGTACTAGACTGTTTATTGCAGCTCAATTTACAATCGCCAAAATGTGGAAACAGCCTAAATGCCCACCAACCCAGGAATGGATTAACAAGCTGTGGTATATGTATACCATGGAATACTATTCAGCCATTAAAAAAAATGGAGACTTTACATCCTTCGTATTAACCTGGAGGGACGTGGAAGACATTATTCTTAGTAAAGCATCACAAGAATGGAGAAGCATGAATCCTATGTACTCAATTTTGATATGAGGACAATTAATGACAATTATGGTTATGGGGGGGGAAGAGAAAGAGGGAAGGAGGGAGGTGGGTGGGGCCTTGGTGTGTGTCACACTTTATGGGGGCAAGACATGATTGCAAGAGGGACTTTACCTAACAATTGCAATCAGTGTAACCTGGCTTATTGTACCCTCAATGAATCCCCAACAATAAAAAAAAAAGAAAAAGAAGATAGGCCTATTGCCTACAAACCCAAAAAAAAAAAAAAAAAAAGAAAACTTGCAACTTTGTATCCCCCACAAATGGCAAAGTCTCCTTTGACGTTATTTGTTGGTATTAAAGACATAAGCTTCGTACTCTTTATTTTTAAATATGAATATAAATACCATGTATTTCCTGTCTCCATTTTCTTTCCTGTTTAAAGAAGAATCATCATTTCTGTTCTTATATTGAATACAAATGATTTTCTATTTTCCAAATTTTGTTTTGTTTTGTTTTGTTTTTTGAGACAGTCTCGCTTTGTCTCCCTCAGTTGAGTGCCATGGAGTCACAACTCACTGCAACTTTGTACTGTTGGGCTCAAGTGATCCCCTTGTTTCCGCCTCCTGAGCATCTGAGACTACAGGCATCTGCCACAATTCCTGGCTATTTTTAGAGACAGGGTCTCACTCTTGCTCAGGCTAATCTGTACTTCCTATGCTCAAGCAATCCACCAGCTTAGTTTTCTAGCTATTCTAATGAAATGACTTACTCACCAGGCACTGTGGATTTGGATGCAAATAAATTTTCTTTCTTGAGTGTGAAGAGGGAGTTTGCAGGTCAGAGAAATCTGTGTTATGTATTAGTTTATGACATTTAGGCAAGTCATTAAACGTCTCGGGGCTTCATGTACTCAATGCACAAATGAGAAACTTGTACTAAGCTATAAATTCTCCCGGTGCTAAGATTCAATTATTGCTTGGCTGCCATAAATCACTCTAAGATTAAAAATCCAAAGTTGAACAAAGGATCTTTAACATTTGTGAAAGAATTATTGAGCACTAAATTTATGTATGCCACTTTGTGTTTTCCCATTAAATTTAAAGAATTAGTCTTTACCTCAAACTAGCTTCTATTTAGAAAGGAAAAAGTCAAATAGACAACCAGTTTATGTATTGATATATTTCCTCATCCACTCTATTTACTTATGTCTCTTGTGCTATGACCAGAGGATTCAAGAGGGAATAAAACATAGCCTCTAACCTCAAGGATTTTACAGTTTAGGTAATACATTTAAAGATTACAACAAAAGCATAACCATAAAAAAAAAGTAAACTCATTAATTGGGTTTGCAGTTACTATTCAAAGCTGGCATCATCTTTCTTTATTAGGTTAATTCATGGCACTCCGTGTAAGTGCTAAACGTGATTTTCCCACCATGGCTTTTCCCAATGCCATATTTTCCCTAAGATCATAAACTTGAAGGGACACATGTCTCTTATTTAAATAGTAATGTTAACACATCGCACAGTGGCTGGCATGGAGAAGATGCTCAATGTGTTTGTTGAAGGGGATTTAAACGCTCAAAAGTGAGTTGACAATTCTTATCATTATATTATTTTTACTTGTTTGCTTTGAAGAATCACACATACACACACACAGAGAGAGAAGTGAACAAAATACCAATGTGCGATAGCTCAGTTGCAAAAGCAACATCTGTATTGACCACCAAAGTCAATAAAATGATCATTTGTACTCTTAGTTCCCACTACTCTTATTTCATGTACTAACACTATGGCCTCCAGAGGCTGTCAAGCACTTTTTGGCTTCTCAGCTCTCTCTCAAGGGATTAGGAGATGCTACAGTGGGAAATACTGGGCTCATCTCTCTGAATTTATGTCTTCTCTTAGGTCTTGGCCATTATCATTTAGTGTACTATAACTGGAAGATAATATCAATACTGTCTTAACTCAAGGTACAAAGGTCATATTGAAAATAATGACTAATTTTTACAACCAAACTATAAACAGATATGCTAATTTATGGGCTTTGAAATTATTCTTTCTTCCTATTTATGAGAATTTGGTCTTTGTTGTGATTCTTATAAATTAATACATAAACAGAGAACTCAAACAATAAGAAAAGTGCAAACAACCCCCTCTATAAGTGGGCAAAGGATTTGAACAGAAACTTCTCTGAGGATGACAGACAAATGGCCAATAAACACATGAAAAAATGCTCATAGTCTTTAATCATAAGAGAAATGCAAATCGAAACCACTCTAAGATATCACCTAACCCCAGCATGATTAGCCCACATCACAAAGTCCCCAAACACTAGATGCTGGCATGAATGTGGAGAGGGGAATATGTCTACACTGCTGGTGGGATTGCAAACTACTACAGGCCTTTTGGAGAGAAGTATGGAGAATCCTCAAAAATCTAAATGTAGACTTTCCATTTGACCCTGCAATCCCATTACTGCCCAGAAGAACATAAACCATCTACCCAGAAGAACATAATTCACTTTACCACAAAGACATTTGCACTAGAATGTTTATTGAAGTTCAATTCATAATTGCCAAGTCATGGAAGCAATCTAAGTGCCCATCAACCCATGAATGCATCAAAAAACTATGGAATACATATACCATGGAATATTATGCAGCCATTTAAAAAGATGGAGACTTTATATCTTTTACATTACCTGGATGGACTTGAAATACATTCTTCTTAGTAGAGTATTGTAAGAATGGAAAAATAAATATCCAATGTATTCCATACTAATATGAAATCAATATATAAACAATTATGTGTTCTTATGAACAATATAACATATTGTAGTCCAGTTAAGGGGTAGAGAGAAGTGGGAGTGGGGAGAGGGAGGACATATGGCAGAAGGAGGGAGGGCGGGAGGCGGGATCTCACCTGATGTGCATGTTGTGAGGCTGTATAACACCTCCCCTGGGGGAGGGGCTCTTCTACAAATGGAACTTTACCCTGGAAGTGAGAACAATGTAACCTAAATATTGTACCCTCATATTAATTTGAATAAAGTTTTTTTTTTAAAAAGAAGACAACAGAGAAGGTACATATTTAATTGTGAATATGCTTGAAATTTTTTGATATCTTATTTTAAGATAATCTTTCATGATCTGATCACATATTCAGTCAGCTCAATGTATTATACACTTCCAATGGATTAATTTATCAGGAAGTTATACTTCATAGGAGATTTAAAATGTGATTCAATTTGAGAAAAAATGGATTCACATCCATATATTTTTAGGGCCATAAACATAAGGGAAACATACTCATATATAGTAATTGGACAATAATTTTGATTATGTTCTTCACATTCATAGGAATTTAATTGATACAAGTCATAAAAGAACATGACATATATAGTCACATTAAAAAATAAGTTAGATTCATCTCAGGATCACAAGTTCTAAATAAGATTGTTCCCTGTCAAATAGAAACATATCAGTGTCATCTTAACATGTTTTTTGTCCTTAAAGAAAATAAATTTGTTCTAAAAATAAGCAAGTTGACCTAAATAGAAATATTAAAATACCCATGTCTGTCTAGTCACATTATAATTTTGTTTGTAATTTGAAGTACTATCATTTGAGAAATGAAATTATTAGTGGTAAAATATCTCAGATATTTGAAAGTAGTCAATTATCCAAATTAACCATTTTTTGAAAAACATATGAATTACATGAGTAGGGGAATTTGGGAATCTAGGTCACTATTCTATCCACACTTGGGTATTGGACTGTTGATATTTTTATTGATACATAATATTTTTTCATATTTATTGGGGTACATGTGATATTTTGATATCCATCACCTCATTTATGATTTCTTTGTGCCAGGAGCATTTCAAATCTTCACTTTTTCCTATTTTAAAATATATGATATATTTAATATTCTTATTAGTTATTATCACCTTACTGTACTATTGAACACTGAAACTTATCCTTCTATCTGACTTCATATTTGTAGCCATTAACCAATCTCTCGTCATCATACCCCTGACATGCGCACATGTTCTTCCAAGCCTCTGGCCACCATCATGACACCCACCTTTTAAACATATAAATTAGAACATGTGATATTTGTCTTTCTTTGTCTGGCTTATTTCATTTAACATAATGTCCTTCAGTCCCATCCTTGTTGCTGCAAATGACAGGATTTCATTCTTTTCAATGGGTGAATGGTATTCTATTGTATGTATATATATACACACCCCATTTTGTTTATCTATTCATTCATTGATGGACACTAGGTTGATTCTATATCTTGGCTATTGTGAATAATGCTGCAGTAATCATGGGGGAGCAGCTATCCTTTTGATGTACTTTATTTTCTTCCCTTTGGATAAAAATCACTAATCAGGGAAATTCAAATAAAAATATCCACAAAACAATAGCATTTCTATACACCAACAACAGTCAAGCTGAGAATCAAATCAAGGACTCAATATCTTTCACACTAGCAACAAAGAAAATAAAACACCTAGGCATATATTTAATCAAGGAGGCAAAAGATCTCTACCAGGAGAAATATGAATCACTGAGGAAGGAAATCACAGAAAATAGAACTATTAAAATCTGGTCTCTGAATGCCCTCTGAATTACTTTCCAGTACTAGAAAGTTGAACAAGTAGCTCAAACTCGCTGTGAGAAATCCTGGCGCTCTGGGGTAGCCTGTCTTAGATTTCCCAAGTGAGGTGAGACATTTCTTTGTTTCTTTTTTCCTTTTGTTTATGATTTATCAATCCATTTTGAATTCGAGAGTAGCTTAGAGAAAGGAATTTGATATGGGTCACAAAATTTTCCATCTATTTTTATGTTTTTATTACATTGTAACTAAACCCTTGTTTTTCTATTTTTATGGACTTGAAATAATTACATGATTACAAAGCCATTTACTTAAGGAAGTAAAGCATTATTTATTTTGACCACCTGCTATGTACACTCTAGCCTCTGAGGTAGGCCCTGTGGGTGCATTATTTATGTAATTCTGATAGCCCAAAGAAGGAGAAACAATTATCATCATTTTAAGATTTAAAACAAAAATAAAACAAAGCTCTGAAATACAAAGTGATATTCTCGTTGTGAGTGCTGGCTCCCTCTTTAACAGACTGTGGCCAATCGTAGCCATGTTTTGCAGCTGTGAAATTCTGTTGGACCAGTGCAGTGATTCCTGGCTATTGCCTGATTGAATTACCATGAAATGAAATTTCTCACAATGTTATTTTATTTTGAGTTTTAATTATTGATGAGACTGGAATTTATTAAAACTTGATACATAAAATAAGAGAGTGAACAATGATATAACCATCCTAGGAGGCAGTTTCATAGTTTCTTAAAATACTAAACATGCAACAAACCATATTACCCAACAATTGCACTCTTCGCCATTTCTTCCAGAGAAACAAAAGCTTATATTCATGCAAAATCCTGGCATTGTGGCAGAACCAGCAAGAGGCCTCCCACCATGTAAGTGGCCTGGACTGGCAGGCCTCTTTGTCCAGGTAGGCAAACAATTCATTGCATTTTGTCTTTAAGCAAATAGCTGGAAACAACCTAAGTATCCTTATGTATAGGAACTAATTAAAAATGGACTAATACAGTAAAGAAAAGAGAGATTGAACAAGAGATGGATGAAGATGGGGAAAAAGAGAGAAAACATAATTTATTTTAGGAGGAGTAAGTAGTAAGTCATATAGAATAATGCCTAATATTCATGCAGTTTTAGATTTGAAATTTGGAGGGTTGGTGAAGAATACACGTGTGTGTGTGTGTGTGTGTACACATAAGTATTTTGGGGGGGAATTCCTGGCTTATCTACCTGGTTATCCTTTATCACTGCGAACCTTCAGCAGCACAATAAAGGATATTAAAAAATAATTGCTCTGGATCTTGGGATTTGAAACTCTCAAAGAGGGGAGGAAATCACTAAGTGCCTGTTACCGTGGATAACACCTGCCAGCAGTCTCCTTCTTTGTAAATAAGATCCCCTCTGAATGCTTTTCTTACTCAAATATTTTGTGATTTAAAATTTTTTGTTTAGTTCACATTTTGATACAATTGTTAGTGAACAAGTATATGACTATTTAGTAGAAACAAGTTTGGGAAGAATCTAAGAACCATCATTCTCAACAAACTAGAAAATTAGACCTTTAATAAATAATGAACTACATTTTTTTATGAACTCATTTCCATTCCTTTGATATTTACATATTTTAATGGTATCTTTGTTTTTATATTTATGAGCAGATTTCAGTCATGTTAACCTTTAGGGATTTTCCTACAGAAGTGTTGCAAACTCTTTTATTATAATATACTCAAAACTGGAATTACTAAAATTAATTTAAACCTCTGAAGATATATTTCTAAGCAGATGGGAGAATATTTAGGCTATTAAACCTAATTCATAAATCACCATCTAGGGTAATGAGACTTTAATGTTCTCTTCAATTTTTCCATTAATTTAAAGTGTCCAGGGCTTTCAGATAAGTTATTTTGGTACAATTACTACAGAACAAATATGACTCTGCTGCTATAGAAAACTTCTCTTTTTCTTTTCTTCTTTTTTTTTTTTCTGAGACAGAGTCTTACTTTGTCACACTTGGTAGAGTGCCATGGCATCATAGTTCACAGCAACCTCTCCTAGGCTCAAGCGATTCTCTTGCCTCAGCCTCACAAGTAGCTGGGACTACAGGTGCCTGCCATAATGCCCAGCTATTTTTTTTTGTTGTAGTTGTCATTGTTTAGCAGGCCCAAGTCGGGTTTAGCCTCCCAAGTGTGAAAACTTATTTCTTAAATGTGTCTTTTCCTTCTGTGAAATCCCCAATTTCTTTCCATACATAAGATAATGATACATAGCAAAATGTGTAGGTATTCCAATTGTATTATGATTTCCTGATTATAAAAATAAGTATCAGAGATCATTGTTAGAATAAATGTAAAGGTAGTCAAAGTTTGATTTACTTTAAAATATTATAATATTGTAACTATCAAGGATCAGAGCCTATCATTAATTCTATATACTACTGAATCACTTATTTGTCATGATTTAGATATGATAATGGTCTGATTTATATAAGCTGTTGGAAAATTGAAAATCTGATCTTTAACTATGAATGTCAAGGTTTCCAGAAGTTGCATGTGTCTCCGAATAATTAGAACCACATGATGTGTTAAGAAGATGCATTTAAGACATGCTTTGTAGAGATCCAGCATATACATATACCTTTAATACACATAAGCCTTGCTGTGAAGAAAGCTGGTTCTTTAATCAAATTCAATAAAATATTTATTAACTTGATCTTGAAACAATCATTTTCATAACTAAAATGTTAGTCTATTTTGAAAACTATTCTACAAAACTGACTCTATAAATTATTACAGGCTGGGCTCAGTGGCTCATGCCTGTAATCCCAGCACTCTCAAAGGCCAAGAGGGTGGATCGCCTGAGCTCACAAGTTTGAGACCAGCCTGAGCTGCAGCAGAGACCTCCCATCTCTTTAAAAAAAAAAAAAAAAAAAATAGCTGAGCATTATAGCAGGTGCCTGTCGTCCCAGCTACTGGGGGAGTGGGGGCGCCAGAGGCAAGAGGATCGCTTGAGCCCAAGAGTCTGAGGTTGCTATGAGCTATGATGCGATGGCTCTCCACCCAGGGTGACAATTGGAGACTCTGTCTCGAAAAATAAATAAACAGTGTTACAATATATCAATAACCAAAACGTTTATCACAAAATAATTTTCAGCCTACTTCTATAAGAATCTATAAGTATTTTGATCAAAGAGTTGAATACATCTTCAAAAGATGAACAAAGAGATACTTAGATTTCCTATTTGCCAATCACATAGTATAAATCGTTTCTAAAAAATGAAGACAGAATATCGAACATAATTTTTTGGAGGATAATTCAACAATGAATGAATTAGGTAATCTGGAAACCCTTGAGATAACCATCCCCCTGAAAGAAAATCCACCACATTTTGAGAGTGCAGCTGAAATTGCACCAAGGAAATTCACAGGGGTCACAGATGAAGGGGACATGTGCTACAGACTTGGAATTCTGTCACTGGATTTTCTGAGAGTAAGGGAGAAGTAGGGGGTATGGCCATCCAGATAAAGACCTATTATAATGAAGGAGTCAAGTCATAACACCTCATTTATGAGGAACTCTTGAAGGTGTATGGTGGTTGAGAAAAATCTGCTTAGTGGGACAAAAAAGTAATAGGCAACTTGTTGGGATAGGCATATGCTCTGAGATTTATTTCCATGGTGAGCCCTCACACAAGTTGGGATTTTGAGTGTGAACCATCTGTTAGGTCCAAGAACCCCAAGCTAAGAAATTAATGAAGAATGTGATCTCCATTTATACTTACTGGGATGGTTATAATCAATAAAACAGAAAAATAAATGTTATTATAAGGATATGGAGACATTGTGCATTTTGATGGGAATGTAAAAAATATATAACTTCTATTGAAAACAGTTTAGCAGGTCTTCAAAAAGTGAAACATAGAACTACCACATGACTCAGCAATTCTGATATATACACAAAAGAATTGAAAACGAGGACTGGAACAGATAATTGTATACCAAGTTATATTCACAACAACCCAAAGATGGATACCCAAGTGTCCATCACAGATGAATGAATAAACAAAATATGGTATATACATACAGTGGAATAATATTCAGCCACAAAGGGAAATCAGCCACACTCAGAAAGTCAAATACTCCACTTATATGTAATATCTAGAATAGGCAAACTCACAGAGACAGAAAGGAGAACAGAGGTTAGCAGGGGGTGGGAAGAGGAGGAAATTGGCAGTAATTGTTTAATGGTTACAGACTTTATGTTGGAGATGATGAAAAATCTTTGGGCATAGATGGTGGTGATGATTATAGAACACTGTGAGTGTATTTAATGCCACTGCATTATATACTTGAAAATGGTTAAATTAATAAATATCTTGTTATGTATATTTTACTCCAATAAAAATAAGTGGTCTCAGACCAGTGGTTACCCTGAAGCACTTGAAGGGAACGTGCACAAAATGTCTTTGGAGGAATCTGCTCTCTCATTCCAAGCTGTGCAAATGTTAGTCTTCCCCGTCTGTCTTCCCAATGAAGACAATCTATAATTTATTTATTTATTTTTTCTTTTTTATTGTTTGGGATTCATCAAGGGTACAAAGCTAACCTGCAATTTAAATTACACAACACATAAGGAAAGATTTACTCCATGAGCTGAAATCAGCACATAATAAAATATCAACATAACATGTCCAGTTAATTGTCAATACTAAATAATGCATATATATGAATGGAGCGAGAATGGAATAACAGACACTGGAGACTTTGAAGGTTGAGGGGGTGGGAAGGTTTGGGTGAGGGATGAGATATTACTTAATGGGTACAATATACACTATTTGGTTAATAGTTACACAAAATGCCCAGACTTTACTGCTATACACTATATTCCTGTAGCAAAACTGCACCTACATCTCCTAAATCTATAAAAACAACAACAATAATAAAATAAATCAGAAGACAATAGAATCATACTTTCAAAATACTGAGAGGATAGGTCACCTGCAATTCTGCCTCAGTTAAATCACACCAGTGTCAATATAAAATGGGGTCCTTAACATCAATGTATTCTAAGGCCTTAAATTGCTAAAGAGTAAATATACTGATTCAAGGAAGTCTAAAGTTATTCAATTTTAAGGCTTAATATTTTAAAGTTTTAAATTTAAAATTTTAAAGCTGTGGTTCTTCAATTTTTGATCTCAGAACATTCTTAAAACTTAAACTTTAGAAACCTTTTAAAAAAGTTATTAAGGGGGCGGCGCCTGTGGCTCAAGGAGTAGGGCGCCGGTCCCATATGCCGGAGGTGGTGGGTTCAAACCCAGCCCCGGCCAAAAACCACAAAAAAAAAAAAAAAGTTATTAAGGACTCCAAAACACTTTTATTAATGGGATTTACATCTATGGATATTTACCATATTTAAAAAAAAACAGAAAAATTTTAAATATTTATTAATTTATTTAAAATCACAGTAATTAACCTATCACATGTTAATATAAATGGTAATTTCTATGAAAATAACTGTATTCTCTAAAACAAAAATGCATTAATGGAGAATAGTAGCAAGGCTTTTACAATTTTACAAATCTCTTTAATGTCTGGCTTTGCCATTTGGCTGGATTTGCATGCCTGCTTCTGTGTTCAGGCTATTGTAATATCACATATTATCCAGCCTCTGGAAAACTCCGTTGTATGTGTGTAAAAGAATGAGAATAACAAGGACAAATAAAGTCTTAATATTCTCTAAAAAGAACTCTGGCTTCACATACTCTTCTCCATCAGCAAAGGTTCTTGGGGAGCCTCAAGACACCCAGACCACTACTTGAAAATTACACACACACACTGAGAGTGCATTAAAAATGCAAATATGTGCCCTGTGCAGTGGCTTACACCTGTAATCCCAGCACTCTGGGAGGCCAAGGTGGGTTGACTTTTAGAGTTCAGGAGTTCAAGAACAGCCTGAGCAAGAGCCAGACCCTACCTCTTTAAAAAAAAAAAAAAATAGCTGGGCATTATGGTGGGTGCCTTTAGACCCAGTTACTTGGAGGCTGAGGTAAGAGGATCACTGGAGCCCAAGAGTTTGGGGTTGCTGTGAGCTATGACGACAGGGCCCTCTGATAAAGTTAGACTCTGTTCAATAAATAAATAAATAAAATATGATTATGTGCCACTTATGGTAAAAATATTAAAAACATAAGAATAAACTGAAGGTACAAGAATGACAAAAAAAAAAAAATAGACCAATAAATGTATGTGTGTTGTGTCAGTGAGCAAACTTTAAGGTAAAATTCATTGCTGGAGATTAGGGGGATACAATATTCTGATAACAGTCTCCAGGAATACCTAACAATCCTAAACTTATAGTATTGCTAATAAAAAAGATAACATAACAGACAAAATTGACAAATCCATCATTATAATGGAATATGGAAAAACATTAGAAATTGCTAGATTCTCAAACAAGCAAACAACAACATAAAAAAAACTTGTTCTAATTGACCTAGAAGTACACCAACACTCAGATGCCAGACATTTCACAGAATGTGGGAATTTAACCTCCAGAAAGCTGAAGGTTAAAACTGTGGACTGTCACAGCCTTATGTGCCCACTGAGGCTTCCTAGTAAAAATTAAGTTCATTTTGGGGGAGGTAATTTAGGCACAGTAGGATTCGTAATTAAGTCTTTTAAGCTGTTAAGACAATTTATGACCCTATTTGGGAAATATTGGTTGGGCAACTGCTGCAAAGATGCGATACTTATTCAAAGTGCCGTGTTCACTTTTATTAAGGGACAGAGAGGGACCTCCCAAGATTGTGGAGGTAAAGAAATAGGATTGCCTCTCAGAACTAAATTATGAAATCAATTTATGTTGGAGAAGAGAATAGGTGTGCAAAAAAGCCACCATAAATAAATAAGATAATTATTTATTGGGCATTGTTTTAGATGTTTTAGATATATACTCTCTAGTTTAAGGCTTAACAAAAACCTAATTGAAAATTTTAACATTGAAGAAAAGAACATCATGCAAAATGGGGGTTAGTTATCAATTTTTGGAAAAGAAAGTTTGTAAGAGGGGTGTCCCTCTTTTTTCACAGGGTGTCCCCAGAAAAGCTCATCTTGCCAACAAATATGATTGTGTGACCTTTGTGACATTTCTCGTAGTATAGATTGAGAGGAATCTCAATCTATTGAGAGGAATCAATTAACTTCCTTTGCTCTAATTTTTTGCTTTTTCAGCTCATATTCTGCTATCATTTGCCTTCCTCCTGTGCTCCCCAATAGGAAGAAAACGGACTAATCATTGAGTAGAAGCGCTGGTTCTCTTTGTAACTATGTTCCCTATAAAATGAGAATAGCATCTTTAAAAAATACTTCTGCTTCTTTACTTTAGAAAATATACTTTATAAATGAAAATAAAATATTTTTTATAATGTAAAAGTACTTTCGGGTAGTATTTTTTAGAACTTTCTGTGACTTCATTTGCTTCTGCGTTTGGTAACCAGGAGTCACTTTGATTCTCTCTGAATATGCCAGTTAATCATAATCTCAGTCCAAAGCTAAACTGGAATGAGATGATAGCCCCAAGGTCCTCCTGACCTTGTGTGCCTGTCAGGCAGCCAATTGATCTCACCCACGACATGGACCTCACTGCTGTGTGTTCCATTTGCAAAACAACACTGATTATCTAAACACCAAGCCCCAGGATGGGGCTATTCCTGTATTTGGTCTTTGGAGGAGAATAAATCAGCACCTTTTCCCTTACTTTTATTTTGTAGATTCAACAACAAACATACATTGAGTCCTTACTATACTGTTGAGCATAGCAGAGTATTTTAAAGTGAAATAAGAATCTTTTGTTTTCAGTTTGAAATGTATCTCATCATACAAAATTGACTTGTTCTACTGAACATGAAATCTGCTCATTAAATGCTCTCATGTGCCGCTTAACTTTTCCTCCTAATGCCTATATTGGGCTGTTTCACAGTTCTGATTATACATGTATCTGTGTGATGATTTGATTACATTCTGAACCAAAGTACTCCAGACCCTAAATTCAAAGTGAAAGAGAACTTTGAATTTTTTTTTTTAACCTCTGGATGCTTAACATTTTGTGTAGTGTCACCATCACATGACACATGGTAGGAATAATAACTATTTGTTGAATGAATGAGGAAAGCAGGAAAAGAGAAGCAACTCTAGATCAAGGGCACAGAACAAACTCAGAGGTGGAAAGAGCTGCCAAGCTAGAGAACACAGAGGGATTTTTTTTTTTTTTAATGGCAGATAGTCTGTTACTGAACTGTAGGATGTTTGTGGAGGAGTAAATGTCTCAGAAAAGGAACTGATGTCCCACTAAAAACCATGTCATCACCACTGACCAGTTTAAAACTGGTCAGCTTAAAACAAGGGTTATTTATTTTTGTCAAGTGGAAGAAAAATGCGACAAAAGCCTAATAATCTAGAGAGAAAATATTAGTAATATTTCAAAAATATTTATTCCTTAAAAAAAATTGTTCCTTGATTGAATGAAATGTGGTTCAGATCAGATACCTGTGCAGAACCACAGACCTTGACAGAAATGAACAAAGCACCTGACATTGTTAGTTTTTCAGAAAAAACATAGTGGTCTTAGAGTAAACTGTGGGTAGATACATTTTCTTTCAAAAAGTATTTTATTGCAAGATGGCAGCCAAGTAACAGCCTTTCTGAAATAGGGCATGGTGAGTTTGGGGAGATAAGACTCCAGGCATCTCTGGCTGGTGGGATCTGCCTATAATCATCCCTTTGAGGATACAGGGAGTCAGCAAGGGACTTCTGGACCCCAAGAGGAGAACAAAAACAGTGGAAAACTGGCAAGTGGTTGTGTGTGTCCAATCGACCTAATCCCACCGGCATCTGTAAGTACAAGAGGCAGTGAGAATGCAAACTGGAAAGGCCTTACCTGTGAACTGTTTCAGTGTTTTTGGACTTGGTACTCAGTTGAACTGCCTTTGGGAAGAGCTTGAGCAGGAGTGCGGAGAACTCTGGGCACTGTCTAGGGCCCCAAACTAAGCCGCTGAGCCAGACAGAGCTAATAGTGTTTGGCTGTGGGCCTCAGGAAGCCATTATGAGACAACTGCCCCAGTAAGGTCCGCCCTCAGGGTCACAGAGCAAAGATCACGCAGGAGCTCGTAACCTAGTGACTGAGCAGCCTAAAGGCGGGGACTGAACTGCCTTACAGCCTTAACCCTCAGGGGCAGAGTGAGACTGGTTTTGGCATACTGGAGCCTCGGGCTGTTGCCATGGGTAGAATGCCGTGGAGTCACAGCTCATAGCAACCTCAAACTCCTGGGCATGGTGCCATTGGACCTCCATAAGAGCTGCGCTACAATCCCCGACCTGCGCCCTGCGCCGGCCAGGCCTCCGCATGCTCTGACCAGGAACAGCGGGAGCTGCACAACCCAGCGTCCTCCCTCCTGCATCCTCCCTGCCTCCACACCGACCTGCTCATCTGGCCAGGGACTCTGGTAGCCGCGTGCCCTCCAGAGCCCTCCCTGCCTCTCTGCAGAGGCCTTCACCTGGCCAGAGATGGCTGGAACCTTGGGCTCTTTGTGCCAAAGTCACTGGGCACCAGGCACTCCCAGAACCATGTGCACCACCTCCCGCCCTGTTGCTGGATCCGGGTGTGTCACACTCCAGAGCTGCTACCACGACCAGAACTCCCTGGCTGGAGTAGCCCAGAGGAACTACACAGGGCCACTCCATACAAAGATCCAGCAACAATAGCATGATCCTGCTGGGGTCTAATCTTGGAGAAACACCTCCCCAACTCTGAGGACAGCCAGAGGCAATGGTGAAAAACAATCATGAGGTGAAATCAACAGAAAAACTCTGGCAATATAAATAGTCAGAGTAGATCAACTCCCCCAAGGATCAATGGGTCAGACACAGCACAAGATCCCATGCACAAACAAATAGCTGAGATGTCAGAAATCGAATTCAGAATCTGGATAGCAAATAAGATTGAATTAGAATTCCAAGCAGTAACCCAAAAGATATCTCAAGAATTCAACAAATTCAAAGACCAAATGACCAAAGATTTCGACACATTGAGACAAGAATTTGCAGCCCTCAAAGATCTGAGAAACACGGTAGAATCCCTCAGTAACAGAATGGAACAAGCAGAAGAAAGGATTTCTGACACTGAAGACAAAACATTTGAACGCTCCCAAACTCTCAAAGAGGAAGAGAAATGGAGGGCAAAAACAGATCACTCTCTCAGAAAGCTCTGGGATAATTCGAAGAAAACCAATAGGTTTCCTTCATCTTATAGGGATCCCCGAAAGCGACAAAGTGGCTTCAAAAGTCACAAAGTCTCTTCTCCATGAGATTATGAAGGAGAACTTTCTAGACATGCCTAGAGATTCTGAAATTCAGATAGCAGACAGTTTCAGAACTCCAGCACAACTCAACCCAAATAAGACATCCCCCAGACACATCATAATCAACTTCACTAAAGTTAATATGAAGGAGAAAATTCTGAAAGCTGCCAGAAGAAAGAAAACCATCACCTACAAGGGCAAAATATTTGAACAACTGCGGATCTCTCTGCTGAAACGTTTCAAGCTAGAACAGGATGGTCATCGACTTTTAATCTCCTAAAACAAAATAACTTTCAACCCAGGATCCTGTACCCAGCTAAACTGAGTTTATTTATGATGGAGAAATTAAATACTTCAATGACATTCACATGTTGAAGAAATTTGCCATAATTAAACCAGTTCTCCAGGATATTCTCAGACCTATCCTCCATGAAGACCAACGTAATCCTCCACCACAAAAGTAAACTCACCCAGAAAATTTTGATCAAATTCCAACTTCCACAGTCACAAAAGAATTAAAAATGTCCACCGGACTCTCAAAAGGCTTATCAATATTCTCAATTAATGTGAATGGTTTAAATTGTCCTCTAAAGAGGCACAGGTTGGCTGACTGGATACAAAAACTCAAGCCAGATATCTGCTGCATACAAGAATCGCATCTTACATTAAAAGACAAATATAGACTCAAGGTGATGGGATGGTCATCTATATGCCAGGCAAATGGAAAGCAGAAAAAAGCAGGCGTTGCAATCCTATTCACAGACGCAATAGGCTTTAAACCAACCAAAATAAGGAAGCATAAGGATGGACAATTCATATTTCTCAAAGGTAAACTCAATATTTATGCACCCAACCAGAACTAACCTCAATTTATAAGAGAAACTCTAAAAGACACGAGCAACTTAATTTCCTCCGGTTCCATAGTAGTTGGAGATTTTAACACCCCTTTAGCATTGCTGGATAGATCCTACAAAAAGAAGACAAGCAAAGAAATTTTAGATGTAAACTTAACCATTCAACATCTAGACTTAACAGACATGTACAGAACATTTCATCCCAACAAATTGAATACACATTCTTCTCATCAGCCCACGGAACATACTCCAAAATGAACCACAAGCTAGGCCACAAATCTAACCTCAGTAAATTTAAAAAAATAGAAATTATTCCTTGCATCTTCTC
The DNA here is from genome assembly GCF_027406575.1 of Nycticebus coucang. Lineage (NCBI taxonomy): Eukaryota > Metazoa > Chordata > Mammalia > Primates > Lorisidae > Nycticebus > Nycticebus coucang. Next base: position 45,907,559 of record NC_069780.1, read on the forward strand.
AGACCATCATGGAATAAAAGTTGAACTCAATAACAACAGGTACCTGCATACCCATACAAAAACATGGAACATCCTTATGCTGAAGGATACATGGGTTATAGACGAGATTAAGAAGGAAATCACCAAATTTTTGGAACAAAACAACAATCAAGACACGAATCACCAGAACCTCTGGGATACTGCAAAGGCAGTCCTAAGGGAAATTTATAGCACTGCAAGCCTTCCTCAAGAAAACAGAAAGAGAGGAGGTTAATAACTTAATGGAACATCTCAAGCAACTGGAGAAGGAAGAACATTCCAACCCTAAACCCAGCAGAAGAAAAGAAATAACCAAAATCAGAACAGAATTAAATGAAATTAAAAACAAAAGAATTATACAACAGATCAATAAATCCAAAAGTTGGTTTTTTGAAAAGATCAATAAAATAGATAAACCTTTGGCCAACCTAAACAGGAAAAAAAGAGTAAAATCTCTAATTTCATCAATCAGAAATGGTAATGATGAAATAACAACAGACCCCTGAGAAATTAAAAAAAAGCTTAATGAATACTACAAGAAACTCTACTCTCAGAAATATGAAAATCTAAAAGAAATTGACCAATACCTGGAAGTACACCACCTACCAAGACTTAGCCAGAAAGAAGTGGAAATGTTGAACATGCCTATATCAAGTTCTGAAATAGCATAAACTGTACAAAATCTCCATAAAAAGAAAAGCCCAGGACCAGATGGCTTTATGTCAGAATTCTACTAAACCTTTAAAGAAGAACTAGTACCTATATTACTAAACCTCTTTCAAAATATAGAAAAAGAAGGAATATTACCCAACACATTCTACGAAGCAAACATCACCTTGATCCCCAAACCAGGGAAAGACCCAACAAGAAAAGAAAATTATAGACCAATATCACTAATGAATATTGATGCTAAAATACTCAATAAGATCCTAACAAACAGAATCCAACAACACATCAAAAAAATTATACACCACAATCAAGTGGGATTTATCCCAGTGTCTCAAGGCTGGTTCAATATACGTAAATCTATAAATGTAATTCAGCACATAAACAAACTAAAATGAGGACCATATGATTATTTCAATTGATACAGAAAAAGCTTTTGATAATATCCAGCATCCCTTCATGATCAGAACACTTAAGAAAATTGGTATAGAAGGGACATTTCTTAAACTAAAAGAGGCCATCTACAGCAAACCCACAGCCAATATCATATTGAATGGAGTTAAATTGAAATCATTTCCACTTAGATCAGGAACCAGGCAAGGTTGCCCATTGTCTCCATTGCTCTTTAACATTGTAATGGAAGTTTTAGCCATTGCAATTAGGGAAGAAAAGGTGATCAAAGGTATCCACATAGGGTCAGAAGAGATCAAACTTTCACTCTTCGCAGATGATGTGATTGTATATCTGGAAAACGCCAGGGATTCTACTACAAAACTTTTAGAAGTGATCAAGGAATACAGCAACGTCTCAGCCTACAAAATCAACACCCATAAATCTGTAGCCTTTATATATACCAACAATAACCAAGCTGAACAAACAGTCAAGGACTGTATTCCTTTTACAGTAGTGCCAAAGATGAAATATTTGGGAGTATACCTAACAAAGGACGTGAAAGATCTCTACAAAGAGAACTATGAAACTTTAAGAAAAGAAATAGCTGAGGATGTTAACAAATGGAAAAGCATACCATGCTCGTGGCTGGGAAGAATCAACATTATTAAAATGTCTATACTACCCAAAGCAATATATAATTTTAATGCAATTCCTATTAAAGCTCCATTGTCATATTTTAAAGATCTTGAAAAAAATACTTCGTTTTATATGGAATCAGAAAAAAGCTTGAATAGCCAAAACATTGCTCAGCAATAAAAACACAGCAGGAGGAATCACGCTACCAGACCTCAGACTGTAGTATAAATCAATATTGATCAAAACAGATTGGTATTGGCACAAAAACAGAGATGTATGGAACAGAATAGAGAACCAAGAGATGAATCTAGCTATTTGCCATTATTTGATCTTTGACAAGCCAATTAAAAACATTCAGTGGAGAAAAAATTCCCTATTTAACAAATGGTGCTGGGTGAACTGGCTGACAACCTGTAAAAGACTGAAACTAAACCCACACCTTTCACCATTAACTAAGATAGACTCTCACTGGATAAAAGATTTAAACTTAAGACATGAAACTATAAAAATACTTGAAGAAAGTACAGAGAAAACACTTGAAGGAATCGGCCTGGGTGAATATTTTATGAGGAGGACTCCCCATAAAATACAATTGAAGGCAATTGAAGCAGTATCAAAAATACACTACTGGGACCTGATCAATCTAAAAACCTTCTGCACAGCCAAGAGCATAGTAAGTAAAGGAAGCAGACAGCCCTCAGAATGGGAGAAAATATTTGCAGGTTATACCTCCGATAAAGGTCTAATAACCAGAATCCACAGAGAACTCAAACGTATTAGCAAGAAAAGAACACGTGACACCATCCCAGGGTGGGCAAGGGACTTGAAGAGAAACTTCTCTAAAGACAGACGCACGATCTATAAATACTTGAAAAAAAAGCTCATCATCCTTGATCATCAGAGAAAGGCAAATGAAAACTACTCTGAGATATCACCTAACCCCAGTAAGAGTAGCCCACATAACAAAATCCCAAAACCAGAGATGTTGGTGTGGATGTGGAGAAAAGGGCACATTTCTACAATACTGGTGAGAATGCACACTAATACGTTCCTTCTGAAAGGATGTTTGGAGAATACTTAGAGACCTAAAAATGGACCTGCCATTTGATCCTATACTTCCTTTACTAGGTTTATACCCAGAAGACCAAAAATCACAATATAACAAAGACATCTGTACCAAAATGTTTATTGCAGCCCAATTCATAATTGCTAAGTCATGGAAGAAGCCCAAGTGCCCATCAACCCACGAATGGACTAGCAAATTGTGGTACATGTATACCATGGAATATTAGGCAGCCTTAAAGAAAGATGGAGACTTTACCTCTTTCATATTTACATGGATGGAGCTGGGACATATTCTTCTTAGCAAAGTATCTCAGGAATGGAAGAAAAAGTATCCAATGTACTCAGCCCTACTATGAAGCTAAATTACAGCTTTCACATGAAGGCCATAACCCAACTATAGCACAAGACTATAAGGAAAGGGCCAAGGAAAGGGAAAGGAGGGGGGAGGTTAGGGTGGAGGGAGGGTAATGGGTGGGGCCACACCTACAGTGTATCTTAGAATGGGTACATGTGAAACTTACTAAAGACAGAATACAAATGTCTACATGCAATAACTAAGAAAATGACATGATGGCTAAGTTGAACAGTTTGATGAGAATATTTCAGTTTGTATATGAAACCAACACATTGTACCCCTTGATTGCACTAATGTACACAGCTATGATTTAACAATAAAAAATAAATAAATAAAAATATTTTATTGATGTAAAATTTATATACAGTGAAATGCATGGATCTTAAGTGCATAATTTGAAGAGTTTTGACAAGCTCACATAACTTTTAACCCTACCTTTTCAAGATATAAAAATTTTCCTTCATTCCAGAAACTTCCTTGCCCCATCTGGTCAAACTCCTCTCCCCATGGGAAATTGCTGTTCTGAAATACCACACTACAGAGTACTCTGCTTGTTCTAGGTCTTCATTTAAATTAAGTTATACAGTAAGTACAATGTTGTGTCTGGGTCCTTTGGTTCAGTATAATGTTTTGGAGAGTCCCCTATATTGTTCCTGTATCTGGAGGTCATTCCTGCATATTGCCTAATGGTATTGCATTAACAAATATATAATAATTTGTTAACTAATTGTCCTTTTGATGGTACCTTTCAGTGGTTTTCCTTCAAGACTTACCATAAATAAATAACATGAATTGTAAATACTAACTTCATGGACACCTATAAATACACTTGCAATTAACTATTACTCTACACATTTTGTGAGTATGTGTTTACTTTAATCTTGAGGCAACACATAGGAAATTGACAGGACACATGTAGGTATTAACACTAGCAATGTGGGACACTTAGTATTGTCTATTTTTTTTTTTTTTATTGTTGGGGATTCATTGAGGGTACAAGAAGCCAGGTTACACTGATTGCAATTGTTAGGTAAAGTCCCTCTTGAAATCATGTCTTGCCCCCATAAAGTGTGACACACACCAAGGCCGCACCTACCTCCCTCCTTCCCTCTTTCTCTTCCCCCCCCATAACCATAATTGTCATTAATTGTCCTCATATCAAAATTGAGTACATAGGATTTATGCTTCTCCATTCTTGTGATGCTTTACTAAGAATAATGTCTTCCACGTCCATCCAGGTTAATACGAAGGATGTAAAGTCTCCATTTTTTTTAATGGCTGAATAGTATTCCATGGTATACATATACCACAGCTTGTTAATCCATTCCTGGGTTGGTGGGCATTTAGGCTGTTTCCACATTTTGGCGATTGTAAATTGAGCTGCAATAAACAGTCTAGTACAAGTGTCCTTAAGATAAAAGGATTTTTTTCCTTCTGGGTAGATGCCCAGTAATGGGATTACAGGATCAAATGGGAGGTCTAGGTTGAGTGCTTTGAGGTTTCTCCATACTTCCTTCCAGAAAGTTTGTACTAGTTTGCAGTCCCACCAGCACTGTAAAAGTGTTCCCTTCTCTCCACATCCACGCCAGCATCTGCAGTTTTGAGATTTTGTGATGTGGGCCATTCTCACTGGGGTTAGATGATATCTCAGGGTTGTTTTGATTTGCATTTCTCTAATATATAGAGATGATGAACATTTTTTCATGTGTTTGTTAGCCATTCGTCTGTCGTCTTTAGAGAAAGTTCTATTCATGTCTCTTGCCCATTGATATAAGGGATTGTTGGCTTTTTTCATGTGGATTAATTTGAGTTCTCTATAGATCCTAGTTATCAAGCTTTTGTCTGATTGAAAATATGCAAATATCCTTTCCCATTGTGTAGGTTGTCTCTTTGCTTTGGTTATTGTCTCCTTAGCTGTACAGAAGCTTTTCAGTTTAATGACATCCCATTTGTTTATTTTTGTTGTTGTTGCAATTGCCATGGCAGTCTTCTTCATGAAGTCTTTCCCCAGGCCAATATCTTCCAGTGTTTTTCCTATGCTTTCTTTGAGGATTTTTATTGTTTCATGCCTTAAGTTTAAGTCCTTTATCCATCTAGAATCAATTTTTGTGAGTGGGGAAAGGTGTGGATTCAGTTTCAGTCTTTTACATGTAGACATCCAGTTCTCCCAACACCATTTATTGAATAGGGAGTCTTTCCCCCAAGGTAAGTTCTTGTTTGGTTTATCAAAGATTAGGTGGTTGTAAAATGTTAGTTTCATTTCTTGGTTTTCAATTCGATTCCAAGTGTCTATGTGTCTGTTTTTGTGCCAGTACCATGCTGTCTTGAGCACTATGGCTTTGTAGTACAGACTAAAATCTGGTATGCTGATGCCCCTAGCTTTATTTTTGTTACAGAGAACTGCCTTAGCTATACGGGTTTTTTTCCAGTTCCATACAAAACGCAGAATCATTTTTTCCAAATCTTGAAAGTACAATGTTGGTATTTTGATAGGAATGGCATTGAATAGGTAGATTGCTTTGGGAAGTATAGACATTTTAATAATCTTAATTCTTCCCATCCATGAGCATGGTATGTTCTTCCATTTGTTAATATCCTCTGCTATTTCCTTTCTGAGGATTTCATAGTTTTCTTTATAGAGGTCCTTCACCTCCTTCGTTAGGTGTATTCCTAGGTATTTCATTTTCTTTGAGACTATGGTGAAGGGAGTTGTGTCCTTAATTAGCTTCTCATCTTGACTGTTATTTGTGTACACAAAGGCTACTGACTTGTGGACATTGATTTTATATCCTGAAACATTACTGGATTTCTTCATGACTTCTAGGAGTCTTCTGGTTGAGTCTTTGGGGTTCTCTAAGTATAAGATCATGTCATTAGCAAAGAGGGAGAGTTTGACCTCCTCTGCTGCCATTTGGATTCCCTTTATTTCCTTGTCTTGCCTAATTGTATTGGCTAGAACTTCCAGCAACAAGTTGAATAGTAAAGGTGACAGAGGCAACCTTGTCTGGTTCCAGTTCTAAGAGGAAAAGCTTTGAGTTTTACTCCATTCAGTAAAATATTGGCTGTGGGTTTGTCATAGATAGCTTCAATCAGTTTTAGAAATGTGCCACCCATGCCTATACTCTTCAGTGTTCTAATTAGAAAAGGATGCTGGATTTTATCAAATGCTTTTTCTGCATCTACTGAGAGGATCATGTGATCTATATTTTTGCCTCTGTTAATATGGTGGATAACGTTTATAGACTTGCGTATGTTAAACCAGCCTTGTATGCCTGGGACGAAGCCTACTTGATCATGATGAATGACTTTTTCGATGATAAACTGTAATCTATTGGCTAGGATTTTGTTGAGAATTTTTGCATCTATGTTCATGAGTGAGATTGGTCTGAAATTCTCCTTTTTGTTTGGGTCTTTTCGTGGTTTAGGTATCAGGGTGATGTTTGCTTCATAGAATGTGTTGGGGAAGATTCCTTCTTCCTCAATTTTTTGGAATAATTTCTGCAGTACAGGAATAAGGAATACAGTACAGTACAGGAATAAGCTCTTCCTTGAAGGTTTGATAGAATTCTGGAGTGAAGCCGTCTGGACCAGGGCATTTTTTGGTTGGAAGATTTTTTATTGTTTCTTTGATCTCAGTGCTTGAAATTGGTCTGTTCAGGAGCTCTATTTCTTCCTGGCTGAGTCTAGGGAGAGGGTGTGATTCCAAATATTGATCCATTTCCTTCACATTGTCAAATTGCTGGGCATAGAGTTTCTGGTAGTATTCAGAGATGATCTCTTGTATCTCTGTGGGATCAGTTGTTATTTCCCCTTTATCATTTCTGATTGAAGTTACTAGAGATTTTACTTTTCTATTCCTCGTTAGTCTGGCCAATGGTTTATCTATTTTATTTATTTTTTCAAAAAACCAACTCCTTGTTTCATTAATTATCTGAATGATTCTTTTGTTTTCAATTTCATTGCTCTCTGATTTGATTTTGGAGATTTCTTTTCTTCTACTGAGTTTAGGCTTAGATTGTTCTCCTTTTTCCAATTACATAAGATCTCTTGTGAGATTGTTGATGTGCTCTCTTTCTGGTTTTCGAATATAGGCATCTAAAGCGATGAATTTTCCTCTTAAAACTGCTTTTGCAGTATCCCACAGGTTTTGGTAGCTTGTGTGTTCATTGTTGTTATGCTCAAGGAAGTTAATGATTTCCTGTTTTATTTCTTCCTTCACCCATCTGTTATTCAACAGAAGATTGTTTAGTTTCCATGCCTTTTGGTGGGGTCGAGCATTTTTGTTAGAGTTGAGTTCCACCTTTAGTGCCTTATGGTCTGAGAAGATACAAGGTAAAATTTCAATTCTTTTGATTCTGTTGATATTTGTTTTGTGTCCCAGGATATGATCAATTTTGGAGAATGTTCCATGGGGTGATGAGAAGAATGTATATTCTTTATCTTTGGGATGGAGTGTTCTATATGCGTCTATCAAGCACAGTTGTTCTAGGGTCTCATTTAAATCTCTTATATCCATGTTTAATTTCTTTTTAGAGGATCTGTCCAGCTCTGTAAGAGGAGTGTTAAGGTCCCCTGTTATGATGGTACTATCAGATATCATATTGCTCAGACTGAGTAAGTTCTGTTTCACGAATCTGGGAGCATTTAAATTGGGTGCATAAATATTTAGAATTGAAATGTCTTCGTGTTGTATTTTTCCCTTGACCAATATAAAGTGACCATCTTTGTCTTTTTTGACTTTAGTTGCTTTATATCCACATGTATCTGAAAATAAGATTGCAACTCCTCTTTTCTTCTGAATTCCATTTGCCTGAAAAATTGTATTCCAACCCTTGACTTGGAGCTTTAATTTGTCTTTTGAAGCCAGGTGTGTTTCTTGCAGACAGCTGATGGATGGATTGTGTTTTTTAATCCAGTCAACCAATCTATGTCTCTTCAGTGGGGAATTCAAGCCATTAACATTTATTGAGATAATTGATAAGTGTGGTAGTATTCTATTTGTCTTATTTGGTGAGAGTCCATTGCTTACTTTTATCTTTTGCATCAGTGTGGAGGTTAGGTTCTGTCCTTTAATTTCTGAGTTCTTACTTTGCTGCTGATCCATTGTGGTGGTCAGTGTGCAGAACAGGTTGAAGTATTTCCTGTAGAGCTGGTCTTGTTGTGGCGAATTTCCTCAATGTTTGTATATCCGTAAATGATTTGATTTCTCCATCAATTTTGAAGCTTAGCTTAGCAGGGTACAGAATTCTGGGCTGGAAATTGTTCTGTTTAAGTAGATTAAAGGTAGATGACCATTGTCTTCTTGCTTGGAAAGTTTCATTAGAGAAGTTTGCGGTAACTCTGATGGATTTGCCCCTGTAGGTCAACTGGCGCTTTCTCCTGGCAGCTTTCAGAATCTTTTCTTTTGTCTTGACTTTGGACAGGTTCATCACAATGTGTCTTGTAGAAGCTCGGTTAGAGTTGAGGCGACCTGGGGTCAGATAGCCCTCTGAAAGCAGTGTGTCAGAATCTTTGGTGATGTTTGGGAAATTTTCTTTTATAATATTCTCTAGTATGGCTTCCATTCCTCTGGGGCATTCTTCTTCCCCTTCTGGAATTCCTATAACTCGTATGTTGGAACGCTTCATAAAGTCCCATAATTCTGACAGTGAACATTCTGCTTTCTCTCTCTTCTTTTCTGCCTCTTTTACTATCTGAGTTATCTCAAAAACTTTGTCTTCTACCTCTGAAATTCTTTCTTCTGCATGGTCTAACCTGTTGCTGATACTTTCCATTGCATCTTTAAGTTCCCTGATTGACTGTTTCATTTCCTTCAGCTCTGCTATATCCTTTTTATATTCTTCATATCGTTCATCTCTGATTTGATTCTGTTTTTGGAATTCCTTTTGGTTATTTTCCACTTTATTAGCAGTTTCCTTCATTGTTTCCATCATTTCTTTCATTGTTTTCAACATGTGTATCCTAAATTCCCTTTCTGTCATTCCTAACATTTCTGTGTAGGTGGAATCCTCTGCAGTAGCTACCTCATGGTCCCTTGGCAGGGTTGTTCTGGACTGGTTCTTCATGTTGCCTGGAGTTTTCTGCTGATTCTTCCTCATGGGTGATTTCTTTTATCTGTTCCCTTGCCCTAATTTTCCTTTCACTTCCTCTTGCTCTTTAAGTTCTCGTGCCTGTGGACTAAGGGTTACAGGACCAGAAGGGTGAGAAGGTTTAAGAGCAAAAAAGGGATGAAAGAAAGGAGGACCGAGTGATAAGAAAAATAAAGAAATAGAGAAAGGAGAGGGGGTGGGTAAAAGGAATATTGACAAAATGAAGAGAGGAACAGAAAGAGGGAGACAGAGCAATATAGGTGTACAGTAGAGTACTTTGACACAACCTTAAAAAAACCCACCTTCTGGGTGTGCCCAGTTGGGTGGTTCCCTTGAGGTCAGCAGCTCTTTGCTAACCTGATCAGACACAGTACCCCACCTCCACCAAGTAGAGAGGAAAGACAAAAATGCTATAAATCAAACCAAAACAAGGAAACAGAAACTTTACGGGATAAAATTGGGTGGAAAACCAAATAATAGTGGTAGAAACACTAACAAAAATGAAATTCTAATTATTGAAATAGGCAGCAATGGGAAATTATAATTAAACTAGAAAAATGGAGAAAGAAAACGGATCTGTATGGAAAAGGTTGAACTTAAAAAACAGAACAACATCAACAACATCAAAATAAAGAAAAAAAACAACCAAACCAAAAAAAAAAAAAAAAAACACAACCAAAAACAAAGCAGTATGTATATGTTATTGAATATTGTCTGGGTAACATGTGGTCTTCTGGGGTGTGAGATGTTAATCACAGTTCTGATATGACTGGAGGCTGCTAATTTCTCAAACCCCAGCCGGTAGACACCCTAAATCTCTCTTCAGCCTACTTAAAATGCACTTTGAACTTGTTCACTTGCTGAGCAGAAGCTTTCCCAGGGAAGTGCTTGTCGCTGGAATCGCTGCTGAAGTGGCTATCCACTTACCCTGTGTGCCAAAACTGGTCTCCCTCTGCCCCCTGAGGGTTAGGGCTGCAAGGTGGCTCAGACCCCGCCCTTTGGCTACTTGGTCACTGGGTTACCAGCTCCCACCCAATTCCAGCTCTGCGACCCTGAGGGCGGAGCTTGCCGGGGCAGATCGCTCACAATGGCTCCCTGTGACCCACAGCCAAACACTATTAGCTCCATCTGGCTCAGCGTCTCAGACTGGGGCCTTAGACAAAGGCCAAAGTTCTCCGCACTCCCGCTCAGGCTCTCCCCAAGGCAGTTCAGCTGAGTGCCAAGTCCAAAGACACCAAAACAGTTCACAGGTAAGGCCTTTCTGGTTTGCAGTCTCGCTGCTACTGAACTTACAGTTGTGGGCGGGTTTAGACAGATTGAACACACGTGACCACTGCTGGTTTTCCACTGTTTTAGTCCTCCTCTTGGGGTCCAGAAGTCTCTCACTGACTCCCTGTATCCTCGCAGGGGTGATGATAGGCAGATCCCACCAGCCAGAGATGCCTGGAGTCCTATCTCCCCAGACTCACGGTGCCCAGATGCAAGGAAGCTGTTACTCAGCTGCCATCTTGCTCCGCCTCCACTGTTTATTAATTTTCTTAATGGTGCCTCTCAATAAGCTGTTGTTTTAATTTTCTCAAAGTCCAGTGCATTATTTTTTATGGCCAGTGTTTTTCATATTCTTAGAGGTGTTTGCCTAACTCAAGCTGGTGAAGAAATACTTCTATTTTTTTCTCTAGATGCATTAACATTTTACTTTTTGCTTTTATAATCTTATGATTAATTTTTGTGTAGAATGTACATTTAATATTTTCTGAATATAAATTTTAAGTTGTTCCAGCACCACTTATGCAAAAGAAGAAAGATTTCCTGTCTCATATTGAATAGCTTTAGTGCCTTTGCCTAAAATCAATTGCTTATATATGTGAGTCTATTTCTGGAATTTTTCTTTGACCGACTTGTCTTTATGCCAGTACTACAGTAACTTGAAAGTTGTACCTTTATAGTATGCCTTGAAATCAGTAGTGTTATTTTGTCCAATCTTGTTCTCCATTTTTCAATATTAGTTTTACTACCTATTTTCCATTTTTGCATACATTTTAGATTCATACTACCAGTTTCTAAAAACAAAACAAACTTTTTAAAAAAGCCTACTAGAGTTGTGATTGAGATTGTGTTGAGTCTACAGATCAATTTGTGGAAAAAATAACATTTAAAAAATACAGAGTTTTCCAATTCATGGATACGGTATATCTTTCTATTAGTCCAGGTATCTTTAATTTTTTTCTCAGCAATTAAGTGTAGTTTTAAGTGAAGTGGTCTTGCACATATCTTATTAAATTCATTCCTAAGAATTTTATGTTTTTATGCTTCTTTACTGTTATATAGTAGCTTTCAATATCCATTCATTGCTAAAACCTAGCAAAAAACTGATTTCTGTATTTTACTTGTCTTGGTATCCTGTAACCTTGCTAAATACACTTAATAATTCTAGTAGTTTTGCAGATTCTTTGGAATTTTCTATGTAAACATTTGTATCGTATGTAAACAGGGGTTTAGTGTTTTTTCTTTCCAATCTTAATGTTTTGTATTTTTTTTCCTTGCTACATTGGTAAGAATGGGCATTCTGCTTCTTCACAATCGTAAGGAGAAAGAATCCTCGACCTTCACATTTAACTTTTGTTGTAGGTTTTGTCCAATTAACTTTTATCAGAGTCTTCCTAGTTTAATTTTTAAAATCATAAAATAGTCATTACTTTTCCCTTAAGTTCTTATGAAATTCTTAGAATATCCAGATTGGCCTGGAATTTTCTTTGTGGGAAGACTTTTAATTATAACTTTAAACAGATACGGCGCTGTTTGGATTTTCTAACTTCTTGTATCAGTTTTGGCAATGTGTTTTTATATATTTACATATGTAAATATTTCACAGTTACCTTACTGATACCCTTACTTATTTCTAATACTAATATTTGTTTTATTCTCTCTTGTATTCTTAATCAGTCTAATTATGAATTTGTCAATTATTATTTTTTTCTCTCTATTTTTTTTATTGTTGGGGATTCATTGAGGGTACAATAAGCCAGGTTACATTGATTGCAATTGTTAGGCAATGTCCCTCTTGCAATTATTATTGTTTTCAAACAATCAGCCTTGTCTTTACTGATCTTACCTAGTGTTTGTTTATATTTTATTTCACTGATTTCTGCTTACATATTTATTATTTCATTTCTTTTAATAGCATTTAATTTAATCTTTATTTTCTAGCAAAATTTGAAGTTTATGATTCCTTTTATTCTAATAGAGAGCTACAGATTTTACCTTACACACTACCTTAGCAGTATCACAAATTTTGAGCTGTAGTGTTATCATAAATCAGTTCAAATACTATTGCATCATTTTCTTAAGTTCCAGGATGTCTGCCTAACTTGAATCCAGTTTTCAAAAAGATGTTTTCCACCTGTCATACTCCCTCTAATCTAATTTTCTACAAATTTAAATCATATGTATATAAAGTACCAACATTTGCAAACTCATGGTAAAAACTGACCCAATATAAGCTATTTAGTGGGAGAGAACTAACGTGAACGGGAAGGTGATGGCAAAAATGTGTGTGTGTTAGATTTAAGTTCTTAATAAGAGAAATCATGCTTTGTGTGCTTTTAATTACAAGGCTGTGAAACTGGAAAGACTCTAGAGAATGTGACGTACAGCTGCTTCTCAGTACACTGTGTTGAACATGGAACCCAGACCTCTGCCTTCAGTTCAGTACTTCCTTCACAAGTCAAGTGCCAACTAGATCTTTGTTTAAAAAGGGATTTGCCATTGCATCATCTTGGATGGCCCTAGTTGAGTGTTTAAATATCCCTGGGCACCTAACGAGAAATACAACCAAGTCAATATATCAAAGTATAGTTAATCTTTATAAACTTTCTCTACCAGCTTGCTTCCTCATAAATAAACCAAATAAACAATTTTCTCTAAAGGCCTTTTTTCCAAAAGTAACACACTTAAAAAAAGAGCAAATCATCCTATTGTTTCTCTGACCTGAAGGAACTATTGACAGAGAAATAAGTAAAATATGCAGAGGAAACTTCCTGCCCATCAGAAAAAATGTAAAAGGGGGCACAGAAAGGTATGCAGAGGTCTTCTTTACAAATATGAATATCAAAAATAGGCAAATTTTTTATGCATGATTAGCTTTAATGAGTATAGATAAGCAAAAATGGAACAGACTTTGTTGAGTCCACTTACTAGTTTACAATTGGGCTGACCCATTTGTTTGTATGAGCTATTCATGTTTTTAATTTCTGTACTTAATTACTTTCTGTATTTTTTATGTGTCAGTTTTTCCTATCCCTTATAATAATTATTTCTCCAAGTGTAAAAACATTTTATGTTTAATTTTGTTTGTATCACCCTTCTACCAGCATAAAACTGATTTGATTGGCTACTTATTATATATTCCAAGGAGGAGGAAAATTATACCCATATTCTAAGAGCTCTGTAGATTTACCAAAAATTATGTTTCCCAGCAACTCTTGAGTAACAGCAGCCAAGAAGTCCCGAAAGTAAATTGAGTGAAATTAAAGCACCTATGGGTCATTTGGCACAGGTAGGCAACTGTGGCTTTTGCTTTTAGTTTCTTAGGTAATGGAATTGGTTGTATAATGATTTATAATTCCAAGAAGAGGACTGTTTGGTCTTCTGAAATCTAAACTTCCAAGATTTAAGACAGTGATGAAAGGCAAATGGTAACTTGGCTAACTTCTTAGCTTTTTGGTGTGGAGTATGGTGCTTTGTAACGAAACATACTAATGACTTTCGATCAAGATTGGCTTTAACCATAGTGCAGTTCAAGGATGTGAAATAGAGAGATGGGAGCTCCAGAATCACTTTTAGTGACACCTGGTTCCTTTAATATATGTGGGATTAGGAAGTTCTGGAAAGAGCAACGTTTATTTTACTTTCATAATTTATACAAGTCAGTCCACTTTCTTTGGCCTCGAATTTTATGAGAAGTCATTTAAAAATCCAGCAATTACTAATAAATATAAAATGAAACTTGAAGCAAAGAATCAATTTTCTGAGTCAGGAAATTCTTATTGTTATGACAGTTACTATGAAAATCTGAAACAATGGAGAGTTTCTTGGAGAGGCTGAGCGTTGTTTACAGGGCCCATCATTACACACTAGAAGAGGCACTAATTTGAAAGGATTGCCTCCAAAAGCAAGCATTCATTCTGGACCATACTCAACCTACTTCCCAGACTCCTGAGTGCAGTCTGTCCCCACTGGTGTAAAGGAAGTAAATATTCATTTGACAAACGCAGAAACAGAGCACGGGAAGGACCATGTATCATTTTGTATGTGTCCATGGAGACAACTTCAGCAAAATCTCTTGAAAAATTTTAGATGAGAAGCAGCAAATGTTTGCATCTGATTCATGGCAAGTTCATTTTGTTTTGTGAGAGCCCATTTGATGTGTGTCATCATTCCAGTGGGTCTAGTGAACAGAGAGGGCATTACCATTCAACCTTTTCCCAGGAAGCTCTTCATGCAGACAATTCCAGTAAACCAGAGTGTCATGCAAATTAAAATCTACTGACCACCTCTGATCTAGCCCAATGAATTTAATGTTAAAATTGGGTGGCCTTGGGATCAAGTTGACATACATTTACTGAATATATAATCTTCAAAATATTTTGTAGGGTCATGTGGGATCAGAGTTTGACATAAGATACGGTGTATACCCTGGAGAAACTTTTAATCCAGGAGAGATAAGAAACACACTATATTCTTTTTTTTTTTTTTTATTGTTGGGGATTCATTGAGGGTACAATAAGCCAGGTTACACTGATTGCAATTGTTAGGTAAAGTCCCTCTTGCAATCATGACTTGCCCCCATAAAGTGTGACACACACCAAGGCCCCACCCACCTCCCTCCTTCCCTCTTTCTGTTTCCCCCCCATAACCATAATTGTCGTTAATTGTCCTCATATCAAAATTGAGTACATAGGATTCATGCTTCTCCATTCTTGTGATGCTTTACTAAGAATAATGTCTTCCACGTCCCTCCAGGTTAATACGAAGGATGTAAAGTCTCCATTTTTTTTAATGGCTGAATAGTATTCCATGGTATACATATACCACAGCTTGTTAATCCATTCCTGGGTTGGTGGGCATTTAGGCTGTTTCCACATTTTGGCGATTGTAAATTGAGCTGCAGTAAACAGTCTAGTACAAGTGTCCTTATGATAAAAGGATTTCCTTCCTTCTGGGTAGATGCCCAGTAATGGGATTACAGGATCGAATGGGAGGTCTAGGTTGAGTGCTTTGAGGTTTCTCCATACTTCCTTCCAGAAAGTTTGTACTAGTTTGCAGTCCCACCAGCACTGTAAAAGTGTTCCCTTCTCTCCACATCCACGCCAGCATCTGCAGTTTTGAGATTTTGTGATGTGGGCCATTCTCACTGGGGTTAGATGATATCTCAGGGTTGTTTTGATTTGCATTTCTCTAATATATAGAGATGATGAACATTTTTTCATGTGTTTGTTAGCCATTTGTCTGTCGTCTTTAGAGAAAGTTCTATTCATGTCTCTTGCCCATTGATATAAGGGATTGTTGGCTTTTTTCATGTGGATTAATTTGAGTTCTCTATAGATCCTAGTTATCAAGCTTTTGTCTGACTGAAAATATGCAAATATCCTTTCCCATTGTGTAGGTTGTCTCTTTGCTTTGGTTATTGTCTCCTTAGCTGTACAGAAGCTTTTCAGTTTAATGACGTCCCATTTGTTTATTTTTGTTGTTGTTGCAATTGCCATGGCAGTCTTCTTCATGAAGTCTTTCCCCAGGCCAATATCTTCCAGTGTTTTTCCTATGCTTTCTTTGAGGATTTTTATTGTTTCATGCCTTAAGTTTAAGTCCTTTATCCATCTTGAATCAATTTTTGTGAGTGGGGAAAGGTGTGGGTCCATTTTCAGTCTTTTACATGTAGACATCCAGTTCTCCCAACACCATTTATTGAATAGGGAGTCTTTCCCCCAAGGTAAGTTCTTGTTTCATTTATCAAAGATTAGGTGGTTGTAAAATGTTAGTTTCATTTCTTGGTTTTCAATTCGATTCCAAGTGTCTATGTCTCTGTTTTTGTGCCAGTACCATGCTGTCTTGAGCACTATGGCTTTGTAGTACAGACTAAAATCTGGTATGCTGATGCCCCCAGCTTTATTTTTGTTACAGAGAACTGCCTTAGCTATGCGGGTTTTTTTCCCGTTCCATACAAAACGCAGAATCGTTTTTTCCAAATCTTGAAAGTACGATGTTGGTATTTTGATAGGAATGGCATTGAATAGGTAGATTACTTTGGGAAGTATAGACATTTTAACAATGTTGATTCTTCCCATCCATGAGCATGGTATGTTCTTCCATTTGTTAATATCCTCTGCTATTTCCTTTCTGAGGATTTCATAGTTTTCTTTATAGAGGTCGTTCACCTCCTTCGTTAGGTGTATTCCTAGGTATTTCATTTTCTTTGAGACTATGGTGAAGGGAGTTGTGTCCTTAATTAGCTTCTCATCTTGACTGTTATTGGTGTACACAAAGGCTACTGACTTGTGGACATTGATTTTATATCCTGAAACATTACTGTATTTTTTGATGACTTCTAGGAGTCTTCTGGTTGAGTCTTTGGGGTTCTCTAAGTATAAGATCATGTCGTCAGCAAAGAGGGAGAGTTTGACCTCCGCTGCTCCCATTTGCATTCCCTTTATTTCCTTGTCTTGCCTAATTGTATTGGCTAGAACTTCCAGCACTACGTTGAATAGTAAAGGTGACAGAGGACAAACTTGTCTGGTTCCAGTTCTAAGAGGAAAAGCTTTCAGTTTACTCCATTCACTAAAATATTGGCTGTGGGTTAATCATAGATAGCTTCAATCAGTTTTAGAAATGTGCCACCTATGCCTATACTCTTCAGTGTTCTAATTAGAAAAGGATGCTGGATTTTATCAAATGCTTTTTCTGCATCTATTGAGAGGATCCTGTGATCTTTATTTTTGCCTCTGTTAATATGGTGGATAACGTTTATGGACTTGCGTATGTTAAACCAGCCTTGCATCCCTGAGATGAAGCCTACTTGATCATGATGAATGACTTTTTTGATGATAAGCTGTAATCTATTGGCTAGGATTTTGTTGAGAATTTTTGCATCTATATTCATGAGTGAGATTAGTCTGAAATTCTCCTTTTTGTTTGGGTCTTTTCCTGGTTTTGGTATCAGGGTGATGTTTGCTTCATAGAATGTGTTGGGGAAGATTCCTTCTTCCTCAATTTTTTGGAATAATTTCTGCAGTACAGGAATAAGCTCTTCCTTGAAGGTTTGATAGAATTCTGGAGTGAAGCCATCTGGACCAGGGCATTTTTTAGTTGGAAGCTTTTTTATTGTTTCTTTGATCTCAGTGCTTGAAATTGGTCTGTTCAGGAGCTCTATTTCTTCCTGGCTAAGTCTAGGGAGAGGGTGTGATTCCAAATATTGATCCATTTCCTTCACATTGTCAAATTTCTGGGCATAGAGTTTCTGGTAGTATTCAGAAATGATCTCTTGTATCTCTGTGGGATCAGTTGTTATTTCCCCTTTATCGTTTCTGATTGAGGTTATTAGAGATTTTACTTTTCTATTTCTAGTTAGTCTGGCCAATGGTTTATCTATTTTATTTATTTTTTCAAAAAACCAACTCCTTGTTTCATTAATTTTCTGAATGATTCTTTTGTTTTCAATTTCATTGATCTCTGATTTGATTTTGGATATTTCTTTTCTTCTACTGAGTTTAGGCTTAGATTGTTCTTCTTTTTCCAATTCCATAAGATCTCTTGTGAGATTGTTGATGTGCTCTCTTTCTGTTTTTCGAATGTAGGCATCTAAAGCGATGAATTTTCCTCTCAAAACTGCTTTTGCAGTATCCCACAGGTTTTGGTAGCTTGTGTCTTCATTGTTGTTATGCTCAAGGAAGTTAATGATTTCCTGTTTTATTTCTTCCTGCACCCATCTGTTATTCAACAGAAGATTGTTTAGTTTCCATGCCTTTGGGTGGGGTCGAGCATTTTTGTTAGAGTTGAGTTCCAGCTTTAGTGCCTTATGGTCTGAGAAGATAGAAGGTAAAATTTCAATTCTTTTGATTCTGTTGATATTTGTTTTGTGTCTCAGGATATGATCAATTTTGGAGAATGTTCCATGGGGTGATGAGAAGAATGTATATTCTTTATCTTTGGGATGGAGTGTTGTATATGCGTCTATCAAGCACAGTTGTTCTAGGGTCTCATTTAAGTCTCTTATATCCTTGTTTAATTTCTGTTTAGAGGATCTGTCCAGCTCTGTAAGAGGAGTGTTAAGGTCCCCTGTTATTATGGTATTATCAGATATCAAATTGCTCAGACTGAGTAAGGTCTGTTTCAAGAATCTGGGAGCATTTAAATTTGGTGCATAGATATTTAGAATTGAAATGTGTTCTTGTTGTATTTTTCCCTTGACCAATATAAAGTGACCATCTTTGTCTTTTTTGACTTTAGTTGCTTTAAATCCACATGTACGTGAAAATAAGATTGCAACTCCTCTTTTCTTCTGAATTCTATTTGCCTGAAAAATTGTCTTCCAACCCTTGACTCAGAGCTTTAATTTGTCTTTTGAAGCCAGGTGTGTTTCTTGCAGACAGCAAATGGATGGGTTGTGTTTTTTAATCCAGTCAACCAATCTATGTCTCTTCAGTGGGGAATTGAAGCCATTAACATTTATTGAGATAATTGATAAGTGTGGTAGTATTCTATTCATCTTATTTGGTGAGAGTCCATTGCTTAGTTTTATCTTTTGCATCAGTGTGGAGGTTAGGTTCTGTCCTTTGATTTTTGAGTTCTTACTTTGCTGCTGATCCATTATGGTGGTCAGTGTGCAGAACAGGTTGAAGTATTACTGGTATAGCTGGTCTTGTTGTGGTGAATTTCCTCAATGTTTGTATATCCGTAAATGATTTGATTTCTCCATCAATTTTGAAGCTTAGCTTAGCAGGGTACAGAATTCTGGGCTGGAAATTGTTCTGTTTAAGTAGATTAAAGGTAGATGACCATTGTCTTCTTGCTTGGAAAGTTTCATTAGAGAAGTCTGCGGTCACTCTGATGGATTTGCCCCTGTAGGTCAACTGGTGCTTTCTCCTGGCAGCTTGCAGAATCTTTTCTTTTGTCTTGACTTTGGACAGGTTCATCACAATGTGTCTTGTAGAAGCTCAGTTAGAGTTGAGGCGACCTGGGGTCCGATATCCCTCTGAAAGCAGTGTGTCAGAATCTTTGGTGATATTTGGGAAATTTTCTTTTATAACATTTTCTAGTATGGCTTCCATTCCTCTGGGGCATTCCTCTTCCCCTTCTGGAATTCCTATAACTCGTATGTTGGAACGCTTCATAAAGTCCCATAATTCTGACAGTGAACATTCTGCTTTCTCTCTCTTCTTTTCTGCCTCTTTTACTATCTGAGTTATCTCAAAAACTTTGTCTTCTACCTCTGAAATTCTTTCTTCTGCATGGTCTAACCTGTTGCTGATACTTTCCATTGCATCTTTAAGTTCCCTGATTGACTGTTTCATTTCCTTCAGCTCTGCTATATCCTTTTTATATTCTTCATATCGTTCATCTCTGATTTGATTCTGTTTTTGGATTTCCTTTTGGTTATTTTCCACTTTATTAGCAGTTTCCTTCATTGTTTCCATCATTTCTTTCATTGTTTTCAACATGTGTATTCTAAATTCCCTTTCTGTCATTCCTAACATTTCTGTATAGGTGGAATCCTCTGCAGTAGCTACCTCATGGTCCCTTGGCGGGGTTGTTCTGGACTGGTTCTTCATGTTGCCTGGAGTTTTCTGCTGATTCTTCCTCATGGGTAATTTCTTTTATCTGTTTCCTTGCCCTAATTTTGCTTTCACTTCCTCTTGTTCTTTAAGTTCTCGTGCCTGTGGACTAAGGGTTACAGGACCAGAAGGGTGAGAATGTTTAAGAGCAAAAAAGGGATGAAAGAAAGGAGGACCGAGTGATAAGGAAAAAAGAGAAAAATAGAGAAAGGAGAGGGGGTGGGTAAAAGGAATATTGACAAAAAGAAGAGAGGCACAGAAAGAGGGAGACAGAGCAATATAGGTGTACAGTAGTGTACTTTGATACAACCTTAAAAAAAAAAAACACCAGGGATGCAAGGCTGGTTTAACATACGCAAGTCTATGAACGTTATCCACCATATTAACAGAGGCAAAAATAAAGATCACATGATCCTCTCAATAGATGCAGAAAAAGCATTTGATAAAATCCAGCATCCTTTTCTAATTAGAACTCTGAAGAGTATAGGCATACGTGGCACATTTCTAAAACTGATTGAAGCTATCTATGACAAACCCACAGCCAATATTTTACTGAATGGAGTAAAACTGAAAGCTTTTCCTCTTAGAACTGGAACCAGACAAGGTTGTCCTCTGTCACCTTTACTATTCAACATAGTACTGGAAGTTCTAGCCAATACAATTAGGCAAGACAAGGAAGTAAAGGGAATCCAAATGGGAGCAGAGAAGGTCAAACTCTCCTTCTTTGCTGACGACATGATCTTATACTTAGAGAACCCCAAAGACTCAACCAGAAGACTCCTAGAAGTCATCAAAAAATACAGTAATGTTTCAGGATATAAAATCAATGTCCACAAGTCAGTAGCCTTTGTATACACCAATAACAGTCAAGATGAGAAGCTAATTAAGGACACAACTCCCTTCACCATAGTTTCAAAGAAAATGAAATACCTAGGAATATACCTAACGAAGGAGGTGAAGGACCTCTATAAAGAAAACTATGAAATCCTCAGAAAGAAATAGCAGAGGATATTAACAAATGGAAGAACATACCATGCTCATGGATGGGAAGAATCAACATTGTTAAAATGTCTATACTTCCCAAAGCTATCTACCTATTCAATGCCATTCCTATCAAAGTACCTACATCATACTTTCAAGATTTGGAAAAAATGATTCTGCGTTTTGTATGGAACCGGAAAATACCCCGTATAGCTAAGGCAGTTCTTAGTAACAAAAATAAAGCTGGGGGCATCAGCATACCAGATTTTAGTCTGTACTACAAAGCCATAGTGGTCAAGACAGCATGGTACTGGCACAAAAACAGAGACATAGACACTTGGAATCGAATTGAACACCAAGAAATGAAACTAACATCTTACAACCACCTAATCTTTGATAAACCAAACAAGAACTTACCTTGGGGAAAGACTCCCTATTCAATAAATGGTGTTGGGAGAACTGGATGTCTACATGTAAAAGACTGAAAATGGACCCACACCTTTCCCTACTCACAAAAATTGATTCAAGATGGATAAAGGACTTAAATTTAAGGCATGAAACAATAAAAATCCTCAAAGAAAGCATAGGAAAAACACTGGAAGATATTGGCCTGGGGAAAGACTTCATGAAGAAGACTGCCATGGCAATTGCAACAACAACAAAAATAAACAAATGGGACTTCATTAAACTGAAAAGGTTCTGTACAGCTAAGGACACAATAACCAAAGCAAAGAAACAACCTACACAATGGGAAAGGATATTTGCATATTTTCAATCAGACAAAAGCCTGATAACCAGGATCTATAGAGAACTCAAATTAATCCACATGAAAAAAGCCAACAATCCCTTATATCAATGGGCAAGAGACATGAATAGAACTTTCTCTAAAGATGACAGACGAATGGCTAACAAACATATGAAAAAATATTCATCATCTCTATATATTAGAGAAATGCAAATCAAATCAACCCTGAGATATCATCTAACCCCAGTGAGAATGGCCCACATCACAAAATCTCAAAACTGCAGATGCTGGCGTGGATGTGGAGAGAAGGGAACTCTTTTACAGTGCTGGTGGGACTGCAAACTAGTACAACCTTTCTGGAAGGAAGTATGGAGAAACCTCAAAGCACTCAACCTAGACCTCCCATTCGATCCTGCAATCCCATTACTGGGCATCTACCCAGAAGGAAAAAAATCCTTTTATCATAAGGACACTTGTACTAGACTGTTTATGGCAGCTCAATTTACCATTGCCAAAATGTGGAAACAGCCTAAATGCCCACCAACCCAGGAATGGATTAACAAGCTGTGGTATATGTATACCATGGAATACTATTCAGCTATTAAAAAAAATGGAGACTTTACATCCTTCGTATTATCCTGGATGGAAGTGGAAGACATTATTCTTAGTAAAGCATCACAAAAATGGAGAAGCATGAATCCTATGTACTCAATCTTGATATGAGGACAATTAATGACAATTAAGTTTATGGGGGGGGAAGCAGAAAGAGGGATGGAGGGAGGAGGGTGGGGTCTTGGTGTGTGTCACACTTTATGGGGGCAAGACATGATTGCAAGAGGGACTTTACCTAACAATTGCAATCAGTGTAACTGGCTTATTGTACCCTCAATGAATCCCCAACAATAAAAAAAAAAAAAAAAAAAACCACCTTCTGGGGGTGCCCAGTTGGGTGGTTCCCTTGAGGTCAGCAGCTCTTTGCTAACCTGATCAGACACAGTACCCCACCTCCACCAATTAGAGAGGAAAGACAAAAATACTATAAATCAAACCAAAACAAGCAAACAGAAAACTTTACGGTATAAAATTGGCTGGAAAAAACAAATAATAGCAGTAGAAACATTAAAAAAAAATGAAGTTCTAATTATTGAAATAGGCAGCAATGGGAAATTATAATTAAACTAGAAAAATTGAGAAAGAAAAAGGATCTGTATGGAAAAGGTTGAACTTAAAAAACAAAACAATAATCCACAACATCAAAATAAACAAAAAAAACAACCAAACCAAAAAAACAAACAAACAAACAAACAAAAAAACACAACCAAAAACAAAGCAGTATGTATATGTTATTGAATATTGTCTGGGCAACACGTGGTCTTCTGGGGTATGAGATGTTAATCACAGTTCTGATACGACTGGAGGCTGCTAGTTTCTCAAACCCCAGCAGGTAGACACCCTAAATCTCTCTTCAGCCCACTTAAAAGGCACTTTGAAGTTGTTCACTTGCTGAGCAGAAGCTTTCTCAGGGAAGTGCTTATCGCTGGAATCACTGCTGAAGTGGCTATCCACTTACCCTGTGTGTCAAAACTGGTCTCCCTCTGCCCCCGAGGGTTAGGGCTGCAAGGCAGCTCAGAACCCGCCCTTAGGCTACTTGGTCGCTGGGTTACCAGCTCCCACCCAATTCCAGCTCTGCGACCCTGAGGGCGGAGCTTGCCGGGGCAGATCGCTCACAATGTGTGCCTGTGACCCAGAGCCAAACACTAGTAGCTCCGTCTGGCTCAGCGGCTCAGACTGGGGCCCTAGACAAAGGCCAAAGTTCTCCGCACTCCCGCTCAGGTTCTCCCCAAGGCAGTTCAGCTGAGTGCCAAGTCCTAAGACACCAAAACGGTTCACAGGTAAGGCCTTTCTGGTTTGCAGTCTCGCTGCTACTGAACTTACAGTTGCGGGCGGGTTTAGATGGATTGAACACACATGACCACTTGCCGGTTTTCCACTGTTTTAGTCCTCCTCTTGGGGTCCAGAAGTCTCTCGCTGACTCCCTGTATCCTCTTAGGGGTGATGATAGGCAGATCCCACCAGCCAGAGATGCCTGGAGTCCTATATCCCCAGACTTACGGTGCCCAGATGCAAGGAAGCTGTTACTCAGCTGCCATCTTGCTCCGCCTCGGGAAACACACTATATTCTTAAGGTGTCAAGTGACAAGATGGCCTAAAAGGTCAGATAGGGGTTCAGGATGGAAGGAGAGGCCTAGAAGATGCCAAATGTTTAAAGAGACAAAGAGCAACAGTTGGAGAGCTTGGCTAAGATGAGGAGTTGAGAAGTAAGGAGACAAAATCGAGAGAGGAAGAGGCTGGAGGGCTGCCAGGGGGCTCCAGAGTTAGTGAGTGCTGATCCTGAGGAGCACATGTCTACCCTGCTCCACATTATGTCTCCTGCTGGAAGCAGGACTGTGATGTTGAAGTCACAGACACTTTGGTGGTGGTTCCAGTAATTTCAGGACCACACTTGGATTTCTTTTTTGGTTTTATGTCTTTCTTATGGACAACAGACAGCAAAATGAAACTCGTTCTTGTCATTAAATTTTATAAGACTGAGGAATACAAAGGCATTTTCAGAATACTGAATAGGATACTAGCCATAAAAACGTGCCTTTGTAAAAGATACTGTGTAATTAATTAAATATTTAATGATAGCCTCTGTGTGTTTTATAAAATAAAGGTAAGATTTGAGTCCAAGTTAAATAAGAAGTATCAGAAATCCATATTAAAGTGAAATAAAATATATAAAATTTTATTAAACAAGAAACAAGCACACACAAAAATAATAGCTGACAGAGTGATTTTTTCTTATATTGATAAGAACGCTCAACATAAGATCTACCCTCTCCACAAATTTTTTGGTGTGTGGATGTGCTTTTTTGAACTCACAAATTAAGCATTCTTGTTATATGTGTCTAAGAGAAAACAAACAATTCTTTCCGTAATTTATAGAAAATAATTTTGCCATGTGACTCTTCATGAAGTTACCTTCTAAGCGTTTTATTCTAGCACATTCTCCTTATGCCAACTATGTGTTAATGGAGCTCCATTTAATAATTCAGCATGGACAGACTTGTTTCAGTTCTGAGGATTAAATTTACTGATAGTAACCATTTTAATTTATGATAATTCTAAATAACTAAAATTATTCAACAATATCAAAAATATCTTAATTCTATGAATTTTCCAAAATCAATTTCTATATTTGTACCACATAACTTTTGACAATCCCTGTTTTACTGATTGATATCTTCAACTAGTCTTCTATTTTTGCAGAAACACACAATGTCAAATTATGTCCAGCTATATATACTCATCATAAGTGCTTACTTGGATCATTCTCTGCTTGAAAGGAAATTTCTCTTAATGTAAGCAAAGCTTTCCTTTATTTAGTTTTAAATTCATTGAAAACATAAAGCACAGGGCAATGCTAGCAAACATTTGGACAAATTTCCTACAGGGAGCTCAGAGCTTAAATACAGTTACCAGGATTGCAGATGGTCAGGCTATGTGAAATAGCTTATCAAGTTACTGATTCCTTCCTTGGACAGATGGCTGAGGGGCCTGGCAGAAGCTCAATTTTCAAATTGTAGATGCTTGTGTGTGTGTGTGAGTGCGCGCGCAGGTGCCCACATGTGCACTTGTGTATGTGTGTGTGTGTAACTGCTGAAGAACAAAGGTCTTTCCTCTAGAAGACAAACATAGTTGCACATGTTACCTACTATTTGTCAGTACAACACTGAAAACCAATTCTTAAGTTTTAAAGTTATATATTTAAAGAATATCTAACAACAATGACAAAACTATAAATCTGTTGTTGTACTCAAACCATGGTCTACATTTTCCTGTTAAAACTCAGGATAAAACAATGGTGAGCACATGAAATAACTGAAGGTTGATTCGACTGGTAAGAACTTAATGTTGACTTTTACTTTTTGAAAATTGGGGAATTCTATTCTTCATTCATGAAAGACAGTGTAGAATTTTAAATGATGTTAATTTACATCTTTCCATTTATAAGAATCAAAATACTATTTGTTATAAACACTCGATCTGTGTTTATCCTTTTAAAAACTACAATTCTTTCTTCCACTGGAGCTCCTCTTTTCTGAAAATTAAGTGAAAGGCTTCCAAGGGATTGTTTGGGGCAGAGCAGCACTAGAACTGGTAGTGCTCCATTGCCGTGTCTGTGCAGGACAGAATCACTTCATTAGCTCCTAGAACTAGTGAAGCTGCTGGAAAGTCTCCAGGTCGAAACAACCATTTTCCTTTTTAAATTATTTTGTTATCTGACAAATCTCAATTGCTTATCATGAGAACAGTCAAGAGATAAGGGATTTTTTTTTCCTGTTTCTTCTGACCTAGGACAAGGTGAATAAACAAGCAAATTTTCAGTCTACTTTCTGGTAGAATCTGTCCCAGGGAACAAAATATTTTGAGAAGAAAATGTATTGGAGCTTGCCCTGGGCTAGATGTGGTATACTGTCCATCTCCTCTGGACAGGGCAGACAGCCACACATTTGGCAGGGAATGCTCAGCCTGCTGACAGAGCAGACAATCGACAGAGCTGGAAAAGTGCATCTGGTGCATTATTAAGTATCAGGATGATGAACAGAGGTCATAAATAAGCTTCTATTTAACAGCTCATTGCCTTGAGTAATAATAACGATGACTTTACACAAGCACCTTCCTTTCTTTTCTCTCACTGCCCTGACAAAGAAATTTAATGTTTTCAGAATTGTCATCACCAGGAAAATTTACCATTAATTAAAACCCTCTCATTAATTAAAACCTTCTCCCTAGTCTTACACATTTAAATTTTTATGTTTACCATCTTTAACAATCACTTCGATTGCTCTTTGGAGAGAAATCACTCTATAAATCTCCAAACACAAATAAATAAGTCAGCCCAATTACATGTTGTAAGGCAATTACTTGATTTATGTATATCTGTTTATGAGAAGCAAGAACAATTATTAGCGAAAATTCACAATAATACTGTATTTTGCTGTATTGGAACGCTAAAATAAATTATGCACTAGAAACACATAACGTGGTATTCTATAAAATCTATATTACATCATCAGAGTACCTTTGCATTGAGACCGAGTTATTACTATGGTAGATAGAAGGGGGGAAATAAAGATATTATTATCAGATAAGTTGAAATAATATTTCTGCAATTTCTTAGTTTTATAAAATAAAGGTAAGATTTGAGTCAAAGTTAAATAAGAATTAGAATTCCATATTAAAGTGAAATCCAACATATAAGCTTTATTAAATAAGAAACCAAGACACAAAAAAGGGGGCTGATAGTGATTTTTTCTTTTTTGAGTTTTTTCTCATTTTTTCAAATTAAGATGAGGGTACAATTTTTAGATTACATTGTTCTCGCTTCCAGGTAAAATTCCAGTTGTCGAAGAACCCCTCACACAAGGGGCATGTTATACCCCCTCACAACATGCACATTAGGTGAGATCCCGCCTCATGTCCTCCCTTCTTCTGCCATATGTCCTCCTCCAATCTCCCTCCACTTCCCTTTACCCCCAAACTGGACTATATTAGTATTTTATTGTTTTTTTTTTTTTTTTTGCTTGTATCAGTAGTTTTTATTTATTTTTTTATTTTTTGCTTTTTGTATTGTTAAATCATAGCTGTGTACATTAGTGCAATCACCTGTACCCATTCTAAGATGCACCATAGATGTGGCCACACCCATTACCCTCCCTCCACCCTAACCTCCCCCCTCCCTTCCCCTTCCTTGGCCCTTTCCCCATAGTCTTGTGCTATAGTTGGGTTATAGTCTTCATGTGAAAGCTATAATTTAGCTTCATAATAGGGCTGAGTACATTGGATACTTTTTCTTCCATTCCTGAGATACTTTGCTAAGAAGACTATGTTCCAGCTCCATTCATGTAAACATGAAAGAGGTAAAGTCTCCATCTTTCTTTAAGGCTGCATAGTATTCCATGGTATACATGTACCACAATTTGCTAGTCCATTCGTGGGTTGATGGGCACTTGGGCTTCTTCCATGACTTACCAATTATGAATTGGGCTGCAATAAACATTCTGGTACAGATGTCTTTGTTATATTGTGACTTTTGGTCTTCTGGGTATAAACCTAGTAAAGGAATTATAGGATCGAATGGCAGGTCTATTTTTAGGTCTCTAAGTATTCTCCAAACATCCTTCCAGAAGGAAGGTATTAGTGGGCATTCCCACCAGCAGTGTAGAAGTGTGCCCTTTCCTCCACATACATGCCAACATTTCTGGTTTTGGGATTTTGTTATGTGGGCTACTCTTACTGGGGTTAGGTGATATCTCAGAGTAGTTTTGATTTGCATTTCTCTGATGATTAAGGATGATGAGCTTTTTTTGTGTTTGTAGATCTTGCATTGGTCTTCTTTAGAGAAGTTTCTCTTCAAGTCCCTTGCCCAACCTGAGATGGGGTCACGTGTTCTTTCCTTGTTAATACGTTTGAGTTCTCTGTGGATTCTTGTTATTAGACCTTTATCAGAGGTAGATACCTAGTAATGAGATTACAGGGTCAAATGGAAGGTCTACTTTTAGGTCTTTGAGGATTCTCCATACTTCTTTCCCAAAAGGCTATTAGTTTGCAATCCTGCCAGTAGTGTAGAATTGCTCCCTCTTCTCCACATCCTCACCAGCATCTGGTGTTTTGGGACTTGGTGATGAGGACCAATCTTGCTAGGGTTAGGTGATATCTTAGAATGGTTTTGATTTGCATTCCTCTGATGATTAAAGACAATGAGCATTTTCATGTGTTTTTTGGCCATTTGTCTGTCATCCTCAGAGAAGTTTCTGTGCAAATCTCTTGATTTTTTCTGATGTGACAAGAACATTCAATGTAAGATCTACCTTCTCCACAAATTTTTAGGTTTAACTATAGGTACAATGTTGTACAGCAGATATGTAGACCTTACTCATCTTGCAGAATGGAATCATTATACCTGTTGAATAATAACTCTTTATCTCCTCTTATCCACAATCCCAGACAGCCAACATTCTCCTCTCTGCTTCCACATGCTTGACTATTTATGATACCTTGTATAAGTCATATCATGCATTGCAAACTAATACAGCTTTTTTGGAAAGAATTATGGAGAATCCTCAAAGAGCTAAAAATAGAATTTCCATTTAATCCTGCAATTCCATTACTAGTATCTACCTGGAGGTAAAAAAAAACAACATTTTATCGTAAGAACATTTGAACTCAAATGTGTATAGAAGCTCATTCACAATTGCAAAGATACAGAAACAATTCAAGTGCCATGAATGAATAAATAAACTGTGGCATATGTATACCATGGAATACTATTCAGCAGTAAAGAAAGATGGAGACATCATATCTTTTGTATTTATCTGGAAGAATGTGGAGAACATCCTCCTTCATAAAGTATCAAAAGAATGGAAACGCAAGCATCCAATGTACTCAATATTAATATGAAACCAGTAGATGAACAACTACATGCCCACACAAGAGAAAAACACAAGTATATTCAAGTGGGGAGGAGGATAGTGGAGGGAGAGGAGAGGAAGGAAGGGGTTGGGTGAGCCCTCACCTAATGTACACATTGTGAGGGTATACAGCACACCTCCTGGATGAAGGGACAAACAATGTAATATAATCATTTGCACCCTTATATTAATCTGAAATAAAAAAATCTATGAGGATACTCAGATATGGTGAAAAATCTGAGTGAGATCTGAATAAGCAAATCTCAGGAAGATGGCTGCAGGGACCTCAGAAGTAAGAGTCCTTGGACTTCTCAGTTCCAGTTGGCTTTCAGGAATAAGTGACTGTCACATCAACCAGCCATGGCCAGCCTGGCAGGGCCACAGAAAAGAGCAAAAGTCAGAGCAGTAGGGGCCTACTTCACACTTGACCAATATAACCATGTGAAAATATGAAATTCAGGAATAGTTCTTCCTTCAAATAGGAGTTCCAAAGAATTAAAACGTTTTGTTTTATATGCAAGTGGATGAGTGAGTCCAAGGACTCTGTACACTTTCTATCACTGAACTTATATTCATATATCCTCTTAATCCTAACACTTGGCTATAAAGGAAAAGGTATGTAAAAGCAGCACAGGCTGACTTCAAACATTTTCTTTATATTTTGTTTGGGAAAACGTCTTGACATAATGTTTGTCAGAAGCAGAATGCAAAAGTTGCTAGGGAGCCACAGTCACCAGCTATAAAAAGATGAAGAGGGGCATTGTATGGCATGCCACCCTTCACAAGTAGATCCCCCTAAAGAAAAGAACGACCAATGAGAGCAAAGTTTGGGGCTTCCTCCGTAAAGGATGCTCAGAGTCACATCTCTTAGTGTGGAGCGATCAGATAGTCTCTGCTGGGTCTTTTAATATAGACTTTCTCTTTGGTTGTACCGTGAAAGGGGGATGGATTTGAGTCACGAAAAATTCACTAAGCTGAGAGAAGGGGAGAAAGAAACCCCAAGTCACACGTGTGGAGCTGGCCTGAGGCACTGGAGCAGGTACCAGCCTAGAGAGTACTGTAAAGGGAAAGGGTTGTGTTGCCTGAGGTCCCTGGGAAGGCCCAGAGGAGACCGCGCAGTGCTTCTTCACACAGGTAGCTGCTCTCTCCGTTCAGTGAGGACTTACCAGATGGCAGATACCTCACAGACCATTCCTCTGCTTTATTTCAATTAACCCCTCAAATAACTTAAGGAAGAAAGCATTATTCTTTCTTCCTGTTCACAGTGGAAACAAACAAACAACAACAACAAAAAAAAAACACATAGAGGCTTAGAAAAATCAAGGAACTTGCTGAAGTAAATGGGAGAGTCAGAATTTGAACGTTGGGACCATGTTGTCAGGACCACACCGGTCAGACTTTCCTTCCGAAGAAAGCATCAGATATTCTGCGAAGTTTATGCCTTTAAAAGTTGTCTGTGGGAGTAGCAAGGGACTGACAAGTGGCCTCACATAAGGCGCAAGACTTTAAACCACATGAATTTAATACTGCCTGTAAACAGATGTCAGCATAAAGAATTTGAGGAAAACCAGTCCCTCAATTGTTAAGAGTTTACTCTACCAAGTGATGACAGTTTCTCAGGCAGCACCATACTTTAGTGAAGCACTAATTTTGTGCCATATTAAAGACATGTTAGCTTGACTGGGGTTATGAATTTGATTATTTTTAAATGGCTGGCAATGTAGCAGGCCACATTTGCCAAATCCCTGAAGACTTTTCTTGTGACTGTTCAAAAGGGTACCCCTCACTTTCTCAAGTGTGAACGTTTCTTTATTGTACAACCATCTGAAAGAGGGCTGCAGCTCCTATTACTCTGAGCATGTATGACAAAATTATGAATTGTAGTTAAGTATAGTTAATTTATAACATTTACATATGCATATAATCTTAATATTGTAATTGAAATTATATAATAAATAATAGAATTATTAATTATAATTAACTTTATGATAATAGGAGGTAATTCATATTTCACAGAACCATGAATACTCACATCATATGTGGGGTTTTTTGGTATTGTTTTGTTTGTTTCCTAACTTGCATACTGATCATTTATATATCTCTCACATATTTTAGGCACCACGAGGCAGGAACTATAACTTAATTGTAGTCCCAATATTTGGAACACAGTGGCATTTTCCCAGGTGATGCCGAAATTTAGTTGTCTTTAATTTTTGTACCTCAAGTGCAGTACCTTTAAGGTAGTTTGGGGATATATATCGGAATTTCTCTATCACAGCAATGCCTTCTATAGCTTGTTTCTCTTTCAGGGCCTTGTAAATTGCTTTAGAACAGAGTCTTCAAAACAAATCACTGTGTATCATTTCCACACTTTTTTGCCAAGTCTGTTGCTTATACTATTACTTAATATTTTCTTTAAATAAATTCAGGGCTTTTACCTAAAATTGTATTCATGATGGAACTGTTACTATTGCAAATGGATCACTTGCCTTAAATAGGTTTTGATAAAAATTGATACACTGAAAATGAAATTCTAGCTTTATATTCTAACCTGCCCTTAGCTGAACTAAGGAGAGAGAGTAGCGATTATTAGAGAAGCATTAAATACGCACTGATAACTAATCCGAGACTTTATCTTTCACATAAAATTAATTAAAAGGAAGTTTTAAAGGGTGTTCCTTTTTATTATGTAATACATGTTATTTAACATCCCTTGTTTACTTTTTGCAATCATCTTATTGGCAGCCATCGCCCCCTTTGAGAAACATCCTTATCCTACGGCCCCCAAATGGAACATATGTCAGACCTAAGTTCACAGCCCCTCTTCTTAACCATTTGATCTTTGGCAAGACACTTAATTCCTTTAAAAGTCCTCATTCCTCATCATAGGAAAAAAAGGTAGAATAACATTTACACTTCAAGATTGTTTTGAAAATTATATCAGATGTGCACACTGCCTCGTCCTTTGAAAATTATATCAGGAGATATGCACACTGCCTCGTCCTATGCCTGGAATTGTATTTTAAAAACATGAAGACTCCCTTGTACGCAGGTCACTCCCCTGGCTGTGTGAGACACAGAGAAGAGCCTGTCCACTTTCACAGAACTTACATTCTCTTAAGGGAAAATCAGCCACGAACCACTCAATAAGCAAGCAAAAGTCATTTTAGGCAGTGATAAAAAGCTCAGAAGCAAATAAAACAAGGCTAGATGAACGGGAGTGACTGGTATGCAGGGAGTGTTCATTTCCTTCCTGACTCTCACCCTCATATCCTTTTTCTTTTTTTTTTTTGAGACTGAGTCTCACTATGTGGCCCTAAATAGAGTGGTCACAGCTCACAGCAACATCTAACTTGTGGGTTTCAGCGATTTTCTTGCCTCAGCCTCCCAAGGAGCTGGGACTACAGGCGCCCGCCACAACGCCTGGCTATTTTTTTTTTTTTTTTGTAGTTGTCATTGTTGTTTAGCAGGCCTGGGCTGGGTTCAAACCCGCCAGCCCTGGTGTATGTGACCAGCGTCCTAACCACAGAGCTAAGGGCACCGAGCCATATACTTAGTTTTTAATACACGCAGAAACAAATGAAGACTGTACTGAGAATGTGCTTGTTAACTGAAGTAAGCAAGAGGCAAAAAGTGCGTATGAAAGCAATTGCAATTACAAATGCAACGAAACATGGCCCCATTAAAAATTTCTGGACTAAGAAATTCAAGGTCTTCCTTCTGACGTTGAATACTTTCAATAAAACATCTGATGTTCTCATAGACAGTCTTTAGTTGCTCCTACCATGCAAATTACATGTAGTTGGAGCTTTCTCACCTTCTTTTTTCATGTTTGTGTTTCAATTTTTCTTTTTTAATTTCCAGAACTGATTTTATTATGATGGGTTTGATTTCAGGAAAGCTGAGAAAATTTTTCCACATAATTCAAGCTCCTAAACATACTTCCGGAAAAAATTTAGTAATTTTTTAAAAAATCACATTTTTATTTCTCCTCACATTAATTTCACTAGGTAATTTTTCAGAGAAAATATTTTTGGACGAAATTTCTAAAAACTTACAAAATGAAAAAAATAGTAGACCACTCATTTTAAACTGGACAAAATTATGAACCTTCTGTAGACTGTCTAGAAAAAGGAACTTATTGTTGAATTCAATAATCAGCAATGATTCCCTAAGTGGGGCAGGGCTCAGAGGTCAGGGTGTAGGTGACGGCAGAATGGGAAACCAAGATGGAATAATTTGCTTTTGTGCCTAAAACAATGGGTGGATTTATATAGAAAAAGAGAAAAAAGGTCTGTGATTTTAAAGACGTATTACTTGACCTAGAGAAGATAAATGAACTCATTCGAGGCACTGCAGATTAATTTTGGATGGCCAGGGAATATTGTTTCTTCTTTTTCAATTCCTTTATTACTTAACCACTCTAGTTATTTGTAATGATTTTGAGTTTTGTTGCTCTTACTGGAGTCTGTTAACATTCTCTTAAAGGTCTAAATGGCATAAGTATTAGGATTAAGATTTTGAAGAATCAATTAGAAGAGTCTTTAGCTGAGGACAGGATACCAATAGGAAATATGGCCATGGCAGTGACTCAGCTTTCACTCACTGTCTTTCATCTCAGCCATAATTGAATCCTGCTTTTTGAGAATAATAATGGTTCTTTTGATCTCCGTGAAAGAAGGAAAAATCAAGCTGATCCTCAGAATCCACAAATGAATGGCTTCCTCCCTCCACTTCTCCAGGAATTCAGTTAAATTTGAGTTGCAGTTATGTTTACAATGTAATTACCAGGCACAAAAGAAAATTACTTCCTTTATTATCATAACTGAAAAATGCCATTTCTTTATTCCAGTTTTTTTAATGTTACATTTTAAATCAGTGAGGCTCATGTAAATATTACTTTTTCTCTGGCAACTCTCAATAAGAGGGGTTCAAAGTGATGCCACAATGTTTTTTTTTTTTTGTTCCTGTGTTAGAGCCCTTACCTCTAAAATAAGTAGTTTGGTTCCAATGACCTGCAATTTACTTTAGAAAACATAATGATTTCTGCTCCCTAGAACAGCAATTGTGAATGTTTAACAGACTAAGTAATGTAGTGCAAAGAGCTGTAATCTAGTTCTGACCCAATATTTGCTATTTGTCCTTTGGCAAGTAAAATATGAATTCTAACCCCCCAGTTTCATACCTGTAAAACAACAATATTTTGTCCACAATGTTATTTGGAAGGAGAAACAAATGTGGAAATACACATGAGTATGCTGCTATTTTTAAACTCTGCAATGAACTTCACAGCGTCAACTTTATTATTATCACAGCACTGGAACTGAAGCAGCATGCAAGGGTTCTCAAAGCTTTGCCGTTAACCTCATTTTTCTATGCTCACTTTATGCAGCCACTTGTGTTAGTATGGGGGCAAATTGAGAGCTTGAGTTTGGTGCTGTATGCCTCAATTATGTTCTAAACAAGTCCCCAGAGAAGACCACTGAGATCTTCAGGAATTTTGACCAGTCCAGATCTACCCTTACCCACACTCTGAGAGGCTTGATGTGTATCTATGTCTGGCCAATGAGTTGATTCAAAGGCTTCATGAAAATTTACTTATAGCAGTAATGACACAAGTGATACTCTATCCATGATAATGTCAATTCATTAACAAATCTGTATTAATATTCTCTTCTCACTGCTCTATCTCTTATATCAAATGTACCCATCAGGACAGCCTTTGACACACAAAATACTCTAGGATTTGATCTGAGGTCTGGATGGCTATGTCATCAAGAGAACTCTCTAAAATACAGATCAGGGATTTCAGATCTGCAGCAAATTGGAGACCTTTAACAAGTCTGAGATCAGGTTGCATTTTAGTTGGGGGAGGAAGCTGTGATGGAGCACAGTTGACTGAGGAAATGAGGTTAATAAAGAAGCCCACCAGGTAATGAGCCACTGTGACTTGTCAACGTGGCTAGGTTATGGTGCTTAGTTGTTTTGGCAAACACCAATCTAATAATAAATGTTGTTGTGAAGATAATTTTTATATGTGATTAACATTTAAATTAGTAGACTTCGAATAAAGCAGATTAACCTCCATAATGTGGGTGGACCTCATTGCATTAGTTGAAGACAGACAGGCTCACCAAAGAAGAGACCCAGCCTGAGAGCATCCCAGAAACCCTGCCTGCTCACCTGCACCACCTGGCTGTGGGATTTGGACTCAGTACTGCGAAATCAACTCTTTCTGAATTTCTAGGCTGCCGGCTCACCCTACAAATTTCAGATTTGTCAGCCCTCACAATTTAATTCAGTGATCCTACTCTTTACAAGCTCCCCCTCCCCCGCCCCCACCCTACCCCCTGAGGGTGTTTTCTATTGTATCTGGTGCTCTGGAGAAGCCTGATGTAGACATGCTGTGATCACTGGAAGAAAGGAGCTTTTCCTTCACTTATGTTTACAATACAACAAAACGCAGTGGGTAAGTGGAAAGCAGTTTAAATTGTAAATTCACTGACCAAATAGTCTTTCAACCCAGATCTACTTCCAATTTTCCCACACTCGCCCAATCAAATAAACTAACTTAATGTCTTACTTATAGCAGCAGAATTCTATATTCAAGAAGCCAAGTTTCTAAATAAAAGTTTGGTTTCTTTGGGCCAAATTCTAATCTTATCTCAAGGATAATACCTTGGGATCCTAAATTATACTTATTTACAGATATCCTTAAAATCCATTAGTGTGCTTTGGAAAGAAACTCAAAACTTGCTATCTATAAAGACATAATGGAGCCATAATTCACTTTCATTCCCGGAGGCCCAAGATATCATTTTTTAAGAAAGTGAGAACACAGGGGAAAACAAACTAACATTTAGAGAATGACACAGAGTTGTTTGAAAAGATTAAGAGGAACGATCTCGGCGGATGCAGCGTGCATGTTTACACACACACCAATCAGGAACAAGCTGACCCAATTATCCAGTCATAACCGTGCCAGGCCCTTTGGGTGCAGAAGCTGTGATCTAATGACAGACACAAAGTGAAAGCATTAAGCATTTATATCAGTATTTTCAGGTTCACAAAACTTTTTTTTCAGATCTGGAAATAAAACAATAAAACAAAATTTAACCCCCAAAGTTGAGCTGCGTGCTCAAGGTTATAGGAGTGAACAGAGCAGCAACTCTTTCTCCAATTTACCTCAATTTCCCACTTGGTAGGGGTTCCAGAAGACCATCCCAAACCATTGAAAACTCAAGTTTTCATATTTCCTCCATGCTTAGGACGGATTATAGGTGTGTTATGGATTATAGGTGTGTTATCCATTTACACAATATTTGGGGGGGCAGAGAATCATCGAAAAACAACTGTATATATACTTGTATGTGTATGTAGTATATGTAGAAAGTAATTCAATTTCAGAAATTTCAAAATATTTTAAAAATGGGGGCCTTAAAAACTATTCCACAAAAATTATGTAAAAAGGAGTACAAGGCTGTAGCGATTCAGAAAGAAGGAATGGCGACCTGTGCGTGAAGAAGTCAAGACGGGTCTCAGTGCAAAGGCAGCGGGGGAGGAGGCCACGAGGGAGATTCTCTAGGAGCAGTGGAGTGTGAGCAGAAGTGCTGGAGCAGAAGGACTGAAATTGATTTGGAGAAACTGACCGGTGTAGAATGAAGAGCCTGCTTCTGAGGAGTGAATTAAACTTAGAGTGTGAAGCATGGATGCCAGAAAACAGCCGAAGGGTTTGATCATTTCTGTACCTCTAAGCATTTTGAACTGACCTTGACGTATTGGGTGTTTACAATGAAATATAAAGCAAGGAAGTTTTGCTTGATATAGGAGATAGTGGGAGAGTGATTTCCTTCTTCTTCTTTTTTTTATCAGAGAAGTACCTTGTGTTATTTTTTCCCCATAGGCCTCACATTTAAACCATTAATGCAGTTACATATTTAAAGTAATAATACTGATTCAGATCACTGAGTTCATAATAATTATAAAATCGTATATTCTCCCAAACCCCAAATCTTCTAACAATTACATTGTTGAACGGACTGGAGTTCAGCAACCACAGACACATGTTTCCACTGCTATAAGCCACTTTACTTTGCTGTCATTCAAGTAGTATATCATTATTTTAATTATACTTGGGATTTGTTTTGATCACCTATAGTAAGACACATAGACTCGGGAATAACTGTCATGAAGGAAGAAGTTTGTTATCCTTACCAATCCCTAGAAACTGGCAGCGGGCCACACACAGAAGGCCAGAAGGCAGAGCAAGTGGGGGAACACATGGGTAGCACCTGTCCTGTGGTTCCCATGGGAAGGAAAGGGCCAGGCAGTGTTAGCAGGTTTAAGATTAGCTATTTTTAATAATTTCAGCAGACTCTGGAGCACCGGGGCTGTCCCTAGTTGCCTGATACCTGGAGCAGGGAGATAGGGTGGCTTGAAATGTAAGAGTCTGATAAAGGATGTGGCTGGGGGTTTGTGCTCTGGATTGATTGGTCTGCATTTGAAAGGTATTCTTAAGGGAGAGTTATATATTATCTCTATGAATGGCTTAATCCTAGTAAGAGCAGTCCCTTCAAGCTCAGCAAGGCCCCAGATATCAAAGCATCATAATTCAGAACGCAAAAAGGCATAGTTTGATCATATAAGAGGCAAGTGTGCAGTTCAGGAGCTGTAGCTGCCTGGCATATAGGTCGGTCCACTGACTGTTGCACAGAAAATTTGAAAATGAGATAAACAAACATGAAAGGTGACCAAAAAGATCAAAATACTGCCTAAGGAACCAATGATAAGATAAGAAACAGACTTAGCTCTGAAATGCAGGGAATGGTTCTGCGACAGAACGAAGCTCTGCTCTGCCTACATAAACATCTTTCTGTAGACAGTAGCTTCAGGAGACAAGGTGGGAGCAGCTGAAAAACACTGGACGGAAAGTGGAAGGGCAGAACTTAGCAACTCTTTAAGAGATGATATATGTGAGAATATAGAGAGAGGATTCAAGAAACACATATTATGTGCCCAACAGAGAGTCCAACATAGAAGAAAACACTTATAGTTCAAGTATTCCATATTTAGTGGTATCAGTCTGAGTTTCTAAACTGAGATCTGTAAGAAAAATACTGTTCTATATTTTTAAATAGCTCATTCAGTTTCCAGTTTGAGTCTCTACTGGCAGATTGCAGAAATTCAAGATTTCTCCATTTTCCCCCATGAGTGTGTCTATGTTCTGGGGTGTTCTTGTGTCAAGAAGCTAGTGGGGGTGTAGACAGGTGGGGTGACACATCTGCTGAGATGTTCTAATCACTATCTGGTCCTGGAAAACTGGTCTGCACAACTGTTGCTATGACTTGTCTTATTCAAACCCATTGACTCTCTTCGTTACTTCTATATCATAGGATGGAATGGGAATAATTCTGTTGGTTTGTTCTTTGTTGAGGTATAAGAGACTCTATACGAATGTACAGAGCTCTGTCTTTCTGGGACATGTCATTTAGCTATTTTGTTCTAAGAGGGCTTTTTGTTTCCTTTTGGACTATATTCAGAAAAAGGAATAAATATCTCATATAACTAATGGTTTTGGGTGTTTCATCTAAATCATTATGCCATGAATTGTTTTTGTTTTCCTAGGAGACTAAATTTTTCAAATTTATAAGCAACAGAGTTTTCTGTTCTTATATTTCTGCTGTAACTTCTCTTCTTTGTGACAATGGCCAAGTTTTTTCTTTTTTATTGAGATATAGTCTCACTTTGTCATCCTTGGTAGAGTGCTGTGGCATCATAGCTCATAGCAATTTCAAACTCTTGGGCTCAAGCAATTCTATTGACTCAGCCTTCTGAATAGCTGGGACTACAGGCGCCTGCCACAATGCCTGGCTATTTTATTTATTTATTTATTTTGTTTGTTTAGCAGGCCTGGGCCGGGTTGGAACCCACTGGCCCCAGAGCATGTGGCCAGTGCCTTAACTACTGAGCTAGGGGCGCCCTCAAATTGTTTTAAGAAGAGAAGTGTAGAGGCCAGAAATACCTGAGGAAAAACAATCTGTTATTATTTCAAAGTTATTTCCTGCCACTCTTGGAATGCCATTCAGAAAACGATAGCCTAAAGAATGTAGGTTTAAAAGGTTATGAATAAAAGAATACGTGTGGTAGTGATGCTGCTTTGAGTTTTGATTGTATGTGGCAGACTACAGGAATAACCCTCAATAATAATGAATGCCTCCTTGCCTTAAAACTTTGTAATTTCTTTGTGTATAACTTTGTGTAATTTCTTTGTGTATTTCTTTGTGTAATTTCTTTGCAGTTATAAACATCTACTGATGTCTGAATCGCACTTACAAAAGGTGGCCATTACAGGTAATAGGTTAAAGTACCTGTTTCGACTTACATGCAAATTCAACTTAAGAACAATCCTACAGAATCTATCTCATTTATAACCTGGGGAATACCTGTAATTTCTTGTGCAGTCCCCCCGCTAATTTCTTGGGCTTGACTGTATGACTCTGGACTTTTACCTATCGGACATTAGCAACATAAAGCCAGCAGAGGCTTAAGAAGAATTTTCCCTTTCTTGATGTTAGACACTGTTCCTTCATCTTCTGAAGAAGGCTGGAATTCCTTGTTGAAGTTGTAGGGATCATTCATATTGTTTCTCCCAATAATAGATACCTAGGTTAGTCTTGATCAAACTTCTGGCTGACTGCTGGCACATGAATGACCAAGGTGGGACCAGAAGAGCTGCCCAGCTGAGCCCCCACCAAAGTGCTCATGTGAGTCATGGACAAATAAAACAGTTGTCTAAGCCACTGAGTTATGGAGTAATTTTTATTGTATTATTTAAAAAAATACATATAATACAATAGTAATACAAGAAGCTTCTGGTTCCAAAATGGCAGCATATAAGCAAGCTGTTCACTCCTAGAACTAACATACAAGGATGAACCAGCTTCAGGGGCCACAGAGAAGTGAAAAAACTCCAGCAGACTGTAAGAGAATCAGATTTCCATATCCATGATGGTACTACTCCCAATCTGCCCAACACTAAGTACACAGAAAATTTCCCCCAACTCATAGTTTCCATGAGTTGGAGATAGAGAAAAAATGAGCTGGATTTAGACAATTAGCTTTCCCATCATCTTTGATTCCCTCTTGGAACTGCTCTGTCTCAACCCACAAGAAGCATTGTGAGTACCTGAGTGGCGAAAGATCTCTAAGGACAGCCAGAGACAAAAAGGAGAGGTGAGACTACCCTCCTCAGCCCTGGAAATTCTGCTCTGCAACTTGACCAATGGAGTCACCAAATCAGAGTGGCTATTCAGCAACACACACTGTAGGAGGCATATTCCACAAGTTCCCAGGGGATGAGCTCCTAGCCAACCTTTTCATATTGCCATGATATGCCCTTTGGAAATTTTCCTATTAAGGATGGGCAGCACTCTGATTGTTTGTTAGAGCCAAGGCAAATCTGGAATTAAGGCACTTTCTAGTGCCAAAAAAGGAGGCAATGACCTAGCAGAAAAAAAAAAAAAAAGAAAGAAATTTAACAGGTAAATTAAAATGAAGTTCCATAGATCATTCACCAGGATCAAATAGGATTCATCCCAGGGATGCAAGGATGGATCATGTTCAACAGATTCAAATCAATGAATGTAATATGTCATATTAACAGAACTAACAATGAAACCTGTATGCTTATTTTAAGAGATACTGAAAAATAATTTGATAAAATTCAACATCCTTTCAATAATAAAAAAAAAACCCTCAATATACTGGATATAGGAGGAACGTACATCAGAATAATCAAGGCTATATATGACAAACCCACAACCAACATCACACTGAGCAAGGAAAATTTGAAAGCCATTTCTCTAAGATCTGGAACAAGACAAGGCTGCCCACTTTTACTGCTTTTACCTAACATAATACGGGGAATCCTGTCCAGAGCAATTAGGCAAGAGAAAGAAATAAATGATGTCCAAATTGGAAAGGAAGTAGTCAGATTATCCTGATATGCAGATGACATGATCTTATATTTAGAAAATCTCAAACACTCCACCAAAGAAACTGTTACAACTGATAAACAAATTCAATAAAGTTGCAGGATATAAGGTCAATAGACACATATCAATAGCATTTATATAAGCCAACAGTGAACAATCTGAAAAAGAAGTCAAGAAGACAATCCCATTTAAAATAGCTACAAAGAATATAAAAGATGTAGGCATCAGTGTAACCAGAGATGTGAAAGATCTGAACAAGAAAAGCCAGAAAACACTTTTGAAAGGAATTGAGGACACAAAAAAATGAGAAGATATTCCATGCTCCTGGATTAGAAGAATTAACATTGTTAAAATTGAAATATTACTGAAATCCATTTACAGATTCAATGCAATCCTTTTCAAAATACAAAACTCATCACAGAAATTCGAAAAAAATCCTAAAATGTACACAGAACCACAAAAAACTGAGAATCAGTAAAGACTCCACCCCCAAAAGAACAAAGTTGGAGGCATCATACTACTTGACTTCAAAATATACAAAGCTGTAATAACTAAACCAGAATGGTAGTGAAATAAAAATAAACATATACATCAATAGAACAGAATAGAAAACCTGGATATAAATCCACAAATTTACAGCCAACTAATTTTTGACAAAGGCACCAAAAACATACAGTGAGGAAAGGACAGTCTCTTCAATAAATGGTGCTGGGAAAATGGATAACCATATGCAGAAGAGTGAAACTAGACCCTATCTCTCACCAAATACAAAAATCAAAATGGATTAAAGACAGAATCTAAGACCTGAAACCATGAAACATTAGGGAAGAAAACATTAGGGAAATGTTCCAGGACATTGGTATGGGCAAAGATTTTTTTGTGTAAGATCTGAAAAAAGCATAGATGACCAAAACAAAAATAGATAAATGGAATCACATCAGGCTAAAAAGCTTTTGCACAGCAAAGGAAACAGTCAATAGACATCATATTAAGTGGGAGGAAATATTTGCAAATTATCCATCTAACAAGGGATTAATAATCATAATACACAAGGAGCTCAAACAACTCCATAGCAAAATAAGTAAATCACACAAATAATCAAATTAAAAATGGGCAAAAGACCTGAATAGACATTTCTCAAAAGAAGACATACAACAGTCATAGAAAAAAATGCTCAACATTCCTAATCATCAGAGAAATGCAAATCAAAACTGCAATGAACTATCTCACCTACTTAGAATAGTTTTTATAAAAAAGACAGAAAATAACAGAAGGTGAGGATGTGGAGAAAGGAGAGTCCTCATACACTGTTGGTGGGAATGCAAATTGGTGCAACCACTATGAGAACAGTATGGAGATTCCTAAAAATACTAAAACTACAACTACCACATAATCCAGGAAACCCACACTAGGTGTCTATTCCAAAGAAAGGAAATCAATATATTGAAGATCATATGTACGCCTATGTTTATTGCAGGGTTATTTTTGTTTGTGTGTTTTTTGAGACAGAGTCTCACTTTGTTGCCCCCGGTAGAGTGCCATGGCATCACAGTAACCTCAGAATCGGGCTCAAGTGATTCTCTTGCCTCAGCCTCCCAAATAGCTGGGACTACAGGCGTCCGCCACAACAGCTGGCTATTTTAGAGATGGGGTCTTGTTCTAGCTCAGGCTGGTTTTGAATTTGTGAGACCAGGCGATCTGCCTGCCTCAGACTCCCATCTCTAAAAATCCCAGAGTGCTGGGATTTTAAGTATGAGCCGTTGTGCCCCACTATTGCAGGATTACTCACAATAGCCCAAATATGGAACCACTGTTAGTGATCATAAATGGATGAATGGGTAAACATCCATATATATATACACACACACACACACATATATACACACACATATCCACAATGGAATCTTATCCAGCCATAACAAAGAATAAAATCCTTTCATTTTGTAGCAACATGGATGGAACTAGAGGTCATTACATTTAAATGCAATTAGCCACACACGGAAAGACAAATGTCAC
The DNA here is from genome assembly GCF_027406575.1 of Nycticebus coucang. Taxonomy (NCBI): domain Eukaryota; kingdom Metazoa; phylum Chordata; class Mammalia; order Primates; family Lorisidae; genus Nycticebus; species Nycticebus coucang. Next base: position 45,950,859 of record NC_069780.1, read on the forward strand.
ATATTCTCACTCTTATGTGAAAACTAGTAAAGTAGACCTCATGAAGATAGAGAGTAGACTGATGGTTATCAGGGGCAAATAAAGGGAGGTGAATTCAGGGAGGGATGAAAAAAGGCTATTAATGGGTACAGATATGCCATTAGATAGAAGAAGTAAGGCCTGATGTTCAATAGATCAGTAGAGTGATTATAGCTAACATTAATCTACTGTATATTTCAAAAATAGCTAAAAAAGAAAAATTCATATGTTCTGAGCACAAAGAAAAGATAAATATTTAAAGTGTTGGACATTCCAATTACCTTGATTTGCTTTTAGCAATATATCAAATTATCATACGTACCTTGAAAATGTAGATATTTATTATGTATAAATAAAAAATAATATAATAAGGTAGGAATAGAAAGATGAAAGAGACATACTGTAGGAAGATTTTCTCATTGAATGTGATTATGGAGATTCTAATCTTCAGCAACTCACAAAATGGGGCACAAGTAACTGGGTGGCTCATGCCAGGTGGGGCCTTGACATCATTCAGCAGTTTTGCTTTTTTGTAAATCACTATGACTTGTCTGCTTGGCTTCTACTGGCTGAGAGTTAGGAGGTTTCTCTGTTTCCACTGTTGAATGAAAAATGAAAAGTCATCTTGTATAAACATTCTTAGATTTTAGACTCATCTAAATTCCTGATGAAATGAATTTTCCTAAAGATTTCCTCAAAGCAATGAGGTAAATGTCATTAAAACAAGAAAACGGCAAAAACATGAAGGGATTAGTGATATATGACCCCAGGTCTGGATCCAAACTCTATCCTACAAAAAGGATTGCTGCCAGTTAGCTTTAATTAGCTAAGCTCAAATAATACTAGCTCTAGTTTCAGGGAATTTCAAATTTAAATTTTCAAAATTATTTCACTTCTTTGTCTTATTTAGTGCTTAAAATAGGTATTATTTTTATCCATATTTTAGCGATGAAGAAACAGTCTGAGATGAAATAGCCAAAGAGAACATGTTTGGTAAATGGTGACATTGGGGTTTACATTGTAGAAAGATTGTTGAAATTCTTTTTTTTCTCCATGATACTGGCTCTTTTCAAATAGTTTTTTTTTTTTTGGCCGGGGCTGGGTTTGAACCCGCCACCTCTGGCATATGGGACCGGCACCCTACTCCTTGAGCCACAGGCGCCCCCCTCTTTTCAAATAGTTTTAAAGAGCACTGTAGTCCCATAGTGTCTGAGGGAGAGTTCTGGGCCTCTCACTCTAGCTGTAACCACAGCAAGGCTATGACATCCATGTAAGGTTTTCACTTGGAGTTTTGTCTGAGAAAGTTTCCAAACACTGTAGCATATCATGGTGATTCTTGATGCTGTTTCTACCAGCAAACTTCTGAAGTCAAGAAACTTGTCTCATCCTTTCTTTGGTCTCACAACACTATAAAGGCTCCCAGCCTGTGAGCCGGTGCTGTGAGGAAGGATGGATGGTGTCTCAGGTCCTGCCTCACTGCCCTGGGGGTGACTGTGCTATAAGCCCCAGGACAGCCACTGCCTGAGCAGCTCCCATGATTCCTGGCAGCCACCCTGGCTGTTTTTCACTAAAGCCAGATAAACTATTCAAGGTACCCCATGTCTTCTCACTGTTAGAACAACTCATGGAGCTCTTTGCTAAGAGGGAAATGGTGCCTTCTCCAAATATTGTGGGGTAGTTTTCAATAAGAAAGTGTATGAGAGAAACCTGTAACACAAAAGGGCAAAAGTAGGGTGCCCTTTTTCATTTGACATGGTCATAAATCACATGTCATATATAAATCATGGAGGTAACAAAAAATGTGAGATTCAGAATTCTGAGAAAAATTCAGAGTTGAATATATAAACATGAATTTTCATATAGACATATGAGTTTTCTCAGAGAAACAACTATGATACTCTCAAGAGTATTTAAGGCATAGATCTTAAAATACTTAGAATTAGTGGACTAAAGTGGCCTAGTGTAATTGCCAAATTTTTATATCATTGGTCACATCTTTAAAAGTAGAACAATTTTCAAGAGGATGTTTGGGTGAATACATATATTCTCTAAATGAATTTATTAAGCACCCAATAGACAAAGACTTACAAAATTCACTTCTTTAGTGGAATGGCAGAAAGGGGGGAGCAGAGTTGCTCTGAGAGTCTTTTGTGGAGGAAGGACGTAGCTAAAGGGGGAGAGAAAGTCTTCTTGTCCAGCTATGGTCCCACCCCACGCACTGCCCTGCCTCTGGACTGCTCTTCAGGTGAGCTTGGGGAAGTTACCACCTACATAGGCAAGCTGTGGCTCCATTAGGGGGTTCTAGAATCTTTTACTAGTTTTTCCATTCCAGTAGCAGAGACAAAATAGCAGCCAACTATTCCCGTGAATGGCAATTGTGAGCCACAGTTGACAGAGGGAAGTGATGTGTTTGGAGTCATGGGTGCTCCTATTATGCAAACTATCTAAGAAGTGTCACAATGACTAGAGGAGCTGGGTGCTGCCACCACTGCTTTTGTTTAGAGGAGGAAACGATGGCTTGGGATCTTTGCCCAAGGTTACACATCTCTCAATGGTGAGACTGAGATTTGAACTTTGGCCTGGTCATACACTCTCCACAAAAAGCAAACTTCATCAAAATTTAGACCTATTCCAACTTTAGACTCTGAGTGTCAGTTGCTAGAGGCAGGCAGGTGTAAGCTTCCCATGTGGTAACCTGAAAAATTTGTCACTTGTCACTTTACCTGACTGATGAACAAGTTTTTGTTTGTTTTTTGAGACAAAGTTTTACTATGTTGCCGCAGGCAAAAGTGCAGTGGCATCGGTCTACCTCAAAGCGACCTCAAACTTCAAGGGATCCTTTGCCTCACCCTCCCAAGTAGCCGGGACTACAGGTGCCTGCCACAGTGCCTGGTTGATTTTTTTTTTTTTTTTCCTATTTTTAGTAGCGTCAGGGTCTCCCTTAGGCTGGTCTCAAACTCTTGACCTCAAGTGATCCTCCTGGCTTGGCCGCCAGAACGCTAGGATTACAGGCATGAGCCAGGGAGCATGTCCTGATGAACAAGTCTTAATACTACAAAATTTGACCTATTAAAACTTATGACACTTTTAACTTTTTTGTGCAAGAACAAGGGAAAGTTGTTATATAACGTTGGTAACCTCAAAGGCACATTTTATTTCCATTGGTCTCACAAAATAGCCCAAGACTCCTGTCAGATTTGGATGTGCCCAAGGAGGAATCTGTATGCTTACGTCATTGGAATACAAATCCAGTAGAGGTGAGGTATTTTGAGTTGTGAGACTGAGTAGCATCCGATGAAGACATAATTAAAGGAGACTTGAGACGTTGTGGACTCTTAGAAGAAGCTGAAAGGGAAACATGAGAGGAGTCGACTCAAGCATGTAGTCTTTATTATGTCAAGTTTGGTTCATGGTCAATCTAACCAAGATAATCAAAATAAATTGTGTTTAAATCATTTCCAAATTTTAATTTATCCTGAATAATACAACTCTTTTACTCACAAATAAAGAATACATTTATTAAAATACACAGTGAAACTTAAATATACAACTCTCCTAACATGAGGCACACTTATCTCCAAAGATTTATGCAAACTATGCCATGTGATATTGTGTAAATGAAATACAATGTATACAATGATCTTGATACATAGTTTTAACTACCAAAAACAACAACAACAAAAAAGGAGATTCATCCCCATGGAGCCCATTCTGCTGTGTCTGGGCTGGTGTATGTGGGTCTTTGCTGAAACTAGTAAAAAAGTATCCTTTTTTTTTGTGTTTGTCTTATCTTTCTGCAATGTCTAACTCAAATTTTTATTCTATGAAGTAACATTGACAAAGCTTCTCAGACACAGCTTGAGTTTGCCCAGTGATTTCTCCATTTGAGACAGATGTGGAAGGGGGCATTTGACCCTCAGAGTTTTCTCTCCTCAGGAGGGCTTGCGGAAGACAAAAGACCTACCAGAACCGGAGGGGTCAGGTTGCTATTCTCACAGACAGCCTGAGAGAAGCTCCAAAGAGGTCCTGGCTTCAGGGCTGGGGCTGGTGCAGCCATGCACCAGCTGTCCTGAGAAGGGTCAGAGCCATGCCAAAAGGTCCAGTTCAGGAAATAAAGGCTTCTTTTAAGTAAGAAGTGAGATTAGTAGAGGCAGTAGTTTAATTATTTCTACAGTTGCTATTTTGTAGCTTGTTTGTTGTAATGGCTAAAAGAGAACGGAATCATTTGTCTGGTAGAATTTCCCCATGTTGGCTGATTGCATCCCTGCCATGTGAGAGGCTATTTCCCCCATGTCCTTAACTGGTGGTTAAAGCTAGAGGCTTGGTCAGACTTCAGGGTCTATCCTTCCAGTTGTTAATACTTTTAGACAGTACTATCCACTGTCTTCTGCACAGAGCATGAGTTATTTACTATATAGTTGTACCATGGATTCAGGTGCCAGATCCCACTTTAAAAGTTAATTTTATCTCATATTCAAATCAAGCAGAGTTTGGTAATTATGTACTTCCATAGCAGGCCTCCTGCCACTCAGCTTTCCTCTGTGGCTTTTAGAATGTCCAGCTATAGTCAACTATCTTTCTTTAAAGGCATCTGCCTTGCCAATCGTCTCCCATCAAAGGGACCCTGCATGTCACGACCTGCCTAGTCCTACTTCTCATCCAGTCCCTGGCCCCTTCTGTGGAGGCTGCGACTCGCGGGCAGCTCCAATAACTGCCTTCAGTTACTGCCTTCACACTTCATTCTGTGTTCTGTGGTCAGCCCTTGGTTGTATGGTAAGATCCCAGTTGGACTTGTTCCTTCTGACACACTGCAAAGCTACCCAGAAATGACTTTTATCTACCTAATAGCCCTGCCAAAGTGATGCTAAAAAGAACTTTTCAAAGAAAAGGTGATCGGCAAGAAAGAGTTGAGTCCAAAGTTTCTACTGCTCAGCTATGAATGTTTTCCTATAAGGTACCTTAATATTGTCTTAAATAACCTTCATGTCAATAGAGCTGCCACATTGTAGAAGGATAAACAGATGAGTAGCATTTCACCAAATACCCTTAAACATGTATCAGTTTTCTCTGGGACAGTGAGCACATCAATACCATGTACATCTATACAGGGGCAACGCTCGTGGTGCTAGATCAGAGAGGCCAAGATGGACTCCTGGTTCTGTTACTTGGTTGGACAAGTTACTCAAAACTCCTCAGGCTTCCATCTGCCCAACTTTCACATTGCACCGAGTAACATAAAATGCTAGTCAGCACAAAGCATGGATCATAGCATTCTCGATAAAAGCAATCTTACTTTTCATTGAGATGGTCTAAGACACCACAGTTATCAGTCTTCTCCCCGCAAAACAGACCTCCCCCATCCCCATTTTGTTTAGCAGGGTTAGAGGGTATGCAGTCATGAAGGATGGCTACCTCTGTCTAACACTCATACCCTTACCATTGTATAAGGAAATAAGGAAGAAAACTGACACACCCTTAAATCCATACTTTTGTATGTCGACATGTACAAATTTTTAATATAGCAAATGTTAATGTGTAGGTCGAATTATCATATGGAACCTGGTCTCCCTCTTCTTAACCTGATTTTATTGCTCCTAAAACTATTCAAATATATTCCATTATTTAGCTTTAGTAAGAGAATACTTTCAAAAAGGTTGCCCTATCTTTTGATATAAAGCTATATATCCAGCTACCATATGAATATAGCTGAAGAGCGAAGTAGACCATTAGGCCAGTACTTTCTTAAAAAATATTTTCAGACTTATCTGCACCTTTCTTAATGTTCATTATTGGTGAAAATGTTCATGTTGCCTCTGTAAACAATGAAAATATGTGGTATTGCCATGAAAAATATGGGGTGACTAAACAAAACCTAGCCTTTATTATACAGTCCTAGAAAGATACAGGTTAGCTATTTAGTAAACCTGAATCCGGATATGAATATTAAAAATTTAAATTTTTGAAACTTTGTTAACTGTCAAAACAATAAATATGCTTTAAGTAGAAATTCTGTTCTTGCCAAAATATCTCTCAAATTAGTAACACATTTTCTCCAAAGAAAGCAGAATCAATGGGAGATTACTCTGAGGAAGAGAAAAAAAGTTCAGAGGAAGATTTTTAAAACACCCCAACCATAAACATTCAGACCAATTCCAGTCTAGAGCCTGAAGCAGACTTGTAAGCTTGTCTGGCGAGGGGTGGGGGGAATTGAGAATTTAATTCAAGTTATAACCCCAAGGGCACCTCAACCCCAGTCCAGATTAGATTCCAGTTCAATTCCATAGCTCTGTTCCAATCAAGATCTTTTATTAGGTGTGTCTACATCACACAGTCATTTGATCACCACCAGATACCAAGCAGATCTTCCCTGACATTGAGAAGGTATGTGTTCCCAGGCTTTCTGGAGCCACACTCTGTGAGACACACAGAGTGCATACACATGGTTATATGTTGACAGTGCTCTGGAGTACAGAGAAGAGAGCACTTATTTGCCTAAAGGAAAAAATAAAAAATTCTCCTGGAAGTGAGGTGGATCTTGACTTCAGACCTTTGAGGTTTCTCTAAGCCTGATTCTGGTATTTGGTCTCTGCCGATACTGTCCTCCTCCCTCGCTCTACATGGGGAATAGCATCATGAGTGCTTTTCAGGAACAGAGACTTGAGCTGAGAGAAGGCACTTGCAGGAAGGGAAGGGACTTGGTGCCCTTCTGTTTGGCTTCTGGCCGGGTGCCTGAGCTTCAGAATGAGCTGGCCTTGCAGGCCTGGGGATAGCTGCTCTGGGAGAGGCTCCTGGAGGACGGAAGGAGACCTGGCTTTTTCTGGTCCCTGTGGCAGGAGTGCAATGGCTTGAAGATAGCTCATAATTCCATAGAGATGTTCATGCCCTAGATGGAAGAAAATTGAAATATGGATTCAGGTGATGGTGCTGGGTATGAGCAAACCTACCTTACTGCGAGCATGTGTGCCACAGCAGGGCATGCGACCATTCTCCTGGGGCTTCTGGAATGAAGGCTGTGTCTCCTGAGTGAGCAGCATGTGTGCTCTCGCTGGGGAGACTGTGCATAAGGCAGGTATGCAAGCAAAAGAGTTTCAAAAGGTAAAGAGAAAAAAAATGCAAATACACGGCCTTGTTTGCCCTGCACATGCATTGCAGCCTGGTGACTTGGTGGTATTTCTGTCTGAGAATATTTAAGGCCTTCTAATTCTGCCTTGACGCCAACTAGATTTTTACATCTCAGGCAAATCACTTGATCCCTCTAGTCTTACATTCATCATTTTAAACACTTATCCTCCCCAGCACACAAAATTAAATGGATAATAGTGAACATTAGCAAACACACATGGATAATATTCCTTAAATAACTGCGGAACACACGCCAAGAATCGCTGTGATCACTATTCTCTCACACATGATGTTAGTTTAATAGAGATGTCTGGACCCAGGGCTCCCCAGAACAGAGGGCATTTGCTGTGGTTTTCAGCACACCCCTCCTGCTGCTGCCCCCTTGGAGGGGTCCTCATAGGGAAGAGCAGAGGGGAGGCTGCAGGATGTTGGCAACCCAGAAGCTACGTGCAAAATGCTGTTTACCAACAGAGAACCACAGCGCAATCATCAGAAGTTGTCTGCCAAGGGATTTGTTTTGCTCTTTCATGCTTTAAATTGCCTCCTTTTCACAGAAGACATGCAGTGACGTGGATTTCAGTTTGTAAGAATAGAGTAAAAGTTCCCTTTTTTCCATTTCTGATTTATTGCTGAATGTAACGTGGTGGGCTCTTTCTTGCTTTTTCTTTGTGTCTGGCACAGATAGAACGTCAACGCTTCATTCAAAACAAAATTACAATGATTTCCATTTTTTCGGGCAAAAGAAGCTTCTACAACAATGCAGTAAAACCAAATCATCAGGATAACCAGGAGTTAATAATCTACAATTGAGAACTGAGAGCTTGTTAAAAGGGGCATTCAGAAAGGGCCATCATGAGTGGAAGGCTCTTAGGCTTTCTTAGAGTTAACCGTGAAGGGTGAAGCTGTTCTACATCTAAAAGTTATCTACAATCAGTATTTTATCCAAATTAGTGTACTTTGTAAAAATAAATATATTCCCAGCATTTTTCCTTTTTTAAATCTTATTTTCTTGCTGTCACTTTTACAAATATGTCAATATTAATGAAATTAAAAACAAAAACATAAAATAAGTGTGTGGATTTTGTCCTCAGCTACATACTTGGTGACTCGCTGCATTCAAAGACTAGGCTGCCCACTACATAGAAAACAACTTGGTATTTTAGATTTTTCAGGTCACCTGGAAACATCCTGAATTATACAGGAATGGCCTCATGGGATTGTTGAAAAGATAATAACTAAAGATAATGCAGGGGAATGTTCCCTGCCTTCCACCAGAAATCACCATAGCAACACTACAGTTCTACCCAGTCAGCCCCACATCCTGTCGCCTTCCTTGTTTTAATCACTCTGTTCTTATTTGCCACACTGAATAAGTGTGCTGATCCAAGATATATTTTTTTCTTAGCTAAAGTGTTCTAATAACCATTTAGAGAGAGATATAATCTATGTACCAGTGACCTCAACAACAAACACTAGAAAATTCAACCTAAAAATTTCTTTTTGTTTGTGTTTTGGAGACAGTTTCCCTTTGTCACCCTTGGTAGAATGCCCTGGCATCATAGCTTACAGCAATCTCAAACTCCTGGACTCAAGCAATCCTCTTGCTTCTGCCTCCAGAGTTGCTGGGACTATAGACTCCTGACACAATGCCTGGCTAGTTTTAGACACAGGGTCTTGCTCTGGATCAGGCTGGTCTCAAACATGTAAGCTCAAGCCATCCACCTGACTTGGCCTCAACCCGCCTTGGCCTCCCAGAGTGCTAGGACTACAGGCATGAGCCACCATGTCTGGTCTTGAACCTAAGAATTAATAGAATATATAGTTTGGTCAGTCAGAAGTCAGAATGTGATTATCTCATTATCTTTATGATCCTGAGAAAAATTTTGGGCATAGAGCAAGTGTTAAATAAATATTTGCATTTAGATTAAGAGGGGGGAATGGATTTCATAAGAACCTTGCAAAATAGAGGTTACCTAGGGAGGCTCCTGTGGCTCAAAGGAGTACGGTGCCGGCCTTATGTGCCAGAGGTGGTGTGTTCAAACCCAGCCCCGGCCAAAAAAAATAAAAAAATAGAGGTTACCTAATATTGAGGAAATGGAACAGAGGACTTCAACACTGAAATATGAGAAATAATTACAGGGGAAAAAATAAATTCTGATCTATCTTAGCTTCATAACAAAAACAAAACAAAACAAAACCAAAACCAACCGAACAAAAACTCCAGAGTTTTTCCAAGCAAGCTGTTCATCAGGTGAAAAAGCAGATTAGAAAGATTCATGTATTTTTCTTCCCAACTCGACCATAACTTCTGAATGAAGAGGTTATCTGCTACCCGGGATAGAATAAAATGTTTAATAATTATTTATTGAGTGTACAAATGACTACTGCATGAGATCTACTTTTACAGCTATTTAAGCTTACGATTAAACAATACCTTGAGACTTTAAGAATTATAATTTGGAATCCAAAGAATCCCATTTTAGATTTTCCTTGACATGTACCAGTGAGTGGGTATGGAGCCTCGTTCTTGTCAGAACTGACCCACAGCCAATAATCTCTCTCAGAGCCCTTGGAAACAAAAGAACTAAGCATTACAACAGATGTTTCACAGTAAATGCTTGAAGAACATGTTTCTTTATCATTTCTACATTTCCAAAAGGGAAAAGAATTGGGACCAGTAGAAATACTATTCGACCTATGGGTGCGGGTTAACAGTGTAACTTTAGTAACCCCTGGCTCACTCCCAGCCTGCAGTGGATGACCCAGGATCCTTGCCTTGATCCTTATGATGGGCTCAGATATATAGAAGTACAAAACGGCAGCCCTTTACTTTCTGAGTGGCCCATGGAATAAGAAATCACTTTATAATGCACCTCAATTTATAAGAGAAACTCTAACAGACATGAGTAACTTGATTTCCTCCAGCTCCATAATCCTCGGAGATTTCAACACTCCCTTGGCAGTGCTGGATCGATCCTCCAGAAATAAGCTGAGCAAAGAAATCTTAGATTTAAACCTAACCATCCAATATTTAGATTTAGCAGACATCTACAGAACATTTCATCCCAACAAAACTGAATACACATACTTCTCATCAGCCCACGGAACTTACTCCAAAATTGACCACATTTTAGGTCACAAGTCTAACCTCAGTAAATTTAAAGGAATAGAAATTATTCCATGCATCTTCTCGGACCATCATGGAATAAAACTTGAATTGAGTAACAACAGGAATCTGCATACCCATACAAAAACATGGAAGTTAAATAACCTCATGCTGAATGATAGCTGGGTCAGAGATGAGATTAAGAAAGAAATCGCCAATTTTATGGAACAAAACGACAATGAAGACACAAACTATCAGAACCTCTGGGACACCGCAAAGGCAGTTCTAAGAGGGAAATTTATAGCACTGCAAGCCTTCCTCAAGAGAACGGAAAGAGAGGAAGTTAACAACTTAATGGGACATCTCACGCAACTGGAAAAGGAAGAACATTCCAACCCCAAACCCAGTAGAAGAAAAGAAATAACCAAAATTAGAGCAGAATTAAATGAAATTGAAAACAAAAGAATAATACAACAGATCAATAAATCAAAAAGCTGGTTTTTTGAAAAGGTCAATAAAATAGATAAACATCTGGCCAACCTAATCAGGAAAAAAAGAGTAAAATCCCTAATATCATCAATCAGAAACAACAAAGACGAAATAACCACAGACTCATCAGAAATCCAAAAAATCCTTAATGAATATTACAAGAAACTTTATTCTCAGAAATATGAAAATCTGAAGGAAATAGACCGATACTTGGAAGCACGCCACCTTCCAAGACTTAACCATAATCAAGTGGAAATGTTGAACAGGCCAATATCAAGTTATGAAATAGCATCAACCATACAAAACCTCCCTAAAAAGAAAAGCCCGGGACCAGATGGCTTCACATCAGAATTCTACCAAACCTTTAAAGAGGAATTAGTACCTATATTACTCAACCTGTTCCAAAATGTAGAAAAAGAAGGAAGACTACCCAACACGTTCTATGAAGCAAACATCACCCTGATCCCCAAACCAGGAAAAGACCCAACAAGAAAAGAAAATTATAGACCAATATCACTAATGAATATAGATGCAAAAATATTCAACAAGATCCTAACAAACAGAATCCAGCAACACATCAAACAAATTATACATCATGACCAAGTTGGTTTTATCCCAGGGTCTCAAGGCTGGTTCAATATACGTAAATCTAGAAATGTAATTCAGCACATAAACAAATTAAAAAACAAAGACCATATGATTCTCTCAATTGATGCAGAAAAAGCTTTTGATAATATCCAGCATCCCTTCATGATCAGAACACTCAAGAAAATTGGTCTAGAAGGGACTTTTCTTAAACTGATAGAGGCTATCTACAGCAAACCCACAGCCAATATCATATTGAATGGAGTTAAATTGGAATCATTTCCACTCAGATCAGGAACCAGACAAGGCTGCCCATTGTCTCCATTGCTTTTCAACATTGTAATGGAAGTTTTAGCCACCGCAATTAGGGAAGAAAAGGCGATCAAGGGTATCCATATAGGGTCAGAAGAGATCAAACTTTCGCTCTTCGCAGATGATATGATTGTGTATCTGGAAAACACTAGGGACTCTACTACAAAACTCCTAGAAGTGATCAAGGAATACAGCAGCGTCTCAGGTTACAAAATCAACATTCATAAATCGGTAGCCTTTATATACACCAACAACAGTCAAGTTGAAAAAGCAGTTAAGGACTCTATCCCATTCACAGTAGTACCAAAGAAGATGAAATATTTGGGAATTTACCTAACAAAAGACGTGAAAGATCTCTATAAAGAGAACTATGAAACTCTAAGAAAAGAAATAGCTGAAAATGTTAACAAATGGAAAAACACACCATGCTCATGGCTGGGAAGAATCAACATTATCAAAATGTCCATACTACCCAAAGCAATATATAATTTCAACGCACTCCCTATTAAAGCTCCATTGTCATATTTTAAAGATCTTGAAAAAACATTACTTTGTTTTATATGGAATCAGAAAAAACCTCGAATAGCCAAGACATTACTCAGAAACAAAAACAAAACAGGAGGAATCACACTACCAGACCTCAGACTTTACTACAAATCGATAGTGATCAAAACAGCATGGTATTGGCACAAAAACAGAGAAGTAGATATCTGGAACAGAATAGAGAACCAAGAGATGAATCCAGCTACTTACCGCTATTTGATTTTTGACAAGCCAATTAAAAACATTCAGTGGGGAAAAGATTCCCTATTTAACAAATGGTGCTGGGTGAACTGGCTGGCAACCTGCAGAAGACTGAAATTGGACCCACACCTTTCACCATTAACTAAGATAGACTCTCATTGGATTAAAGATTTAAACTTAAGACATGAAACTATAAAAATACTAGAGGAAAATGCAGGGAAAACCCTTGAAGAAATTGGTCTGGGTGAGTATTTCATGAGGAGAACCCCCCGGGCAATTGAAGCAGCTTCAAAAATACACTACTGGGACTTGATCAAACTAAAAAGCTTCTGCACAGCTAAGAACACAGTAAGCAGAGCAAGCAGACAGCCCTCAGAATGGGAGAAGATATTTGCAGGGTATATCTCTGACAAAGGTTTAATAACCAGAATCCACAGAGAACTCAAACGCATCAGCAAGAAAAAAACAAGGGATCCCATCGCAGGCTGGGCAAGGGATTTGAAGAGAAACTTCTCTGAAGAAGACAGGCGCAAGGCCTTCAGACATATGAAAAAATGCTCATCATCTTTAATCATCAGAGAAATGCAATTCAAAACTACTTTGAGATATCATCTAACTCCAATGAGACTAGCCTATATCACAAAATCTCAAGACCAGAGATGTTGGCGTGGATGCGGAGAAAAGGAAACACTTCTGCACTGCTGGTGGGAATGCAAATTAATACATTCCTTTTGGAAAGATATATGGAGAACACTCAGAGATCTAAAAATAGATCTGCCATTCAATCCTGTAATTCCTCTGCTGGGCATATACCCAGAAGACCAAAAATCACAACATAACAAAGATATTTGTACCAGAATGTTTATTGCAGCCCAATTCATAATAGCTAAGTCATGGAAAAAGCCCAAGTGCCCATCGATCCACGAATGGATTAATAAATTGTGGTATATGTATACCATGAAATACTATGCAGCCTTAAAGAAAGATGGAGACTTTACCTCTTTCATGTTTACATGGATGGAGCTGGAACATATTCTTCTTAGTAAAGTATCCCAAGAATGGAAGAAAAAGTACCCAATGTACACAGCCCTACTATGAAACTAATTTGGGACTCTCACATGAAAGCTATAACCCAGCTACAACTTAACAATAGGGGGAAGTGGGAAGGGGGGGCTGGGTAGAGGGAGGGGGATCGGTGGGATCACACCTGTGGTGCATCTTACAGGGGTATTTGCGAAACTTGGTAAATGTAGAATGTAAATGTTTTGGCACAGTAACTGAGATAACGCCAGAAAGGCTATGTTAACCACTGTGATAAAAATGTGTCAAATGGTTTATGAAGCGAGTGTATGATGCCCCATGATCATATCAATGTATACAGTTATGATTTAATAAAAAAAAAGAAAAAAAATAATAAAATAAAGTTAAAGCTCTCACCTTAAAAAAAAAAAGAAATCACTTTATGTTCGTATATACCATGGAATACTATGTAGCCATAAAAAAGATGGAGACGTCATATTTTTTATGTTTACCTGGATGGAGCTGGAACATATTCTTAATAAAGTATCTCAAGAATGGAAAAAAATTATCCAATATACTCAATACTGCTGTGAAATCAACATATAATCACCTACACATTCATATGAATGATATAATGTAACTATAGTCCAGGAAGAGGAGAGAAGGGGAAAGGGGGCAAGAGGAAGGAGGACATTTGAGGGGATCTCACCTAATGTACATAATGCATTTCAAAACTATCAGGAAAAGAGTGTAATTGTCTTACAACAAATAAGTAAGCTAATAGCTTATTTTCAAATTAATCTATGTCACCATTTTGTTCAATATACTTTATTTTTAAAAACATATGGATAGACTCAGCACAATAAAATTATGGGTTGGAAAAACACGGAAGATGTTTCCAGCAAATAAGGCATGGCCCAGAAAATAAGAGGATGCCCTGTGATGTGAGCTTGGGGCAGCAAATCCAGTTCTCAAGCCCTCCTGCCTCAAGTGGGGGAACCAGCACCTTCCCTCAGTACAAGGGTAGAAAGTATCTGTCTCATTTGCACCAAGAATTGCTCAGTAGAATAATGCACTTTATGGAAACTTAATATATGTTTTGAGAATAATATTAGCTTCACTCCACAGGTTGCAGAGAAGCAAATGATGAGGGTGGTAACCAGAACTTCCTCAAAAATAAACAAACATGCATGTAAACCAGAGAGCACTATTTACAGAAATAAACAGAATGTTATTTGAGGGTGGTGTGACAATTTCTATTAAGAAAAAGGAGAATAGTTTGAGGTCATTGTTTTGCAGATATTTGCTTTTTCTATAATAAATTATAAAATTTAAATACAAAATGCCTTGGAAGGACAGAAAGTCATCTTTACTTTAGTACTAAAGAACTGCAATTTTAAGAAATGTGAGAAAAATTAAACTACATATTTATACTAACACATTAAAATTGTCGTTCCAGGTAAAATAGAAGCAGCCAGTTGTTACTGTGTGTTATGTTGTTATGGGTGTGTGTATAAAGAGCACCTGCCTCATAATGGAGCCTTGGATGGACTGTACTCGTTCACAGGCAGTAAACAGGGATGAGAAGTAGGTCTCAGAGAAGAAAAGAGGTCAGCATGGAATTTAAATCCTTGATGGCAACTATGTGGTGCAAGTTACGTAATCACGGGCAGTCACTTGACTTCTCTGAGCTTCAGTTTCTATAGCTGAGAAATGGGTTAATTAAACCCCAGCTTATTCTTGTAGCCTAAAGTGCTATTTCTTAAATTTATTTGTATTTATTTATGAATTTATTTTTGAGACAGTCTCAAAATACTCTGTCGTCCTGGGTAGAATGCCCTGGTGTCATAGCTCACAGCAACCTCAAACTCATAGGCTCAAGAGATAGATCCTCTTGCCTCAGTTTTTCTATTTTTAGTAGAGACAAGGCGTCTCATTCTTACTCAGGCTGATCTTGAATTCCTAGGTAATCCATCCACCTCGGCCCCCCAGATTACAGGCATGAGCCACTGCGCCCAGCCTGTGAAGTGTTATTTTAATATAAAGAATATTATAGTATTATTCAGGTTAAATCACACTTAAGCAATTCAGCATTTGGATGGGAAACTCTTGGCCCAGAAACAGTAACAATTTTTCAAGGAAAAATCCCCCACAATGTTTCATTTCTTTACACAGATAGCAAAACTGCAATATGTTAAGTTAGTTCCTAAAGAAGTTACTCTTTATGATTATGATCCTCTGATAAAGATCAACTCAGCTACTTCTTAATAATGATGAATATTTTCTGTATTCCACTGCAGCATTTAATACTTGAGTGGAAAATGTTTTAAGGCTCATTCATACATGGACTTATCACTTAATAACCTTAAAAAATTATAGATAACGTAAGATTAACTATTAGTGCCATTTAGTATATTCACAAGATTGCACCACCATCATTATCTTGTTTCAGAACCTTTTCTAAAAACCAAACCAAACCCTGGATCCACTAAACAGTCACTCTCCATTCCCTCCGTATCCAGCCCTTATGGCACATTTTGTTTCTCCATTCATCAGTCAGTGAACATTTGGTTTATTCTATGTTTTGGCTATTAGGAACAATGCTGCTATGGACATTTGCAATTTGCACACAATTTTGGGGTAGTTGTAGGTTTTCTTTTTTGGAGGGAGGGTCTATACCCAGAAGTAAAACTAAGTCAAACGTTAAGTCTAAGGGGCTGCCACCTTTTCCATATCCACCAGAAACAGCTCCTCCACTTTCCACCTCAATACCATCTCAGGACCTGTTTCTCAGGAAAGTGGACCCCCCCACTTGAGCCTGAACATGAATATGTACATGGATACCAGTTTTAATTACTTTATGCCAATTTGTAGAAGACTAATAATAACAAATAGCAAAAGAACGCGGTGCCAGACCTTGTTATAAATTCCTAATACATATTCACATAGCTTTATTGCCAATATAATGTGTCAATCTAGTATCCACATTTCCCCTCTCATTAAAAAAAAATGTTCCTTCATCAGAGACTTTATATATTCCCAATTAACACTGCTCTGTTTGACTTGCAACACAGATAAGATGTAAAGCAACAGGGACTGATAACCTTTAGAGAAATCTGTTGTGGAGAAGGAGACGCGGAAGGAAACATGTATTTCTTCCCAATATGCTCTGGAAATGTTTTCCTTAAGTCATCAACTGTATGATTGAATTTGGTAAATTAGCAACTTGGAAACATTTCATTTAAGAGTTATCTCAACTTTATGGTGATGCATAAGATTTTGGCAGAGTGAAGTGAGGAGGAGGGAAAAAAAGAGTGTTGAATGCATGTGCTGAACTCTCCGCATGTAAACTCAGCATGAGACGGGGCGTGTGGTTGTTCAGAGCAGCACATACGTGCTACACGATCTCTGTGAAGCTGAGATGCTCACTCAGGATGTTCAGAGTAGGAAGCCACGTTACCCCTATCATGCCAGCCTGAAAAGTGTGCACTGGAAAGCTATCATGTGCTACATGAATCAAAGTTTTGTTTTAGATCGTTGCCTCTCTATAGATACCATATGTGATGATCTGCTATACAACAATGAAGACAACCTAGTGTTCAACAGTATGTTGCATTTTATCTATATGAATACTATTTCTGTAGGGAATTAATTTGGCAGTATAATAGCAAACTTAATTGAACTATTGAACAATACTCAATGAATAAAGATCTATTCTAATAGTTTGAAAATATACCAAGGGGTGGGAGGGATATTGGAGAGAATGGTCGTGAGGAGAGTTCAAGCTTTTTTTATTTTCTTCCACACATTAGAAGAATTGTCTTGGACCAAACATTAAATACGTAACCAGTAAAGAAAGCTGATTAGCAAAAAAAAGGTCCATGAATACTTTCTGTGATTTCTAACACACAAAAAGTAAAAAAGTCCTCACAAAATCAGCATGTGGTCATGGATGGTAGGTTGGACACTCCCTATTTCTAGATCCTTGCTCTTCCAATTCTCCTTCCTTAGCTCCTCCTGAGCATCCACTCTTCAAGAAATTCAAGAGCCCTGTTGAAAATCTGCTAATCACAACCCAAAGAAATTACTCCAATAGCTTCCACTATCCATTTGTACATATTTACACAAAACAAACCTCTTTGGGGAAGTACGGAGCACACAGGTGTCATAGGAAAGGCCCAAAAGTGAGTTACTGACTTAATATATATCATATTTAAATGTATAGAATGTTTAGGGAAAGAATTAATTACATTTTTCTATCTGTCCTCAACCATGTAAAGTGGACAGTGTCCCTTCATAACTAACCCATGTTAACACAGGCCCAAGCCGGTGGGTCTTACTGGAAGGTGGCCACGGAGTTCACAATGGGCTAGCCCGCTAAAAAGGACCTTCTGGCACAGCCTTGCCCCTCTTTCTCTACACAGTCAGCTGTCTACAGGTTGCTCAGTGATATTTTATTTTTATCTTATGGAATTTTTTATATCTAAAAAGATAATTAAGCAAGATCTCTGTTAGTTTCATAAATGTGAAAATAGCTATGCTCTGATAAGAGTCCTGTTCTCCCTGCTCTGGCCATAGCATGCCTCGTTCATCTCCATTACCAGGGATGCACAGTGCAGCGAATGGTTAGATGGACCTTTACAAAGTGTGTGCATTTAAGACTGAGATGTGACAGGGAAAAAATAAGTTTGTTATTGCAGGTGAATGTTTCTTCTAGAAGGTGCTTCTTTATGAAATATAAAATTATTAACAGTGATCATAAGTGTACCCAAATGTTTGCTATGGGAATAACTGTAACAAATTTCCTAAAAAATATGATAAGAATATGTACAAGGTGACAGCATTCAGCACTGACAGCTTCCTTCTCAAAAAATCTCTGTTTTCTACTTCAAGGGTATTGGGCTTATAACCAAATTCCAATGTCACTTACACTTTCTAATCATTTCAATGAATGTAGAATGTTTATAAAATAATCTTTCAGAAACTGAGCCTCTTAAACAAGAACATTATTAAATATATTGAGGTAAATTTTGTTACATCATAAAAACCCTTAAGTTTACAATCTCAAAAGCAGTATACAAAAAAAAAAAAATAAAAAATGTTGCACATCTTATGTGATAATGACATAATCAAAATAAAAGTTTAGCTCTTGAATAGATGGAATTTTTTAGTATAAAGGGAACATTGTCTTTATATAAAATGTTTTTAGCAGAGTAATTTACATTCTATAAAACCCACTTACAGGATAGCAGTATACAGAACAATAGATGGCTTTTGGTAAGAGAACAAAAGTTTACTATCCCTATACACAATCACAATTATAGAGGTTAAGAGAAACAGAAGTGAGGGAAAACATGCTTCCCTCATAAATGAAATGTGAGAAGAGAATGGTTGTTAATTATTTATCTCTCAGGTTGAGCACTACTGGGTGTAATGAAATGTGGCTGGAGGAGTACAGTCTTGGGACAAAGGCGAGCCTGGACTCAAGTCCCTCCCTGCGATTTCCCAGTGTATCGCCTTAAAGCACTAACTGAGCCTTTCTCTGTCTCCATTTTTAAAACTAAAAGCTGGAGACTGCCTTGAAGGGCAGTTAGGAAAATTACATGAGACATCTGTGATGTTTCTTGTTTGGTCTGAAAACCCCTGCAACAAATTTTAGTTTCTTACATATACTTAATTTGGTTAAATAAAGAGAACAATAACTTGTCCAAATTTCTTTGTAAATAATGACTTGTCCTCTATCAGTGGCTCTTTCAGGGCCCTTTGCATGGACCTCAAACCAAGCCCCATAGAGTTCTTTCAGTCCTTTTTATGACATTACCACCTCTCTAAATTTATAGACAATTTCCTTTACTCAAAGCATATTTTATTATCTTGTTTCTGATTTTTTTATTAGCTAGACCATTCATTTTCCCATTCACTAAGTATTCTTTCTTATTTTTCATCAGACACCAAGCAGATGAGAGTTAAGTCTTTTATACGCCACAGAGGAAAGGTTGATTTCTGTGGCAAAAGAAAAACCAAGCAGTTGTGGGATCTTCTGTGAAATTCAAAGAAAAAAAGAATAGAGGTGGCAGTGCAACATGTTGGGTAAAAGCCTGTGCTGTGAAATAAACAAATCTGGTTTCAAATGCAGATTCCGCTCACTTCTACTGTGTTAACTAGGGGGAAGCCTTTAGACTTCTGAGCCCCAAAGATCTCTGTACAATTGGGAAAACACTCCCACCTCACACGAGATTAGGTACATGACGTCCTTAGCATAATACCTCATGCATAATATGCTCCTGATAAACGATATCTGTTTTTACTGCTACTCGGGTTATATAAAACACTTATAAGAATCAGCACTTGATTTTGCATGTCTCGTCTATGACACACATACCTGGGAGCCAGAGTGAGGGCTGCACAGAAGAGTTTTATGTTTACTCCAGCAGTTAAAAAGCTTCTGGATGAGATTTTGTTTGTTAAAATATTCATGATATTTTCATGATATTTGACAAATGATAAAAACAGAGATGGAACAAGTAAAGAGATGGCCAAGACAGTCAATTCTTCCGTCTCTCTGCCTTCAGGTATTTCTCAAGTAACCACCACTTGCTAGGCTGGGTATTGCATCTGTATTCTGTGAAAGGCAGATGTGCCCCGCTGGTTCTATCTCCAACATATATCCCACATCTCTCTGCTGCATCAGCCATTTTTCCTAGCACTTCCAAGATGGAGTCCATGTTACCATTTATCAGGATCACTGCCTCCCTCACTAGTCTCCATTCTTCCATTTGTGCTTTCCCTCCAATCCATTATCAACCAACAGCAAGAATAGTATACTACAAATACTTACCTGATTTGGTCTCTATCTAGTTAACAACCCTTCGGGATAATATTCACTCCCTATCCATGACCTATCCGGGCCCCGTGTGACCAGACCTTCCATCAGCTCCCAGCCACAGCTGATGTCATGCTCCTGGACATTACTCTCCTGTTGTATCCTGAGCCCCTCCCTCCAACAGGCGGAGCCCTGCCCACTGTAGGCCTGTTGTTTCCTATAACTGGAAATTTCAGCCCCCTCATCTAGACATGCTGGCTGCTTCTCAGCTCACTGGGGTTTAAATGTCATTACCTCAGAGAGACCCTCTTGGACCTCTCATGTTTGATCCTCTCCCGTTTTCCTCTCCACATGGCACCCTATCTATCTTTTTAACAGAAACACCAATTAAAGCCTGCAATTCCCCCTGCCTTAGTCTCATCATCTGTCTGTCAGCCCCAGGCAACAGGGATCCTACCTGTCACATTCTTGATTATATTCTCTACATGGCCACAGAACAGAACATGACCTCTGTGAATACCTGTTGAATAAATGATTAAAACATTTGCAAAACAGAAGAAAAAACTGCTTTATATCTTCTCATAGAAAGAATTGGTAGAAATGAAATTTGTTAGTGAAAATGCATTTTATGACAATCATGAGAGCATGTAGTGTATACCTGATGTTAGATATGACCAATAATTCACTGAACAAAAAGAGGTACTGTGTCTGCCTCTTCCAGACTCTTCTGAGTTCTGTGAGGCTACGGATCAGCAGGACATGATCAGCGTCCTGCAATGACATTTCTTGTTGTGGGTGTCCACCTCCGGAAAAGAGCTGCTCCAGCAGACACTACAGAACACAGAGTCGTGGTTAGATGTATGATAGTGCTTCATGACAAATTTCAAGGGTGGCAAAAATCTAAAACTTTTAGTCAATCTACTACTACTGGCAGGAGCCACAAGAAAAGCATGAGAAGAAATACAGTTAGCTCATAGGAGCAAACATCAGCCCCCAGGTGACAGTTAACAAAGAAACAGAGGCTTCAATACTACAACCTCAAAGAACTGAATTAAGCCAAAACCCTCAGCTCAGAAGCAGATTCTTCCTCAGATGCTCTAGCAAGGAATACAACTCTGCTGAAACCTATTTCAGCCTTGTGGGACCCTAAGCAGAGGGCCCAATCAAGCCTGCCTCAACTTCTGACCTATAAAAGTGTAACATAAATTCTCATTATTTTAAACAACTAAGTTTGTAATAGTTTGTTATAGCTGCATAAAAAACAAATACAGATTTGGGTACTGGACGCTGGGTGGTGCTATAATAAACATCTAAAAATGCAGAAGTGGATGTTAGAATAATTTGAAGAGCATGATAGGAAAAAAAGAAAAGCCTAGACATAAAAAGTACAGCCTTTAAAAACTGTCAAGTGCAGGTTCAGAAGGTACCAAGGAACATTATAGAGAAGACCTAACTTGCCTTAGCAAACAGGTAAATCATCCCAAACAAATTGTGGGAAGAAACAAATTTCATGGCAAGTGATGGTGCATGCCTGTAATTTTAGCTCTTTGGGAGGCCAACCCAAGAGGGGTTGTCTCAGACAGATTGGTAGACCTCACTACTACCTAGTGAAGTGAACATCGGTGACAATCAAGAGAGACCCATGGAATTCTTGAGAAATTTTGTATCAGCAGAAACACTGTCAGATTGGACTGAGAAATAAAGAGTAAAGAATAAGAGAAGGTTGTCAGATTCCCAAATCCTATTGAGAAAACAGACTGATAAACTACTCAGCTGCACATATGGGCTACTTTCTATGAGAAGGCAGGGAAGAAATGGAAAGCAGAGACAAAAATCCAGAGGGAGAACCGAGGCCTGAGTGGTGGAGCCAAGAGCTGCACAGGGCTAAGTTTTTGTTGTTGTTGTTTTTACAGTAGCCTTTTCTTTTTAATACCTGTTATGTCATGAGTTCATAGAGAAAAGGTTCCAGAAGCTCCTTTCATTGAATGTGACAAAGCTTACTATGCCTATTATGCCATGAATCCATGGGGAATAGGTTCCAGCACCTTAGGCTCCTGCTCAACTGGTTCTCTTGGTTCTCCTGTGTGCTACACTGTATGCCTATTACACCATGAATTCATGGAGAATAAATAGGTTCCGGCACCTAATATCACGGTTCCATTGATTCTCTTGGTTCTCCTGTGTGCTATGCTGTATGTCTATTATGCCATGAATTCACAGGGAATGGGTTCTGGAGCTCAGGCTTCTTTCCACTGTGCTTCTCTGGGTTGGAGCAGACTGGTGCTTCCATTGAACCCAGGTACCTTTCTCTTTGGCTTCCTTCTTTTTCTGATCATTTTCCTTCACACATTTTAGGCAGCTATTTTGGCTCTTAGGGGGCTTAATATGTTCAATATGAACATTAATCCTTTTGGCAAAAATCTTGCCTTTAACTTGTTTGTTTACAACAATGCAGCATGCTGGGTAACACTGTAGACTCTTCCAGTTTTGCCGCAGTCACATTTGTGTGGCAAGCCTTTTTGAACAGTACCCATTCCTTTGTTGTCTACACTATCACCTTTCTTACAGATTCACATATTGTGGCCAAAGGAACATCTCCATGTTTTGCAAAAGGTCTAGAGAATGTATTGGGCGCCACTCCTCTTTCCCTTTGTGTTTGTCGTTTTGGTGAATTCCTGAAAGCTGGTGTCTCTGGCCGAAAGCTGCACAGGTCTAAGTTTGAAGATGGTCTTTTAAAGTTGATGTCACTATGCATAATATGCATTGCACACATAGTATATACGAAAAGATTGTTTAAAAATGTAGAGTACCCATGTCTCCAATCTGGCAAGATGTCAATGACAGCAGTAAAGTAGAATATGTAACATGGAAAAAATAGTATTTATAAGATTATATTAAAACTTGAAGTAAGATAGCAAAAACATTCTTAAACTCTAAAGTTCTTCATAAATATTTATTGCTGGTCAATTCTGATAAGGGTGAAAGATATGTCATACTTAGAAAAAAAGTTTACATTGTATATTTGAAAAAAAATTAAAATAGCCTTTCCTTAATGTCTTAAGCTAATCTGCATCTTTAAGAAGTGTACTTCCATTAAATCACTTAATATTCACTGTTCTAAGACACTATGCTACTACACTTTTCAAGGTAAAGACTTTTAGGGCCCAACATATGCAAAACAAAATGACATGCAGATTTTTTTGAAGAAATAATTAGCATTTGGTTTCACATTAGCATGAAAACTTAGGTAACTGAGGAATGTGGAAAATTCACTCCTATCTTATGTAAATCAGTATTAAATTTTAGGAAAAATATTGCTAAAGAACAACAAACATAACATTGGAAACATCAGAAAGTTTCTAATCATAAGGAAGCACTTAGATATCATTTGGTTGAACTACAATTAAGCTCCAACAGAGTCTGTGGTCATATTAGGTAAACCAACTAATTGGAACAGAATGTAGAAACTCTTCAAAATAGGCAGATATATTCATAGACCAACAAATAACTGTCTCCCACAGAGCCAAGAAAATGTTTCCCCCAAGTATACAAAGTCTGTTGTCTTAAGCTCAGTAGCACAAAATCTTATGAATATGACTAACTTTTCATGAAACCAGAGATCCATTCAAGCAATCACTATCCATAGCACCTATAACCTTACAAAATGTAGTTCTTAAAGAATAAGACTGGAAATCAGAATGAGTCCTTACTCTATGTTCTGCAGAATGGATTGTATGTTTAATTAGAGATGAAAACAACAGGAATCTCCTTGTACATTTCCATCAGAGCTCTTGGGTAACCACATATATTGTCAGTGAGCAGTAACATTTTGAGTGTAATCTTTTCTCCTGAGAAGTAGGTTTCAAAATTGGGCTTAAAATGTTTAGTAAACCATGTTGCAAACAGATGTGCTGTCATTCAGGCTTTGGTGTCCCACTGATAGAGCACAGGCAGAGTAGATTTAGCATAATTTTTGAAGGCCATCAGATTTCCGAAATGGTAAATAAGCACTGGCTTCAACATAAAGGCACCAGATACATTAGCCCTTACCAACAGAGTCATCCTGTCCCTTGAAGCTTTGAAGCCAGGCATTGATGTCTCTGTAGGTATGAAAGTTGTAGATGGCATTTTCTTCCAATAAAAGGCTGTTTTGTCTACATTGAAAATCTATTATTTAGCATGGCCATCATCATCAGTGATCCTAGTTAGTAGAGATCTTCTGGATAACTTGCCGCTTCACCTTACCCTTTAATGTTATGGAATTGGCTTCTTTACTTAAACCTTAGGAACTTCTGCTATCTTCCAACTTTTCTTCTGCAGCTGCCTCACCTCTCTCAGGCTTCATAGAATTAAAGAGTCAGGGCCTTGCTCTGGATTAGGCTTTGGCTTCAGGATATGCTGTGGCTGGTTTACACTTCTATTAAGACCACTAATACTTTCTTCATATCAGCAATAGGCTATTTCCCTTTCTTATCATTTGTGTGTTCACTGGAGTAGCACTTTTAATTTCCTTCAAGAACTTTTCCATTGCATTCACGGTTCGGCTAACTGACGCAAGAGGCCTCCCTTTCTGCCTATTTTGGTATTTGACATGCTTTTCTCATTAAGCTCCATTATTTCTAGCTTTGATTTAGAGTGAGAGATGACACTTTAAATCACGTGAGAAAAGCCATTGTATTGTTATTAATTGGCCTGGGTTACCAGGACTAGAGAGGCCTGAGGAGAGGAAGAGAGACAGAGGAAATGCTTGGTCAGTGAAGCAGTCAGAACATAACACAGCTTGTATCACTTAGGTTTGCCATCTTACAAGGTGATTTGTTGTGCCCCGAAATAGTTACAGTAGTAACACTGACAGATACAATCATAATGAAAATGTGTAAAATGTTGTGGGAATTATCAAAATGTGACAGAGACAGAAACTGGTAGAAAAATGGTGCTGACAGACTTGCTTGATGCATTTTTTTTACAAAACTTCAATTTGTAAAACAAATGCAGTATCTTTGAAGTGCAATAAAGTGAAGCATAATAAAATGAAGTATGCCTGTATTAGCTTATGTTTGGGGGCACACAATATGTAAAGATATCATTCTGTGGGATACAGCTGAAAATGAGCAGAGTTTTTATGTTATCGAGGTTAAGTTGGTATAAATTCCAACAGGGGTAGTATAACTTTAGGAAATTAAATGTATTCCCCATGGTAACCTTAAGGAGTAATAGCTATCAAATATGCAAAAAATGAAATGGAAAAGAAATGCAAATTTTTAGTACAAAGTATCAACTAAACATGAAAGAAGATGGTAATGCAGGAAATGAAAGACAAAAAACTACAGGCATATTGAAAACAAATAGCAAACTATCAGAAGTAAGTCCTTTGTTGCTAGTAATTAGTGAAAATGTAAATGAATTTAAACTCTACAATCAAAAGACTGGCTGAATTGATTTAAAAAGGAAAAGCATTACCTAACCAGATGCTGTCTATAGGCAATTCACTTTATTTAAAAAAGGTATTTTTCAGAGATGGAGTTTCACCATGTTGCCCAGGCTGAACTTCAACTCCTGGGCTCAAGTGATCCTCCTGCCTCAGCGTCCTGAGAAACTGGGATTACATGTATACATTACCACGTCTGGCCTCAAGATTCACTTTAGATCCAAAGGTACAAGTAGACTGAAAGGAAAAAGATGGAAAAAAGATGTTCTATTCGAACAGGAACCAGAAGAGAGAAGAGGTGGCTATACTAATATAAGAATAAAAGGATTTAGATCAAAAAAACATAAGAAGGACAACAAGGAAAGGAGACACAGAAGGATATTATATATAGTAAAAGGCTCAATACAGCAAGAAGCTATACCAATTATACACACGCATATCCCTAAAATAGCTCATCAAAAATATAAACCAAAAACAGACAACTGAAGGGACAAATAGTTCCATAATAATCGTTGGAGACTTTAATACCCCACTATCAACATGGACAGAATAACCAGACAGAAAATAAGGAAATAGAGAACTTAAAACATAAACCAACTAGATCTATTGGACAAAATCATAGCGGTAGAAAGTAGAGTTGTGGTTGCCAGGAGGGGGAGGGAGGGAGGAATGAGGAATTACTGTTTAGTAGGTAGAGTTTCCATTTTACAAGATGAAAAACCTTATGGAGATGAATGCTGGTGATGAATATATTTATACTACCCATTATGTAAAATATTAGTAATATAATGGTCAATTTTATATTATGTAAAAATTAGAAAAAAGAGAAAAAATTAAGGCAGTAATAAATAGCATGGTTCTTTCTTTTAATTTATTGGACAAGCTCTAAATGGAATAAAAGTGATACAGGTTGTGTCCTAGTCAACTCAAACTACCAAAACAAAATAGCACAGACTGGGTGTTGTAACCAATAGAAATGTATTTCTCACAATCCAGGAAGGTAAAAGTCTAAGATCAAGGTAAAAGTCTAAGATCAAGGTGACAGTGTGTTTAGTTTCTGGTTAGGGCTCCCTTTCTGGTTTGCAGATGGCCACTTTCTCACTGTATATTGACATGACATGAGAAAGAGAGGTTAGGATTTTAACACATGAATTTGGTGGTAGGAAGAGGGACACAAGTCATTCCATAAAAGTCTATCATTTATTTCATTGAACACTAAAATTTTCACCCCAAATATCAAATAGTAAAGATAGTATAAGGTAATGCTATGGCAATAATAAACATTTAAGCACATCACAAGGACGAAACTATTTTAATTCTATTTTTTGTCCTTAAATTTTTCAACTGACGATGAAATGTTTATATAGGAAATCAGGTTAAAAGCATGAGCTCTGGTTTCAAACACCTGGTTTGGAATCTCCTTTCATTATTTACTACAAATGTAACACTGGGAAAAACCAGTTTTACTATTAAGGCCTCAGTGTCCTTAATCATCTGTATCATCTTAATCATCAGTCATCTCTGCAAAACAGAGATGATTAAAGTATCTCATAGGGGTGTTATGAGTGTCAAGTGAGGTAATACTACAGAAATCAGTCTGGTACCTAATACGGTAACTCCTCTATTAATGTCACTTGTGCTCACAGGAGACAGGGAAGACTTTCTTTACATTTAGAAATAACAAGCAGTATCCTGGATAGTCTTCTACAACCAAAGGGAAGTGGGACAGAACAGGTAATAAAATCAATTGAGCAACTTCAAGTTGCCAGGCTTTTTGCCAGGTAGTTTATGTATATCATCTCATTCCCTGAAGGAGCCTTAGGAGGTAAGAATGATTATTTCCACTTTTACAGGTGGAGAAACTGATGTTCAGTAAAGTTAAGTCACTCAGAGTCACCTACCTGACATTGGGATATATTTTAAACCACATTCCATTTAGGGAGGCTCCCAAATTATTTAATTGGCATACACCTGACAACGCTTTCATCAACCATCAGTTTGTATCTCACGCTTGTACCCCACTCAATGTCTCCTCACTGAGAGGCTCTGGAACCCACTGTGGGCACAATGTTACCAACTCTCAGATGCCTGTTACTTTGTAGAGCCAAACCCTGGGCTTTCTGTGGCTCAGTGAGTAGGGCGCCGGCCCCATATGCCGAGGGTAGCGGGTTCAAACCCTGCCCCGGCCAAACTGCAACAAAAAAATAGCTGGGCATTGTGGCGGGCGCCTGTAGTCCCAGCTGCTCAGGAGGCTGAGGCAAGAGAATCGCGTGAGCCCAAGAGTTAGAGGTTGCTGTGAGCCGTGTGACGCCATGGCACTCTACCCAAGGGCGATACAGTGAGATGCTGTCTCTACAAAAAACAAAACAAAAAAAAAGTGGTTGGAAGTAGCAGCCAGGACTATAGAAAGGCTCTGAGTCATCTCTAGATGTCTACTTTCTACTGGTTCACAACTTTGTGACAGACACAAGGCTGTGAATTATGGCTTCCTTTTCACTAAACCTTTCCACTCCTTGCTCAGCCTATTCTCCATCTCAGGTCATTGTCATTGTGAGTAATTTCCATCCTGATTCTGGCACTCTGGACTCTACTCTCGAGGAACTGATCTTTGCTCCAGAAAGCAAAGGATACCCAGGCCCTGGCAGCAAGCTCTGATGCCACTGCCCTTTGCTGCCCTCTGCTGACCACAACTGGAAATAAGCTTAATTTTGCAGACACTTGAGGATGTGCCAAAAAGCTAAGTAAAATAAATAATATTTTGATGTAATACTGTAAAATGCCAAAATAATTATAAAATATGATAAAATATTTAAATAAACATTAAAATAGTATCCCTAGCTTATATGTACACAGGCCATGTTGTCCTTTTTCTTTGTCATTAAAAGGAGAGTGCTAATATTATAGTGGAAAATCATGCTGCTAATACTGATCAAAATTTTCTGCCATTTATATAGATGGGGAGAAGAGCTCACAAAATTTGGACGACACCAACAGCAAAACTGAGAACTCTAAGTGGAACACATGTAACAGCTTAGCTCACACTGAAGAAAATAGATAATTACAAGAACAGAAAAAAATTGGTCTTTTGAAAAATATTAACACATTCAGAGTCAAGAAGAAAAAGCAGTAGCTATGAATAAAAAATAACCAAAGATTTTTAATTTATTGTGTTTAATTTCCGAGAAATTCAAGATTTATCATTGGCCAAAGGAAGGTTCAAAATTGAGTTTAAAGGGGGCGGAGACAAGATGGCTGACTGAAGCCAGCTTTTCACAGACACTCCCGTCCAGAAGGAGAGTTAAAGGACAGAAATTCAGCAAGTAACCTGGTGGATTAGAGCTGCACCAAGAGAGAAGGTTGAAGAACACACATCAACCCCGCTGAGGCGAGCTGTGACCCCAAGGATACAAACAAAATGGACGAAATCCATCACCAAGAGGATGGGAGTCCCCTCCCCCATGAGAACGGTTCGGAGTGCCCCACAAACAAACGAGCAGAGTTCAAAGGTCCTCCCACTATACTCCACGGGAGAGACCCTCTAAAAACTGGACCTACCTCCCCTACTAGGGCACCACGGCGTTTTCCTGCCAGGCATAAAACTGTATAAAACTGTATATATTCTCTACCTGCAGCTCTGAGCTCCCAGCACTCCCCTCCACTCACACTCTGAGGTCTGGAGGCCTGTCCCGCAGGAGTCCAGATTCTTGGGTGATTTCTCGAGGGGTGTGGACAGGGCCTAAACTGCAGCTGGTCAGTGCTGACTCTGCAGCACGGGAGTGAGGAGAGGACAATCGGCTGAGAGGGAACCACACCGGAGCGGCGGTGCCCCTGAGACAAAGAGCAGCAGCTGTCTTTTGTCAACAATAGGGCTCACTCCCGGATATTCGGAAGCCACACCTCCTGTCTCCCTGGGCAACCAGAGGAGGCTGGGCATCCACTCAGGTGGCAACCACCAGGGAATAGATCTGGTACGGAAATGCAGGTCCCATGAGTAAAGGGTTTGCCTGAGGCGGTACCAGCCTGGGTGGAGCGCGGTGACTAGAAACGCACATGTACAGCTGGGATTTTCCAGGGCAGAGCTGACCCAGAGGACCGCTTTACTGAGCCTAAGACACACCTGGCCCTCAAGGGATCATCAGCCAATAGACAAAGAAAGACAGGAGGCTAGAACTAACAGGTAATCAAATACGAACCTGCAGAAGCAAAGACAGGGCCTGAGGCGCAGGCTCTGGGAACTCAAAACAGCTTCTTTTCTGTAGGGGAATTTAGCAGGGACAGAAACAAATTCCCGCAAAGTTGTTCTGTCCTGTTCTGTCAGTAACATCAATCAGGGGCAGGGCTGGAACTGAGTGAACACACCCCAGCCTCCATCAAGCACCCGAGGTTGTCAGGCTTCACTTGCCCCTGCTAGATAGAGGCAGAGCGCAGTGGCCTGGCTGAGCAGAAATAGATATCCTTGTGATTCAGGCAGGTGCAAACCCCTGGAGTATCTGTACAATACGGGCAACTGGGTCAAAGCCCTGCGGGACTATCAGTGACTGGGTATGACAGAGGTACAAGGTGGGGAAGGAGGCATAAACCTTCCCAGACTGATCAATTTGCTGGGTGGATCCTCCTGACTCCACGGAGCACTGGAGCAAGCCATATCTGAATAGTCACCAGATCCCTGTGATCCAGTTGCCAGAGACCTTTTAAACTCGTCCACCTGAGACAGGTGTTAAGTGAGACAACTGATTTGGACCTTTTGAACTGAGACAATCACCCAAGGACTATTCAGGTGGTGCCCTGGGTGTGTGCTTGTAGGAAGGTTTGATTTTCCTTTTCCAATTGCTGCCTGTCGGGGGCAGGGTGACTTAATTACTGGTATTTCTCCACAGCTGAGCCTTCAACCCAGAGTAACTGTTTCACTAGGGTTGAGCAGAGACCAGCTGAAAACAAGACAGAATCACTTAGCCCCACCACACCAAACAGGTCCCCAGTTTCTCAGGCCATAGCACTGTACGGGTCCTTGACAAAGCTCCAGGGGAAAAATCAAACGGTGTAAAACAATCATGGGGCGGAATCAGCAGAAAAACTCTGGTAACATAATAACCAGAATAGATCAACCCCCATAAGGAAAGATATGTCAGATGTAACTGAAGATCCCATTCATAAACAGCTGGCCAAGATGTCAAAAACTGAATCCAGAAATTGGATTGCAAACAAGATTAATAAAATGGAGGAAACTTTGGAATTAGAAATTTGAGCAGCAATTCAAAAGTCGGAATTAGAAATTCGAGGAGAAATTCAAAAGTTTTCTCAAATTTCACGAATTTAAAGACAAAACCACCAAAGATTTTGACACACTGAAGCAAGAATTTGCAGCCCTCAAAGATCTGAAAAATACAGTAGAATCCTTCAGTAACAGACTGGACCAAGCAGAAGAAAGGATTTCTGACATTGAAGACAAAGCCTTTGAACACTCCCAAACTCTCAAAGAGGAAGAGAAATGGAGAGCAAAAACGGATCATTCTTTCAGAGAGCTCTGGGATAATTCAAAGAATGCTAATATCCGCCTCACTGGAATCCCTGAAAGTGATGAAGTGGCCTCGCCAGGCACAGAGGCCCTTCTCCATGAAATTATGAAAGAGAATTATCCAGACATGCCAAGAGATTCTGAAATTCAGACAGCAGACATTTTTAGAACCCCGGCACAACTCAATCCCATTAAGACATCCCCCAGGTATATCATAATTAACTTCACTAAAGTGAATATGAAGGAGAAAATTCTGAAAGCAGCCAGTTGTAAGAAATCCATTACCTACAAAGGGAAGAATATTAGAACGACTGCAGATCTCTCTGCTGAAACTTTTCAAGCCAGAAGAGGGTGGTCGTCGAATTTTAATCTCCTAAAGCAAAATAACTTTCAACCTCGGATCCTGTATCCAGCTAAACTGAGTTTCATTTATGATGGAGAAATTAAATACTTTAATGACATTCATATGATGAAGAAATATGCCATAACCAAACCAGCTCTTCAGGATATTCTCAGACCTATCCTCCATAATGACCAGCCCAATCCTCTACCACAAAAGTAAACTCACTCAGAAACTTTTGATCAAATTCCAACTTCCACAGTGGCAAAAGAATTAAAAATGTCCACTGGACTTTCGAAAAACTCCATATGGTTTGAACCGTCCTCTAAAGAGGCACAGGTTAGCTGACTGGATTACAAAAACTCAGGCCAGGTATTTGCTGCATACAAGACTCACATCTTACCTTAAAAGACAACTATAGACTCAGGGTGAAAGGATGTTCATCCATATTTCAGGCAAATTGTAATCAGAAAAAAGCAGGTGTTGCAATTCTATTTGCAGATACAATAGGCTTTAAACTAACAAAAGTAAGGAAGGATAAGAATGGTCACTTCATATTTGTTAAGGGTAATACTCAATATGATGAGATTTCAATTATTAATATCCATGCGCCCAACCAGAATGCACTTCAATTAATAAGAGAAACTCTTAACAGACATGAGCAACTTGACTTCCTCCGGCTCCATAATAGTCGGAGATTTCAACACTCCTTTGGCAGTGTTGGATCAGTCCTTCAATAAGAAGCTAAGGAAAGAAATTTTAGATTGAAACCTAACCATCCAACATTTGGATTTAGCAGACATCTACAGAACATTTTATCCCAACAAAATTGAACACACATACTTCACATCAGCCCACGGAACATACTCCAAAATTGATCACATCTTAGGTCACAAGTCTAACCTCAGTAAATTTAAAGGAAAAGAAATTATTCCTTGCATCTTCTTGGACCACCATGGAATAAAACTTGACATGAGAAAAACAGGAATCTGCATACTCATACAAAAACATGGAAGTTAAATAACCTTATGCTGAACGATAGCTGGGTCAGAGATGAGATTAAGAAGGAAAGTCAGTAGGGCGCCGGCCCCATATACCGAGGGTGACGGGTTCAAACCCAGCCCCGGCCAAACTGCAACCAAAAAATAGCCGGGCGTTGTGGCGGGTGCCTGTAGTCTCAGCTACTCAGGAGGCTGAGGCAAGAGAATCGCTTAAGCCCAGGAGTTGGAGGTTGCTGTGAGCTGTGTGAGGCCACAGCACTCTACCGAGGGCCATAAAATGAGACTGTGTCTCTACAAAAAAAAAAAAAAAAAAAAGGAAGGAAACTGCCAAATTTTTGGAACAAAGTGACAATGAAGACACAAATTATCAAAACCTCTGGGATACCTCAAAGGCAGTCCTAAGAGGGAAATTTATAGCACTGCAAGCCTTCCTCAAGAGCATGGAAACAAAGGAACTTAACAACTCAATGGGACATCTCAAGCAACTGGAAAAGGAAGAACATTTCAATCCCAAACCAAGTAGAAGAAAAGAAACAAAATTAGAGCAGAATTAAATGAAATAAAAAACAAAAGAATTATACAACAGATCAATAAATCAAAAAGTTGGTTTTTTGAAAAGGTCAATAAAATAGATAAACCTTTGGCTAACCTAACCGGAAAAGAAGAGTAAAATCTCTAATCTCATCGATCAGAAACGACAAAGACAAAATAACAACAGACTCCTCAGAAATTCAAAAAATCCTTAATGAATACTACAAGAAACTTTATTCTCAGAAATATGAAAATCTGAAGGAAATTGACCAATACTTGGAAGCATGTCACCTTCCAAGTCTTAGCCAGAATCAAGTGGAAATGTTGAACAGGCCAATATCAAGTTATGAAATAGCATCAACCATACAAAACCTCCCTAAAAAGAAAAGCCCGGGACCAGGTGGCTTCACATCAGAATTCTACCAAACCTTTAAAGAGGAATTAGTACCTACGTTGCTCAAACTCTTCCAAAAGGTAGAAAAAGAAGGAAGACTACCCAACACATTCTATGAAGCAAACATCACCCTGATCCCCAAACCACGAAAAGACCCAACAAGAAAAGAAAATTATAGACCAATATCACTAATGAATATAGATGCAAAAATATTCAACAAGATCCTAACAAACAGAATCCAGCAACACATCAAACAAATTATACATCATGACGAAGTCGGTTTTATCCCAGGGTCTCAAGGCTGGTTCAATATCCGTAAATCTTTAAGTATAATTCAGCACATAAACAAATTAAAAAACAAAGACCATATGATTCTCTCAATCAATGCAGAAAAAGCTTTTGATAATATCCAGCATCCCCTCATGATCAGAACACTTAAGAAAATTGGTATAGAAGGGACATTTCTTAAACTGATAGAGGCCATCTACAGCAAACCCACAGCCAATATCATATTGAATGAAGTTAAATTGAAATAATTTCCACTCAGATTAGGAACCAGACAAGGCTGCCTATTGTCTCCACTGCTCTTTAACACTGTAATGGAAGTTTTAGCCACCGCAATTAGGGAAGAAAAGGCGATCAAGGGTATCCATATAGGGTCAGAAGAAATCAAACTTCCGCTCTTCACAGATAATATGATTGTATATCTGGAAAACACCAGGGATTCTACTACAAAACAGCAGCATCTCAGGTTACAAAATCAACATTCATAAATCAGTAGCCTTTATATATACCAACAATAGTCAAGCTGAAAAAACAGTTAAGGACTCTATTCCATTCACAGTAGTGCCAAAGAAGATGAAATATTGGGGAGTATAGCTAACAAAGGACGTGAAAGATCTCTATAAAGAGAACTATGAAACTCTTAAGAAAAGAAATAGCTGAAAATGTTAACAAATGGAAAAACATACCATGTTCATGGTTGGGAAGAATCAACATTGTTAAAATGTCCACACTATCCAAAGCAATATACAATTTTAATGCAATCCCTATTAAAGCTCCACTGTCATACTTTAAAAGATCTTGAAAAAATAATACTTATTTTATATGGAATCAGAAAAAGCCTCAAATAGCCAAAACATTACTCAGAAATAAAAACAAAGCAGGAGGAATCACGCTACCAGACCTCAGACTATAGTATAAATCAATAGTGATAAAAATAGCACGGTACTGGCACAAAAACAGAGAAGTAGATGTCTGGAACAGAATAGAGAACCAAGAGATGAATCCAGCTACTTACCATTATTTGATCTTTGACAAGCCAATTAAAAACATTCAGTGGGGAAAAGATTCCCTATTTAACAAATGGTGCTGAGTGAACTGGCTGGCAACCTGTAGAAGACTGAAACTGGACCCAGACCTTTCACCATTAACTAAGATAGACTCTCACTGGATTAACGATTTAAACTTAAGACATGAAACTATAAAAATACTTGTATAGAGTGCAGGGAAAACCCTTGAAGAAATCGGTCTGGGCGAGTATTTTATGAGGACCCCCCTCCGGGCAATTGAAGCAACTTCAAAAATACACTACTGGGACCTAATCAAACTAAAAAGCTTCTGCACAGCCAAGAACACAGTAAGTAAAGCAAGCAAACAGCCATCAGAATCGGAGAAGATATTTGCAGGTTTTGTCTCCGACAAACCAGAATCCACAGTGAACTCAAACGTATAAGCAAGAAAAGAACAAGTGATCCCATTGCAGGCTGGGCAAGGGACTTGAAGAGAAAATTCTCTGAAGAAGACAGGCACACGGCCTACAGACACA
Organism: Nycticebus coucang; assembly: GCF_027406575.1. NCBI lineage: Eukaryota > Metazoa > Chordata > Mammalia > Primates > Lorisidae > Nycticebus > Nycticebus coucang. The sequence goes on from NC_069780.1 coordinate 45,986,115, forward strand.
TGAAAAAATGCTCATCATCTTTAATCATCAGAGAAATGCAAATCAAAACCACTTTGAGATATCATCTAACTCCAGTAAGATTAGCCCATATCACAAAATCCCAAGACCAGAGATGTTGGCGTGGATGTGGAGAAAAGGGAACACTTCTACTCTGCTGGTGGGAATGCAAATTAATACATTTCCTTTTGTAAAGATGTTTGGAGAACACTTAGAGATCTAAAAATAGATCTGCCATTCAATCCTATAATTCCTCTACTAGGCATATACCCAGAAGACCAAAAATCACATCATAACAAAGATATTTGTACCAGAATGTTTATTGCAGCCCAATTCACAATTGCTAAGTCACTGAAAAAGCCCAAGTGCCCATCGATCCACGAATGGATTGATAAATTGTGGTATATGTACACCATGGAATATTATGCAGCCTTAAAGAAAGATGGAGACTTTACCTCTTTCATGTTTACATGGATGGAGCTGGAACATATTCTTCTTAGTAAAGTATCTCAAGAATGGAAGAAAAAGTATCCAATGTACTCAGCACTACCTTGAAACTAATTTATGGCTTTCACATGAAAGCTATAACCCAATTATAACCTAAGAATGAGGGGAAGGGAGAAAGGGAGGGGAGGGAGGGGGGAGGTGGGTGGAGGGAAGGGGATTGGTGGGATTACACCTGCGGTGCATCTTACATGGGTATATGTGAAACTTAGTAAATTTAGAACGTAAATGTCCTAACACAATAAGTAAGAAAATGCCCAGAAGGCTATGTTAACCAGTGTGATGAAAATGTGTCAAACAGTCTATAAAACCAGTGTATGGTGCCCCATGATCGCATTAATGTACACAGCTATGATTTAATAATAAAAAATACAAAGAAAGAAAAAAATTGAGTTTAAAATCAGAGTAACCTGGCTTATTGTACCCTGAATGAATCCCCAACAATAAAAAAAAAATAAAATTAAAAAAAAAAAATTGAGTTTAAAGATTTTTTCAAGGTCTGACCTTGAAACTTGGAACATTTGTCTTTCAATTTTAAAAACACAAATCCCCCTCAATAGGTAGATCCATGTTATTCGGCTTATCAATAAGGAGTCATTTAATAATTGGAATAACATAAATGCCATTTCAATTTGTAGAGTCAACATATAAACAAAACTTGTACCCCTCTAATCTGTTTCATGTTTTTGTAACCCGTATATTAATTTTAGACCATAAAAGTTAAAAGTGAAACAAATATAGAGTTTAACCATATTATTTAAAATTATAGCAGTAACTAAATATGCCTGAAAAAAATTAGGAGTAGGTGGATTAAAAAATCTGAACACAGTTTTTTATCTTTCCATAAATATCTAAAATTGAAAACAGACCAGGAATATTAGCATATGTTTGGAGTATCCTGATAGACTATAAGTAGGGAATGGGGGATCAAAGTTAGATGAAGAATCTATTCTTCATTTGGTATTACCCTGATCTATTTTATTTTTTTTTTTTTACTTCAGCATTACTTTTAGACCATAAAAGTTAAAAGTAAAAACTAAAACAAAAGCAAAACTTTCTGTAGCTGCAGCTCTTGGCACTATTTCTTTCCCCAGCTGCAGCTACTCTCTGTATACTTATGGTCAGACCTCCCGAGACAGGAAGAAATAAAAGCGGGCGGTAGAAAAAGTTTCTGCCCTGGAGTACAGGTTTTCTGGGGTCTTATTTTGTCTGTGCCTGTGTTCTATCTTTTCAGTGGCCCAAACTTTCTGAATACTAACTTTTGGCTACTTTAACCCATTATATCTACAAACTCCTTAAAGTTTTGCTGAACTTTGGGATCCTTTCATTATCACTTGACAAGAGTAATCTTGACTCACTGGACCTTGCTATGATCCTTGTATTTTAATTAATAAAAAAAATCATGACCATGGTCAACTCTTGGTCAGCCTGGACCGGCTTGATTTGCCTAGGTGGGAATGAAAAGTCCATGGAAGAGTGATTATAATTACTATTATCAGAATAAAGAAAATGTTAAATATTATTAAATTAAAATATTGCTGAGAGAGTTAGGGGGGTCATGGTCATTACTCCAATCCTTATGTTTCCATAGAAAAAGAGTGAAAACTTCACTCTCCTAGAAAGAACACACATGGAGGATTAGGGAATAGAGGTTTCTATTTATTTATTTATTTTTACTTTTTTAAAAATTTCAGATTAATGTGAGGGTATAAAAAACTAGGTTATTATGTTTGCCTTTGTTAGGTAGACTCCCTCTTACATTTGTGTCCTGCACCCAAGAGGTATGCCATATACCCTTTACGATGCGCCCATTAAGTGGGAGCACACCAATCCTCCTCCCTCCCCCAACTTAAACTGAATTGAGTTTTTCTCTTATGTGGGCATGTATTAGATTGTTTACTGGCTTCATACTAGTATTGAATACATTGAATACTTGCTTTTCCATTCTTGTGATACTTTACTAAGAAGAATGTGTTTCAGTTCCATCTAGGTTAATACAAAAGATGTAAGCCAGGCATGGTGGCTCTCACTTGTAATCCTAGCTTCTCGGGAGACCAAGGCCGAGGCCAAATTCTAGACTCGCCTGAGTAAAAGTGAGACTTTGTCTCTCAAAAACAGCCAGGTGTTGTGGCAGGTGCTTGTAGTCCTAGTTAGTTGGGAGGCTAAGGCAAGAGGATCACTTGAGCACAAGAGTTTAAAGTTGGTCTAGGCTATGATGCCACAGCATTCTACAGAGGGTGACAAAGAGAGACTCAGTCTCAAAAAGGAAAAAAAAAAAAAAGATGTAAAGTCCCCATCTTTTTTATGGCTGAATAGTATTCAACGGTATACATATACCACAGTTTGTTAATCTATACCTGGGTCGATGGGCATTTAGGTTGTTTCCACGTCTTGGCGATTGAGCTGTGATAAAACAATCTAGTGCAAATGTCCTTATAATAAAATGCTATTTTTTCTTCAAGGTAGATGCCTAGTAATGGAATTATGAGATCGAATGGAAGGTCTATTTTGAGTTTGAGGATTCCCCATACTTCTTTCTAAAGAGGGTACAGTAGTTTGCAGTCCCACCAACAGTGTAAAAGTGTGTCCTTTCTCCCCACATACATGCCAGCTTCTGCAGCTTTGGGATAGAGGTTTTCTTCAAACTAACCAGTTGGCATTGAAGTCCTGAAAGCATGAAGCCCTAGATACAAAGAAATGAAGAAACCAGAACATCTACATTTTCTAAGAACCAATATGTCTCAAATGCAACTCACTGAGAAAGCAGGGAATATATACAGGGAGCTTCCCAGAAGCATCACCACCACCAACAACAAAATCACAAAGAACACACACACATATCAAATGTGTGGAAGCACAACTGTTGGTGGGCAATTTCTGCCCAGTGAATGCAGATTCACTGGTGCAGTTGAATGGCCTTCCATGGGGCTGAAGCCCTGCTGTCCTCAGGGCCTTGTCTACAACGCAGGTATTACTAAGTTTCTATCATAGTTTTTGGCTGGCAACAGCCATTTCAAATGAGATCACACTATTTAATTCTGGAGCCATAATTTCGCTTGCAGTTTCTTCTGTGATTATTGATCCCTTGGAGAGCTAAACTAATTAGAGATCTGAATTAATTTCAAAGAGACTGAAGAAGCGATGTTCATTCCTAAGAAAGACACCTCAGCATACAGCTGAAGTTATAGGAACCCAAGGCCTGGAGTAAGACCCTTTGGCTAAGATTAAGCAAATTCTATAAAATTGAGACTAAAGGAAGTCAGACATTAATTTCTACAGGCTTTTCATTTACAAGAGGATTCAGTTTGGGGAAAAGAAGGAAAACTAGAAGAGTTTCATATTCAAATTTGGAACATTTTTGCATTGTTGATTTGGTCTTTGCATTCATCTGGTGAGCTATTTTGGACAACATAACAGGGCATAATTAGTGATAAGAAATAGAATACGGAATGACTTTTCATCTTAGGGTGCTTCATGGAATTCTGTCTAACTCATGTTGCTAAAGTCTTTTGTGTGCAAAAAGCAAAATACCCATAGTAGTTCCAAAGGGACTTAGTGCAATAGAAAGTGTAGTAGAATGTTTCAATAACAGATTAAAAGAAAAGAATCTCAGAGTCTGAAGACAAACTCAGACTTTTGAAGACAAAAGCTAAATCAATCATTTAAAGAGGCAGAAAAGAAGCCAGTAAAAGTAGAAAAATCTCTTAGAGAATTATGGGATTGCATGCAATGAACATATGAATTATAGGTATCCTGAAGAAGAGACCCAAAGGCATGAAAGCCCCAATGATGGACATCACAGCTGAAAATTTCCCAAGCATCACCAAAGATTCAAACACACTCCTTTTAGATGGCTATCAAACCCTGGTTCACCTCGATCAGGGAGAACATTTCCTAGACACACTGTGATTAATTTGTCCAATTAAAATATGACTGTAGAACAAATGGTCTTAATATATACAGAACATACCACCCCAGTAATACTGAGTATACATTCTTCTCGTAAGCTCACAGGTCATTTTCCAAAACTGACCATATCCTAGTACATAAACCAAACCTCAACAAATTTAAAAAACAGAAATTGCACCTTTTATCTTTTCAGCCACAATTGAATAAAGACAGATAAATGAACAAATGCTTAATGTTCCTAGTCATCCGAGAAATGCAAATCCAAACAACCTTGGGACATCACCTAACCCCAGCAAGAAGAACCCACATCACAAAGTCATAAAGCTACAGAAGCTGGCCTAGGTGTGGAGAGAATGGAACACTGCCACGCCTTTGGTGGGATTGCAAACTAGCACAACCTTTTTCAAAAAAAGGTATGGAGAATCCTCAAAGAGGTAAAAGTATATGTTCCATTTGTAGAAGTAGATCGTCCTTTTATCATGAGGACAGTGGCACTCAATGTTTACAGCAGCTCAATTCACAATTGAAAAGATGTGGAAACAACCCAAGTGGTCATCAATCTATGAACAGATTAATAAGATGTTGATATATCATGGAATTACTATTTAGTCATAAAAAAGATGGAGACTTCACATTTTTTGTATTTACCTGGATGGACTTAAAGAATGTTCTCCTTAGTAAAGTATTTCAAGAATAGAAAAACAAGCACTTGATGTACTTTAAATACAAATTTAAAACTAGTACATGAACTACAAGTCCATATGAGAAAAAAACAGTTAAATTCAATTAGGGGGAGGGAGAAAGTGGGTTTGGCAATCTCCCACCTATCAGGTACAATGTAGGGACATATGGCACACATCTGGGGTGAAGGACTCAACTACAACACAGATGTTACCTAACAAATGCAAACAATTTAGTCTAATCATATGTACTTTTATATTTATTAATCTGGAAAAAATAGTGAAATGAGAGAAGAAAATGTTGATGGAAGAAAATAAAGACAGCCAAATACTCTGTGTTTATAAACACTTAATGGCAGTCTATTACACAAGTGTTTTTTTTTTTTTTTTAATTAATGCAATATTCAAATATTTTGACTTCAAGTTCTCACTTCCCCTACTTCGGGTGAGATTCACATGCTATGCTAGTCTTCTTGCAGCTATGCCTGGGACAGGAGGACCCTCCTTAGTCTCTGAGAGGCAATGAGATATGGTAAAAAGAATATTGCCTTTGGAATTGAGCCTGGGAATGGTTCAGGTCCCTGCAAGTTAGGCAAATTACTTACCCTTCTTGAATCTCAATTCTTATACCTGTAAAATGAGGATAATAATCCTGATAGGATTGTTGTTGGATTAAAATAATGCAAGTAATGAAAGAATTTGATGACTGATCCCCTTCTTGCCCACAAGTTCGAATGAAGATATTCTACGAAGCATTCATTCTCCCTAGATAGGTTTTCCTCATAGTTTTGCTTTATGGCTCCCCTCTGGGACTCAGTGGGCCTTACTAGAGTTGTAAAGTCCTCACATGGATTCCATCTTTCTTCTCTTCTCCCTTCGTAGCCCTGAGCAGAGGTTTTGGGGCTGTTCCTTGCTCCAGAGCACTCCTTATTTAGCACTCAGACTTCCTACATCTGATAGCTTCCCCCATCTCTATGTGTTTCTAAGACCACAGCCTGTGGCTCAATTCTCCCATTTATCCACCAAGTCCAACCTCCATTCACTTAGGAGGAGCAAGGTGCCTGGCATATAGTAGATGATTAATACCCATTAATTTCCTTTCCTAGACTTGGAGGCTGTCTATTATACAGGCTGTTTTTACAGAGCTGTACTAGCTATTATGATTGCGAACACAGTGCTCCAAGAATCGTATTTTAGACATGAAATATCTTGCACATCACAAACTCAGTCTTTAAAACCATTAGCATCTGCACTTGGTCAATGAAACTGCCATTTCAGAAATAAATCTATGTCTATGTCCAGGCATCCACTGAATATGCCCAAATCTAGATAGTTTTTAAAAATGTTTGCAATCTTTCCCATGCATGGAAATGGAGTATGGGTGGTCCAGCTTATACTTGGTGGCCTTTTTCTGCACAGATAAAATTCTAAGACAATAAAGATTTTGATCTGATGTGAGTTCCTTTGTGCAAACAAACTTGCATAGCAAAATAGTGCAGATAAACCTAGATGAAAATGGCCTTTGCACAAATAAATGTAACTATATTATGTTTCTCTGGCATGAAAATAGATCAGATGGCAGAGGACAAAAATAGGTGACATGGTAACATAAACCGACTTGTGTAATCAAGAGGGTCAACGCTGACATTTTTCTCTCTAGACCTTTTCTAATAGTCTTGTTGCTAGGGCTACAATGTTTTTGCCAATTGCAACAGAATTGTCAACTCTAATGAAGATTAAGTAGCTTGCTCAAATAGATTTTTTTTTTAAAATAAGCGTCAGTGAATACTTCTGGCTTTAAAAGTCATCATCATGAAGAATGGAAAGATCTCTAAAGATCTGTTTTTAGAAAATATAACTAATAAAATTTGAAATTTAGTATAGTTTACATTTCAGGGTTATACTCTTTATTGTAGTCACACTGAAGAAAATAACCTGAAATAAGTATTTATAAATTAAGCCAAAAATAAATTCCCTAAAGACTGAGTAACTGAGGTTACTGAATGAACAATTCTTCTGATTAGCTGGAAAATTATATTGCATAATTGTTCATAAATTCACACCTGACTTATTTTTTAGGCAATATAAATAAGGTTTAGGATAAAGCTCTATACTTTGGTTTCTCCCGTTAACTGGTCAAAATCATCTGATAACATACTATCTGAAGAAAGTGTAAATACAAAGTCACCCAATAAGACTTGGTTAAGTTTTGCAAAGTGAAATACTACATAAAAGAAAAACTGCTTTAAACATTCAATTGCTGAAAGGATATAAAAAGTAAGAGAAAAAGGGTGAGGAAATACTACTTTTGATGTGCTTAATGGGGAGTCAGGAGTTTCCTTGGCTGAGGACATAAGAATTAGACCACCTACACTTCAAGAGTATGTACCACCCTAATTAATCCTGCAATTCTATTGTCAGAATAATTAAATTTATGAGAATTAAATAATTCATGAAAAGTGCTTAGCATGTGAAAGATTCTAAGTGCTTTTGACCCCTCATGTATTTATATTTTTGTAGCCAGAAATCTCAATGTTAATTTCCACAAAGAACAGCTGAATATTATGGTCTTTAGATCCTAAATAAATTCATCTTAATCTGAATAGTTATACCATTAGTGACATCTGCTGGAAAATATTATAGTTACAATGCTAAGTATTATATACCCATTCTGCCCTTTCGTGAATAGTATTGAAGAACAATTTTATACAAGTAAATGAAAACAGGTTAAGAAAACGTCTATGAGGATATTCACCTTATTTTTTCAATAACTTGAGTCTATAATCTAATATAGGTTAATGAACATGAGAAACATTAGTGCATTCTATTTTTTCAGTGTGCATGTTATATAGCAAAAAGATGATTTAAAATTGAAGTATAGATACTTTATGCTATTCTTTATTTTCTTTTGGAGAGTCTTACATTTTTGCCCTCACTAGAGTGCTGTACTGTTGTAGCTCACAGCAACCTCAAACTCTTGGGCTCAAATGATTCTCTTGCCTGTTTTTCATTTTTTTTTTTTTAAGTAGAGACGAGGTCTCACCCTTGCTCAGACTGGTTTCAAACTCCTGAGCTCAAGTGATCCATCCATCTTGGCCTCCCAGAGTGCTAGGATTACAGATGTGAGCCACTGTGCTCGGCCTTTTTATGCTATTCTCAGTCTCTTTTTATGTATCATATACCAAAGAATCTCCCTTCCTAAGCTTTCAGATCAAAGTTCACTGTGGGTTGTCCTATGGAGTATCTCAAAGAAATATGGAATTGAGATAAATTGTGAGAGAAAACTAATTTGAGAAACTATTAGTTTGGAGGATGGAGGCAACAAATGATGATGCTTTATAAGTAAGGCTTAAATATTAAAAAATCAAGTGCTCTGAGCTAGGGATTGAATATTTGTGACTAAAAGAGCAAACCGTGACCTACTAGAGTTGGCAAAGTACAACTCTTGAGCCAATCCATCTGGTTTTTGTTATTGGAACAAGGTCATGTTCATTCAAGTATTGTCTATGGCTGCTTTTAAGCTACAACCACCAACTTAAGGCTCTCAAAGCCTGAACTATTTACTAACTGGCCACTTACAGAAAGTCTGTCAACCCCTCCTTCCATCAGACATCCACATGCCCTCCTCACCATCTCCATGGGAGGAATATACTTCCTGGCCCCAATGAAGTTTGACTTGGGAAGGGAGGTTACTTTGGTCAGTGGCATGTTGGAGAAATGTTATACCTCTGCTTAAACTTTCTTGCAAAGGGTTGACTTCTCTGCTGATGCTGGGAGAAGGATCCCAAAGGCCAGGTAGTCCTTTCTGGGCTCAACTGGAACCTGTTTTCATTACCTATGATAAGCAAAACTGAGTCAGTCCAGGCAGGGTTAGAGACCCACCCGACTGTCTTAGAATCTTAGCCTCTTGTTATTTAATGGTATGGAAGCTGGTCAAAATCTTTTTTTTTTTTTTTTTTGAGACAGTCTCACTTTCACCCTGGGTAGAGTGCCATCGTGCCATAGCCCACAACCTTAAACTCTTGGGCTCAGGTGATCTTCTTGCCTCAGCCTCCCAAGTAGCTGGGACTATAGACTTCTACCACAACACCCAGCTAATCTATCTTTAGTAGAGACAGGGTCTCATTCTTGCTCAGACTGGTCTGGAACTCCAGAGCTCAAGCAATCCATCTGCCTCAGCCTTTCAGAGTGTTAGGAATACAGGCGTAAGCCACCAAACCAGGCCATCCAGTTACAATTCTTTCAGCTGTTGGTTTAAATGTCTTCCTCTGAGGATGAGTCTCAAGGTGATTTAAGAGGGTAGGGTAAGTTCATCTGGAGTTATAAACCAAAGCTTTTCCAATTTAGCTTTACCAATAAAACTTGCAGCGTGGCTCCTACTCAAATCCAGAATCCATATTTCTTTATTGATATATAATTAGTCCTTTGCCTTTTATTTTCCTCTCCCTTGTAAGATCTCAAGCTTTAGAAAGGCCAAGAATTGTTCCATTCATTCTGGTACTTGACACACCGTATTTTGCACATTATAGACGCTTGGTATGTCATTTTTGGATGAATATAGATTATGTGCATTTACTTAAGAAAAGTGAAGGCTAAATAAGTTAATACACACAATGAGCTTAGAACAGGGTCTAATTTTTTTTGTTGTTGCAGTTTTTGGTCAGGGCCAGGTTTGAACCTGCCACCTCAGGTATATGGGGCTGGTGCCCTACTCCTTGAGCCACAGGCGCCGCCCAACAGGGTCTAATATTAAGTTTAATAAAATTGACTTATTACAAAATAAGATTTAGAATAGGAATGAGATAAGACTTTTTAGAAGTCTGCCTTAAACTGAGATTGGAAAAATAGGTGAGAACTGAATAGAAATCATATACTTGATAAGAGTATTGATGAAGGCAAAGGAGTAAGTGTGGTATTTTAATATCTAAGAAAAACTAGGTTGACAATAAGCCTAAGAGTATAGAAAGGATCACATCCAACATTAGTTAAACTGAACTAATTCCAAACAATAGGTTATTTTAAGTCTACTGCTACGAGATGAAGGGGGTATAATCAAAGCTTATCCATTAGTACCTCAACTTATTCATTCAACTTTGTAGGCTTAGACCCTATAACCTCAGAGACAAAAGAAATAATTTGCTACTTTCAATCATTCTTTCAATAAACTATCTTAACACCACATAAATATCAAAATATTTTAAGACACACTATATACAAATTAAACTTTATTTCCTCATTTTCATTTAAAGCTTGATTTTATAAAATACAAACCAAAAAATTTTAAGAGTTCTGTATCATAGTAAATTAAACATTAGAAACACCCATGGCTTCATAGGTTCAATTTACATAAATTAAAATAGATGAAAATGTATTCAATATGGAAATTATACAATAAAATAAATGACAAAAGGACCTAATAAAGAAGTAATCTCATTACTTATGAATCATTACTTACTTTTAGGATCTATACCTGAATATTCATTCTTCTTTTGCTATATTTTATATATTTAAATTTCTCCCTACATATGTTGAGTCAAGCCACTTGACCAAAATGTCTGACTTAGGAAAGCACTTAGCTTTACAGCAAGTTTTTCCATCTACAGTTACCACCTTTAAAAAAATTAAATTACAATGCTGACAAAAATTTGCTGGCTCCCTCTGAACACTGTGCAATAAACTACGTCAATCCTATGGTTAAGTCAAATAGGCACTCCCAAAGTGGGACAATTACACATAGTTCAGTAAAGTATAACGGTTTTCCTTATTTAACAATTAACCAATGAAATAAAACATTCAACTATATATAGTTGATCTGGTTTCAGGAAAACCACATTTAAAAATTACATACTATGTGATCTGCCTCATCTCATCCTCAGTCACTGACAGGAATTTTGTAGGCCACCATGCTATTTACTTTGTGGATTGTAGTGGTAAATGAACGAAGACGGACTTCCTCAGAATTGGTAATGAACTGGGGTCCAGACTCTTCCCATTTTTCAGGTACAACCAAATCTTTGTCTGTATAGATCAGCAGATCAAATGAACCTAAATTGGGAATAAGATCATAAAAGTACATTATTTTTCACAATGAAAACTACCCTCCCAGTCTCTCTCATATTTTGTTAACCCATTGTTAAAAAAGATAGTTTAGCCTGGTTTCTAATCACTAATTTATTTTTCTCAATGGAAATTTCTTTTGCTAAAGGAAATATTGTACCTTTCAACTTTGTCTTATGAAAAATTCAAGTTTCTTTTCTTTAATGACAAATTCATTAAAAATAATTGGAGTATATAATCATGTGATAAAATATGAGGTAAATAATCATGATAAATAAGATTGAGAAGACACAATTACAGCCATAGTCTTAATTATACACATACATAGGTGTAGAAAATAAAGACAGTGAAAGAAATTACATCGAAAATTTCAGGAGTGGGTATTGTGAAGTATTTTTTCTTTCCTTTTCAGCATTTGCAAATTTTCTAGACAGAATATACAGTTATCCCCCTTCATCGTGGTTTCACTTTCCACAGTTTCAGTTACCTGTGGTCAAGTCAACACTGGTCTGAAAATATTAAATAGAAAATTCTGGAAATAAACAATTCGCAAATTTTAAATTGTGCAACATTCTGAGTAGCATGATGAAACTTTACGCCATTCCACCAGGAATATGAATCATCCCCTTTTCCAGCATACCCACACTATATATATTGTTTATCACTCACTTAGTACCTGTTCTGTTTTTTGGTTCAACTATTGCAGTTACACAGCAAATGTGTTCAAGTAATCCTTATTTTACTAAAAATGGCCCCAAAGCACAATAGTAGTAGTACTAGCATAGTTATAATTGTTCCATTTTATTATTATTGTTAACTCTTATTGTGTATAATTTATACATTAAACTTTATCACAGATGTAGTATACATGAAAAAAATTAGTACAGGATTCAGTACTATCTATGCCGTCAGGCATTCACTAAGGGTCTCTCTGTGGATAAGTGGAATACTCCTATTACTTTTGCTTTATTATGCTTTTCCCATTTATATTACAAGATATTGATAATTAAGAAAAAAATGTAACAAAGAATAAATGTAATAAAGCAGTAGCTTAATCTTTTCCCCAATAAATTTAAGACAAGAAGATGTGCAATGCTTACAAGAAACTTCCAATAGTGGCAGAAATGTCACTGTAGCTGTGATCTGCCTGATCACTGAACGGATTTCATCCTGGATAGCTTTCTGAGACTTTTCTCTGGGTGCACTGTCAAAAAAGCCAAAATTGATTAATTCACTTTAGGTTTTAATGAGTAAAAGAGTTGCAAAGTTATTCATATGATTAAATACCATCAAAATCAATAAGCAACACATAAAAAAGGAGTTTTAAAATTTATAATAAAACATATAATAATTCAGTCACCATTCTTGAGAACATAAAATTCTCAGATTATATCCTTCAATCAGTTTTTCAGTTGATTGTAAACGATTTTTAATAATCCATCATTTGCTTAAAGTTATTTTTCAAGTTATATTATTATTCAGAACTGCCTTAACTGAAAGTCATTTCAGTTCATAAAACAGTCTGTTTGCTATCTTTCCAGAAAAACAAACCCTAATATGGACTAAACACAAAAAAGGAGCTATTTTTAAAATGTAAGAGTATCCTTTGGATCTATAACCTGGTAGGCACAATACATATCCTTATTATTTATTCTTAACCACCTTTTAGGGTTCATCTTAGTATCAAGTCATCTAGTATCAGACTGACTAGAAAATTTGTCAACCACTTCAAGTCAGGAAAACTTGAGGATCTCTTAAAATAAAAAGCAGTATCTAAAATATTTAATTTGGGTTAAGTATTTTGACCATTTTAGTAATGTCTAAATTTCTAATTTTCTTTTATTGCAAATAACATATTAAGTTGTATATAAAATTGTTTTTATACGCTAAACATTTCCTAAAATAGACCAAAAACTTCAGAAGCAAATTAAATTTCAGTATGAGAAATGGTTCTGAGTTTACAGAAAAGCACGCCAGGACAATGCTAAGCCCTGAAATACAAAGGTGGGCATTTCCCATCCAGGGTGCCCTGAACCTTCAGAAGTGTCTTTGGAAGTTCATGGCATCAAACAAAGTATAGTCATGCTGCCGCTTAAGCTGTGTGAGAGTCTAAAATTATCCCCTACAGTTAAAAGTACCTTTGAACAATTCATTAAATGGTCCACCTAATACACTGCACAGCTTTGTATATACCACCATACTAAAGTTATAAAGTCACTGTACAATAAAGGCAATTATATTAAAAGTATATGATACAGGGTGTCCATAAAGTTCATCTATGATTTACACTGTAAAACCATTTTTTATTTAAAACATAACCGAGAAATAGACTATAATTTATATAAAACTAGTTCAATATAATTGAAACATTTAGTAATGAAAAGTCTTGAAAGAAAATGAAAGTGAAAATAACATAATATCTACTTACCTATCATCTTTTGCAGTCTTGTCACACTCAATATCAAACTGCCATCTTTCAAGGACCTCACCACTTTCAATATTTGAGATAACTACAACCAGTTTCTGAACTGAACACTTGTACAGCCAATCTGCAAGACACAACAAGGCATCTTTTTTGGTCCACTGCATTGTAAAGCAGCTCTTTTCTTAGGTATGTATTACTTCCTATCCTTAGCAAATACATTTCTACCACTGCTACTTTGCATGTCCTCCCACATGCCCCACTAGTAACCTAGCTTCGGTTTTCAAACTCATTTACAGTGAGTACTGAATATATGGTAGCTCCATCCTAATCCAAGGTGATGACAGAGGAAATGGGTATTAATCTAACTATCACACCAATAAATGAGAAATAATTATTGAATGGCTGTTATAAAAAAGATATATGGTGCAATGAAAGCATAAAACAGGAAAATTTGATCCATTCAGGGAGGCCTAGGAAGGTTTGAGTTTAGCTATTTGGATCAACAATACCAAATATGCAAAAGGAACAGGCCTTAAATACTCTAAAGGGAAGAACATATCACCAGAAGACTGAAAGCAGGCCAGTAAAACTGCAATGAAGAAACAAAGAATAAACAGGGTAATGCTGAATAAATAAATAGGAATTTATTTATGCAAAGCCAGGTGGGTAAAATTCTAAAAATTACACTTTAAGACCAGCCTAGTCATCACTGTGTTTGAAGCAGGGCATGATGTAATTAGATTTGGATTTCAAATTAGATTTGGATTTCGGAGATAATCCTAAATTTAGTTTTTATTATGCTTGTAGTATATAGATATAGCTACTGGATACATGGGGTCTGGAATAAGGAAAGATTTGAGTTAGATATAAGTTTGTGGGTTGACTACACAAATGTTAGTAAAGCTATGCACGTGTCAAGGATCACTTACAAAGAAATTATAAAGAGAGAAGAGGGCCTCAGAGTGAGCTTTGAATTAATCTTGGAAACTGGTATAGCATATTCAGGAATCAGCATATTTTTAAAGTGAAGAAATAGCAATCTAGCCAAATTTTGTAAATATTTAAGACTCATGAGATACCAAGCTCTCTGCCACACATTCTTTTTTAAACAACCCTTTAAAATGTAAAAACATTCTTAACTCATGGGTATTATGAAAACAGGCCACCTGTTTGATGTAGCCTGTAGACCTTGTGACCTAGGGCATAGCATATTTCAGTAACTTTTTATTATAATAGCTCTGAAAAGGAAGTGATTACATGGTAATGTGAAGCAGATTTGGGTTAGGTGGTAATTTGTTCTTTTAAAATTGGAAAGAGGAAACCAGTAGGAATAAGTAAATCAAAACAAAGAAGAAAATACAGGAGGGAAGAAATAGGATAAAGACCCTAAAAAGCTAGAGGCCAAGGATGTTGCTTAACATCCTATAATACACAGAAAAGCACACAAACAAAAGAAACATACAAGCTGAAATGTTATACAAACAGAAGAAACATACAATCTGAAATGCTGTACTAGAGAATAAACTCTATATTCCTTTGACTGTCAGGCTTGAAACACAACCTGCACAAATGTTGAGAGATTCCATTCCTGTAGGTAAAATGGCAGGGTAATATTAACAGCTTATTTACAGAATAATGTAGCTTACAAGACAGGCACCAATCTAACAAAGTTTAGATGGTCATCTTCAGAAGGGCATATTAAAACTGAAGTTTAAAAATTTAATTAAAACTGTCAGAATGAAACAAAAATTTGAACAAAAATTCTGAACAAAAATGAATGATTCCTAAATTTAAGAATTCAAAGGAGAACAAGATAGCCACTGTAGAATGGGCAGCCATTTTAGAAGACCAAATGAGAAAACATTTGATCATTTGAAAAATCAGAAAATTGTGAAAGTGAAAACTATTAAGAATTTTAGAAGGGAAGAAAGAAATTGATGGAGAATAAATATTCATCCAACAGGTAATACAGCAACTTCTTGAGGTAAGGGGGGGGGAAATGTTCAGATAGAAAAACCTTACTGACTTACAGACAGAATTTTAAAAAGACAAAATGAAAACAGGTGAAAAAGAAAAGTCTACTAAATGTTGTTATTTTGTTAATTACTTTTTTTTAAGTTTAGTACCTTGGTTGAATTCAGTGTTAATTTCCCTGATCTTAATTTAATAACATTAGACTCCTGTAACTTAGTTACAGAAAATCAGGAATATATAGTGAATATGTTTTCAAATATGTAATAAACACCATCATAATTATATAAAATTGCAATTTGTTCCCTATGGCCATATTAGTGGCAAAAGCCATTTCTAAAGGAATTATTTGATGGAAAACTTTTGTTAAGCCATGCCAGATTCATAACATCAAAATATTCAGGCCACTCAAAATATAGTGAGGAAGGATGAGATTTCTTTCTATGTATATTATTCACTTCCTCCAGGTGAAGAATCACTATATTTGAGATGATAGTGTGTTTTACAATTTTTTGTACAGAGCTGAAAAATGACCATTTAAGATGCTAGGAAATGTAGATCCTAGAAGGTCTGCAAAAGTCAAATTGTTTACAATGATTAAATACCTTTTAGCTGTTCCACCACATTGTTTAGGTATTTTTTGAGCTCAACATCAGTAGTTACAAGCAAAGTGAGTCCATATTTCTGCACTCGAGTAAAAGTTTCAGATGGATATATGCCACGCTGATATAAAATGCTGTTGATGCCAAATGCTGAAAGCAAAAGAAATGTTATAGAGAAGCTGTTACCACTTTTTAACTATAGAAAATAAAATGTATTTAGATGTGGTTATGGTTTCATTAACACTATAGTTGTAAAAGACTACATATTTTTGTGTGTTCTGCTGAAAGCAGAATAGGTACAGACTGGCATTAAAAAAACCTTAAAATCTTGCTGCTAAGTAAAAAAGATACCTGCATTTATGTGGCAATAAAAGAAAAAAAATGCCAAAGTGCATTAATCACTGCCAAATTTCACTTCCGTGTAATTGAAGACCAAATTCAGATTATGTGGTTAGAGGATGTCAAAGACGGCTTTGGCATCCGAGCTGGCACCTGATTGATTAATCCAGTGCCTCAGGCAAGCCTCTCCCTCTCTTTACTCCTCAGAAATCTATTAGAACCTACAGTTAGCCTGGCGGAGAACAGAGCTTCCCCAAGTCTTGCACCCTACCACCAGCCTCAGAATCACCGAAAGCAAGGCCTTGGTAAAAGTACACCCTGTGCCTGACCACAGTCACACTCCGTCCTAAATCTCGGGAAATAGGGGGTGGGAGCATTTGCACTTCTAACGAACGCTCCAGAGAAGCTACACCGCGAGTAGGCCTCAGCAGCACCTAAGCCTCCCGGCTCCACCTTCAGCAGCGCGTCCGGAGGAGGCGCCCGCAGCCGCCTCTTCCCCCGTTACTCATATGGAGCTGGAGGCCCGGGGCCGTGAGGGCTTCCCCAGACCCAGAGGCCAAGCCACTGGCCTGCGGGGCCGCCTGGACTCAGCTCTCCCCCACCCGACCTGCGCGAGGGCTTACAGAAGAACTCGGCAACGATTTCGGCGCTCCCGCGCAGGGTGATGCCCTGCTCCCGGGACAGTTGCAGCGCCATAGCCAGGCACGCGCTTCCAGCCGCCAAACAGCAACCGGAGCAGCACCCTCAGCCGTTCCCCGCCAATCGTTTCAAAAGTAACGACGCAGCACGCCGTCGCACGCAGGCGCGAGGAGCCTCTAAGCCCCGCCCCGCGCGGAGGGGTCCTGCCCTTTGCCTCTGGCGTCCCACGCCTTCCCCGAACGTCAGATTCACGCAGGCGCAGTTGGTGGATGGGCGGGTCGCGCCCTTCCGGGTAGTGACGACTTCGTGGGTATTTGTTGATAGTTGTCTGTGGTCGCGGTGGCAGGAGAAAGGAAGATGTGCGATCCCAGTTCTAGGGGTTGCCGCGTAGCGCTGTGGACTGGGCGACAAGGAGCACAATTTCTGAATCTAAAAGTGTAACGGATACTTTCAAACAGATAACTGTTTGCCAGCCCTGCCTGGAGTTGCCCCAGTGGTCCCTAGCGAGCAGTCTAAACTTCTGCCAGATTCTTTGGGAATTTAAAAACCAACTGCGTGCGCGGCAGCTAAGCCACAGCTTCAGAGGATCTGTTTCTGTGAGAGACCGTGGCTTTGCTGGAGAAATTGGGTTAGATACTGAAGGGACGAGCCGCATCCGCTTTTCTGTCCTTTGTTCACGTCTGTCCTGGGCTTAGGGCCCCTTTCGGTGGCGGGGCACAGTATGGGAAGGCTCGGGGATGCGTCTGGAGGTTGCTTCTGTCCAGCCCGCTCAAGCTTAGGTGGCTGGCCAGCAATAAGGTCACGTTATTTGTAAGGCCCATCAACATTGAAGAATTTTTCAGTGAATTTTGACTCAAATTCAGTAACTTTTCGTGTTAGGGTGACAGATACTAGGGAAATAGTGCACAATTAATGTTCATGTCAATTGTGAAAGGACTATATTCTAAAGCAGCTTGGAATCTTATTGTAAAATGAAGCCTGAAAAACTTTTGATGTTCACCAGACATACTGTTACTTAATTATATGAGAAATAACTGAGTGTGTAACTTATGCTGCTGCATAACCAATTACCATGAATTAGTGGCTTTAAAACAACACTTGTTTATTTTTTCAGTCCTGTAGGTCAGAAGACTGGGTATATCATAGGTGGATGTTCTGCTCTGACTCTGAACCAAAAGTAGGCTCTCATCTGAGGTCTGAGGTCTTGTTTCAAGCTGTGTGGTGATTGGCAATTTCTTCCTGGTTGTTGAAGTGAGGTCTGTGTTAACACCTTGCTAGCTGTTGGCCCCAAACTAGTCTTGTACCTTAGCCAGGTATCCCTTTCAAAGGCCTTTACATGTTTTCCAGTCTCTGACTTTTTAAAAATAATTTTTAAACCCTAAGTCTGTGACATATTTAATCTTTCTTAAATGTTAATGTATTAAGGAAAATTTTTTTGACCCCTTAGACTGTGTAAGGACCTGCTCTTAAGTATTTTCGTTCTTTCTTTTTTTTTTTCTTTTTTTCCAGATGTAACTCCAAACAGGATCCAAAGAGGAGTTTTAAAAATCTCTTCTCTGGGTTTTATGGAGATTTACTCTACCTTTCTGTGTTAGCTTCTTAAAGCACTGCATCAACCTTAAAAGGGCACAGGAAAGGGCGAAGTATTTTCATAGCATTTCCTAGTGCTACTTGAGAGCATTTCTTTCATTGTAAATAATTACATAATAATTATGTAAATAATTATAGAGCTTTCCTGCACCAAAAATAAAATCATATCAAGTTAGATAAATCTGAAAGTTTACTGTCAAACAAAAACTACAGGTCACAATCCAGGAGACTTCAAACCAAGTGGTAAGTAGCTTGCCAAAGAGCAGTTACAGCATAGGTTATAAAATATGAAGAAGGCAGTATTTTGATCTTTTTCATGATTGATATTCATGCATTTATGCATACATTAAGACTTCTTTTGATTTGGGTTTGGGGTTTTTTTTTGGGCAAATAGACCTGTGTAAGTTGTTTTGTTTATAGCCAATTGGCTTAATTTCACTGAATCATACTGACAAAAATGTAAAGCTTATGTTTTGTGTTTGTGACTGGAGATAGTGTTTCAGGAAATCGGGATGATTTAAATTTTGGTTATGTGCTTCTGATCAATTTGCGTTGGGATATAGCTAAACTTTGACCTCCATTTTTAATGTCTGTAAGATCCATGATGGCATTTAGTGGGTTCTTAACAAATGCTATATATTTTTTGAATGAATGAGCATTTGAGTATTTGTCTAGGAGAGCTTTATGGAAGAACCTAAAACATTTTCTAATTAGTAGGTTGGATGGATGAATGAGGTCACTTTTAGGGAACTTTGGGTACCTATCTGAGTTGACTAAACTGGAAGAACCAGGGATTTGTAGGTTTTTCAGATTGAAATAATTAAAGGGGCATTTTTTCCCCTAATATTAATGATGGCAGTCTGGACTGTTTACAGGGCAGTCTAAGGTAATGGTCCTCAAACTTGAGTGTGTAGAAGAATCTGTATTTTTCAAATTCCTAGATTTTAGTCTCCCTTCCCCAAAGCTAGTTCTGTCCAATGTGATAGTAATTAGCCGCAGGTGACAGTTAAGCACTTGAAATATGCTGGTCTGAATGAATAGATGGTGCAAGTGTAAAATATAAGATTTCAAAGATTTAGTATTAAAAAAGAATGTAAGGTGTCACATTAATATGTTTTCTAATTGATTACATATTGAAATTTTATTTTGCATGCATTGCATTAAATATATTATTAAAATAATTTCACTTGTTTCTTTTTAGTTTTTTAATGGAACTACCAAGACATTTAAAATTACTTGTGTATGGTGCCCCATGATCGCATTAATGTACACAGCTATGATTTAATAAAAAAATAAATAAATAAATAAAATAAAATAAAATTACTTATGTGACTCATCTTACATTTCTATTGGACAGTGACTTGTTTTAACTGGCATCCCCAGTGATTCTGATGCAAGTCTTTAGACCACTCTTTGAAAAACAATGGACTATGGTGGATATTTTAGCACAGGGCTGGGAAGTTGAGAGCTTGGATGAAAAAGATGCCAGAGAGGTGGAATAAGAAGGGGTTCATTAGGGAAAGACATTTTGAAACAAGAATTGAGTTGATGGCCGAATATACTGAAAGAAATAAATGGTAGTACAGATAAGCCAAAAGTGCCAAGCCTATAATACCATGTATAATCAACAGGCCCTGGCAGGAAAAGCTGCCCAAACTCTGAGCTTGTTCTGCTTTTATTTATCAGAATAAGACTTGAGATTCTAAGAGCTTTGGAGGGAATTCTTCGCATTAACTTTTTGGAACTTGATTTGGCATGGACTCCATCTTATCAAAACATGCACATTTATCTTTATAGAGTTATTTCTTAAAAACTTTCAGTTACTTGAGTTTTTTCTTCACAATTCAAGGAAATTGTTTTAATGCATATTGTTTAAGGGGAGGCTATTTTGATAAGGAGTCTGTCCAACTAAGACTGTTTTTCAGAAGAAAATTCAGAGTACGTAACCAAACTCATATTAATAAAAGAGGTAACTAGAAGTGTGTCATAAACAAACTTATGTTTCATATTAGGGTGCTAAAAACAGAAATATTCAGTTTCTAAAGCTAGGATCAAAGGAAATTTTAGAATGAAGGTGATAACTAATGATTTAGTTGAACAACCTTATGGATAATGAAACAGGTCCAGAGTGGCTGGATAGTTCATCTAAGGTTCGGTATCTAGTTAGTGGAAGTTTTAGTAGAGAATCTAGGCTGATTTAGTCTTAGAGTAAATTATATATTTTTAAAAACATGATTAAAAATGCTTCTTTTTAAAGTTCATTTTTGAAAAGATTAACAGATTTTAGGCTAAGGGTTTTTACTCAATAATCTGTACACTTGTCCAAAAAATGGCAGTTACATAATGAATTTCGTGTCACTATACCAATAGTGCCAGAAGATGGCACTGTTTACATGTAAAATAATATATTTTAAACTTCTAGTACATGTGTATGTGCCATTCAATATAAAATGAAGGAAAAATGAATTTAGTAGTTTCTAAGGTAGTAATAAATGTGGAATAATTCAGATAAAATGTTGAATCATAATATTAACGTATCACAGAACTGTTATCCTTTAGTATATGTACACACACACATACTGAAAACATAGGTACAGGTTGCCCATCCTTAATCCAAAATCTGAAATACTCTAAAATTAGAAATTTTTGAAGTTCAAAGGAAATGCACATTGGAGCATTTCAGATTTCAGATGCTGAACAGATAAGTACTATTCCTAATTCTGAAAAAATCCAAAATCATAACCACTCCTGATCCCAAACGTTTGGATAAGGGCATACTTATACTATGTGGGAATAGTATATATATGATATAGTATGCATTTAATTTACATCTCCTCACTTGGAAAAAGAAAACATTTTAGATAATAAAAGTACTATTTTCATAGATTTTGAGAGTTTTTCATCAAATTGCCAGTAGTTATTTTATTTTTGAAGCCAACACCTGAAATGGTATATTCTAAATTTGATAAAACAGTAGCAGATACTGTGATCGTTTTAATAAGACATTCACCTACCAAATTTTGAAAAGTCTTTTTGCACATAAGCTATTTAACTATATCAGTTTAGGGAATGTGCTTTATAAAAAATTATTTTTGTCTGAAAACTTAGAGATGTTTGTTACATGATATGCCTATAAATATATCCATATTATTTTCCACTTTGTGTGAAGGACAAGAATTAAATCTGTAATTTTTTACTTTTATTATTTAAGATTTTAATGATATTTGCATTTTTTCATGGGCTTAACAATTAAACTGCATAAGGTAACAGCATTACTGTGTTGATTTTGAATTATATCATCGCTTTATTATGTCAGTGGTAATGTGTAGTCATTTAGTAAATCTTTTCATAGCTTAACAATGGCTACATACCTAAAGGTATAATTTGAATGGTGTGAGATAATAGATTATATTTTCAGACTTAATATACACTATATATACACATTTAAGAAATTGAATATACACTATGTGAAATATATATTGCATAGATCATATGTTATATAGAACGTGTGTGTGAGAAGACTACGTTCTGCTGTCAATTGGATTTGACAGCACAGTACGTATTAAAATATAACTGAAATTCAAAGCAGCTCAGAAAAATTTCTGATATGGAAACTGCCCACACAAAAGTTCTAAGAAGAATTAAGAAGTCATGGCCCTACTAAAATTAATATCATGAAATTTAAGGAGTTGAATGATTTTATAATTACATGTTAAATTTGGTCATTTTATACCTGTAGTACATTTTCAGGTGATTGCTTCTAAACATATTGTATGTGGGATTATTGCTATTATTGCTTAATATGTAAATATAGGTGAATTAGTTCTGCTAATAAAACTAAAATGTTTGAGTAAGTAGAAAAATATTTTTAAGGAGTTCTATACATAAAATAGATTACAAATTTGAGTCTTTCTCAAGTATTTGTCTCAACCATTTTATAAAACATTTTTGAGAAGAAAAAGCTTTCTGAAAACATAAAAGATCACTTTATATTTTTCCTATTTAGATAAACTTGGGCTTTTTCAACTAGAAAAGTTTTCTTAGAACTTGCATTATAGTTATAGCTCATTCAAACAATACAATAGTCAAGCCATATTTATCAGATTAAAAATCAGTCATGCACATTAATTTCATAATTTATGCTGGAGCTTTCAACTTATAAATTGAATGACAGTGATTTTTATTCTTGAATAATGTACATAACCTTTTTATCATCAGTCACCAATGAAAAAGGCTTTCCAAACTCCAGAGGTTTTGGTTTAAAGTTGGAGATCAAGTGGACTCAAAATTAAATGATGTCTTTTCATGATTGCTTAGTCCTAACTCAGTTATAAATACAGATGCTAACTTTTTGCATTGAAATAAATGGCAATTCTCTGTTAAGGTAATTTTTCACATGATCCAGAATACGCCTTTTTAACCTGTGTTAACATCATTAAAATAAAACTTGAAGAAAAAGTTTCATTTAACCGATATACCTCCCAGAGCAGTCTTGCAGACTCTAGTATGAGGAATAATAGACTAGCATTTGTATGTTTTAACATGTATTCGTAAAATTTTGAAGTTTCAATTTAAGATGTGGTTATAAGTTTGTATTATCAAAAGATAATGAGATAGGGGTTTTTTTGGTTTGGAATTTTATATTGACTCATAAATTTTGAATTATCCTAAATAATAAGATTCTTAGTCTCCGTTGCAATATTTAATTCTCAAAAGCAGCCAAAAATACAACCATAACATAGAAGGCAAATATCTTAGGGACTTAGGACATTACTGTTCCTGGGATGCCTGCCTACCTGTCTTACGAAAAAGCTCAGACATGTGGGAAAGGCAGGTCATAAGTCTGCTTGTGCCCCAAGTACACTTGTCTATGCTTGTGGGAGACTGAAACATGGAGGAAGGCTTTGGAAGAACTCTGGATATATGAATGTACTTTTCTCTTCTCTTTCTCAAATATCTTGTCCAAAATAGTGTATCCCTTCAGTAACAGAAGTGTAATGGATAAACCTATATAAGTGTAGGTTATTTATCTCTAAATTATAAACATTTTCCTCATAGTGTTAGGCATTATTTACACACGTACACACAAATTATACATGGTTGTTAGAAATTAAAAACATGAGAACAAATAATTAAAAAATTCTTTTTTATCATTAGAAAACATTTGTATTTTCACATAATGTATTAATATATTAAGACATACGTGCAAATATGCTTCAATACTTTTTAAAATCTTGGTTTCATCATTTTTGAAAGAGTGATATAAATGTCTGATACCTCAGGGGTTTTTTGTACTCCTCTGGGGAGTTTGTGTTTTTTGGCCATCATTGCTAAAAACAGATACATCATAAAGATACGAAGATCCAATTTGGAGAAAGTGCACTGTTGACTTATTTCTTTTTATTTACCTGTATTAGCAATTATGCCAAGTTTTGTTGAAGAGGGAATATTAAATTTTAATTTTACTTGTTCCAATTAGGTGTTCTTACAAGCTAATTAAAAGGTGATCTATGAGATTTTTATAATTTTAACAAAAGGTCTAAAAGCAAGAGTTTAAGCAGTTTTTGTGACCCAATTGTTAAAAATATCAAAGCACAATACATTTTATTAGTTGAGAATTAATTTAACAAATTGTTGCTACCTTTTAATTAGTTTTGGAACTAATTTGTAATTTAGAAAAATTATAAATAGTTTAGAGAAATCTGTGTCCAAATTTTTCTTTTTCTTTTGTTTTTGGAGACAGAGTTTCACTTGTCGCCCTTTGGTAGAGTGCTCTGGCATCATAGCTCACAGCCACCTCAAACTCTTTGGCTCAAGTGATTCTCTTGCCTCAGCTGCCAAGTAGCAGGGACTACCAGGCACCTGCCACTATTTTTAGAGACAAGGCTATTTTTAGCAACAAGGTCTCCAACCTGTGAGCTCAGGCAATCCACTGCTTCGGCCTCCTGTGTCCAA
This sequence comes from Nycticebus coucang, assembly GCF_027406575.1. NCBI lineage: Eukaryota > Metazoa > Chordata > Mammalia > Primates > Lorisidae > Nycticebus > Nycticebus coucang. The sequence continues at coordinate 46,010,783 of NC_069780.1, forward strand.
ATTTTTCCCTTGTGCAGATGGGAAGTTTGTCTTTGCTCAGTGAGTAGGGTGCCAGCCCCATATACCGAGGGTGGTGGGTTCAAACCCAGCCCCGGCTGAACTGCAACCAAAAAATAGCTGGGTGTTGTGTCAGGCGCTGTAGTCCCAGCTACTCGGGAGGCTGAGGCAGGAGAATCGCTTGAGCCCAGGAGTTGGAGGTTGCTGTGAGCTGTATGATGCCATGGCACTCTACTGAGGGCGATAAAGTGAAACTCAGTCTCCACAAAAAAAAAAAAAAGAACTAGTTAACTCAAACATGCTCTCCCAGTAGCATGAGTGACTTTTGAAAACCATTTACTTGCTCATTAATTTTAGGAGTCACCTTTTCTTTGAAAAACGGAATGAAGAAGTGTTGATTTTTCTGACATGGCTAGATAGCACAGTATTGCAAAGAGATAGGACCAATAAGTCTGGAAAAGTTGACCTTTATTACTTCACGATCATGACCCATGACATTCTGACATGCAGACTGAGTATGCAATATCAGTCTATTTTTTAAATTTTAGTAAAGATTATCTTATTATTATTATTATTATTTGCAGTTTTGGCCAGGGCTGAACACATCATCCCCAGTAAATGGGGCTGGCGCCCTACTCCTTGAGCCACAGGCGTGGCCCAGCTTACCTTATTTTTTTTTAGTTTAAAGATAATGTAAGTAGAAAAGTTGTAATATTCTTTCTGGTACCCCAAAGGATTATCTTGTGTGCCTGTTTGAGGTCTGACAATTAAGTTCATGAAATCATCCTAGAAAAAGCACCACACACCTTATTGGTGAATATCACTATCGTTACCTTCAAAGTACTGTTTTGGGAAACTATGTACCAATGTCAACTTCTAGTCCATCCTTCAAAGCAGTATTGAACTATTTTCTGGAATGACTATCAGAGCTGTCACTGTACAAAGAGCTCACCCATGAACAAAAGCAAAGAAGAGTTGAAGTTTGCCAAGACTTTCTGGAGAGGCTAGACAATGTTTGGGGCCAGTTATTACTGATGATGAAACATGGGTGTGCCAATACAACCCTGAAACACAGCGTCAAATTGCACAATGGAAGTCAACCAATTCTCCAGATCCGAAAAGTCCTGTCAGTCCAAATCAAGCATCAAAATGATATTGCTAACCTTTTTTTTTTTTTTTAATATTAGAGGGGTCATTCATTAGAATTTGTACCAACTGGACAAACAGTTAACCAACTTTACTATTTGGAAGTGCTGAAAAGGCTGTGTAAAAAAGATGAAAATAAACTGAACATTTTGCTAACAGCTCATGGCTCTTGATGACAGTGGCACCATCTGTGTAAACAAATAACTGTGTTAGAACACCCTACTCACCTGATCTGGCTCCCATTGACTTTTTTCTTTCCCCAAAGATAAAATATTGGAAGCAAGACGTTTTGATGACATTCAGTACATCAAGGGTCATGTGACCACAGCTCTGATGGCCATTTCAGAAAAAGAGTTCCAAAATTGCTTTAAAGATTGGGGTAGGAGCTGGCATTGGTGCAGAGCTTCCCCAAAGTAGTACTTCAAAGATGACCATAGTGATAATTCAGCAATGAGGTATTACTTTTTCTAGGATGAGTTTGCAAGCTTAATTATTAGACCTTGTATTCCACTTTGGAAGCCATTAATTTGAAGAATGTATACAGAAGTGAGGCACCCTCTGTTGGGAATGGTAATGTTCCTTGCTTATCCCCTCCCCCAGGTGAAGGTATAATTAGGATGGCTGACCTGCTTCCCCATGTGGAAATCTCAGCTATCATTCTTTATGCTGGACTCTCCCAAAGCTTGCTGTGAGGCAGATACATTCTTTCTCATTGGGAAGGAATACTTCACACTTTTGAACCCTACATATTTACCACTTAAATATGCTCAAGACAAGAATAAAGCTCTTTTAGGAGTTTCATTAAAGTCTTATGTGATGAAATTCTACTGGATCTTATGAAAAAGAACTTTACTGTTGGTGGCATAAAGGTGGATATCATGGTGCTATTAAAGAAGCAAGAATCTCCAAGCAGTCTACCAATAGTAGAGTCCCCAGCCAGATATGGCACAAAAGGATGTCACCCTAGCATGTCTAGAGAGACCTTTTAGAACAGACTATCTGGACAATTTAAGAATTATATATGTATATTTTCCTCACCTGTAAAATAGGGTAACAATAGTCCTTGCCACATAAAATTTTTGTAAGTATTACATTATCTAATTCAAATGAAGCTTTAGCTTAATGCTAATATTCCTGTGGTGGTTGTTAGTTGTTGTTGTTACTTAGATGGCTTTTCACTCACTAGTCCATGCATCTTTCCTGGGTTCGGTGCATGGTTAGTGTAGGACAGTGATTTTCAACAGTGCCATGAGAGGACATTAATTTTAAAGATCATTAATTATTTTTGAAAGAATTTCAAAGCACAGTAAATATATTCTATTTTTTACTCTCGCTCTCTCTTTTTTGTTTTGATCAACATAATTTAAGGGTGCCACAGAAGTTGAACTATAGGTTCAAGTGTGCTGTGTGATAAAAAGAAAAGGTTAAAAAACACTGGTTTAAGATAACAAAAGGGGCCTTAGATAACGCAAATTAAGTCAGATGGGGACAACCACTCTCTTGCTGTCATGACAGAAAATATAATGATGATAGCTAGCATTTATTGAGCACATACTTATCTGCCAGGCACTCACCTTTATGCTTTACAGGAATTCACAACCTCATGAGTTAAATATTACCTGGATTTTATAGCTGAGGAAACTGAGTTACAAAAAGAAGCTGAATAATTTACCCAAGTTAACCCATCTAGGAGAACTGAAGTGAAATCCAAATAACCTAGATGATAGCAAAATACGAATCCTGAAAGGTAGAAGGTCTGACTATATTTAGATAGATAATCTACCTAAGGCAAACTATAGTGGGTCCTTATAACCCATCTTTTTTCCATCTTGGATGTGAAATTCATGAAACCCATCCTGCAATTCAATCCAGTGGAACTGAAAGGCTGAAAAATCAGAGTTGGAGCAAGGAATCGAAGCCAAAAGTAGAAGAAGAGAAACAAGAGGTGGGGTCCCGGGTAAAATGTTGGCTCTTCTGGCGAAGAGTTGGCAGCCAAAAGGGCACCTTGACTAGAGCTGCAACAGCAGAATTTTTTTTTTTTTAATTTGGTGCATTAAACAAATGTTCTGGCTGAGGACTGGAAGGGTAGTTGAAATCTAACCTCCTGTTTGATTTACCAACTCTATTGATGGTTCTGGCAAAAGAAAATAAGAACGTTTAGTACAGTAGGAATGTATAAAGGTGACAAATTTAAAGGGTATATTGAAAATGTGTTCAGGTGTGTTAGGTGAACTCTGAAGATTAATCTGGATTCTTTGGGATCATAATGGTGATGATAAGTTTGTGGCATTGGATTAGTTTTCCTTCAAGTGGTTTTAGGCCAGGAGAAGAAAAGATCCAGGGAGGGGATTTGGAGGCAATAACAAAATGACACATGGAGAAAGAAGAGGCAGGGAAGAAAACTCAGAAGGAATGGAGACATAGGAGGCAAATCAGGAGAGGAATGTGTTAAGAATGTAATTAGGTGGGAAAATATTATTTTGGTAGTTTAGTACATGAGAGAATGACTCAGCAAACTCGTAGATTCTGTGCTTAAAAGATCTTTGGTGAATTAAGGGGAAGAAATTTGAATCATGTATTAGGGATAAAAATACTATTTTTCAAGGAGTTTAGAAGTGAGGGATAAGAAAATGGAAGGTAAAATTTTGTAAAAGAAGTGGAGAGTGGGAGATCCAATAAAAATAATTACTGAGTCTTGGGAATTTTATTATTAAGATATGTAGAGGAAAGATTTCACAGTCCAAGTGTGAAATATAAAAACTGAAGTTGAAAGCTGGATAGTTGTAACTAATAGAGCCAGACCCAGAGGCCATGGAGCTCAATGGCATCAACGTGCTCAGGGGGGAATAAGCCTCAGAAGAGACAAATCCCTCTTGGAAACTGAAAATAAGGAAGAAAGGAGAGTTGAGGTTATAGGTAAAGTCTTATTTTTTTTTCCTGGAAATTCAAATGAAAGATGATGTTTAGCTTCTCAGTGGAAGAAGAGACAAGATAGGGAAGTGGAAGAGGAGAAAGACAGAGTTAGATAAATGATAAGAATTGGAAAGATTTTGGAGGCAGCCATGGTGGGGAATGGGTTGAGAAATCAACCAAGGAGAAATAAAAATACAGAGCACTGTACCTCAATAGACATTTACTGAGCATTATTTATCCTATGGTGTGGTGATGTATAGATGAAAAAGGCGGAAAAAAGAGTCTTTGTCAGATGAATCTAGTTGGGGAGTCATTATACAAAGAAAGCTTACATTGAGGTACAAGACGGGAAACAAGTGAATGTATACAGTAGTTGCAAAAAATTCAAAGATAGCCAAAGGAATGTTTCTTGCAGTATGTAAAACTTGAAAAGTGCTTAGAACTTTGGATGGCAAAGATGGCTGGCATTTAGGGAAGATTTAATGGAGAACATGAATTCCAGTCTGGGCCATAAAAAAGAGGTAGGAAAAAAGCCTTCTTAGGTATAGATATATAGGGAGGATATCACTGATACCAAACTTAAAATCAGTGGAACTAAAGTGTGTTAGCATCAAACTAGCTCAATTTTCCCTGGGACAGTCTTCATCAGATGAATCACGTGTAGATCCTCTTTATACAGAGCCTTGTGTGGCAGGCTAAAAGTTTGGACTTTTCTCAGGAGACATTAAGGAGCCACTGAAAGTTTTTTTAGAATTATATTATGTGGACTGGGCAACTATAGCTCAGCGGCTAGGGTGCCAGCCACATACACGGAGCTGGCAGGTTCAAATCCAGCACAGGCCTGCCAAACAACCATGACAACTGTAATCAAAATATAGCTAGGCATTGTAGCGGGTGCCTGTAGCTCCAGGTACTTGGGAGGCTGAGGCAAGAGAATCATTTAAGCCCGAGAGTTTGAGGTTGCTGTGAGCTGTGATGCAACAGCACTCTACTGACGGAGACATAGTGAGACTCTGTCTAAAAAAAAGAAGAATTATGTGAACAATTTAATTAAAGTTGTGTTTTAGTAATATTATCATGGCAGAGGTGAATATGGATTAGAAAACATATAGTGACAGTCCAGGTATGAAGCACTCAAGACTTAATTATTTTAAATTATTCTTCACTGTTTAAATATTAGTGAGTACCATAATTACCGTAGTTTTGCCTCATCATCATAGATTCATCAATTCTCACCTACCCACCTTTTCCTGAGCTTCCACGTCTTTGATTTCTTGGCCTTTAACCCTTCTAAATTTTCACTCTTCAGCTTTTGTCTTTCATTATTCTTTTTCTGTATGAGCTTTCTAGCCCTTTGTTCTGACTTTATTCTGAGGATAGACCTACACACGTTAGCCTTGCCATAGAGAATTCCAAGAAACTGATGACCTATGTCATTCATTTCCTAGTGTTACTGATATATTCCATAATATTTGCTTAACCTTAGTGGTTATTAATGTTTTATGACATACTATTGCATAAAATCAATAAAATATTTTTGCCTTTTTTTGTTGTTAGGACTAACAGATGAGTGCATTAAATTTAGTGTAGTTGTATTTGTAAGCATAAGAATAGTAGTGTGTGTAATCCTGTAAGTTTTGTAACATTTACTGTTTTCTCTCGATTTTAATTTGAAAGTCTGTAAAATTAAAGTCAGAAATTCATATATTTTAGTTTGATCTTTATGGTTTTCTTAAAATCAAAATGTTGCTGTTGGTTTCTATCTGTATAAACTGTTTTCCTATTTAACCAATTATCTACTTCTGCTTTCTCTTATAGAGCTTTATTGTCCAAAAAATAGTGAATATTAAAATGTTGGTGTAAAAGCATACAAGGGATGAAAAATGTATGGAAAGGAGTTTTGATTCTGAAATATAGACATATTTACATACACATACTATGTTCCTGGAACCGTGTGACTCTCTGAGAACATTCCCTTTAAGGCGTCCTCTGAGAACATTCCCTTGAAGGCGTCATTAAAGTAGTTTCTAAGTGTCATTTTTCAAAGAACTTAAGGCTTTAAAAAGTAGAAATTCTGAGTAATTATGCTTAATGCAAATTGTACTGAAGGCAATAAGAAAGCATTGAGTAGTAAATTTGACTTTTTAATTATAAATGAGATATTTTATTAATGATTCAGTCCTGCACTTCTGCTTGAACACTTCTACTTGAAAGCGTTTTCTTTCTTTTTTTCCTCAGTGAAAGAGGACAATCAAACTCGTTTCAACTTCAGAGTTCAAGAAGGGGTGAAAAAAATGAATAGAGGGGAAGTCTTCATTCTGGAAAATGGATCCATTTTGAAGTTCAACTGGGAAAAACTACATAGATATATTACAATTTTTGTATAAAAAATATATCTAACTTCACGATTAACTTGATTATTTGATTTATAATGTAAACAAAGCGTAATGTTGCTTATAGCCCATGAATAAACACTTTTTCCAAGCTTGACAGATTAAGTGAAAACAAAGGGAGTGACCGAAATAGGAGGGGGTCATGAATCTGTATCTGCATGGAGGAAGGGGCAGTACTTTTGGGGAGTGCAATTTACATGAGCATCTGGGTCTTTTGTCATGTTTTGGATGGATGACCTTATTGTGAATAGCATTAACAAAGGTCTGGTTGTCAAAGCCTAGAAAGAAAAATGCAATTAGCCACAGCAATGAGGTGATGTCTGTGTTTGGGGGGAAGGAACCGATACCTAAATGGCTATAGAAAACCCTGAAATGATACCATTAGCAAAAGCCCTATTTGTGAGAGAGTGTATGTATGTTTGTGTATGTATGTGTGAATATGTATCTATTATATAGTTATCTTAGCTCAGTGGAATATGACAAAAATAGTCATTTTGGGGTACTGTTTGTTTAATGTGATAAGAGTAAATTTTTACCTGTTTCTAAAGAAATGACCTCTGCACAATGAATTTGTAACTCATAACACATTAATTTCACCAAGCTGACATTTGTAATTCTGTTTGTTTCTATGTAAAGAAAAGTTAGAATTAAGTAAAAGTGCACTGGAGTCCAATAGAGGTTTGCTCTTTTTTGGGTCTCATTTCTTTCCCTTGTAAACCATGCTATCCAGAGTAGAGAACCATATCTAATCTCCCAATTAGGTCAGGCCCCAGGGTAATCAATCTCCTTAACAGCAGATGCCTTGTTTTAGCAAATGAATGGTTGGTTTCAAAAGAAGTTTTGTGTTGAGGGAAGACTGCAGTTGGCATGGGTGATTAGAACTCTTTTAAACTTTATAAAAAGCTTCATTAGATTGTTTCATGCCCACACTTTGTGAACTAAAGTAAATGCTGTATATATCCATCTTGAAATGAACATGGTAGGAGCTTTATACAGCCAATGAGAGCATCTACATGCATATAAATGGAATTATTTGAAGTCAAAAATTTGTGTGAGCATTTGAATTGAACCGTGATTTTCGATAAAATCTAAAACTAATTATACATTTTGCTCTTCATATTTATTATGTCCCTTAATAACAATAATTATTAGATTAGCCATGTTTAAACTGAAAATATAATGATAAGTTAATAAGATTTTCATATTTATTGCTCAGACTGCCTTGGTATTAGTTTATACTTTTCTTCATTTGTAATGCTTTTTCAGTTCATGTTTTTACCACATAATAAATGGTCAGCATGTGAGATAACTTTGAAGTCAAGAAGAAATAATTTTAAAATCACAGTTTATAAACAATGTATACTAAGTCAAAACTCTAGCTTGACTTCATTTTGCTCACACTCAATCTAAGATATATTGAAATATAGTGAAATAATTTAAAATAGTACAAATGAAAAAAAACCCTAAAGCCTTCATACATTATTTTTGATAATTATTGTTGAAAATGATTATTGGAATTTGTCATTGGTACTGGAAATAATACATAGAGTAATTTGAGAGGCTACTTAAGTACCTGATACCTTTTTTAAGATTGCAGATTATATAAACAAAAACATCAAGTTATGACATTTGCAAGGTAGGTGAGTAATACATTCACCAGCATATTTTGGACTTTATCATTTCAACTTTATTAAATAATGGTCAGATCTGTCAATTTTTATCCTCTTCTATAAGTGATTTCAATCTGTGTCATCTATGGGAAGGTGACATTTTCTACAGTGAAGGCTGATAAAACATTTGAGGAAACACTAAAAAGAGCTGATCTCTAAATTAAGGAATATTTAATGCCAATTACTTCTTACTTTTTCATACAACTTAAATACTAGTAGATGTATAGGATTATATTACTTTTTAAGTAAGATTTTAAAGCAAAATGGGTAGAGATTAGTGAGATAACTAGATATTCATACAAAATTTTAAAAATACAGACATTCTTGGTAATACAAAAATACCAAAAAGCACTGTGATAATTCACTTTTATTTATTCTAATTTGCAACAGCATTTTAATGTCACTAGAAGTGCTTTGGCATATTAATAATCTTAAAGTTTTTAAGTACAAAATAGTTTGATGTCCAGCTCTATTACTCAGTCACAGTTAAGATTTAAAACTTAACTTAGTGATTTATATAATTGCATGTAAGGCAATTTACATTATGTTTAATTAACTTAACATTAATTTCATACAATAGCTTTCTTACTTAGCTTCCAATGATTTTTCAGAATCCGGAGATTTCCAAACAGAAGTGCTCTTACAGCTAAGTTTTTTTTTTTTTTATTGTTGGGGATTCATTGAGGGTACAATAAGACAGTTACACTGATTACAATTGTTAGGTAAAGTCCCTCTTGCAATCATGTCTTGCCCCCATAAAGTGTGACACACACTAAGGCCCCACCCCCTCCCTCCATCCCTCTTTCTGCTTCCCCCCCATAACCTTAATTGTCATTAATTGTCCTCATATCAAGATTGAGTACATAGGATTCATGCTTCTCCATTCTTGTGATGCTTTACTAAGAATAATGTCTTCCACTTCCATCCAGGTTAATACGAAGGATGTAAAGTCTCCATTTTTTTTAATGGCTGAATAGTATTCCATGGTATACATATACCACAGCTTGTTAATCCATTCCTGGGTTGGTGGGCATTTAGGCTGTTTCCACATTTTGGCGATTGTAAATTGAGCTGCAATAAACAGTCTAGTACAAGTGTCCTTATGATAAAAGGATTTTTTTCCTTCTGGGTAGATGCCCAGTAATGGGATTGCAGGATCGAATGGGAGGTCTAGGTTGAGTGCTTTGAGGTTTCTCCATACTTCCTTCCAGAAAGGTTGTACTAGTTTCCAGTCCCACCAGCAGTGTAAAAGTGTTCCCTTCTCTCCACATCCACGCCAGCATCTGCAGTTTTGAGATTTTGTGATGTGGGCCATTCTCACTGGGGTTAGATGATATCTCAGGGATGTTTTGATTTGCATTTCTCTAATATATAGAGATGATGAACATTTTTTCATGTGTTTGTTAGCCATTCGTCTGTCGTCTTTAGAGAAAGTTCTATTCATGTCTCTTGCCCATTGATATAAGGGATTTTTGGCTTTTTTCATGTGGATTAATTTGAGTTCTCTATAGATCCTAGTTATCAAGCTTTTGTCTGATTGAAAATATGCAAATATCCTTTCCCATTGTGTGGGTTGTCTCTTTGCTTTGGTTATTGTCTCCTTAGCTGTACAGAAGCTTTTCAGTTTCATGAAGTCCCATTTGTTTATTTTTGTTGTTGTTGCAATTGCCATGGCAGTCTTCTTCATGAAGTCTTCCCCCAGGCTAATATCTTCTAGTGTTTTTCCTATGCTTTCTTTGAGGATTTTTATTGTTTCATGCCTTAAATTTAACTCCTTTATCCATCTTGAGTCAATTTTTGTGAGTGGGGAAAGGTGTGGGTCCAGTGTCAGTCTTTTACATGTAGACATCCAGTTCTCCCAACACCATTTATTGAATAGGGAGGCTTTCCCCCAAGGTAAGTTCTTGTTTGGTTTATCGAAGATTAGGTGGTTGTAAGATGTTAGTTTCATTTCTTGGTTTTCAATTCGATTCCAAGTGTCTATGTCTCTGTTTTTCTGCCAGTACCATGCTGTCTTGACCACTATGGCTTTGTAGTACAGACTAAAATCTGGTATGCTGATGCCCCCAGCTTTATTTTTATTACTAAGAACTGCCTTAGCTATACGGGGTTTTTTCCGGTTCCATACAAAACGCAGAATCATTTTTTCCAAATCTTGAAAGTACGATGTAGGTACTTTGATAGGAATGGCATTGAATAGGTAGATTGCTTTGGGAAGTATAGACATTTTAACAATGTTGATTCTTCCCATCCATGAGCATGGTATGTTCTTCCATTTGTTAATATCCTCTGCTATTTCCTTTCTGAGGAGTTCATAGTTTTCTTTATAGAGGTCCTTCATCTCCTTCATTAGGTATATTCCTAGGTATTTCATTTTCTTTGAAACTATGGTGAAGGGAGTTGTGTCCTTAATTAGCTTCTCATCTTGACTGTTATTGGTGTATACAAAGGCTACTGACTTGTGGACATTGATTTTATATCCTGAAACATTACTGTATTTTTTGATGACTTCTAGGAGTCTTGTGGTTGAGTCTTTGGGGTTCTCTAAGTATAAGATCATGTCATCAGCAAAGAGGGAGAGTTTGAACTCCTCTGCTCCCATTTGGATTCCCTTTATTTCCTTGTCTTGCCTAATTGTATTGGCTAGAACTTCCAGCACTACGTTGAATAGTAAAGGTGACAGAGGACAACCTTGTCTGGTTCCAGTTCTAAGAGGAAAAGCTTTCAGTTTACTCCATTCACTAAAATATTGGCTGTGGGTTTGTCATAGATAGCTTCAATCAGTTTCAGACATGTGCCACCTATGCCTATACTCTTCAGTGTTCTAATTAGAAAAGGATGCTGGATTTTATCAAATGCTTTTTCTGCATCTATTGAGAGGATCATGTGATCTTTATTTTTGCCTCTGTTAATATGGTGGATAACGTTTATGGACTTGCGTATGTTAAACCAGCCTTGCATCCCTGGGATGAAGCCTACTTGATCATGAGGAATGACTTTTTTGATGATAAGCTGTAATCTATTGGCTAGGATTTTGTTGAGAATTTTTCCATCTATATTCATGAGTGAGATTGGTCTGAAATTCTCCTTTTTGTTTGGGTCTTTTCCTGGTTTTGGTATCAGGGTGATGTTTGCTTCATAGAATGTGTTGGGGAAGATTCCTTCTTCCTCAATTTTTTGGAATAATTTCTGCAGTACAGGAATAAGCTCTTCCTTGAAGGTTTGATAGAATTCTGGAGTGAAGCCATCTGGACCAGGGCATTTTTTAGTTGGAAGCTTTTTTATTGTTTCTTTGATCTCAGTGCTTGAAATTGGTCTGTTCAGGAGCTCTATTTCTTCCTGGCTAAGTCTAGGGAGAGGGTGTGATTCCAAATATTGATCCATTTCCTTCACATTGTCAAATTTCTGGGCATAGAGTTTCTGGTAGTATTCAGAGATGATCTCTTGTATCTCTGTGGGATCAGTTGTTATTTCCCCTTTATCGTTTCTGATTGAGGTTACTAGAGATTTTACTTTTCTATTTCTAGTTAGTCTGGCCAATGGTTTATCTATTTTATTTATTTTTTAAAAAAACCAACTCCTTGTTTCATTAATTTTCTGAATGATTCTTTTGTTTTCAATTTCATTGATCTCTGATTTGATTTTGGATATTTCTTTTCTTCTACTGAGTTTAGGCTTAGATTGTTCTTCTTTTTCCAATTCCATAAGATCTCTTGTGAGATTGTTGATGTGCTCTCTTTCTGTTTTTCGAATGTAGGCATCTAAGGCGATGAATTTTCCTCTCAAAACTGCTTTTGCAGTATCCCACAGGTTTTGGTAGCTTGTGTCTTCATTGTTGTTATGCTCAAGGAAGTTAATGATTTCCTCTTTTATTTCTTCCTGCACCCATCTGTTATTCAACAGAAGATTGTTTAATTTCCATGCCTTTGGGTGGGGTCGAGCATTTTTGTTAGAGTTGAGTTCCACCTTTAGTGCCTTATGGTCTGAGAAGATAGAAGGTAAAATTTCAATTCTTTTGATTCTGTTGATATTTGTTTTGTGTCCCAGGATATGATCAATTTTGGAGAATGTTCCATGGGGTGATGAGAAGAATGTATATTCTTTGTCTTTGGGGTGGAGTGTTCTATATGCGTCTATCAAGCATAGTTGTTCTAGGGTCTCATTTAAATCTCTTATATCTTTGTTTAATTTCTGTTTAGAGGATCTGTCCAGCTCTGTAAGATGTGTGTTAAAGTCCCCTGTTATGATGGTATTATCAGATATCATATTGCTCAGACTGAGTAAGGTCTGCTTCAAGAATATGGGAGCATTTAAATTGGGTGCATAAATATTTAGAATTGAAAAGTCTTCTTGTTGTATTTTTCCCTTGACCAATATAAAGTGACCATCTTTGTCTTTTTTGACTTTAGTTGCTTTAAATCCACATGTATCTGAAAATAAGATTGCAACTCCTCTTTTCTTCTGAATTCCATTTGCCTGAGAAATTGTCTTCCAACCCTTGACTCGGAGCTTTAATTTGTCTTTTGAAGCCAGGTGTGTTTCTTGAAGACAGCAAAAGGATGGCTTGTGTTTTTTAATCCAGTCAGCCAATCTATGTCTCTTCAGTGGGGAATTCAAGCCATTAACATTTATTGAGATAATTGATAAGTGTGGTAGTATTCTATTCGTCTTATTTGGTGAGAGTCCATTGCTTAGTATTATCTTTTGCATCAGTGTGGAGGTTAGTTTCTGTCGTTTGATTTCTGAGTTCTTACTTTGCTGCTGATCCATTGTGGTGGTCAGTGTGCAGAACAGCTTGAAGTATTTCCTGTAGAGCCGGTCTTGTTGTGGCGAATTTCCTCAATGTTTGTATATCCGTAAATGATTTGATTTCTCCGTCAATTTTGAAGCTTAGCTTAGTAGGATACAGAATTCTGGGCTGAAAATTGTTCCGTTTAAGTAGATTAAAGGTAGATGACCATTGTCTTCTTGCTTGGAAAGTTTCATTAGAGAAGTCTGCGGTCACTCTGATGGATTTGCCCCTGTAGGTCAACTGGCGCTTACTCCTGGCAGCTTGCAGAATCTTTTCTTTTGTCTTGACTTTGGACAGGTTCATCACAATGTGTCTTGGAGAAGCTCGGTTAGAGTTGAGGCGACCTGGGGTCCGATATCCCTCTGAAAGCAGTGTGTCAGAATCTTTGGTGATGTTTGGGAAATTTTCTTTTATAATATTCTCTAGTATGGCTTCCATTCCTCTGGGGCATTCTTCTTCCCCTTCTGGAATTCCTATAACTCGTATGTTGGAATGCTTCATAAAGTCCCATAATTCTGACAGTGAACGTTCTGCTTTCTCTCTCTTCTTTTCTGCCTCTTTTACTATCTGAGTTATCTCAACAACTTTGTCTTCTACCTCTGAAATTCTTTCTTCTGCATGGTCTAACCTGTTGCTGATACTTTCCATTGCATCTTTAAGTTCCCTGATTGACTGTTTCATTTCCTTCAGCTCTGCTATATCCTCTTTATATTCTTCATATCGTTCATCTCTGATTTGATTCTGTTTTTGGATTTCCTTTTGGTTATTTTCCACTTTATTAGCAGTTTCCTTCATTGTTTCCATCATTTCTTTCATTGTTTTCAACATGTGTATTCTAAATTCCCTTTCTGTCATTCCTAACATTTCTGTATAGGTGGAATCCTCTGCAGTAGCTATCTCATGGTCCCTTGGCGGGGTTGTTCTGGACTGGTTCTTCATGTTGCCTGGAGTTTTCTGCTGATTCTTCCTCATGAGTGATTTCTTTTATCTGTTTCCTTGCCCTAATTTTCCTTTCACTTCCTCTTGCTCTTTAAGTTCTTGTGCCTGTGGACTAAGGGTTACAGGACTAGAAGTGTGAGAAGGTTGAGGAGCAAAAAAGGGATGAAAGAAAGGAGGACCGAGTGATCAGAAAAAAAAGAAAGATAGAGAAAGGAGAGGGGGTGGGCATAAGGAATATTGACAAAAAGAAGAGAGGTACAGAAAGAGGGAGACAGGGCAATATAGGTGTACAGTAGGGTACTTTGACACAACCTTAAAAAACCCCACCTTCTGGGGGTGCCCAGTTGAGTGGTTCCCTTGAGGTCAGCAGCTCTTTGCTAACCTGATCAGACACAGTACCCCACCTCCACCAAGTAGAGAGGAAAGACAAAAATGCTATAAATCAAACCAAAACAAGCAAACAGAAAACTTTCCGGGGATACAATTGGGTGAAAAACCAAATGATAGGGGTAGAAACACGAGCAAAAATGAAGTTGTAGTTATTAAAAAAGGCAGCAATGGGAAATTATGATTAAACTAGAAAAATTGAGAAAGAAAAAGGGATCTGTATGGAGAAGATTGAAGTTAAAAAACAAAAGAACATCAACAACGTCAAAATAAACAAACAAACAAAAAAAAACCCAACCAAACAAAAAAAAAGAAAAAAATACACAACCAAAAACAAAGCAGTTTGTATATGTTATTGAATATTTTCTGGGCAACACGTGGTCTTCTGAGGTATGAGATGTTAGTCACAGTTCTGATACGACTGGAGGCTGCTGATTTCTCAAACCCCAGCAGGTAGACACCCTAAATCTCTCTTCAGCCCACTTAAAAGGCAATTTGAACTTGTAAACTTGCTGAGCAGAAGCTTGCCCAGCTTTCTCACTGGAATCACTGCTGAAGTGGCTATCCACTTACCCAGTGTGCCAAAACCGGTCTCACTCTGCCCCTGAGGGTTAGGGCTGCAAGGCGGCTCAGACCCCACCCTTAGGCTACTTGGTTGCTGGGTTACAAGCTCCCACCCGTTTCTAGCTCTGCGACCCTGAGGGCGGAGCTTGCCGGGGCAGATCACTGGCAATGGTTCCGTGTGACCCACCGCCAAACACTATTAGCTCCGTCTGGCTCAGCGGCTCAGACTGGGGCCCTAGACAACGGCCAAAGCTCTCCGCACTCCCGCTTAGGCCTTCCCCAGGGCAGTTCAACTCAGTGCCAAGTCCAAGGACATCAAAACAGTTCACAGGTAAGGCCTTTCTGGTTTGCAGTCTCGCTGGTACTGAATTTACAGTTGTGGGTGGGTTTAGACGGATTGAACACATGCGACCACTTGCCAGTTTTCCACTGTTTTAGTCCTCCTCTTGGGGTCCAGAAGTCTCTCGCTGACTCCCTGTATCCTCATAGGAGTGATGCTAGGCAGTTCCCACCAGCCAGAGATGCCTGGAGTCCTATCTCCCCAGACTCACGGTGCCCAGATGCAAGGAAGCTGTTACTCGGCTGCCATCTTGCTCCGCCCCCCCTTACAGCTAAGTTTTTACATGAGTTTACATGAGTTACACACACACACACATGAGTATAATATGAAAAAAGTCTGGAAGAAGATATACAAATATATGAACAGTACTTTTGGGCAGCGGATAGATTTGAGTGATTTGTAGAATATTCTTTATTGTATTAGAGTCACTTTTTTTTTTATGATTACAGTAGTTGACCACCTTCCTGTACCAAACGCCTCCTAATTGACCTAATTTTCAACGATCAGACATGCATGTATCAATCTGTTCAGTAGGCCCAGTTCCTTATGTTACCCATTTCTGTATGTTGGCCAGTTTGTTACAGAGATTCTATTGTATTTTATAATTAGGGAAAACATAGCTATTTTCAGTTTCAAAAAACATTACAGTCCCAGCATTGGTGATAATATAATTTGATAATAATTTTTTAAGACAGGTTGACAACAATTTTTCCCTGTCCTTTTGAATCTCTGTAAAAACCTAAAGGGGCAAATAACTTGTTCTTTCCTTGGCATTAGCAATTTGGCTATGGTGCTGGTATAAACCACTCCGAGAAAATTACAATGTAATAATTGTAAACTATCCCGAGTATGTTGTGCTTAAAGCATCCAAGGACTAATCCAAGAGAACTAATAAGCCTGGTAAACAGAAGTGGTACCTTGGTAAACAGAAGTGGTACCTGCTCAGGGTCTCAGGACCCCTTTACACTCTTATAAATTATTGAAGAGCTCCAAAGATCTTGTGTTTCTGCAGGTTTTATCTATCAGTATTTATCATATTAGAAATTAAAACTGAGAAATTTAAAATACATTTATTAATCCATTTAAAAATAGTAAAAGCACATTACATATTAACATATGTAACTTTTCTGAAAAACAAAACAAAAAATATATACATGTACAGTAAGAAGAGTGACATTTTTGTAAACGTCTTTAATATCTGGCTTAATAGAAGTTGGCTGGATTTTCTTACCCGTTTCTGCATTCTGTTGTTTGCAATGTGGTATTTTCATTGAAGTATATAAAAAAATCTGGCTTCACATAAATACATAATTAGACAAGAGAGGAATGTTTTAATAACTTTTTCAGATGATGTGGATTTTCTTCTTAATATTATACCAAATCTCAATAAGTGATAGTTTGTTACAGATTATTTTCATCATGAAATCTCAAACCATATAAATAAATTTTTAAGACTGTCGAAACTCACCTGTTTCTCAAGGAAGAGTTCTAGAACAAATCTAACTTTTGCATTAAGAAACAAATGATAGTAATCCAATAATAATAAAACAATGCAGACCACATTTTGAAGGGTGTTTTAACAGTTTAATTTTCATGAAAGTTAGTATTTTATCAAATACTTTGAAAATATCCAAGTACTGCTTTACTCTCTAATCTTGATTTTTTTTTGTTTTCCTATCTTTTTTATTGTGATATAATTAACATACAAACAATTGTGCACATTGAAATTATAAAAATTGATATTTAGGTGTTCAGAAAGAAAATATCTGAACAATTTATGTGAAAGAAACTAGTCAAAGCAACTTACTATATCTTGATTTCTTAATTATTAGATAAATTTACATTAACATTTATTACTTATTCTATGGACTAGCTTTAAAAGTCTTTGCTTTTCATCCTTTTGAAGGTACCTCTATGTGAATGAATTACATAGATATGAGCTGTGTAGGGGAAAATAAACTTTTATCAGTGATTTTTGGCATGGGGCTCCCTGTTCTAGATTTCTGTCCTCCCTACATAAGTACAAAAGAAAGTCATTTCTAAACAAAAGCTTTGCTTCAGCCCTGAGAACCAAAATATTGATGTCTAAAAGAAAATGTTTGTTTCGGTGATAAATATTTATACCAGAAACGGAAGCCAAAATGCACATTTCCTTTTATGACACTCATATAATATGTCAGACATTATTAACAATAATTTAGAATACTCCCACACTTTGCTTTTGATGGTGTTTCCTTTCTTTGTAAACATTTGTAGAAAATGATTAATTAACTGATTAATAAAACTCTTTAAAATCCCTTTGTATGAGGGATTTTAAAATGGGGTCTAGTTATTTCCAGTATGACACTTCTTTTTGTGAATGGCAAAAAAAAAAAAAAATGATGTTTTTACTGGTAGGTCAAATAACAGCACTAGAAGATGTGATCCCAAGGAAACCCTTGTTTGCTTCGTGCCACTGTTCCAGTAAAGATCAGAGAGTAAGGAGAAAGTTGCAGTACCTTTTGTGACCTAGCCTAGAAAGTGACATATCATTATTTCTGATGTATTCTATTGGTCATACCACCAATATGCAAGTGTGTAAGGGAACTATACAAGGGCATGACTATAACAAGGCACGGATCACTTGAGGCTGGTTACCACAGCTGACTCAAAATGCAGAGCTGCATTGGGGGTTTGGAAGGTAGGGCATATTAAATACCCTGACTTCCCAGTTTTTATTATTTATTTATTTATTTATTTATTTTCTGGTTGCAGCCGTCATCATTGTTCTTTAGCAGGCCCAGGCTGGATTCCAACCTGCCAGCTCAGGTATATGTGGCTGGCCCCTTAGCCGCTTGAGCCACAGGCGCCGAGCCGATTTCCCAGTTTTTAATGTGCCAAGACTTGAGTAGTAGAACACACCACCAGTGTTTAACCTTCTTTTTTTCCTTTATGTTTTCTAGGGGTGTCAGGTGAATTTTTTAAAAAAAGTGACTTCCTTATTTTGTTTCTTTTGCTCATGTAGTGACAGTGCTATTTGTTGAATGTGAGTTTTGGTCTTTGGGACCCAGGCATTTATTTCTCTAACATTCTTTACTACATCTTGTCATATGGGTCTCCTTGTAAGAGAAGAAACAAAGTAGTTCCTGATTGGCCAACGGTATTATACAATCCTATCCTACTTCAGTGACCACACAGAACCAGACAATGTGTCATGAATACAGATATTAAAAATATGACTTGGTGCATCTTACAAGGGTATATGTGAAACTTGGTAAACGGTCTGTAAAGCTAGTGAATGGTGCCCCATGATCATATCAATGTACACAGCTATGATTTAATAAAAAAATAAAATTAAAATATGACTTAATATGTAGGTCCAAGAGGGTTAGCAGAGAAAGAGTGCTAAAGAATTCAAATGCTATACTTTCTTTTTCCTTTTTTTTTTTTTTTTTGTAGAGACAGAGTCTCGCTTTATGGCCCTCGGTAGAGTGCCGTGGCATCACACAGCTCACAGCAACCGCCAACTCCTGGGCTTAAGCGATTCTCTTGTCTCAGCCTCCCGAGCAGCTGGGACTACAGGCGCCCGCCACAACGCCCGGCTACTTTTTGGTTGCAGTTCAGCCGGGGCCGGGTTTGAACCCGCCACTCTCGGTATATGGGGCTGGCGCCTTACCGACTGAGCCACAGGCACCGCCCCTATACTTTCTTTTTCAATACCTATTATTAAAAAGTAGCAAATGAAGGGTTTTGCCGTTTAAAGATTCTAATTCATAATTGAATATAATGAGGAGTTCCTTAAAGGGGAATGTGCCTTCCGTAAATGTCACAGTGTCATAACTTTAGGCGTCGAACATTTTTCGTCAAGTTCAGCAGCTCATTTTCCTGCCTTCTTTTCTCCAGTCTGAAGCCTCATTTGTTTGTTCTTTTCTCCTCCGTTCCTTGTGCTCTTCTTTTACAACTTTGTTCTTACTCTTTTCTTTGCTGTCATCCTTAAAATGAGTTTAGGTCAACACCATAGGTAGATCGTGATCATGAACCATCGGCTTCTGTTCAGTTTGCTTTCCTGTGAGTTCTTTGGTGACCCATTGAGAGGTATTCCTGTTTCAGAAAACTTACGGAATTTGAGGCTTTGCTTGATACTCAATCAGCTAAAAATGGGTGTATGAATGTGAGCGTGCACTACTAATGGGTGCTCTATCCATTTGCTTTTGCTTCTTCTAGGATTGTAGGAGAAATTTCTTCTTTCTTCACTCATCAATCTCATGTACTGGCAGACCATTATCCTCAAAGGCTTAAAGAGGCTTTAAAATTTTTTTTTAAAAGCCCCAAACTGTGAAATGGGTAGAAAGCACATAAGTCTTCTGCTTCATCCAGATGTCCAATGGATTCTCAGGAAGAGCTTGTGACAGGATATTTTGTGCTGGAAGTGAATTGCCAATGTACTTACAGAAAATAGTAGGCCAAGTTTTGCCAAGTGCTTTGAAAATGAAGAATAGTTACAGAAACTATTTTATCACATGAACAAATGACCAGGTTTCTGCATGGTCCTGGAGAAAAACTTTTTAAAAAAGAAAATGACAAGAGTCTTAGATTTAAAAGGAAGCACTCTGAACAATCTCCTTTTCAAAGGAACTCCTGAAATGTTCAGAGCCTCTTGGGTTTACTAATGATGATATGTCTCAAGTCTTATTAGAACTCACCAGGAAGAACTGCAAAACCAAGTTAAATAGCATTTTGTCCCTTTTTGCCAGCACTAGTGTATGCCTAAATGAGGAGCACTTTCTTGAAATCTACTCAGCCTGAGATTTTTTTTTCTCTGAAAGGAGAGAAGGAACTTGCCTAGTCTGACAGTTGTGGATTTCTGTGAAATGAGAGTGTCCTTCAATTTAGTGCTCATGCTCACATACAATGAGGGTTTCCTTTCTGGGGCTCCTAAATTTGAAAGTTTTTCCAAGGGCTTCTCCTGAGTCAAGTGATTGAAAAGGGCTGGAAAGAGAAAGACAACAGCAGTCTGTGAAATAAACTGTTTAGATTGAGCCTGTAAAAATAAGGCTGCAAAAATCAGTTTTGGAGATGGGATTATTCTTTTTTTTTTTTTTTGTGGTTTTTTGGCCAGGGCTGGGTTTGAACCCGCCACCTCCGGCATATGGGACCAGCGCCCTACTCCTTGAGCCACAGGCGCCGCCCCAGAGATGGGATTATTCTTAAACATTAGAAAAGTTAGGAACCATTCTAATGTTAAGGCTTCCCACACAAGTGGCTATGTTTACTTAATGGATGGTGAACATGGGAATATATTTTTATCCTACCTGTGATTCTGCTTGGTAAACCAGATGAGAAAGATTTGAGAGGGACAGAGAATAGGACCTTCCTTGGGTATCTGCAGATATTTAAAATGTTAACTCCTAAAGAGGCTGAAATCATCTCAAAAGGGCTGATAAAAGTATTATTAGTATTACTTGGGGGAACGAGGAGGATAAGATTTTGGTGCCTTTTTCAGCAGACTCCAAGACAAAGACACTTTTATTTTGATAGTGCAAAACAGAAGGATTCTGGGAATAAAATAGAACACACAACTCTGGAACTGGGTTCCTTTTACTTTGTAAAAGCTGCTACTCTACAGAAAGATTTAGATTTTATAATTTGTTTTAATCACCTTTTGTATTCGTTTGTATTTGGTAAGACCCAGGTATGATACAAGCTATTCCTTCCCAGCTGTAAAATAAGTGTGTACTCTGGGGATCTGAATTCATTCATTAAAAAATTTGTTTTTAGGTTTATCACCTGTTTATTTCCAGTGACATCTGCGTATGTTATTTTATAAATGATGAGATTCCAGGGGGTATTGAGCACGTTTCTTTTTATTTTTTTTTTACAAAGTTAGTTAAGAAAAAAGCTCCAATGTTGTTTTTAAATAAACTTGTTTTGCTTTATAGAAGAAAGAATGTTAAACTTTGTATTTTAAAACATATTTCTCTAAGGTTAAACATGATTTTCAAATGGTGTTCTTGTATTGCTTTTGGTATGGTCAAATATTCAGCTTGTTTATCATAGTTTTTGATATTTTCAGAAAAATCAAAATAAATTTGTTCGCCTACTAAATTTTCTGCCTTCTCTTTGAATCAGTCATTCAAAACTTGTGTAAGCAATTGCTATCTACAGGAATGAAGCCCTTTAATTTGGCATTATCCAGAGCTTCAATCTTATCATCAGCGTACCGCTGAGTTCTGAAACTTCTCATTATATAGAGTTAGCTGCTCATTTCTTTTTTATGATTGAAAAAGAGATAGAATACTTTATGAAATGATACTTCTTCTTCCTACAAAAAGTAATTTTCTATGACTCTATGAGATTTTCCCAGGCAGACAAATCATCTTTATCTGAAAATGGGCATTGAAAATCACAGTCATTATTCCTCACTACCAATTTTTTTTCACTCAGTATCCAGTCAAAAGTCCCAAACATAAGCTGCTTTATTTAACTATCTGATATCTTGCATAAAGTCCAATGCAAACACTAATTAAGGAAAATTAATTCCAGAGCCTGGAATTACAAGATTTCTTTTTTCTTATATCTCCTATTGTCCATACTAAGGTATTTTGGTGAATACATGTTAAGGGCTTGACGGATCTTTCAGGTGCTGTGGATACTCATAGTCATCATCTATGAACACTTCATAATTTCCTCTATTCTTCTCACCTTCTTCCTCATAATTTTTTTGGAGGTAGCAGAACTCTCTGGGGCCACTTTCACTTCAGTGGACCAAGTGAAAAGAAACACTTTACAGTTTTCTATAAAGTTTTTCTTTTCTTTTTTCTTGATCTGAAACAGCATGGGGCTCGCCCCCAAAACAGCAACTGTACACTGGAAGCTCCCAGTGCTGGTGACATTACATGGACAAGGCCCAGGCAAGCAGCTGCATCTTAAGGCCCTGCCACAGGACTACATTTGGATTTTAAAGTGCTGACCTGAAGGCTTGGCTCAGAGACGCAATGAAAACTGCAAATATTCCACCCAGCAACCCTAAAAACACCTAGTTTCTGTCTCAGCCAGACCTGCAAGGTCAGCCAAAGCAGCTAAAAGAGTCTTAAATACATGCCAGATTCTGTGCCCTCCACAGGTTTGGAAGTCCACATAGCCCAGCCCTCAGCCCTGGATCAAGATACTGTGATATCCAATAATATAGTTCCACTCATCTCAGTCCATTGCTTACTTATTTCTCAAGATTCCTTGTCCGTTTACCAAGATGTTGGAGTTCAGGGTAATCTCTCCCTTTCCCCCATCTTGAATCTAGATCCAATCCAAAGACAGATGCAAGATTTCATAGAAGAAATCAGCCCTTAAAATGTTTTTGTGTTTGTTTTTTTGTTTCATCCATGTAATCATTATAGTAAATTAATTTTATGAATTTTCATGATCAGTAGCCTTTATTATTATTATTTTTTATTAAACAGAAAGTTGACTTCTAGAGGCAAAGTATTCTAGACACAGATCTTTTTAATTAAACACTTAGCCTCAGGATTCCACGTGTTCACTCAGTGGCATTTCTATTTAAATATGTCACTCACTCTTTTTTTAATAATATAAGCCTCCACTAATACTTACTAGTCCATTAATAAATCTACGTACTACCTTTACCTGGGGGAAATACTAATTTATATTTCTTAAGATCTATGACCAAGTAGTTATGCACCCCTAATTTATCACTGCTTAATACCCAAGTTTGTTTTTTTTTTTTTTTTTTGAGACAGAATCCTACTTTGTCATGCTGGGTAGAGTGCCATCGCATCATAACTCACAGCAACCTCAAATTCTTGGGCTCAAATGATCCTCTGGCCTCAGCCTCCTGAGTAGCTGGGACTGCAGACATTTGCCACAATACCTGGCTATTTTTTTTTTTTAAAGACTGGCATCTTGCTCTTGCTCAGGCTGATCTCTAACGCATAAGCTCAAGCAATCCACCCACCTCAGCCTCCCAAAGTGCTAGGGTTACAGGCATGAGCCACCGTGCCCGGCATCTAATACCCAATGTTTTAAGTGTTATTGTTTAATTTATTTTGTTGATTTATTCATTTGTTACAGGAGTATTCTATAAATATAGCCCTTTTTAAAAAAGTATTTAATTTTAAATGGAAGTGGAAGTCCTATTGATCAATTTTCAAATGTTACACAAACCTTACATTTGTTCTAAATCCCACTTGATCATGATGTATTATCCTTTTTATGTATTGCTAGATTGGATTTACCAGGAGTTTGTTGAATAATTTTGCATCTGCTTTCATAAAGGACATTGGTCTGTCCTTTTTTGGTAATCACCTTGTCTTTGTGGCAGGATAGTGCTGCTTTCATAAAATGATTTGGGAAGTGTTTTCAGTTCTTCTAGTTTCTGGAACAATTGTATAGATTTATGTCATTTCTTTATTAAAAGTTGAGTAAAATTTACCATCGAAAATACCAGGACCTGGAGTAAGCTTTAGGTATTAATGGAAAATTCATTTCTTTAACACATATAGGACTATTCAGATTATCTTTTTCCTCTTGAGTGAGATTTGATAGTTGGGATCTTTCAAAGAATTGATCAGTTTCACCTAAGTTGTCCAGAGCTGTTTCTATGAAGTTCTACAGGCAAAAGCCAGACTAATTGGACTTAAGAGGTTTCTAGAGGAGTTTTGGTATAAAGGGCAGCATATACTGTGGTAGTATCTTAAAAGAAGTGGGTTTAAGAGCCTTCTTAAAAATTTTATTTAAAAAAATTGATGTATTTAATAAGGGAAATAGGAGAATATATGATGTGGAAAGAGACCCCAGAGAATTTGGTTGCTCCATGTGTAATCAATAAGATGAAAGGTGTACAAATTGGGTTTAAATCACAAAGTGGTATGAAAATAATAGTTTCAGTATTGATTTAGTGCATATTGTTTCTGATCTTTCATCTTTACATCCTAGACCAAGGCAGATCACTGAGTTGTTTTCACTCAGGAACTGCTCTACCAACTTAAAGCAAGCTTCCACGTACCCACTGACCTTCCGGTTTTAAGTAAAATGAGGATTATTATAATTGAAGGAGCAAGGTATTTTAATAGAAATTATTGTTTCCCCTCATTTTCCCACTTACTTTCCCACCACTTGATATTTTGTTTCTAAATTATGCTGATAATTTTTACTCAATTGTGAAAATAGTCACTGATTGGATCTAGCAAGATACTTTAATGCAGCTGGGCGTGGTCAAGCACACCTGTAATCCTAGCACTCTGGGAGGCCAAGGCGGGTTGCTTGAGTTTGAGAACAGCCTGAACAAAAGCAAGACTCTGTCTCTACTAAAAATAGAAAAGCTGAGTCAAGAAGATTGCTTGAGCACAAGAGTTGGAGATTGCTGTGAGTTATGATGCCACGGCACTCTACCCAGGGCGACAGCTTGAGACTCTGTCTCAAAAAGAAAAAAAAAAAAAAAAGATACTCTAATGCCATGAGAGGAGGAAGGAGAATATTAATTAAACTTAGTTTAATTAAAGGTATAATGTATGCTACCTTAATGGTCAGGTGGTGTGTGTGTGTGTGTGTGTGTGTATGTTTGCGTGTGAAGTAGCCCCTTCTTTAGATACGCTAAGACTTGTATACCTGCCACCAACCTCTATGTTCCTATGATATACATAGCAAACCTCTATTAAAGTAGGAGATGGTCTTAAAACAAAAAAGATACTCTAATGCCATGAGAGGAGGAGGGAGAATATTAGATAGTATGCAAACAGTTATGCAGGGGAGATGGGAAGAGAGTTGAGCCCAACCAGCTAAGATCAATAAGTTATCTTGGTTTTGGAACCAGTCATCTTACAAAAAGCTAAGACCAGAGTGAACTAGGCAAAGCTCACTACATGTGCAAAATCCCTAGAGGAAAAAGTGCCTAATGTTATTCACTATATAGTGTGACAGAATCCAGTGATGAAGCCAGGTAAAACTAGATGAAATCACACAAATGGGCAAGGACCAAATTGTTCAGGACTTGTGAGCTATGATTAAAAATCATATTTTATTATGTTTGGTGCTAAATATGTAAAGGATTTCTATTTGTAAAAGATTATTCAGGTTGCTGCATAAAAGATAGATTACAGCAAACAAGAGTGGATACTGATAGCAGCCTATGGTAACTCTGGAAGTGGTGGTATTATGAATGACGGGTGAAATGAAGCAAAGTAGATGGACTTGGAGGTAACTTGGAGGTAAAACTCAAATTTCGAACTTACAATTTCAACTAGAATGCTCCTGAAAACTATTCATTACATGACTTTGGGCTTTTGTTTTTTAACCTTTCCCACTGTGTTTCTGCAGAATGGGAGTTTAGGGGACATTAAAATCACACACACAAAATGTAAGGGTTGTCCCATGATGTCTGGTGTGCAGTGGGTAGTAGCACACCGTACAGTAGCTATCATTCTTACGTTATTATAGCCCCATAATTGATAGGCCTGTGTCCAATTCTCTCTCTACACTAAACACTATCTCGACATTGCCACCCAAATCATCTTTGTAAGTTACAAATCATTTCACTCCTTTACTTAAAAAACCTCTTACGTCCTTCTCATCAATATAAACTTCACAATATATATCAAAGATACTCATCTGTCATTGAATCTTCATTTTTCACATCTTGTCCCCCATACTACCGGCCCTGGACTGGTGCTTCTCAAACTTTAACATGCTCACAGCTCACCTGCTCGTTTTATTTATACCACACGCTGATTCAGAAGATCTGGGTGAGGTTGAAGGTTCTGCCTTGTTGACAAGTTCTCCGAGGATGTTTCCTGCTAGTCTCTGGACCACACTGTGAGAAGCATAGCACTATGTACTTAAAGTTCCTGCAAGGTTATTCTGTGTCCCTGTAACTTTGGCTTTTCTAATTAATCTGATCTCACTGTCTGGAAGGACCTTTCCTCATTTCTGTACTTAATGAAATCATTCTCATCTTTTAAGATCTAACTGAAAGGTAGTTTTCTCTATGAAATTCTTTTTTAAAAAACATTCATTTCATTCACCACCACAGCCTCCCAAGTATTTGCCTTCTCTCTTCCTCATAGTCTTATGAGATACAATGGCAAATGGCTTTACTGCAGCACATACCATTTTGTACTGGACTGTTGATGTTCCCTGTTGGACTGTGCTCCTGTGGTCAAGTGTTCTGTCCTTGTTCTTTCAGCAAGTTAGGAAGTTTCTTGTACAAATGAATGAATAAAGCTGTGTTGTGTGCTTCTGAAAAATGATGAACCACTCTGTGTAGCAAATAAATAAATAAATATTTATTCCAAGTAAATACTAAGTTGGTATTTTGAGCTTAATTTTGCTTTTTTTTTTTTTTTTTTTGTATAAAGCACTCCTTAAATTTTCTTTGGTGGTTGTAGCTGGTCATCTAAGACAATTATACTTCCTTAGAAAGTCAATTTATTGAGTTTATTAACTCTTAACAGAGTAATACTTCTTTTTCGGATTTGAAAGCCTCAGGCTTTTCTTGGCTTAAGCCAAACTAAAATTTGTAAAGATTATACACACTGTGACTAATGATTTCTTTTAACTGTGCTATCAGAGAGTAACACAGTTAAAAAGTTTTTGCCTGAAGCTGGTAAGAAATGAAAAAAAAAAAAAAAGGAAAAATATAATTGCCTTTTTAACATTTAAATAATATGAAAAAGAGTAATAGGTATGCTACTTAATTTATGTTTTAATATCTACAGCCAATTCTTTAAAAAGTTCATTTTAAGCTTTTTAAAAATTATATTTATCTAATGGAGAAATTTATGAATCACATTTGACCAAAAGTGTCTTCAGGGTATGAATTATACTTTTAACTACCTCTTTAGCTTTTATGAAATTTTCTGAAAGAGAGAATCCAGGTTTATTTCCTCTCTTCCCAACCCTCCTCGTTCCCAACTGGAGAGAAATCACTTTGAAGTCAGTGAGAACTCTGCTTGCATTGCAGCATAAAATGAAAGCTTTCCTGCAACAGCTAACCAGGAGAAATGTCTGTCTATCTGCAGCTCCGAGGGCTCTGTTTTCAGGCTGAGTTGCGCTTTTCCATATGCACAACTCTGGGTGTTGCTGACTTCAGTTAAGTAGACTTTCACATTTTAATTTACATAGCATTAACACTTTTCCCTGAGAAGTGACAGTTTTATGGAGACAGTTCCTTGTCTATTCTCATGAAATTAAAAAAAAAAATTCCATGGGGCATTCATTTACACTTCTAAAAGTGATAGGCTGTGTTTTTATGCCATTTTCATTTGCACTGCTTCTGATAGTGCCATCACTAATTAAAAAGGGAATTTAGGGTAATATAAACAATACTCTTTGGCTATATTAAAAGCTTTTTTTTTTTTGGTCTGATAGTGAGGGAGAAAAGGCTGTTGGACAAAGGATAAATAGCTTTCAAGAGGTCTTAGAGTCTACTGTTTGCACCTTCCTTTGTGGAACTTTCTTCTAGTTTAGTTCCATTATCTGTCATTCTGTCCTACTTCAGCCCAGTGAGGGTACCCTAAAATCAATCACTCTGAAAGCAAGGCAGAGTTTAAATTGGATCTTGAAATAGGAATCTGATTTTAATATGAGGAGGGAAGCTATTTTGTTATGCCTGGTTAAAAAAGAATTATCAGTGGGAGCCCAAATGTAGGAAGAATGTTTGGAATATTCTAGGGGCAGCTCAGTGATCAGCTTTGTTGGATAGTAAAAGATAATTGAAAAGGGAAGCTTGGGGCAGTGCCTGTGGCTCAGTGATTAGGGTGCCGGCCCCGTATAACGAGGAGGGAGGGTTCGAACCCATCCCCGGTCAAACTGCAACAAAAAATAGTTGAGCATTGTGGCAGGCGCCTGTAGTCCCAGCTACTTGGGAGGCTGAGGCAAGAGAATCACCTAAGCCCAAAAGCTGGAGGTTGCTGTGAGCTGTGATGCCATAGCACCCTACCGATGGTGATAAAGTGATCTGTCTCTTAAGAAAAAAAAAAGGAAGCTTGAGGCCAGATTACTGAAAAACATAAATTTGAATCAAGTTGTTTAGACTTTATTCAGTATATGTTATGAGTTATTGAAATATATTTTTAAATGGTAAGATGATGGCCTTGTTAAATTTGGATGGGTAAGGGTATGAAACATCCTGGGACTACAGTGACAGTCAACAAGTAAAGAGAGGGAAACACAGTGGACAAAAAAGAGAGGGAAACACAGTGGACAAAACCAAGCCTTGGAAAGCTGACCCACATCTGTAGTCTGGTTCACAAACTCAGGTAGTAAATGGGCAATTATAGTAACAGAATTATTCTTTTCTACTGTGGAATGGCAATAAATAATAATAGCAATATTGGAAATCGAAGGGTTCACAGTGCATGTCATAAAATTTTCCTTTTTGGCAGATCCCTTGCTGGTGGGGGACGAATTTACCCTGCAAATAATCAGAGAAAGTAAAGAGCTTATCCTGATTCAAGAAGAAGACGAGGAGCCTTTATTTACTTCCTGAGGTTCAGGGTAGGCTCTTAGTTCTTTAGTTTGTATGAAATAGATTGGGATAAGGCGAACATGGGGTCTGAGATATTAGGACACGTAACATCTGGCAGAAAGTAAAGAGTAAGATCAGACCCAGAAACTTTGTCTGATGGATAAAGCCAACAGAATGTGGCTATATTATCAGGCTGGGCTTATCCTTAGCTCACTGGACCCCAAGTATATTGGTGATGAAGGAGGTTATTAGGTTTGAGGTAATCCAGCTGATCTCTGGCTCATCAGACCTAGAGAGGCCGATCTGATGATGGCAGTGAGATGGTAAACTGCTATGGGCTGAGCCTGTCCCCAGCTGATTCCTCACTGGGAAGAAGCAGAGGAAATGAAGCAGGGTAAAGCAGATGTCTCATGTAGTGTCTGTCTCCTCCTAGAAACTCTTCAGTGGTCTTTATAAGAATGTTCTAAAGCAGGAGCCTGCTATGCAAGTCCCTACACAATATTTATCAAATGGCTTTGTAACTGTATTATCTCTTACAGTTTTTTACATGAACTTAAGAACTTAATTTATCTGTTATCCTCACACACTTCATACTTTCCCTTTTCTACTCTTTTTCTTATAATTCCATTTTCCCTAAAATACCTTTTCTTCTTGCTACTTATCAAAATTCTGTAAGATCTAGGACAACCATTCACATACCTCTTGTTTATTTCAGCTCACAAAAAAGTAAACTCTCTCTTAACATCAGACTTCTTATCCATGAAACATTTTCTCATCCTTCCTTCTTGTAAGAATTCTTTATTCACATTTTTCAGTATAACAGGTTTATTGAGAGTCTACCTAGATGCTGTGAAAGGTGGGGGAAGACTACATTTTTTTTTGTAACAGGCCTTCACCTCTGTATTTCTTAAGTTATAGAAAATGCTACATAGATCATTGGGTGTATTAGTTTGCTCGGGCTGACAACAGAAATTCTTAGTGGGCTGGGTAGTTTAGGATCAAGGTGCCAAGCAAGTTAGTTGCTGGAAAAGACCCTCTTTCTTGCTATAGATGAGCCATCTCTTTGCTGTGTCCTCCCATGACAGGGATAAAACTCTCTAGTGTCTCTTCTTTTTATAAGGATATGAATCCATCATGGGGGCACTACCCTCATGACTTCCTCTAGATCTAATTACCCTCCAAAGACCTCATTTTTTAATACCATCACAGTGGTGGGTAGGGCTTCAGTATATGAATTCTGGGTAGACACATCTAGTCTATAACATTCCACCCGTGATTGCCCAAAATTCACATTCTTCTCACAAGCAAAACATATTCATTCTATCCCAATGGCCCCCAAAGTCTTAACCCATTCTGGCATCAACTCTAAAGTCCAAAGTTTTATCTAAATGCCATTTAAATCAGACATGATGAGACTGTAGATATGATTCATTCTGAAGTAAAATTTCTCTCCATCTGTGAACCTGTGAAACCAGATAAATTATGCACTTTCAAAATACAATGGTAGCATATGCATAGAACAGACATTCGCATTCCAAAAGGAAAAAATAGGAAAGGAAAGAGTAATGAGTGCTATGCCTGTCCAAGATGTAGCAATGCAAATCCCATTAGATATTAAGTTGTGATAAGAATCTCTTTGGTTTGATGCTCTGTTCTTCCATCCCACCAGTGTGGCAACATCACCCTCATGGCTGGGTAGTGTATGCACACCTTTTTTTGTAGGTAGGGCTGCAGGGCCCTACCCACACCATAGCTGTTTGCAGGACTGCTGTCTTTCCTCTGAAGCAGTGTGGAGGTAGTCTTACCCCCTGGGCTGGTGCACTCTGGGTCTGTGGTGAGAGTGGCATCCCTGATAACCTCTAAATCATTTATGTTTTCCTTTTTCCTTTTCTTAAATGGTGGCTTATGTTCATGGATGAATAGTTCTATGGTACCATCTTGTAGAATCCAAAAGTCCAGCAGCCTTTCTTCATTCTGTCCCATTTTTTATGTTCCTTTTAGTTCAAACCGGCATAATTCCATCTATATTCCTGATCTCTGATGGAATAGCTGAGGTCATGAGCCACACTCACATGATCTCTTTATCAAGTGGCTGCTCAGCCACACCTTTAGTTGTCTCTTCTGAACAAATGTACTCATCCTTTACAATATGAATGGCTGAGAATTTTCTAGATCTTTACATTCTGGTTCCTTTTTGCTTAACAAGTCTATCTTCAATTTATTTCCTTTCTGTTGGATTTTATTATAATCAGTTAGGAGAAACCAAGCCATTGCTTGAACTCTTTGATTAGAGGTCTTCTCAGCTAAATATCCAAATTCATTGCTTACAAGTTTTAGCTTCCACGGAACACTAGGACATGACCATAATTCAGCTAGGTTCTTTGTCACTTTGTAACAAGGATTACCTTCCCTCTAATTTCTAATAACACATTTCCTATTTCCATGAGATCTCATCAGAAAGGCCCTTATCATCTATATTTCTACCAACATTCTGTTCATGATTATTTATGTATTTACTAAGACGATGGAAGCTTTCTGTGTAACACTTCTCTTTTCTTTTTGAGCCCTCACCAGAATAACCTTTAATGTCCATATTTCTAGCATGTACCTCAAAATTCCTCCAGTCTCTACCTACTATCAAGATCCAAAGCCACCTCCCTATTTTTAAGCATTTATCAGAGCAACACTCCACTTCTTTGTCCTACTAGGAAATAAAAATTCTGAATATTGATGACCCAATGATAGAACTTTTAAATACACACACACACACACCTGATAGAATTCTAAGGAGAATTATATAGTCAAAGATTTTGACTCCTACTCTCAATAATTAATATTGTAAGAGGACAGAATATAAGAAATTTTATAGATTTGAATGGCACCATCAACCAACTTGACCTAATTGACATTTATAGTCCATTCCGTCTCCATCTAACAAGAGAATACATAATTCTTATCTGAGCACAAGGAGTATTTATCAAGATATATCGTATAAATGAATAGAGAAATTTTAGAGAGAAAAATTAGATGAAACATGTTCTCTAACCACAAAAGAATTAATAGAAATATAATGGCAAGGGGGCCACAATGGTGGACTAGAAGCAGCCCACACATGCCACTGTCTGGAAGAGGACTGAAAAGTGCAAGTAAGAGGTGGACCCTCTTGGAGACAGCACTGGAGATCATCAGAGAACTCACAAGGGACACTGAGAGTGAAGGAGACAGGGACAGGGAGATTCACTTGCCAAGACTGGAAGATACCTGGGGGACACTCTTGTTGGAAGAAAGATTTAAATTTAAAACACGAAACAGCAAAAGTTCTAGAATAAAATGTGGGAAAAACTCTTAACACTGGTGTCAGGAAAGATTTCATGAGGAAGGCTCTCTTGGCAATTGCAGCAACGCCAAAAATAAATGAATGGTACATGATCAAACTGAAAAACTTCTGCACAGCTAAGGGTACAACAATTAAAGCAAACAGAAAACTTTCAGAATGAGAGAAGATATTTGCATGCTACGAATCTGGCAAAGGACTGATAACTAGAATCTACAAAGAACTCAAACTAATCAACAAGAAAAGAGCAAACAATTTCATTTATAAGGGGGCAAAAGACAAACAGAATTTTTTCCAAAGAAGACAAACAGCCAACAAATAATGAAAAAAATGCTTATTGTCCCTAATCATCACAGAAATGCAAATCAATACCACCCTGAGATATCATCTAACCCCAATAAGAAGAGGCCACATTACAAAGTCTCAAATCTGCAGATGCTGGTGTGGCAGTGGAGACAAGGGAACACTTTTACACTGCTGGATGGATTGCAAACTAAGACAGTCCTTATGGAGGCTCCTCCAAGACCTAAAAGTAAACCTTCCATTTGATCCTGCAGTCCTATTACTAGATAGCTACCCAGAAGAAAAAAATCATATTACTGTAAGAACATTTGCACTAGAATGTCCATCACAGCCCAATTCACGGTTGCCAAGATGTAGAATCAACTCATGTGCCCATCAGTGCATGAATGGATTAATGAACTGTGGTATATTTGTACATGGTATACTATTAGCTATTAAAAAAGATGGAGACTTTACATCATTTATATTTACCTGGATGGAATTAAAGAACATTCTTCTTAGTAAAGTATCATAAGAATGGAAAATCAAGTATCCTATGTACCCATTACTAATCTGAAGGCTAAAATAAACAATTATACCCCCACATGAGAGAAAAACACAACTAAGTGCAAGTGGGGGGCAGGTAGGGGATTGGTAACCTGTCACCTAATGGGCACAATGTAAGGGCATACAGCATAGCCCCTAGGTGAAGAGCTCAACTACAACTTGAAGATTACCTAACAAATGCAAACAATGTAACCAAATCCTTTGTACCCTCATATTAAACTGAAATTAAAAAACATACCATCATCAGCTCAATATATGCAAAAACCCATTTGACAAATTATAATATCCACTCCTGTTAAAATCTTTTATAAACTAGAAATAAAAGGGAATTTCCTTAACTTGCTAAAGAGTTATCTAAAACCTACAATTAAAATTATACCCAGTACGGTGGCACCTGTAGCTCAAAGGGGTAGGGCGCTGGCCCCATATGCCAGAGGTGGTGGGTTCAAACCCAGTCTCGGCCAAAAACTGCAAAAAAAAAAAAAAAAAAATTAATTAATAAAAAATTATACCCAGTGATGAAAAACTGAATATTTTCCTCCCTGTGATAGATTGTTCGATCTCACCACTTCTATTAAATATTGTTAAGTTCTAGCCAAGGCAATGAAGAGAGGCGAGAAAAGCAAAGGGTGTTCAGATTTGAATGGAAAAAGCAAAATTATTTCTAGATAGCAATATCACCTCTAGAAAATCCAACGGAATCTATAGAAACCTACCAAAGGTAATAAATGAGTTTATAAGTTTGCAATACACAAAATAAACATACAAAAATCTGTTTTACTTTGATATATAACAACAAACCACTGGAAATTGAAATTTTAAAAATATCATTTACAATAGAATAAAAATCATCACACACATAGCAATAAATTTGACAAAAGATGTGTAGAACCTATACTCTGAAAACTACAAAACCTTATTGAAAAAAATGAAAGACAACCCAAATACCTATTTAGAATGAGTTATTGTAATGGACTAAATGTTTATGTCCCACCCAAATTCATAAGTTGAAATGCTAACCTCAGGTGATGGTACTTGAAGCTGCAGCCTTTGGAGGGTGGTTAGGATTGATGGCGAAGCCCTCATAAATGTCATTAGTGCTCTTATGGCAGAGGACCCTTGGAGAGATCTCTCACTCCTTTGGCCCAGTGAGGCTATAATCAGAAAATGCCAGCGTTTGGAAACAATGCCTCACTTGACACAGAGCCCGCTGCTGTGCCTCAGTCTTGAGCTTCCCAGCTTCCAGAACTATGAGATATAAACTTATGTTGTTTATAAGCCACCCAGTATATAGTATTTCGTTATAGTAGTTCAAAAAGCCTAAGGCAGACATCATAGACTGGAAGACAATATTTTTAAGATAGCAATTCTCCTTGAAATTGAATTATAGTTTCAACACAATCACCGTTAAAATACCAAGAATATTTTTTGGTAGAAATTGTAAATACCAAAACCTTAGAATATCTAAAATAACTTTGAAACTACAGAAAAGGTTAGAAGATTTATACTGTGAGATTTCGGGGCTTATACAACTCTGCTAAACAAGACTGTGGCAGTGGAGTAATGATGAAAAGATTAGCTAACCAGACCATAAGGTTCAGAAATGTACCATGCATATATGGTTAATATGTTTTTTATTCAGCTGTCATGATAATTCAATGGGGAAAGGATAATTTGCTCCAAAAAATGGTGCTGAAGAAAATGGGATGCTTATATGAAACATTTACCGTGTTTCCCCGAAAATAAAACATCTTCCGAAAATAAGACCTACTTACAGGTTTCCTTCTGGGTGAAATATAAGGCATCCCCCCTGAAAATAAGGCCCCCCCCAAGGCTCTGTCTCTGAATGAAAATGAATTTACCGTAAACTGGTTGCTAGGGCTGCCCCGACTGGCGTCTAGCAACCAGTGACATTAGGCAGAGTCCTGACATCACTGCTGTGTGGAGGCGGAGCGGAGGTCCGAGTGAGCGGTGAGCATGGGGCGGGAGAGAGGAGGAGACTTTTGCAGATGCGTGTAGAAGAACGGGAGGATCAGAGTGGACTGGACATGGCGAAGGTCGTGAGTGCTGGTCTGTCTCTGGTGACACTGCCTGATGCTTGCGGCTGCCCTCATGATGACTGAAGGTCGGATTCACAGTTTGTCTGGTTTGTGTTGACAACTACCGTACTACCATACCATATACAGGTAATAAATTTCCTTTATTTTCATTTAACAATAAATGTGTACTGTATTCTTCTTCATGGAAAAATAAGACATCCCCTGAAAATAAGACCTAGCGCATCTTTGGGAGCAAAAGGCAACTGTCTTATTTTCGGGGAAACAGGGTATTTAGATCCTTACCTCCCTACTTGAGGTAAGTAGTTTTTGACTTGAGGTAAATTTTTGACTTGAGGTCTTGAATTGGATCATAAATCCAATGACTGTTAAAGCAAAGACTATAAAACTTCTTGAACAAAACTTTAGAAAAAAATATTTGTGACCTTGTGTTTGAAAAAGATTTTTAAAATATGACACAAAAGGCCAAAACTATAGCAGAAAAATTCAATAAAATGAATTTCATCAAATTAATACTTTTGCTTTTCACTAAGTTTGCTTTTCCTACTCTTTGAACCATAGATTGGTAGAATGCATTTGCAAAGAACAGGCAGCTAGAACATATAAAGAATTCTTAAAACTTGATAAGAAGACACACAAGTCAATTTAAAAATTGGACTGGCTGGCCAAGATTGCTCATGTTTGTAATTCCAGAACTTTGGGGGGCCAGAAATTCAAAAACAGCCTGGGTATAATAGTAAGACCCCATACTTATAAATGATTTTTTAAATTAGCCAGACAGGTGGTACATGTCTATAGTCTTAGATACTCAGGAGGCTAAGAGACAAGGATCACTTAAGTCCACTAGTGTGAGGTTACAGTGAGCTATGATCAGACACTGCACTCTAGCCTGTGTGACAGAGCAAGACTATGTCTAAGAAAGAAAGAAATTCAAACAGGCATTTCATTAAAGAAGATATGTAAGCAGTAAACAACCACAGGCAAAGATGTTTGATGTCATTAGTCAGTAGGTAAGGTACAGATCAATACCACCACAAGATACCTCTACAGACTCACTACAATGGCTAAAATTTAACTGACTAACAGTCAGTTGACAGGGTGCGGAACATTTGGAACCGTCACACACTGCTGGTGGAAATATGAAATGCAGCAACAACTTTGAAAAAGCAGTTCAGTAGTTTCTTATAAAGTTAAATCCAAACCTACCATATGTCCCAGCCATTCCCCTCCTAGGTATGTGCTAAAGAGAATAAAAGCACATATCCTCACAGAGATTTATGTATGAATGCTCATGACAACTTTACTTACAATAGCCCCAAACTAGAAACAGCTCAAATTTCCATAGTTAGGTGAGTGAATAAGCAAATTATAGTATATCTATACAGTAAAGTAGCACTGAGCAAATAAATGAATGATGTCACACACAAGAATGGATCTCAAAATAATTATGCTGAGTGAAAAAAATGTACATTCTATATGATTATATTTATGCAAATGTTCAGAAATTGCAGACTAACCTATTATTACAGAAAACTGATCAGGGGTTGCCTGGGATATTCTTGAGGGAGGGCTCATGTGAAGGGTTGAGATAGATTAACAAGGGGGCAGAAGAAAACTTTCATAGGTGATGCGTTGTGTTCATTAGCTCAATTATGGTGTGGTTTGATGCATGCATGAACTCAGCACACTTCCCCCTCTTATCAGAGGATCTTCCCCCTCTTATCAGCCTCTTAAAACATGCAATTTCATGCCTCAGTAAAGCTGTTTAAAAACTATCATTGAGGCTCGGTGCCTGTAGCTCAAGCAGAGCTGGCGGGTTCAAATCCAGTGTCAGCCTGCCAAATAACAACTACAACAACAACAACAACAACAAAATAGCCACGCACTGTGGCGGGTGCCTGTAGTCCCAGCTACTTGGGAGGCTGAGGCAAGAGAATTACTTAAGCCCAAGAGTTTGAGGTTGCTGTGAGCTATGACACCATAGCACTGTACTCAGGGCAAAAGCTTGAGACTTTGTCTCAGGAAAAACAACCTACCATTGAGTTGTATTTATCTGTTTCTTTTTTTGGTCTGGATTATAAAAGTGTAGGGTAAAGGGTCTCTGTTTTGTTTAGACTGTGTACCTTAAAGACTTCAAGGATTTTAGTAGGGCTAGATACATAGTAGGGCTTAATAAATGTTTAACTAAAGATTAAATGATTATAAGAATAAGTTGTTTGAGTAATAAATTAGAAACAATAGTCTTATTTATTAGGTCTTTTTACATTTGCATTACTTTACAATCTCAATTTGATTAAAATTTCTGAATTAAATTAAAAGTATCTCTTTTAATTTACCTAGAAGGAATTAGTATAAAATAAAAGCCTGATCTTTATTGAAGGGGCACAAGTGTCTGCAGCCTTACTTTAAGGCCACTTGGAGGTTCTAACAAACTCCAGGTCTTTTCCAGTTGTTAGGTCTTCTATTATTGATTAAATACTATGTCCAGTTTCCTTTCACTTAATTGAAGTTTTATGAAGTGTTATGCAATTATTCTACCAGGATTCCCTGAGACCCTATGTAATTATCTGTAGTTTCTTTAGACAGTTTGTTATTATTAATAGTTTTTCTTCAATATAAGCAGCATACTACTTTATTCCCTTCAATAACATTCAAATAGAGATCACACATACTTGATTATTAACTTGAAATCATTTTATTACTATTTAATATTTATTATACTACACAGTATAGCAGGCTTCAGATATTACTCTCAAAAAATCCTCAAACTATTGACAATGCATTTGAATTGGATAGTATGTATAAATTAAAAGAGCTGTTATTTTAAAATATTTTGATGGATTTACCTTTTCTAAGCTTCATATTCTTCATCTTAAGTACTTTTCAAACTGTGAATGACTTATAGAAATGTGATTATTTTAAATTATTTTCAAAGATGTTTGCTGGTAAGTTTCCAGGGTGAATGGTTGACAAGATGTCCATGGGCGTGTGAGCTTTGCATATACGTTAATCAGCTGCCTATGTGTGAGGTCCGAGTGTGACTTTAAGTGCCTTTTAATCATTCCCATTATGCATATTTAGACTGCAGCAAGATACTACCAAAAAGAATGAAAGGGAGATGTCCGGCCAAGCAGAGTTTAAAAATGAAGTGTCAGCCCAAAGGCCAAATAAAAAATTTGTGCTTGTCCACCAAAGCTATTGTGCCACTATCTTGTTGATTTCATTATCGTGGTGTAGTTTCTACTCTTCAGCATCCTTAACTTTTATTTCTTATTTTCTCACTTCTAACTCTCCCTTTTCTTCATCCTCTGTTTTCCCTTACTGTTTCTGCATTCAATTTACTCAGTGTTACTTAGAAATCATCTTTGACTCAATGTGTTCATTAAAAAACCCACACATCTGAGAGATCATCTGCTTTGCTATAGTTAATCTTTGTAACATGGGCGCCTGCTGTCTAAACTGGTCATGCTTTATAATAAAATGCTATATTGTGAACTTAAATTTTTCGGAATACATACAACTGTACTCATTTATTACTAAGTAAATGATCAATTTTTCTGAGTTCTAAATCCCAATTTCCTCAGTAGTTAAGGACTCATGGAGGGACTGTATATTTAGGAAATTACCTAAAATCTCATTTGTGATGGATTCTCCTGGAGAGAGTGGAAAGGGACAATGAACATCCAGTCTACTTATGAGCTACAAATATTCTAATACAACACAACAGCAAAATCTGTCAGTGTGATCTGAGAATAATGTTTTACTCCAGTGTCTTTGTCTTTTCAGCTTTTTAAGCAAGATAATGAAGATAGGTCAATAATAATTAGGTCTAATGAATTGGTTACAGTAGAAAATATCCTTCCTTTAAAATACTTCCCAGTTCATTACTTATCCATAATCCTTATAGTTCCAATTCCATAATAAACTGCACAGGTCTTTCTTTGGAGAGGAGGGAAAAGCAAGACTATTAAGGACTTTTAAGCCTCCAAACTATTTTGGGGTTTTTAACCATCTTAGTACTCTTGCAGACCTGAGTCATGCCACAGTATGTAACTCTGGCTAGCACTGGGAAGATTCCATTGACATCTATGCACTTCAAAAGCCTGGGCCCTGAGGATGCTGTGTGAGATGACAACACTTCCTGGCCACTCTTCCTACGACCAGCATTGTTCCAAGTGCTTTGTGTCTATTGTCTCCTCTTACACAACAATCCTGTGTGATAGGTCATGTCCTTTCACAGACAGAGAAACTGGAATTCAAAAAGGGTAAGTAGCTTGCATGAGATCACACATCTGATGAAAAAGAGATCTTGGAATTCCTGTTTTGGTTTTGGAGTGCTCACTTTCTTAACCAGTACATTACGGCAGCCTCTGGACATCCCTCAATTGCTGTCTTCAGATACTGGTAAATGTGTCAAATATTACCGTTTCAAAGATCCTACCTATCGAAGATAGGAAAGCAAAGAATTCCATGGCTAGCTAGGTATCCACATCCCAATCTCCAAGAGTAGCAATCAAATAACCTGAACCTAAAGGTTATCACCCATTAGAATTCATTCTAGATAACGAAATGCACATTGATAAGAGCGCTTTTCATTGTGGTAAACTAGAAAACTGTAGAGAAAGGAAGGTATACCAGGACAAAGCCTTGTGCTGGAAATATTTGCTGTGCTTTTCCCCTTCAGTCTAGGCATCAAGGTTAATTCACCAATTCTGGTTCTTTGTCATCCTTTCTAATCCTGCCCAACACATTTAATATCTGTTTGTTAACATGCTTTTGCATATATGTGAATTATAAAAATAATGGTGTCTATCAGGAGAGTTTGGGCTAAATTGAGTGTTTTAGGATCAGCGAAAAGGAATAAACAAATGATTAAAAATCAAATGCCTCCCAGTGAGTATGTGTCATGTTTTTATGAATGTCAGGCTGGTAACAGCAGCATAGAGACTTAAATTTACTTTGCTGTCTCTCCTAAGAAATTTTATAGCCTGTGCTCTGAAATAGCCATGATTGGAGTTATCCTTAGGATTTGGCCCCTCCCTGACTTTGTTTTATTTAATATCTGTTCTTTATTTGTTTCATCTAATCTTTGAATTTCAGGCTATTTTATCCACATATATATTACTTCACAAAAATCAAGGATCCTTATCTGATGTGGAGATTCATAATGTTCTTCAACCTTTTGTTTTGTTTAACTTGCTTACTTCACTCAAATATTCGATCTAGCAATATTCTAGGAATTTTTATGTCAGGTCTTTAGGTATTCTTCTGACCTATTCTTCTTAGAATAGAATTCTAAGAAGTAAATAAAAATTTCATCTGCATCCCATAATTTCTACCACTAGAATGGTTCCCAGGGTCTGATTTGACACAGGTGGGCCTTAAACAGTTGGCTCATTTCCAAGCCATCTCCTATATTCACAAAAAACATTCACGAAAAAATTGGTTTCAGTGTCGGTTATGGTCCAAGCAGGTGATTACACTTAACTGACATCAAGAATGTTCCTTTTCTGTATTTCCATTCAAATGATCCACAAATGAATGACAGACTGTCCATGTATTTGAGTGAGTATAACACTGATTTGGCTGTATCTTTTAGGGTGAGAGGGAAGTTTTTTCGTTGTATTTGCTGGAAACATTTGTGAGAGGCGTACCACTCTGCCCAGTATTTCTATTGATCCTTTGTTTGGGGTGTGATGATTTCCAGTACATTATAAATTCCTGCTGTAGATAGATTCCTCAATCTCATTAGTGATTTTCCTTAAGTTCTGACCTTTTCCGGTTCTGATCTTTTCCTGTTCTGGATCTTTCTTAAGTATAGGACCCAGACCCAATTTTTTAGTTCCCCAAAACTCTTCTATAGCAAGTTGATCTATGTTTCTTGGGTTTGATGGTTAACATAGGGGGCTTGAATACAGGAACAACAGAAATGCAATTTAAACCACTAGGAATTTCTAATTGGCCATCTTTCTTCTTAGCTGTCATTTTTCTGAATTTGTCTTTTTCTAGGAATTCAATAGATTGGCAACCACATCAACCATATTTCAGTCACCGTTTGGCCCATTGATGAGAAAAGATAATTTTTTCTAAGCAAAAAATCAGGGTTTCCCCCCCCCACATTAACTGGTTAGTAGTAAATAAGCAAATAATCACTGAAATGTTTCATTTATTTCTTTTGTACGTTAGGAGACTGAGCAATTTTGTGGAATACATCATACACCAATTTTCAGCTTGGGATCCAACTGATAGCACTGGTAAAGTTGTTTGGCTGGTGACAACAGTGCCTGTTCTGATTGATTGTGCCTGTGCCCAGTAATTATTAAATACTGAAAATCCTCTGTGGCCAAATCTGTTTTCCTATTTAAATAGGAAAGTAAAGGTACAAAATTAATACAAATTAATGTATTTTTAGTTTTAGGTTTTTGTAGTTACTATGATTCACCCCCCTTCCCCCCCAGTTGATCTATTCAGGTTTCTTTTCTTTCTCTTAATCAAAGACTGAGAATAATTACATCTTTAAAAATACAATAAATACAAAGGTGGCCTTAAAATTATGTTTTTTTCTTAAGTATAGGACAATTATTTTAAACTGCGTATGAACTGTATGGCCACCCCCTTATCTGTATGAAAAGCAGCAAAGCACATCATTTGCTGTTTTCTTTTTTTCCCAGTCTTTCTATCACAAACTCTAATTGCAAATTTGTATAATTTTCTCAGTGGCACATGATCAGAATTTAGCATTTAAAAACCTTTACATGCAAATTCTGGGAAACATTTAGCTATTTATGTGTTTTTTTACCTTGTGGGATTTGGGGTAAGTAAAAAAGTATCTCAAAGCTGGTCTGAGTTATTATTGTTAGGAAAACTGAAAGAGTAAAATTTCAATGCAGATAATATATTCAAGCATAATATTTGTTTAGATTCATCTTTTAGTTGATTTTGTCTGGCTTAAGTATAAACTTCCAAAAGTGAGCATAGCAATACCTTGATCAGACATACTGTCCTAGGAGTCTGACTCCTAGAATGTTTACTTCAAGATAACGTGCTTGACTCAGTGTGTGACCTCAGAAAGTTTGGACCTTATTTTCAGAAATCAGTCTACGAACTTGAAATAAACAGAAAACAATATTCTCTCAAAAAAATAAAAGGAGCCATTTTACTTGAAATAGTACTCATTACCTCTGAGAAGCAAGGACTTTTTTTTAAAATTGAGAATGTGTGAATAGGATGAGTGCAGTTTGGTGGAAAAGTAATAACCCTAGGATATAACTACAAACACACTGCTGGGTTTGCTGGTACCGGTCCAGATGCTGGGGCTGGTTCTTTTGTTGATGGAGATGCTGATATTATCACTACAAGAAGAGAAGCAGTAGAAAGGGCGCTGCTTTCTTTTTTAAGCTCTATTATAACCTTTTAAAATGGAGTTAACATTTTTTCAAATTCCAGATTTAAAAGTTCAGATGAACAGTGAAGAAATTCCAAGATGCCTATAGAAACCAAAGTTGTAGTGCATATTTCTTTACAATATCTCCTAACTCTTAAGATATATCATATTTCAAGGATTCTAATATTTACTTTTTTGAGTACATTTTATCATCTCTGGAACCAAGAAGTATCTTATGGTGGTCCTGATATAGTCATTATTGCCTGTCCACGAGCATCAAAAACTTGCAGAATAATTGTTAGCAGCTTTGAATGAAATTCCAGAGATAGTACAGCATCAGCAATACTCCTGACAATCTAGAGAACAACATTGTATGGTGAAGCATGGTCACTCATGACTTTGAGTTGAAAATGTTTGGAGGCTGGGTACTGTGTCTCACACCTGTAATCTCAGAACTTTGGGAAGTCAAGGCTACAGGATTACTTGAGGCCCAAAGCTGAGCAACATAATGAGATCCCGTTTATATATAAATTTATTTTTTATTTTTAGAGAGAGTCTCACTCTGATGCCCTGAGCAGAGGGCCATGGCACAGTAACCTCAAACTCTTGGGTTCAAGCAATCCTCTCACTTCAGCCTTCTCCCAAGCAACTGGGACTACAGGTGCCTGCCACAATGCCCAGCTAGTTTTTCTGTTTTAGTAGAGACAGGGTCTTGTCTTGTTCAAGCTGGTTTCAAACACCAGAGCTCAAGCAAACCACCACCTCAGCCTCCCAAAGTGCTAGGATTACAGGCATGAGCCACCACATTCAGCTTTACATAAAAATTTTAAAAAAAGAGAGGGAAAGTATTGGGAAAGACTAGACTTGAAATGTGGGTAAACTTCAGGAATTTCTTAACCAATTTTTTTGCTTATATTTTTACATATGCTTGAGAATTATATAAAATAATTTACACTTCTGTAAGTATTACAAAACCCTATGAAGTTACAGTTTTAGGTTATAGAAAACATTATGTTAACTGTATAGCAGCATTTTTCCCCTCTATGATACATGAAACAGTGACATCTTTACATTCCATACAGTCGTATGATTGAAGACAAAGACTGTAAGAATATAGAATTCTTGAATTGTGAATTTTAATGAAATTTCTATCACTGCTATATTTCTTAAAGAGGTGAGACGAATCAGATCACATCAAAGGAGGCATTAAAGCATTTTTTCAGAGAGAATGGAAAATAAAATTTAGAATTATTTAAAATTTCCTTTCATTCTACAAATAACTTTCTTTTAAATAATTACTTTCAAATATGTTCTTTAAAGGCAAACTTCAAAGTCTCACATTGGGCCATAAGTAAACTACTTTGTCTTGTTTATTATAGACAATCATCTTTCAGGGTTTTAAAGTTTATTTTGGAAGAGGATTTAGCACTCTGTAAGTTTATACTTAAGATTGCAATATTGGCTGATGATCTTTCCTAAGATGTAGCAGACATAATAAATGCCCTGTGACACTCAATATTTTCAGAGTGTTTGCCATTACTGTATTTGATGGGTGTTATTTTTAGAAAATCTCTCTGATCTCCCTTTCTGAAAAGGAAACTAAAATTACTTTTAAATCCCTTCACTGTCTATGTATAATCTATGATTTAATATTGTTAAGTAAACACAGTGACACCTCATTTCCCTAGCATTGTCCAGGAAAGGTTTGTTCTACACTAGTAAATTTCCCAGATAATTGAAGGATGGACATTTAAATGCTAAACATTAAACTTTTTTTTTTTTTTACTATTTCTGAAAGAAATATTTCTACATACACCTTTCTATCATTGTTAAGGGAGAATACTGAAAATTGAAACTTGTCTTGTGTGATGATCTCCAGAGAGAAATTTCTTTATTTGGTACACAGTGGGTAGCAGGGTAAGAGGAAGCAGTCAATCAGAGCGGACTGCACTCAAAACTAATTGAACTTTTGCCCTTTTGT
Source organism: Nycticebus coucang (assembly GCF_027406575.1). Lineage (NCBI taxonomy): Eukaryota > Metazoa > Chordata > Mammalia > Primates > Lorisidae > Nycticebus > Nycticebus coucang. The sequence continues at coordinate 46,054,985 of NC_069780.1, forward strand.
TGAAAATGTGGACTCATTCTGAACATCAGTTACAGCAGACATTGAGCCTTTCTGACTCCAGAGTTCTGTTATCACCCCCAGCATAGGGCTCTCATGTGCATTTTAATTTCTCTGGAAAGGCAGTTTCATCCCCTCACCACATGATTTGATTCAGAGTTCAGACATATTCTGATCATTAATTGAATTAAGCATCATCTAACTCTGCTTCTCCTTCGCACTTTCATCTCCTGGTGCATTTGGATGTTTTAGCCATCCAAATTTCAAATCTTGGCAGTATCTGTGATTTTCTACATTGCCAATCTTCCACTGATGCCTGATTACCTTTTTATAATTTTACTCTCATACTGCCTTAATAAAAATCATTGCCTTTGCTTAAAACATTTTAATTTGCCTTATGACGATATTCTAGCTCTCCAGTCTCTTCAGTGGTCAGTGTTTTCACCACAGAGTTGGCAGATTGTGCTGTTCACAGCATAGCGGAGCCTCTGCCACTGCCCTGTTCAAAGATCCCAGTTATTCTCTGCTTTTTTTTTTAAATTATCATTTACCAAATAATAACAAGCAATTATCAGCAGAGGCTAAGGCATACTTTTGTAATTGCTTCATGCAGAATTCTGTTGGATCACATATGAATGAAAGGATAGGAAATTATTTTGGTGTTAAGTAGTAAATTCCTTTCCTACAAATTATTCACCCCTAAATCTTCTTGGGTATCCAGATCAAACATATCAATCTTCCATTTGCAGGATAAATTATAACCTTCCCTATGCACTCTTTAGAAACCACTCAAGATACCCTAGCATCTCAACATTATTTATATATACTACGGTTATCATCACAAAACTTTAAATTTTGTCTGTAACTTGAGATGTCACTGAATCCTTTTAAAGCCTTTGAGCTTCTTTTTTTATTACATAATATTATAGGGGTACAAATTGGTTACATGTATCAATTTTATTATGATTATGTCAGGGCTATGAGTGTGCCCATCACCCAGATAGGGTTCATTGTAACCGTTAAGTAGGTATTCACCAATCCTCTCCTCCCCTCTCCCCACCACTTGATTTTCACCAAATTTTACTTTCCTCTATGCACATGTGTGCTCATCACTTCCAGTTTAACACTAGTGAGTACGTGTGGCATTTGTTTTTCCATTCTTTAGATAATTCACTTAGGATAATGATCTCCCGTTCTATCCAAATTGTTCCAAAAAGCAAGTTCATCCTCTGTGGCTGAGTACCCTGTTTTCCTGAAAATAAGACATCCTCCAAAAATAAGGCCTACTTACAGGAAAGATAAGACATCCCCTGAAAATAAGACCTAGCGCATCTTTGGGAGCACACCTTAAAATAAGACACTGTCTTATTTTCGGGGAAACAGGGTAGTATTCCATAAATACAGATATCACATGTTATTAAGCTACTCATGAATTGATGGGCACCTGGGTTGATTCCACATCTTTGCAAATGTGAATTGTGCTGCATTCAATATTCAAGTATAGACGACTTTTCGATGAAATGACTATCTTTCCTTTGGGTTACTGGAATTTCTGGATCAAATGATGTGGCTACTTTTATTTCTCCGAGGAATCTCCATGCTGTTTTCCATAGAGGTTGTACTCATTTGCAGTCCCCCCAGCAGCGTATTAAGTGTTCCTTTTCCTGTGCATCCACACCAGGATGTTTTAATAAAATCCATGTTGGATGTTTTAATAAAAGCCATTCTAACTGGGGTAAGGTGATATCTCACTGCCATTTTAATTTGCATTTCACTTGTGTTTAATGGCATTGAACATTTTTCAGGTTTATTAGTCGTTTGTCTATCTTCTTTTGAAAAGCTTCTGCTGATGTGTTTTGCCCACTTTTTAATGGGTTGTGTGAGCCTGAAAGGCTTTGCCAAGTTTCAGTTGTTCCTTTTCTAGCCACTAGGGGAGCTGCTGGTGGGAAGGTCAGGCAAGCTCTTCAGGATGGCAAGGCTTTTCACAGGGCAGGGGACTGAACGCTTGAAAGCTAAGCCCAGGTCTGGCTTCTTCCCATCCTTAGTCAGTAGCACCAGTTGTCTGAGGGGGAGGGTAGGTGCTTCCCCAAGTGACAACTCTTGAGCCCCTGTACACCCTGCTGTCACCACATTACATGTCCCACATCTCTGGGATTTTACAGTGCTGCTTCAGAGACGAGCAGTCTGTGTTAACACTGCTGCCAGCAACCTTACCTTGGAGCAGCACACTTGGAGGCTGCCGCTAGTCCACCATCTCCCCCGGAATCTTATTGTTGATCTCTAGTTTTATTCCACTGTGGTCTGAGAAGACACATGGTATGATTTCTATTTGGTTGAATTTGTCAAGACATGTTTTGTGGCCTACGATGTGATCAGTTGTGGAGAATGTTCCATGGGCTGATGAGAAGAATGTTATGTTCAGTAGTTTTTTTGGAAAAATGTTCTGTAAATGCCTGTTAGCCCCATTTGTCTAGAATCCCATTTAAATACAGTGTTTCTTTATTTATTTTCTGCTTGGATGATCTAGCTAGCTCCGTCAGTGGGGTGTTGAAGTCACCAGCAATTTTGATGCATTGTTTATCTCTTTGTTTAGATCTAGCAGAATCTGGGTGGTCCTGTGCTAGGTGCATAAATATGTAGAACCCTATGTCTTCCTGTTGAACTCCTTGCTTTCTCATTATGTAATACCATCTTTGTCTTTCTCTGCTATCATTGATTTAAAGTCAATTTTATCTTATATGACAATAGCTACACCTGCTTTCTTTTGGTTTCCATTTGCATGTAATACTGTTTTCTGTCCCTTCAGCTTACATCTGTATGAGTTCTTGTGGGTTGGATGTGTTTCCCAGAAGCAGTAGATCCTTGGTTTGTATTTTTTGATCCATTCAGCTGCCCTTTATCTCTGGAGTGGGGCATTCAGACCGTTCACATTGATTGATACAATTGATAAGTGGGATGCTGTTTTGTTAATCCTACTGGGTAGTACCTTCTTGCATTGTTTTACTTCTAGTGCTGTTGCTTTATATGAGCTCTAGCTTTTGGGTGGTTTTACCATGGGGAGTGTCTATTGTGCTGATCCATGCATAAAATGACTCTGAGTATTTCCAGCATGGCAGGTTTTGTCTGGACAAATTCCCTCAGTGTTTGCTTGTTTGGGAAATTCTTTATTTCTCCTTCATATACGAAACTTAAAACAGGATACAAAATTCTAGGCTGGCCATTGTTCTGTTTAACAAGACTAAAGGTGGATCCTCAATCCCTCTGGCTTGTAAGGTCTCAGTTGATAAGTCTGCAGTTAGCTGGATGGGGTTTCCTTCCTAATTTGCTTGATGCTTTTGCCTCATGGCTTGTAGGAGTTTCTCCTTCATGCTGACTTTGGCCAATCTGATGACTATGTGTCTTGGTGATTGCCTCTTTGCAATGAATCTTCCAGATGTTTGTTAAGTTTCTTGTATCTAGATGTCTAAATTTCTAGGAAGACCAGGGGCATTTTCCTCAATTATTCCCTCAAATAGGTTTCTCCAGATCTTGTGAATTTTCTTCTTCACCCTCAGGGATGCCTATGATTAGAATATTTGGCCATTTTATATAATCCCACATTTCCTGCCTAGTGTAGTCTATTTTTAAAAATTTCCACTGCATTTTGTATTTTCTTAAATAAAATTTTCATTTACAGAATTTTATTTGTATGTTTTTATTTGTTTAATATGTGAATGTCCCTGCCCTCAGAGGTCTGGTATCGCTACTCAGCCATCTTCTCTCTAAATCTCATTGGAAAAAATAATTTTAATTCAGCATTTGAAAATCCATCTACAACTTTTTAGAAACCCAGATATACAATAATTTTAGAGGCTGATGTAGCTTTCATTTATGAACTCCCTTGATCCTTCTCATTGTGTTTTCATTCCTACATTCAGTCGTTTGTCAGAATTTTAATTGAGATACTTCTATGTGTAGGCATGTCAGGTGTCAGAGACACAGTGGTTCACAACACATTATTTTGCCTTTATGAATTTTACAGACTAGTCTTCCTCATTATTTTGGGTTGAAAGTTTTAAATTTTTTATTGCATATTCTATTTTTGGAACTTGAAGATCATTTTCTTTGCTAAAAAACATATTCTATTATCTGTTAGCAAATTTCTCTTTTTCCTAAGTAGTAAGATTCTTCCTTTTCTGTCTTTTCTCTCTCATTGCTTCAATTATGATGAAGAAGTACTTTTTATCATCCCAAATATTTTCACAAGTCTAAGCTCATTTTGGAATGTAGAACTTTTGACCACTGATTTCAAACATACTGTGTATGTTTTTTTAACTTTACAGGTGTATTTTTTCCATTCGTTTAAATATATTCTGAAAACATAGTATTCAATATATGTTTAATAGTATATCTTATTTAACCACATACTATTTACGGCTATTTTGTTTATCTTCAACTTTTTTTTTTGCTTGTTTTGCAATTTTAATTAATGCTTCTGTGAACATCGTGGTACTTAATTCTTTCCCCGTATTTCTGATTATTTCTTTATGTTGCACTCCAGCCTCCAAATACAGTCCATTTCTTGTGCCCAGGGACTAAATAGGCTGACTGTTTTTCTAATTGCTGTCCATTGAATATATTATTCACTCTAAACTTTTTGGATTATGAGTTTTGCTGGTGCAGGGCTCAAGATCTACAGCAGTGGTTCTCAACCTTCCTAATGCCATGATGTATTTTCATTGTTACAGAGGGATTGCGACCCTCAGGTTGAGAACCGCTGATCTACAGTGATATCCCTTCAAAGAACCTACTAGACGCCTAGGATACCTGTAAGAATGGCAGAAGAATGGTAAAGGCCTACCCACCTTGTTGTGTAGCAATGAGGGTAAACTTGTGTGTGCATGCCTGTGGGGGAGAGGGACTATTGCTGAGGAATGCAACCAGTTTATGATTCTTTCTGAGTTGGGAAAATGATAATGCACAGACTTTTTAGAATGCCAGTGAATCTTGGCTTATAAAACCCTGAAACCCCTAACTCCAAAGCTTAGCCAACTGTAGTAAAATATTTTGCTTCATTTTTATTAGCATTTCTTTAGTTTTGCTACTTCTTTCTTATTTCTTCCCTCTTTTCTTATGTAGCATTTAATATAATCAATAAACTATATAAAGTATATATGTTATTTAAGTTTAAACCTTTCTTTGTGACTTTCTAACCCAAAGCTCAAATCAGGAGAGGATCAATTGAAAATAATTATTTCCAAGACAGTCCTCTTTTTGTTTGTTTGTCTGGTTTGTTTTTGAGACAGAGTCTCACTATGTTGCCCTGGATAGAGTGCTGTGGTGTCACAGCTCACAGCAACCTCAAACTCTTGGGCTTAAGAGATTCTCTTGCCTCAGCCTCCCATGTAGCTAGGACTACAGGCTCCACCACAATGCCCAGCTATTTTCTTGTTGCAGTTGTCATTATTGTTTAGCTGGCCTGGGCTGAGTTCGAACCCTGCAGCCTCGGTGAATGTGGCTGGCACTGTAACCACTCCACTGTGGGGCCAAGCCCAAGAGAGCCCTTTTTAATGGCAGATATTCAGTCATTTGTGTGGGAACTGTTTCCCACCCTAGCCAGTTTAAAAAACATTATATAACTGGAACATCCTTGTTAGGCCCTCTTTTTGGTTAACTCTTCCTGTTATGATCTTATGACTATATTTTATTTCTATGAAATTTCTAGGATTTAGTGTTTCTGGTTTTTTGTTTTGTGATAAAGAAGCAGGATGTTACTTATATGGTCTCAGTGGATTATAAAGAGGGACTGACACCTTGGGACATGAGAGTTTTCTTTGCTCATGTTGACTGCTTTGCCTTCTGAAGCATGTTATTGTAACTGAATTATTTGGTATAATTCATACCTAGAAATATTGTCTTATGTGGCCACTGTGTGTTGCTTGGATGTGTGAACTGAGAAATATATTGGACTGTAAGTTTTTCTTTGGAATGTTTGAAGAGCCCTCAGGTGCTATTGAAAGTGAAGGCTAGGAGTGCTCTCAGGAAAACAGGTGTTATTACGTTTTCTCAAGTAATGATGCTATCTGGAGAAACTGAAAGCAAAGCAGTAAAAGTTGTTATACATGTGATGCCAGACACCAGCAAGAGAAATGGCTGACCAAACAGAGAAAGTCTCTGGGCTAGCCTGTGGTTATCTTCTCTGTCTGTTTGTGAATCTTTCAGGGGCAAAATCAAGCATGTTGCACCATGCCAAATAAATATATATATGCTGCTGGGGTTTGTGTATTTTCCCCCATGAATCCAGCTCTGTTTTCAAATAAATACAGAATGCCATAAAGGTAGGAAATTAACCCTTGGCTGGAAGCAGACGAAGACTCAACTTCTTGTCTAAAGTAGCTCATTGGCATCATTGTCCTTATTTTATTTTAGACTTAAATATTAAAGGCAACAGTGGCTAAATATCACTGAAGATGTTGCAGTGTTTTACTCACATAATAGCTATTATGTGTAAAATTTCTTTTTTTTTTCCTTGAGTATTTTTTTTCTTGAGTATTGAGTGTAAAGTCTGGATAGATTTAAGATAAAGTTATTATGCCACTATGGCATTGTACTGTAACATGACATTGACATTGACATTGACAATGACATTTGTGATATTCTCCTCTGGAGAAGAAAACTGATGAAATTATCAAGGATAGAGCTGAAGAAGGCCAGTAGATAACCACAGTCAATAACATTGAATCCAGAAAAATACATTTCCAATTTCCTACCCTTTGTATCTCTGTACTGGGATCAGAGCATTCGTGCTAAAGCAAATGCCCACTGCTTCTTTTCATGTGACTTACAAGATACATATAGACAGGAGCCTTTTGAAGTCAGGAGGGAAACGGGGGCCCACACATAAAGTCTGAGTAACTGATACTCTCCATTTCAAGGTATTTTATCAGAATTACTTAATTATAGCAGAATACCCTCGAGAATGAATACCAATATTTACAAAAATTCAATGGCTACACGTGGATTTAAATGTCTATTTTAAATCTGTAAGCATTATTTTTTCTAGGACTTAAAAGTAGAAGATGGAATTTGGCCTTGTCCTTGGACGGGCCTTTTTGAGAACTCCTTTGCTACATAATACATTATTTAAAAACTCCCTTGAGGAGGTTTTATCACTTTCAAAAAAAAAAATTCCAAAATCACTTTTTCAGACTGAAAAATTTACATTTTCTGTTTTAAAAGTAAATTGAGGGTGATTTTAGTAACATTGCTCCTGTAATTTTTTTTCTTTCTCATTATTAAGTCTGAATTCAACTTGCCAGAAAACTTTCTAAATCTGAATTTCAACTCTTTCAGATTGATAAGGGTTAATTTCAGGGGAACATGTATATAATTTCATTCCAAGTATTTTCTTGCATAAAACTGTAGACCAAAACAAGAGGGAAGTAGAGATGTGACTTTCTCTTTATTTTGTACTAGAAATAAGACTATGAAAAGGGGATTGATTGGACTAGGCTCCACGTAGTGAAATCTAGGTTGAACTGCTAGTATTCAAAGTGAGATTATTATAAGTTGGATAAACCAGATGTAAGGAAATAATATAATATTATGCTTATAGTTGCCTAAACTCACTTGATGTTTGTCAACTATCTGAGAAGTGAACAAGATGTGAAATGTGAGAAATGGAATTCTGGAGCCCTAAAGGGTTAGTGGGAAGAACGAAATGAACAAGCAGCAAGGCCTTCTGTCAAAGATGAGATGCTCCTGATACACGGAGAAAAACAGAACTAAGCGGGTGGTTTGGCCAGTGGGGACTCTCCTGTGAGATGTCACAAATAACTAACAGGAGAACGTCTGCAGCCGGAACTGAGAAGCTATAGCCAAGGCATATTTGTTGGACTGTGTAATCCTTCCCTGGGGAATCTCAAAAATACAAAGGTTGAAAAAACTGGACTTCCTTTAGGGTGGTGCCTGTGGCTCAGTGAGTGGGGCGCCAGCCCCATATACCGAGGGTGGAGGGTTCAAACCCAGCCCCGGCTGAACTGCAACCAAAAAAAAAAATAGCCAGGCGTTGTGGCAGGCGCCTGTAATCCCAGCTGCTTGGGAGGCTGAGGCAGGAGAATCGCGGAAGCCCAAGAGCTGGAGGTTGCTGTGAGTCCTGTGACATCATGGCACTCTACTGAAGGCGGTAAAGTGAGACTCTGTCTCTACAAAAAAAAAAACAAAAAAACTGGACTTCCTATAGTTGCACAGAATGGGATCTCACACTAGATTTTGTTAAAAAATTAATCAATGATAGTTAAATGTTAACCAGTGGCAAACAAAAAGATACTTAAGTCACACATATGGCTTGCCAAGCAAAAAATTAATTAAGAGGTGTGGATTAAAGTGAGAAAAAGTCATTACATCAACTTATTGCTGAAATCACAAAAATTATCTTGTCTGTTTTCCTGGCATAAGTTTGAGAAGTTTAATCTTTCATAACCATGTAATAAATGACATGTGTATGATTATAAACTGTCAAATATCTAGCTTTTCTATTATTCTTTTTGATTTCATATTTTTCTTTTTATATACCTAATTGAGCAATGAAGTCGTTACATAGTAGACTGACTCAGATATACATATGTAAAATGTTTGTGTTAATAAAAAAGTTATCTCACTCTTAGCTTACTTTTAAACTGAAAAGTCAACTTCAAAGCATATTTGAAATGATGCAGTTAAAACTTGACATAACTGTAGCTATAAATTGGAAGGAAACTTATAACAAATGCATCTATCACATAAACTGACTTGCCAATAGTTTATTTTTCTAGATAGTATTTTTTCTATATAGATTTAAGTCTACCAAGTAGTATGTTAAAAATTTAAAAAGTTTGTCCTTATTCTTTCGTATCAGTTTAAATACTATATTCAAGAAGCCAAGGAAGAAATACAGACTGATAAAATTATAGGTAATAAAAAAAAAGATCCATGCAGTAGAAATCTAACTAGACTTCAAGTCCTGGAGGATGGCATCAGCTTTTGTTGAACACTCAACCTGGAAAGTCTAGCTTTCTATATTTTCCAGAATATGAAGATATTTGATTTTTTTAAGATTCCAGGTTGAACATTTCTTATATACAATACTTCAAATGCTTGGGAAAATAAAGATCACATTCAGAATTCTGGTGGATGGTTTTCAATTAATTCAGTTCTGTAAGTGACCTTTACGCTGTGTGTGTGTGTATGTTTAAATCATGCTTTAATTTACTCTTTCAGACAATGAAAATTTTGAATGGCAACCTGTTTTTAAACTTTACTATTAGCTATGAGCACCTAGGAAAAGAATCACTTTTAATGATACATATATTATTGGTCAATATATGACTCTGGTCTTTTGTTTTTTCCAACTGTCTCCAGTACAGGCAATGAATTCACAGGGGTACTTTGAATGCCATGGTTAAATGCTGAGGACCATTATTAGACTCCCAGCTCTGTTATTCCTACAGAGTTCTGAGTCCAAGATATTTACAGAGGTAAAACCATGTGGTGATTCACTGATGCCTGAGCCCTTCCCTGTTTGGCCAGGGAGGCATGTAAGGTACTTAGTACTAGATTCTGAGGCACACTGATTTAGTTCTGACCTTGGGGTAAAATGGAAAGAGATGTTCTATCCTAATATAGTTTTGCTAAACAGTTATAAGAAAGTGGACTCCCAAACTAGGGTCTAGCCTGAAGTCCAAGTGGGTTCTTGGCTTTGTGCGGGAAGAATTCAAGAGGGAGCTGACAGAGAGCTTTTTGTTTTATTACTTTCCCCTCAATACTCCACCTGGACAGACTGACTTTCTTTTTCAGTTTTAGTGGGCACTCGACAAGAAGCCTGATGTGTGGTATGTGTACTTGGCATTTGTACTGTCTGGATTAACAGTGAGATTAACGTGGATGATGTGAAAATTCTAATCCAATTTAACTGGCAACTTACCAAGTCCGAATTATCAGTGCGAAAAAGGAAGCTGATGATTGCCATGAGGAAATGCAACTTGTTCTTCTGGACACTTCATGGACATGTGATTGCTCTCTGCTAAATAACCTTGTATTAATAAAACATAACAGGAGGTGGATTCCCTCTGGATCCCTGCACTGTGGCTAAAACAGCAGTTTGTGGACATTTGTACAGTCAACTAAAGGAAGTTCTCAAATTAAAGCATTATTTAGACATTTTCAGTAAAGCCTCAAGTTATGGCACACCATGTTATTTTTATGTATAGACTTGTCCTGTTTTGGGAATAAAGTATGGCCTGTAAGTTAGGAATTTCATCAGTTATTTTTAGAAAAATGCTGTTCTTTTCCTATGTTTTTTGTAAATTCTAATTTTTCTTTTCAGTGTAAACTCTGGAATGATGAAGGCAGGAGAGCTTTTGATCTCTCACAGGAGACTATGGCCTGTTGCTTCATTGAAGCCTGTGGGTATCTGTCAGGATTAATGTATATCTGAGCCAGGGTGGTGGCAGAGACATTAAACCTTCTTTCAGTGTGGGTGACATCATGTTTGAAGTCTAACCCAGGGTGTCTTCCTTGGCCCCAAGAACCATGGCACTTTCTGGCAATGGCAGTCAACTCCTAGGAAACAGCAATGATGGACAATATCATTTCTTTTCTTCTTTTTCTTTTTGGCAGTTTTTGGCTGGGGCCAGGTTTGAACCCTCCACCTCCAGTATATGGGGCTGATGCCCTACTCATTGAGCCACAGGCGCTGCCCAGACAATATTATTTCAATGCCTTATGAAAATAGTATACAAGCTATATTAGTGTCCAGGTACTCTCTTCTTGTATATAGAAAAATGTTTTATATATATATTCCCCCCAAATGCACATTTTGGGAAAGAAAAAAACTTTATTGAAATTGTAATAATATATACCAATAACATTTGTTATCTTGTATATTTTATCTTGTATCTCTTGTAGTTACACAAGTCAAATGTGACTTGAATATTACAATTTTATAATAGTTCTTTTCCTTTCTTACATTATACACACTTTTTTTGGTGCTCTCTCTCTCTCTATACACACACACACACACATATACACATATAGTAAGGAAGTAAAAATTCTCTGTTCCTGTCTATTCCCACACCCTGTGTCAACTGCCATTAATAGTTTACTCTATTTCCAAGAATAGTTAAAGGAAATTTCTTGCACAACAGTGAAACATAAAGTTTTATTTAAGTTCTCGGGATAACTTACTAGTTCTAAGTTAGATGTTCTGCTGTACCTGTATAAAAAACAATTCATTTGAGATTGAAATTTCGGTTTATGCCCTGAGATAATACACACTGTGCTCCAAAGAGAGGTTAGAAAAATCCTGATTCAAAATTTTCAAAGGAAGTGTCAAAAAAATGTTTAGGAGAAATGGAAATAGGAGGGAAGATTTTGGGAGAAAAATATTTGTATGCTGTAAATTTTCTATCATATGGTGGGCAAGATGGAAATTTGTGCTTTTACTATTAGTCAAATGAAAGGGGCCTTGAAAAGACCATTTGAAGTCTGGGGTATCTGCTGGGCACAGCTGGCTGAGTTTTCTGACTCCCACCTGCAAAATATAGTGTATGAGAAATCATGTTTGATAAATTGGGTGAAGTTGTCCTAGATGATTTGCACTTCATAAACCCAGTGGCTTTTCTCAAGATGATAAAAAAAGAAATAATTTATAATGAGTGTCACATTCACTGCTTAGAAATTAAGTACAGAAATTTCACTTTAAAAATAATGTTTTATACATGAGAAGTAATACTCTTATTTTGTTTAGAAATGTAACATTTATATTCCAGGTTCAGATGAAATTTTATTTCATTTTTAATGTGTGTATACAGACAAGTATACACTTAAATAATTTTAACTATAATGCCATTTAAAATTAATCAATTTTACTATAAAATTAATCAATTTTACTGTATGTAATTCATACCTTAGTAAAACTGATTTAAAAATTGGATTGTCTGGAAAAGTCTGTTAAGAGTATTTCATACCTATAATTCCAGCACTCTGGGAGGCTGCACAGGAGGATTCCTTGAGCTTAAGAGTTGGAGACCAGCCTGAGCAAAAGTGAGACCCTGTTTCTACTAAAAACAGAAACAAATTAGCTGGGTGTTGTGGTGGATACTCATATTCCCAACTATTTGGGAGGCTGAGGCAGGGGCAGGAGGATCTCTTGAACCTGGGAGTCTGAGGTTGCTCTGAGCTAAGCACTCTAGCCTGGGCAACATAGCGAAACTGTGTCTCAAAAAAAAAAAAAATGTTATTGGAAAGAATAGAATAATGTTAAGTTCCTGAAGCATAATTCAGTACCTTGATAAATGTATGTTCATGATATTTATCTATGAAAATCTTGATAACCACATCACACAATGTAAAATTTTTGTTGCTTTGAAGCTATACCAATCGTTTATGTTTTCTGTCCTTTAAGGTTTACTTTCTCACTGATTTAACATCAAATCCTTACCCATTACATTTTGAAACTTAGGATCACTTTTTAAAACATAGGCTCTGTGCTTGCCAGATGGCTTTGGAAGTTGTCCCAGTAATGTTTTTATTGCCATAATCCACTTCACAATTCCATCATGAATGAGGTCATTAAGGAATGACATCATTTTCAATACCTCCTAGATTATAAAATTAAACACACACACACAGTAACTCTTGTCTTCTATTTGTTTCTTTTACACAATCGTGACTAAGTAAATCAGGACACAGTTCCTAAATCTCACACACACACACACACACACACTTGCAATGTGATTTGAAATCACATAATTGGAGGAACTTCTAAGGACATGGTTGTGGGTGGTCCTGAATTGCTAAAGGCTTCAGAAAAATGCTAAGGGACATGGACGGCTCAGGCCAATAGGAAGAGGTCATCAAGAGTAGGAAAGCATCTAGGAGCTTTTCTGCCTTCTTTACTCTTTGAAGAAACTACATAGAAAGTTGCTGCTGTCCTTAAAAAGAAGAATTATATAATAAATATATACCCATATATTAATGCAGGCATGCAGCCATGTACTCAACAAGTATTTATGATCAGTGTATGCTATCTAATAGTATAAACAGTGGGGATAGAGTTGTGAAAAAGTTAAATATTGTCTCTGCTTTCATGGAGCTAAAATTCCAGTTGGAGAGATGATCAGTCATTAACAAATTACAGGGATAATTTCAAATTTTCAAATTTCAGTGTTATGATGAAGTACATGTTTCCATTAAGGTCTATATTAGAAGGCCGTAGGTGATCTAGGGGCTCATGAATTTTTCCTTGGGCTTAGCCTTGTAAGATAATGAAGATTTAACAATAGAATGAAGTATAGTATGAGGAACAGAATATTCCAGAAAGTAGAACTTCACAGTCAATGTCCTTGAGGAAGAAAAGAAAACTATTGTGGCAGCAAATTGATGTAACAGAAGTCTAAAATTGAGAAGGGCAAAGCAGCTCTCTCCCTCAGTAAAAAAAATAATTCCTTTCCACTAGAAAAATGGTTTTGGATAAAAATAATTTCCTCCAATCAAACATCTATTGAAAGCATGAAATCAATTCCATCATAAGGTGTATTATTTTTGAAAGTAAATACCATCACTGTAGAACTTGGTTCTTAGGCCAGGGCTTGGGAGCGGAAGGGGATGCTGAGTGAGAGCCACGTACAGAACTACGCTGTGTGTCTACTACAACTGGCAGATTGGCATTGTGGAGGCGTCCCTTTAAAGATTCTAACCTAGTGCCTTGGTAATGTTAGATAATTTAACAGCATTCAACACATCATTACAGAATGCTCATTATATCCCAGCCACTGACTGGCTGGCCTCGGAGGTCTTGGCATGTCTTGTTGCAGTGCACATATTGGCAATGACAACAATAACCACAGAGACACAAATGAACAGGAATGACAAAGATTTGGCCTCTGAACCGCTTTCTCTTTCTTCCTGGGTGGTCCTAACCTTCCAGGTGTGTGCCAGAGATTATTGCAAACATGGGTAGTTAGCACTGCAGCTGCACTGAGCTGACCTGATTAAGACAAAACAGGTTTTCTTGCACAGAGAAATAACTTCTGAAACAGGGCCTACTAATGATAGAAATTTAAAACAAGACCTGATACCATTTTTGAAATCATAGTCTTTTTTTGAAGCTGAATGAGCCACTTATTTACCATTTTTATTGGGAATGTTTGCACATAAAGCATTTGAGAAAATTGCTAAATTATACATTTGGTAAGGGTATGGCTGTTCACAATTATACCTGATATTCCTTCTTTATAAGCAGTGTATACCCCCCAGCTCATTGCCATGGCACTTTCCTGTTTCCTGTTGTGGAGAGTACACGTTTCTTCCTCTTCTCCATTGATTCTGGATTTAACTATGTAATTTTCTGTGGCCTTTGGAATGTGAACAGATACGATTATGCTACATGGGATTAGAAATGAGATTCTAAGTATTATTTCAGCCTCTTGCTTTTCTTCTCAGCCCGCCAAAAGGGTATGCTTCATATAACGTCTGGGTCTTAGAATAAAAAGATTCAAAGAACCAAGTCAAGCAGTCTCCACAGCTGCATCCATCCAATAACTGACTGTGTGAAATGAAACAGAAACAAGATGCTTTTGAAAGCCTGTGAGATTGCAAGGCTGTTTCATAGCAAAACTCTATAGTACAGAATGTGATTCTTAGAAGTGAAGTGTTACTTATAATAATATGTGGCATTGATTTGTGGGGCCAGAGAGCTCATCAAAGGCTGAAAAATTGGTCAGATATTTTATGCGGTAGCAAAATATTTATGGTAAACCATTGCCTGAGATTACTTGGAAGGCAACACATTTATAATATGCTTAGGGCTTTTGGTAAAGAGGATTTGAAATGTTACTAATGTGAATTGGTTATTAAAACCTTCATTGGATAAGATAATACTAGAAGGAGAATGAGTTTAAAAGGAAGTGACTTGTTTAAGCACAGGCATAGAAAGAGGGCGGCGCCTGTGGCTCAAAGGAGTAGGGCGTTGGCCCCATATACCAGGCCCCGGCCAAACACTGGGAAAAAAAAAAAACTAAAGAGCTGAGAAACTTCAGGACTTGCAGGATTGGGAAATCAAACTGTTCTCATCTCTAACTGGCTAAAAGAGAAATATTGTGGGCCACAAAGACTAATGAAGACTCAGAGTTAGAGTCAGGTTAGGGACAGAAACTAAATTAAGGCTGGTGAGCAGAACCCTGTGTAATTCTTCTTGGGTACAGAGAGACAGCCAGAGTGAGACCCCTACTGCTGAGCTAATGATGTGTAAAATGAGCCAAAATTAGATGTTTACTGAAATAAGCTACTGAGATGGTGGATTAATTTTTATGCAACAAAACTGATTGACACAGTCCTTAAAAATTTGAGGGATTTTTCAATGTTGATTTGTTTAGCTCTGTGAATTCATATTTTGTTCGTTTTTTTTTTTATTAATGTAAAGCTGTGTACACTAATGCATTATGGGGTACAATGTGCTGGTTTTATATACAATTTGAAATACTTCTGGTTAATATAGCCTTCACCGCATTTTCTTAGTTATTGTGTTAAGGCATTTATATTCTACACTTAGTAGATTTAACATGTACCCTTGTAAAATGCACCATAGGTGTGGTCCCACCAATTGCCCTTCCCTCCACCCACCCTCCCTCCTCCCTTCCCCTCCCCTCCTCTTTCCCCTTCATCTTGGGCTGTAGTTGGGTTATAGCTTTCATATCGAAGTGCTTATAAATTGGTTTCATAGTAGGGCTGAGTACATCAAATACTTTTTCTTCCATTCTTGAGATACTTTGCTAAGAAGAATATGTTCCAGCTCCATTCATGTAAAAATGAAAGAGGTAAAGTTATCCATCTTTTTTAAGGCTGCATAATATTCCATGGTGTACATATACCACAATTTGCTAATCCATTCGTGGGTCGATGGGAACTTGGGCTTCTTCCATGACTTAGCAACTATGAATTGGGCTGCAATAAATATTCTAGTGCAAATATCTTTGTTATAAAGTGATTTTTGATCTTCTGGATATATGACAAGTAGAGGAATTGAAGGATCAAATGGCAGGTCTATTTTTAGATCTCTTAGTGATCTCCAAACATCTTTCCAAAAGGAATGTATTAGTTTGCATTTCCACCAGCAGTGCAGAAGTGTTCCCTTTTCTCCATATCCACGCCAACATCTATGGTTTTGGTGTTTTGTGATGTGAGTTAATCTTATTGGAGTTAGATGATATCTCAAAGGGGTTTTGATTTGCATTTCTCTGATGATTAAGGATGATGAGCATTTTTTCATGTGTCTGTGGGCTGTGCACTTGTCTTCTTTGGAGAAGTTTCTCTTCAAGTCTCTTGTCCACCCTGAGATGGGATCACTTATTCATTTTTTTGCTAATACGTTTGAGTTCTCTGTGGATTCTCGTTATTAAACCTTTGTCAGAGATATAACCGGCAAGTATCTTCTCCCATTCTGAGGGCAGCCTGCTTGCTTTACTTACTGTGTTCTTGGCTGTGTGGAAGCTTTTTAGTTTGATCAGATCCCAGTAATGTATTTTTGGTATTGCTTCAATTGCCCATGGGTCCTCCTCATAAAATAGTCTCCCAGGCTGATTTCTTCAAGTGTTTTTCCTGCACTTCTGGTATTTTTATAGTTTCATGTCTTGAGTAAACCTAAGACACTTTTAAGAGAAGAGTGTTATAACCTAAACTCTGGTGATGTGATGCCTTCAGATTTGCTTTTATTTCTAAAAATTGTATTGGCTATTCAGAGTTTTTTTCTGGTTCCATATGAAACAAAGTATGATTTTTTTTCAAGTTCTTCAAAGTATGATGTTGATGCTTTGATGAGGATTGCATTAAATCTGTGGATTGCTTTGGGTAGTATGGACATTGTAAGGATGTTGATTCTTCCTAGCCATAAGCATGGCATGTTCTTTCCTTTGTTGATGTCCAGCTACTCAGAAGAAGAAAAATCATTTTACCACAAGGACATTTGTATCACAATGTCTATTGCATCTCAGTTCACAACTGCCAAGTTGTGGAAGCAGCCCGAATGCCCATCAACCTATGGATGGATTAACAAACTGTGGTATATGTATACCATGGAGTACTATTCAGCCATAAGAAAAGATGGACACTTTACGTCTTTTGTATTTACCTGGATGGAAATGAAACACATTCTTCTTAGTAAAGTGTCTCAAGAATGGAAAAAAGGTATAAAGGTATCCAATGTACTCAATACTAATATGAAACCAATATATAAACAACTATACTCCCACATGAAAGATAAAACACAAATACAGTCTAGCAAGGGGGAGGGGGAAAAGGGTGGGGAGAGGACAATTGGTGGGATCTCACCTAATGTGCACAATGTGGGGGTATTCAGCATGCCCCCTGGGTGAAGGGCTCCATTACAACTTGAACTTTACCTTAGAATTGAAAACGATGTGACCTAAACATTTGTGAGCCCTCATAATTTAAAATTAAAAAAAGAGAAGAGTATTGATATAGACATTCATTGTTTCTTTACAAAAGTTTGTATATTCTCTTTTTTATGGATTTTTTAAAGTAAAATTTAATCTGTACCAAGTCAATAAAGGGATGAATTTTCATTTCTTTAAAAGTTCTACAAGTGTTGATGACTTTGACATCGCACTATTTTGATTTTCATGATTGTATGTTAGAACGTATTTGGGGAGACCATTTAAATAACATCAATATATAAGATTTACAAATGTTCACTGCATACTACACATTTATCTTAATTTAATATTGAAAAATGCTTCATGAAAAAAGTTCTGTTGCTATTTCTTTGATAACACTCAGAGAAATAGGTCATTTTTTTTCAAAGTTACACAGCTTGTAAAGTGGCAGAACTTGGATCTGAATCCAGAACGCACGTCCTTAACCCATACTACCTCATTATTTTGTTTGATATATGAATGTTTCTAGGCATCAATTTTTTTGTATGCTGGATATTTCTAAGACCTTAGCTGCTTTCGAAAGTGCAAAGTTTTCACTTATAATGATAAGATTTGTTATTTTAGATTCCTGGGTTATAAAGAGACCATATATGAATAAAATAAATCCCTCAATGCATATGGTGTGTGGTGTAACATAACATATACGTTTATAAAAATGAATTAAAAATATATGTATTTTTAGCACTTTCTGAGCTTGTTCTTAATTATTCATATAATATCCAGATTCAAGAAAATGATATCATTCATAATCAATATGGTGTAACCCTGCTGATTCTCTCTTACATTTTCAGGGATATCATAGAAGAATGGCAACTAGCGATCTAATTTACTTTTAGAAGAAATAGGAATGCTTCCTCTGTAACAAGTCATATAATGATCTTCCACGCCTATTATTGAGCTGGTGCTTCAAAGTTGCCTCAAGGACTATTGCCTTCCTGTTGTTATGTTATGTTATGAAAGTGTTTGGAGCAAATAATGGATTCCACATTTATTAAACGTTTCATTTATTGTAGAGTCATCAGCACCTTCTATATACTTCTGTATATTACAAAAGGAGTATAAATATATTTTGTTTCTCAGATTTTTTTTTTTTCTCTCTCTCAGATTTTTTTGACCAGGACTGAGTGATAGATCAAAATCGGAAAACATTGATTTAGATTAAGGAAGGATTAATTCATCCAGAAACCCAGGGATAAAACTCATCATATTAGGGTGGCTCCTGTGGCTCAAAGGAGTAGGGTGCCAGCTCCATATTACATGTATATATAATAGAAAATTTATACATGTATATATATAGAAAATTTCATATTGATTTAGAGCAACATTTGTAGATAATAAATATTAGCAACTAATAGAGCTGATAACAGAAGAAATACATGAGACCAGTTAAGTCATGTTGTGGGGGATTTTAAAAGCTAAAAAAAAATCTTTCTATGTCTCATACATATACTTTAGCTTATCAGTCAGATGTGAATATTTATTTATGACAGTTCAGTCATGTTTAGTATAAATCATGCATGATCGGATTTTAAATGCTGTCATATAAAGACGGAGAAAAATACCTTACCTGCCCTAGCAATTAGTAATGATAGTTTATTATGGTGGAATATTATTTCTAAGGATAAAAATACATCATTATGGTTGTGATGGCTGTCCAGCCACATTGGTTAGCATTAAATGTCAGTGTATCAAAGATTGCTAACATTTCCAGGAGCTAGTCCTCACTGAGTTATATAAGAATTCCATTAGACAGAATTTCTGAAAATCACTGCTATCGTCTATTTTGCTTCCTTCAAAATCTCTGTGCTGTCAACTCGGTGGATACATGTATACCAGGAAAACAACAATGGGAAGCAATTCTTGTGGAGTATAGCAGCATGATGGATAGTTAATGAACAATAAATAAAATATTTATTTGGGGTCAGCAAAGAGATGACAACTAACTATCTGTCATTTTATTCTTTTCTTTGTATTTCTCAAAACTAATTGCCTTCTATTTTTATTTTCTTTCATATTTCTAAAGTGTATTTTGTGATATCCATTAAGTTGCAACTTTCAGAAACCTGTCAATTACTCTCAAAAACTCCTATTTCACTTCAGGTTAAATCCTCATTTGCATTATGCAATCAAATAGAATATTTGCTAAAACAAATATACAGTTCATACTATGTCTATTTTAGACAAAATATTCATTGTTTCTAACAGGCAGACATTTTAAACACTAAAAACGACTTAAAGTTGTCATAAAAAGTATGAATAATTTATTAATTTGGGTGAACAGATACACATGTTTTTCAATGTTTCACGGACAAAAATTATTTCCATGGTAACAAAAGTTTATTTATGAAAGGAAATATATGTATAGATTTCAAGGGCTCATAAAAAGGCATCTATCTCCAGAGGCAGTATTTAGTGAAAACATTACTGTTTTTGTCTTGGGTGAAGATTTTTGTAATATTTGCCTATGTTAAATGCTGAAGATTCTAATGCCAAAAAAGTTATCACTTGTATTTTGTCAATCTAAGAGAAGTCTCTAGAGTGTGAAATATTATTTTCTGGGAATTTGGGGGTCTTCTTACAAATATGGCTTTTTAGAATGACAGATGTGAAAATTTAGTGTGGTGATAATTTCATCATGAAATCAACAGAGAATGACCTCATAAAAAGATTTTGAGAAATCTTACATACTTTGATTCATCTGGCATGAAAGCTAAATTTTCTTCTTAAATCTTATAAGAAGAAAATAATTATGTTTACTTTTGACATTTATTTCATGCAATATAAAGTATGTATGTTATCTGACATACTTAAGAAACACAAAAACTTTACGTTACTCAGAAACTTTCATTTATTTATACTACAATTTTTTTTATGAAAACCCTCTCTCTCTTTTTTTTTTTTTTTTAAGAAAAAGGTATTTTCTGGAGTGGGTTCACAATCTTGAACCTTGAACACATATGGTTGTTTCTTATCACTACTACATTTTCTTATAACAAACCTAGCCACGAAAAGCTAGATGCTACTGGATGTATGGACCTGAATTTTGAGGTAAAAACCCAAACGATTTCTTGAAGCTTTTGCAGAGGCCAACAAGATCCACCTAAGATACGCTGATACATTTTGGAGATTTATTGGATATTAATAGATAAGGTTTGATTACCAGCTCAATCATTTACCAGATTGGTGGCCTTGGATAAGTTTCTTAATTTCTCTAAATCTCAATTTCTTTATCTGAAAAAGAGTAAGAATATGTAACTTATGATTTGCTGGGAATATTATTTAAATAAGGCATTGCATATTAAAATACCTTATTGGGTCCAGTACATTGTTGGATCTAAATAAATGGTAGGTATAATGTATTTTCTTGATTGCATCCCCAGTTCTTATTTATTTGTTTAATGCTTATGATTAATGGTTTAAAATCATGGAAGAGGCTCAGCGCCCATGGCTCAGTGAGTAGGGCACCAGCCACATACACCAGAGCTGGCAGGTTTGAACCCAGCTCATGCCTGCCAAACAACAATGACAACTACAACCAAAAAAATAGCTGGGTGTTGTGCTGCGTGCCTGTAATCCCAGCTACTGGGAGGCTGAGGCCAGAGAATTGCTTAAGCCCAGGAGTTTGAGATTGCTGTGAGCTGTGACGCCACAGCACTCTACCCAGGGTGACATAGTGAAAGTGTCTCAAAAAAAAAGGAAGAATAATATATCAACATTTTACTTTTGATGGCTAATTAGCATGCTGCCCATTAACGCATGTTCTGTAGTATAAAGTGTTAATCTGATAAACTGTGCATATATGTGCATTGTTTTTAGTTACCGAACAGATTTTTGCACTTGTAGCATGACTGAGAACCTTTTCACAAGCTGAAAGAGGGAGAAGCGCTGGGCAGCATCAGGTGCTGAGAACTTCAGTTAGTGGCTAAAGTCAGTCTAGAAAAAGAGGTAGGGTTGATATGGAGCTTGCTGGTAACTCCAGAGGCGTAGTTCATGGCCTACCCATCAAGGGGCAGGGACACAGTGAAGAGGGCTTACCCAGAGAAGAAACGAATTGGGCCACGCCAGTAACGAGCAGAGGATAAAAGCGGGTCAGCTGCTGGTGAGAGGTGGACAGCAAGACAAAAGAGTCCTGTCGGAGAAAGAAAAAATCCACTTCAGTTAAATTCACTCTGGTTCTGAACTCAACCATTTTTACTGGAGGGCAAGACAATCTCGCTATTAAATTTTTGTTTAACATGTTATACAGAGATCATGGAATCAAGTATCTATCCATTTTACAGATGGATAGACACATGGAATCACAAAGAGTAAGGACTTTTTATTTTTAAAATAATATAATGAAGTAGACTGTAATTTAAGAATTAAACATGCTTTTATTATCATCCTATTATTTTTCTGACTATAGATTTTTGCCTAAAGCTGTCACCATTAACCTTTCTGTTTTCTTCACTCAGGAATCTTAGAACTGCGACGCATCTCTGAACCTCTGCTTGGCTCCCAAGGGAAGGCTGTGGGATGGTTAACAGCTGTGTTCAAATATGCAGGGAATTTCCACAAGAAGAAAAAAAGACCAGGTGTTTTCTAATTTTCTACTGAAAACAACATAAGAGTAATATTAAGTTTGAGTATAAGCCTCAATACGAAGCCTTAATATTAAGTAATATTGAGTTTCCTTGGGCTAGAATTTACCCCACCTCAACTCTGCCTGGTTTTGTTTTGAAAAGGTAGTAGGAAATTTTTTCCCCTGATTTTTTTATAAGTTTGGCAGAAAATTATGGGAATAGTTATTACCTAAGTTAAATTAATAATGCCATAAAATATGATAATTTGGATACTTTGTATAATTTTAATTTGTGTTTTCAACCTAATCCATAAAAATATTTGAAGGCTACTTATGCCTAGCATGTTAAACATTGATACATTTTGTTACACAGTATGACAAAATATTATAGGTAGCTGATCAGAAATGATAGAAAAGAATCTTTTACATTTGGTTCATTATAAAATACATTTCTAGTGTTCCTGTAGTACATAAACTATCTAGGTGTCTTTTTTTTTTTTTTGTAGAGACAGAGTTTCACTTTATGGCCCTCGGTAGAGTGCTGTGGCGTCACACAGCTCACAGCAACCTCCAACTCCTGGGACTATCTAGGTGTCTTTAACCTTACCTTTAAAAGTTGAAGTGATTGTCCTCCAGCAGTAATTTAAAATTTATGCCAGAACAGAGTAATAAATGCATAACTCTGCCCAGCCATTCCACCTCAATTAGGGATTGAGATGGTTCCTTTCATAACAATATTGTCACTCTGTGGCATGTGGGGCTACCAGGAATCACCTCTTTATGGATAATTAATTGGCAGAGAGTCTGTAATCCCAAGTGACAATTCAAATGGGGCCCGGCAAAGTGATGGCACAGGCTGACTGTCTTTTGCTGGACAATCCACAGATGGCCTTTTAGGGACTGCTCTGTCCTGTGGCTGAGGCTCTGTGCTTGCCAGGGTGGGCTGGGGCTTGGGCTTGGTTTCCACCGACCCCATTGGCTAGCCATGTCAGAGGCTCTCCTTCCCCCTACGAGGTGTTTTTCTTCTCCCTGAAAATCTCATCCTGCTTTCTCAGGCCCCCAATCCCTCCAAGGCAGGATCCCAGGTGTTCTCTTCCTCTCTCCTGATTGACATGCCTGTGCCTCTGTTTCCTCTCCAGCCTTTGCTGTGGTACACAGTTCATGCGCAAAGAAAGCCAAGAGGTACAGGGAGGAAAGGAAAAACCCAAAAGTAAGGTGAATGTTCCAGAAACCTCTCTCACCACCTCTGTAGGGCTGTGTTTCTGACCTCTGAGTTTGCAGGGCCCCAGCCACTACATCTGCTTCACCACAATACCGGATGGTAAGGAAGCTCATCTGCTCCACGTTTTAGGAAGCTGTGCAAGCAGAGTTGGGCCCAAACTTTAACTGTGTTTCTAAAAGCCTAATAAAATTGTCTATAAAAAACTGGCTCAAGAATTTGGAAAGCTGTTCTTGTCCTTAGGCCTACAACTCATATTTCTAACTATCTGTTGTATGTCTATTATGTACTAGGCTCAGTAAAAGTCCTAATTGACCTTACTTATTCCTGTGTGCTGGGAGTACATTCTCTAACTCAATCCTTGTAACAACCAGAGCCAGTGGACACAAGTATTACCACCATTCAACAGGTGAGGAAACTGGAACTTGCATGGGTCATACCACAAGAGGGGCCCATGCTAGGTCTGCATGGCTAGCCTGTCTTTTGGAAGGCAAATGTTCTGTGCTCAGCCACTTTGCTATACCATCCTGTGGAACTATGGGCTATCTCCTTGGAAATTTCAACTCATTATTAGACAGCCTTTGGTGAGGAAATATGTAAGAAAGGCCTCTTTACCTGGATGCATTCCCATAAAATGGTTCATGTCTTATATGAGAAGAGCAGCCCCTTATTCAATCATTCTTATATGCTTGGTTACCTGATTTCCTAAATGCAGGTGAGCTTACAAAATGCCAACTTAAAGGATTGGGGCTAAAAATGTTACTGGAAGTAAGTGCACAGGGGTAGTGACAGACAGGGGCAAGGGGAAGTGACGATGAGGGGAAAATAGAGACTCCACCAACAAAACGCAGCACCAGAGCACATCCCAGACAGCAAGGATCTCATCTGTCCTGAACACCCAGTGCTCAGAATTACACCGTTTGTTGACAAAATGAACAATGAATGCATGTTTGGAAATGCTGCAGAGTAGTGAGGTCTTTGAGAATAAATTATTTCACAAAGAATGTTCCTTGCAACTGTAGCCCCAAAGATATTTCTAAGAAAAAGTTAAAGATAGTGTGGTCTAGTTAGTTATGTATATTATAGTCTAACCTTTCATTTTTGCAAGCATTGTGCTTGGTCTTAGCCAAAAGGCCAGAGAAGTGATTGAAACTAGTTCTGGAAATATTTCTCAAGTAAGAAACCTGTTTAGCTGGGTTTAATCCCATGTTGTCCCAAATTTTGATCAGAAAATCTTTCTCATACAGTATCTGAAAACACACTTGGGAGCTGTGTTCTGAGGGAGACAGGAGCACATTTTATGAGTGTAGGCCAGCAGTTCGGCGTTCTTGAGGCTTCTGCTATTTGAGAGCTAGCTCAAAAAAATATTTATAGATTCTATAACTTCTTTTAGAAAGCAAGAAGGTGTGACAGAAATTCTAAGAAGATACCTAATAAGATGAGGAAAAAAATTATGTTTTGGTAATGAAAATGTTAATATTTTGGAAATCTAGAAAAACCCTTGTGCCGGTCTTCTCCTGGTCTTGGCCTCAGCAGGCTGGTCTATTTGAATGACATCAATGAGCATCTTTGACTTCTAGCTAGTGAGGGGCATGGTAGAAGATCCTCGGGGGGGAGGAGAAATGCGAGGTTAGGGTGTACACCCTTTCCTCCCTCACTGCTGCCCGGTGTATAGAGTTGGCTGCTTCTTGTGACTGAGTAATTTTCCCAGGGAGGCCCTCCACATATGACTCATTCCTACAGGGTTCCTGTGTTACCTGCTCCCTTTGTTCTTACTGTTTCACACGGCCTTACGATTGCTAACCTGAGATACTGCACTATTTCTCCATGGCCAGCTTAGTTTTCATAAATAATTCTTTCAGAAAACCCAATTCTTTCATTTAAGTGCTCCTTGCATTATCCTAATTGAGTGTTTTAATCATTTCATCTACATCAACCTCTCTAAGTTGACCACCCAGGGGTGGTACGTGTGGTACATGTCTGGTCTATGAAAATTAGGTCAATGTATGGAAGTGGCCAAGGTAGGGAGATGATCAGCTATCGAGGTTCTACTATATGTTATCTCCTTAAGCAATCAGTTATTTGGAATATGTCTATATATCTCTCTACCATGGTGTAAATCCATCTTGATAATGTATTTAACTAGACAAATCTTATTTTATTTTAAATCATCTAAACAAAAACTTAAGAAATATTTTGGCTAGAGAGCTCAGGGTCAACTCAGAACATAAAGGTTAAGTGCAGAGTCTCTGGGATGAAATTGTCTGGGTTTTAATTTTAATTCTGTCTCTATTAATTATGTGATCTCAGGCAAGTCATTGAACCTCTCGGGTTCTCAGTTTATCAGTAAAGGATGTGTAATAATAGTAGGTGACACAAAGATTGGTAGGAGGATTTTAAAAGCTAATATTTATAATACATTTAAAACAGTGTCTGGCACATGTTAAAGGCTCAGTATTTGGAAAAGAGATATTACAATTTTATGGAGTATCTATTGTATTCTAAGAAGTATGCCGGATACTTTCTTATACCTTATCCCATATAATCCTTAGAATAATCATGCAAAATAAATATTGTATTATAGTGCATGTAATAGAAGAAATTGAAGGTCAGAGTAATTAATTTGCACCAGATCACTTGGTAACTAAAGAGTAAAGTTGGGCTTTGAAGGCAAATTGGAATTACATCCTTGTTAGATCAAATTATATGCAGACACTCTGAACAGATACATGTATACACAAATTTGTCTTTACAACTATTTATAATAACAAATTATATTTAAATTTATGGAAAACTTACTCTTGGAATATGATGCTTAATAAATGTTCCTTTATCTCACTCTTAATTCCATTTTACCACATGGATTTTGTCTTACATGTCAAGGAGTAACATGAACTTTCTGGAAGTTTTGTGAGTAGAGAAGAGAAGAATGTAAGTTATGTCTGTCACCTAACCTCTCCTTTCTCCCCACTGCTCCAGGATAATAAAAGTGTAAAATTAACAACATATTTGAATAGATATAAAACTTGGATTTTCCACACACACTGAGCTTATTCACTTAGAAAACTATGGAGGGCTGTGCCTGCTGCTGTGAGTGAGTCCCAGATAAAGGGATCAAAGGTGACTAGGAGGCTAGCCAGATCTCCCATAAAGAGCTCTGCCTTTCTTAAGGCAACTGATGGATGATGTGAGAGGTTCCATGGGAATGCTTTTGAATGATCTACACAAATGTTATATATGTTAGAAATTTCATCAATGGGCCATATAGCTTTGGGGCAACAAAATTTTGTTAAAGCACGTTCACTTAAAACATTACCTGATCTTATACAGATGCAATTAAGAATTTGATAAGAAGGGATCTTTTCTAGAAACCATACTAAAATATATCCACACCATTGTTAGGCCATTCTTGCACATGGAATTTGAGACTCTCTTCTGAGTTAAAGATTTTTTAAATTCAAAGTATTGTTCTGTTGTGTTAATTACTAAAGGATTTAACTGACTTGTAAATATCATACATCTAGTAATTGGGCAAAAGTTAGATTTTAAAAAGACCTTTCTATCTTCAAAATTCATATGTGTTCTCCTTTCTATACTGCTTCTAACTTCAGATGTGCACATCTGAGGTAATATTTACCAGCTCAAACTTACAAATTGCACTATGTATTAGCTAATCCTAGTCTTCCATCTAAGTTATTGATTAATTAATTAATCTAAAGATTTGCTTTTTTTTTTTGAGACAAGGCTTTGCTCTGTGGACCAGGGTAGAGTGCAGTAGCATCGTAGCTCAACATAGCCTCCAACTCCAGGGTCCAAGGGATCTTCCTGCCTCAGCCTTCTGAGTAGCTAGGACTACAGGTGTGCACCACCACCCCCAGCTAATAGCTTTTCTTACTTTTCTGTTTTCCAGGCTGATCTTGAACTTCTGAACTGAGTGGCAGGGACTACAGGCATGAGCCACTGTGTCTGGCCAAGATTTGTTTTCTGGAGGATCATAAATGGGGTGGTTTTTCTATCTCCTAGCTTTTTTTTTTTTTAATTCCCTTTGTGATATTAGAAGAGTTTTTCTTAATAAACAGGAAGAAAAAAAGGCAAATTAGGGTTTCTTTTTACACTAGCTTGTTAGTCACTGAAAATGTCTTTGGGGTTTTCCTGTATAGTAATATTACCTGCCTCAGAAGAATATTATAAAGATTAAACTAGTTATTTTGAAGTACCTAGAAGTAAATCTTGCACAAACTAAATGTTTATTCTAACTTCAGGAATACTGATATTTTTAATAACAGGGAAACTCTCTTATTCTTTGACTTTTAATTTTAATTGGTCATATGTTTAAGCCAAAGTCAGCATGTGTAATAATTTTTGTTCCATACAGTTATTATTGACAATCACTTTGAATCTTTAATGGAACCACTGTGTTATATGGCTTTCTATGGCTATCTTACTACACTTTTTGGTTTTTTTTTTTCTGGAAATAGAGGCTGGTTCAGCTATGTTTTCAAAAAAGACAAATGATTAATTTAGCTTCTGTACCCAAATGATACTTAACCAGCAGATGAGAAAACCTTTTTCTATGTTCGTTCAAATTCTCTGTAGGAATAGAATGTCTGACCTCCAAAATGGGATCTTCCCGTTACCTTCAAATCCAACTTTAAGTGCTGACAGAATTATATAGTAGTTACCAAAACTATGTGGATTTATGGGCTAACAAGTTATTTGTCATAAATTGGAAAAAAGTGGGACCCACAGTATCAAGGGGAAAGGTAAGAGCCCTTGTCCTGCGAACCATGACCCAAACACTAGCTGATAATTACTTTCAAATACGAATAGTGGCCAACTCCTTTCTATGGAGGGCCTGGTCCTTCTGCTCAGTTCCAAGTAGGCAGCTTTATCCCTTTGAGAGACAATTTGGTAATTTTTCACTGACAAACTTAGCATTTTTAAGGCAGGGCAAGTGCCAAGTTTTCTTAGATTTATTATATGTTATTGTTTTAAAATGATTTGCTTTTAGGATAATTTCTTTCTCAGAGACTCTGTCTTACCTTGAACTATTTAGCTCATTTTTGGCAAGTCAGAAAGTACTTCTTTTTTTTTTTTTTTATTGTTGGGGATTCATTGAGGGTACAATAAGCCAGGTTACATTGATTGCAATTGTTAGGCAATGTCCCTCTTGCAATCATGTCTTGCCCCCATAAAGTGTGACACACACCAAAGCCCCACCCCCTCCCTCCGTCCCTCTTTCGCTTTTCCTCCCCCCCCATAACCTTAATTGTCATTAATTGTCCTCATATCAAAATTGAGTACATAGGATTCATGCTTCTCCATTCTTGTGATGCTTTACTAAGAATAATGTCTTCCACTTCCATCCAGGTTAATACGAAGGATGTAAAGTCTCCATTTTTTTTAAATAGCTGAATAGTGTTCCATGGTATACATATACCACAGCTTGTTAATCCATTCCTGGGTTGGTGGGCATTTAGGCTGTTTCCACATTTTGGCGATTGTAAATTGAGCTGCAATAAACAGTCTAGTACAAGTGTCCTTATGATAAAAGGATTTTTTTCCTTCTGGGTAGATGCCCAGCAATGGGATTGCAGGATCAAATGGGAGGTCTAGCTTGAGTGCTTTGAGGTTTCTCCATACTTCCTTCCAGAAAGGTTGTACTGGTTTGCAGTCCCACCAGCAGTGTAAAAGTGTTCCCTTCTCTCAAAATCCATGCCAGCATCTGCAGTTTTGAGATTTTGTGATGTGGGCCATTCTCACTGGGGTTAGATGATATCTCAGGGTTGTTTTGATTTGCATTTCTCTAATATATAGAGATGATGAACATTTTTTCATGTGTTTGTTAGCCATTCGTCTGTCATCTTTAGAGAAGGTTCTATTCATGTCTCTTGCTCATTGATATATGGGATTGTTGGCTTTTTTCATGTGGATTAATTTGAGTTTCTATAGATCCTAGTTATCAAGCTTTTGTCTGATAGAAAATATGCAAATATCCTTTCCCATTGTGTAGATTGTCTCTTTGCTTTGGTTATTGTCTCCTTAGCTGTACAGAAGCTTTTCAGTTTAATGAAGTCCCATTTGTTTATTTTTGTTGTTGTTGCAATTGCCATGGCAGTCTTCTTCATGAAGTCTTTCCCCAGGCCAATATCTTCCAGTGTCTTTCCTATACTTTCTTTGAGGATTTTTATTGTTTCATGCCTTAAATTTAAGTCCTTTATCCATCTTGAATCAATTTTTGTGAGTGGGGAAAGGTGTGGGTCCATTTTCAGTCTTTTACATGTAGACATCCAGTTCTCCCAACACCATTTATTGAATAGGGAGTCTCTCCCCCAAGGTATGTTCTTGTTTCATTTATCGAAGATTAGGTGGTTGTAAGATGTTAGTTTCATTTCTTGGTTTTCAATTCGATTCCAAGTGTCTATGTCTCTGTTTTTGTGCCAGTACCATGCTGTCTTGTAGTACAGACTAAAATCTGGTATGCTGATGCCCCCAGCTTTATTTTTATAACTAAGAACTGCCTTAGCTATACGGGTTTTTTTCCGGTTCCATACAAAACGCAGAACCATTTTCTCCAAAACTTGAAAGTACGATGTTGGTATTTTGATAGGAATGGCATTGAATAGGTAGATTGCTTTGGGAAGTATAGACATTTTAACAATGTTGATTCTTCCCATCCATGAGCATGGTATGTTGTTCCATTTGTTAATATCCTCTGCTATTTCCTTTCTGAGGAGTTCATAATTTTCTTTATAGAGGTCCTTCACCTCCTTTGTTAGGTATATTCCTAGGTATTTCATTTTCTTTGAAACTATGGTGAAGGGAGTTGTGTCCTTAATTAGCTTCTCATCTTAACTATTATTGGTGTATACAAAGGCTACTGACTTGTGGACATTGATTTTATATCCTGAAACATTATTGTATTTTTTGATGACTTCTAGGAGTCTTGTGGTTGAGTCTTTGGGGTTCTCTAAGTATAAGATCATGTCGTCAGCAAAGAGGGAGAGTTTGACCTCCTCTGCTGCCATTTGGATTCCCTTTATTTCCTAGTCTTGCCTAATTGTATTGGCTAGAACTTCCAGCACCATGTTGAATAGTAAAGGTGACAGAGGACAACCTTGTCTGGTTCCAGTTCTAAGAGGAAAAGCTTTCAGTTTACTCCATTCAGTAAAATACTAGCTGTGGGTTTGTCATAGATAGATTCAATCAGTTTTAGAAATGTGCCACCTACGCCTATACTCTTCAGTGTTCTAATTAGAAAAGGATGCTGGATTTTATCAAATGCTTTTTCTGCATCTATTGAGAGGATCATGTGATCTTTATTTTTGCCTCTGTTAATATGGTGGATAACGTTTATGGACTTGCGTATGTTAAACCAGCCTTGCATCCCTGGGATGAAGCCTACTTGATCATGATGAATGACTTTTTTGATGATATGCTGTAATCTATTGGCTAGGATTTTGTTGAGAATTTTTGCATCTGTATTCATGAGTGAGATTGGTCTGAAATTCTCCTTTTTGGTTGGGTCTTTTCCTGGTTTTGGTATCAGGGTGATGTTTGCTTCATAGAATGTGTTGGGGAAGATTCCTTCTTCCTCAATTTTTTGGAATAATTTCTGCAGTACAGGAATAAGCTCTTCCTTGAAAGTTTGATAGAATTCTGGTGTGAAGCCATCTGGACCAGGGCATTTTTTGGTTGGAAGATTTTTTATTGTTTCTTTGATCTCAGTGCTTGAAATTGGTCTGTTTAGGAGCTCTATTTCTTCCTGGCTAAGTCTAGGGAGAGGGTGTGATTCCAAATATTGATCCATTTCCTTCACATTGTCAAATTTCTGGACATACAGTTTCTGGTAGTATTCAGAGATGATCTCTTGTATCTCTGTGGGATCAGTTGTTATTTCCGCTTTATCATTTCTGACTGAGGTTACTAGAGATTTTACTTTTCTATTCCTCATTAGTCTGGCCAATGGTTTATCTATTTTATTTATTTTTTCAAAAAACCAACTCCTTGTTTCATTAATTTTCTGAATGATTCTTTTGTTTTCAATTTCATTGATCTATGATTTGATTTTGGATATTTCTTTTCTTCTACTGAGTTTAGGCTTAGATTGTTCTTCTTTTTCCAAATCTGTAAGATGGCTTGTGAGATTGTTGATGTGCTCTCTTTCTGTTTTTCGAATGTAGGCATCTAAAGTGATGAATTTTCCTCTCAAAACTGCTTTTGCAGTATCCCACAGGTTTTGGTATCTTGTGTCTTCATTGTTGTTATGCTCAAGGAAGTTAATGATTTCCTGTTTTATTTATTCCAGCACCCATCTGTTATTCAACAGAAGATTGTTTAATTTCCATGCCTTTGTATGGGGTTGAGCATTTTTGTTAGAGTTGAGTTCCACCTTTAGTGCCTTATGGTCTGAGAAGATACAGGGTAAAATTTCAATTCTTTTGATTCTATTGATATTTGTTTTGTGTCCCAGGATATGATTAATTTTGGAGAATGTTCCATGGGGTGATGAGAAGAATGTATATTGTTTATCTTTGGGATGGAGTGTTCTATATGCGTCTATGAAGCTCAGTTGTTCTAGGGTCTCATTTAAATCTCTTATATCTTTGTTTAATTTCTGTTTAGAGGATCTGTCCAGCTCTGTAAGAGGAGTGTTAAAGTCCCCTGTTATTATGGTATTATCAGATATCATATTGCTCAGACTGAGTAAGGTCTGCTTCAAGAATCTGGAAGCATTTAAATTGGGTGCATAAATATTTAGAAATGAAACATCTTCTTGTTGTATTTTTCCCTTGACCAATATAAAGTGACCATCTTTGTCTTTTTTGACTTTAGTTGCTTTAAATCCACATGTATCTGAAAATAAGATTGCAACTCCTCTTTTCTTCTGAATTCCATTTGCCTGAAAAATTGTCTTCCAACCCTTGACTCGGAGCTTTAATTTGTCTTTTGAAGCCAGGTGTGTTTCTTGCAGACAGCAAAAGGATGGCTTGTGTTTTTTAATCCATTCAACCAATCTATGTCTCTTCAGTGGGGAATTCAAGCCATTAACATTTATGGAGATAATTGATAAGTGTGGTAGTATTCTATTCGTCTTATTTGGTGAGAGTCCATTGCTTAGTTTTATCTTTTGCATCAGTGTGGAGGTTAGGTTCTGTCCTTTAATTTCTGAGTTCTTACTTTGATGCTGATCCGTTGTGGTGGTCAGTGTGCAGAACAGGTTGAAGTATTTCCTGTAGAGCTCGTCTTGTTGTGGCGAATTTCCTCGATGTTTGTATATCCGTAAATGATTTGATTTCTCGTCAATTTTTAAGCTTAGCTTAGCAGGGTACAGAATTCTGGGCTGAAAATTGTTCTGTTTAAGTAGATTAAAGGTAGATGACCATTATCTTCTTGCTTGGAAAGTTTCATTAGAGAAGTCTGTGGTCACTCTGATGGGTTTGCCTCTGTCGGTCAACTGGCGCTTACTCCTGGCAGCTTGCAGAATCTTTTCTTTTGTCTTGACTTCGGACAGGTTCATCACAATGTGTCTTGGAGAAGCTTGGTTAGAGTTGAGGTGACCTGGGGTCCGATATCCCTCTGAAAGCAGTGTGTCAGAATCTTTGGTGATATTTGGGAAATTTTCTTTTATAATATTCTCTAGTATGGCTTCCATTCCCCTGGGGCATTCTTCTCCCCCTTCTGGGATTCCTATAACTCGTATGTTAGAACGCTTCATAAGGTCCCATAATTCTGACAATGAACTTTCTGCTTTCTCTCTCTTCTGCCTCTTTTACTATCTGAGTTATCTCAAGAACTTTATCTTCTACCTCTGAAATTCTTTCTTCTGCATAGTCTAACCTGTTGCTGATACTTTCCATTGCATCTTTAAGTTCCCTAATTGACTGTTTCAGTTCCTTCAGCTCTGCTATATCCTTTTTATATTCTTCATATCGTTCGTCTCTTATTTGATTCTGTGTTTGGATTTCCTTTCGGTTATTTTCCACTTTATTAGCAGTTTCCTTCATTGTTTCCATCATTTCTTTCATTGTTTTCAACATGTGTATTCTAAATTCCCTTTCTGTCATTCCTAACATTTCTTTACAGGTGGAATCCTCTGCCGTAGCTACCTCATGGTCCCTTGGTGGGGTTGTTCTGGACTGGTTCTTCATGTTGCCTGGAGTTTTCTGCTGATTCTTCCTCATGAGTGATTCCTTTTATCTGTTTCCTTGCCCTAATTTTCCTTTCACTTCCTCTTGCTCTTTAAGTTCTCCTGCCTGTGGACTAAGGGTTAGATGAGTCCCTTTTTTACAGGAGCAGAAGGGTGAGAAGGTTGAAGAGCAAGAAAGGGATGAAAGAAAGGAGGACCGAGTGAAAAGAAAAAAAAAAATAGAGAAAGGAGAGGGGATGGGTAAAAAGAATATTGACAAAAAGAAGAGAGGCACAGAAAGAGGGAGACAGAGCAATATAAGTGTATAGTAGGGTACTTTGACACAACCTTAAAAAAAAACCACCTTCTGGGGGTGCCCAGTTGGGTCTTTCCCTTGAGGTCAGCAGCTCTTTGCTAACCTGATCAGACACAGTACCCCACCTCCACCAAGTAGAGAGGAAAGACAAAATGCTATAAATCAAACCAAAACAAGCAAACAGAAAACTTTACGGGATAAAATTGGGTGAAAAACCAAATAATAGCAGTTGAAACAGTAGCAAAAATGAGGTTCTAGTTATTAAAAAAGGCAGCAATTGGAAATTATAATTAAACTAGAAAAATTGAGAAAGAAAAAAGATCTGTACGGAAAAGGTTGAAATTAAAAAAAACAACAACATCAACAACATCAAAATGAACAAACAAACAACCAAACAAACAAACAAAAAAAACAACCAAAAACAAAGCAGTATGTATATGTTGTTGAATATTGTCTGGGCAAACGTTGTCTTCTGGGGTATGAGATGTTAATCATAGTTCTGATACGACTAGAGGCTGCTGATTTCTCAAACCCCAGCAGGTAGACACCCTTAATCTCTCTTCAGCCCACTTAAGAGGCACTTTGAACTTGTAAACTTGCTGAGCAGAATGTTTCCTAGGAAAATGCTTGTCACTGGAATCACTGCTGAAGTGGCTATCCACTTACCCAGTGTGCCAAAACCGGTCTCACTCTGCCCCTGAAGGTTAGGGCTGCAAGGTGGCTCAGATCCCACCCTTAGGCTACTTGGTGCTGGGTTACCAGCTCTCAGCCGATTCTAGCTCTGCAACCCTGAGGGTGGAGCTTCTGGGGCAGATCGCTCACAATGGCTCCCTGTGGCCCACAGCCAAACACTATGAGCTCCATCAGGCTCAGCCGCTCAGACTGGGGCCCTAGACAACTGCCAAATTCTCTGCATTCCCGCTCAGACTCTCCCCAAGGCAGCTCAACTGAGTGCCAAGTCCAAAGACACCAAAACAGTTCACAGGTAAGGCCTTTCCGGTTTGCAGTCTCGCTGCTACTGAACTTACAGTTGCCGGCGGGTTTACACCAATTGAACACATGTGACCACTTGCCGGTTTTCCACTGTTTTAGTCCTCCTCCTGGGGTCCAGAAGTTTCTTGCTGACTCTCTGTATCCTCACATGGGTGATGATAGGCAGATCCCACAGCCAGAGATGCCTGGAGTCCTATCTCCCTGGACTCACGGTGCCCAGATGCAAGGAAGCTGTTACTCGGCCGCCATCTTGCTCTCCTTCCCAATTCATAGGTTTTTATACTGGGTTTCACACTCTCTGGGCTGTGAAGGTGCCTTGACTGCTGGCGAAGGTCCCAGTCTCCAGGCGCCTGAGTTCAGGTAGGGTGTGGCGGGGCCGGCGGGACGAGGAGCCCAGAAAGTACTTCTGAGGAATTATTTTATTAGAAAGGCCAACCATTTGATCATATCTCTTAGGTCTGTAACAGGAAAAGGGATATCTTTTTTCTGGGGAGAAGGACACTATATAAATGAACCCACGTATACTAGATGAAGCAGTTTGCATTGTTACTTTTCAAATATAGGCTGCCCTCAAATTACAAATATCTGAGTTATGTACAACTCACACTTATAGGTGATTACAGGTAATAGGTAAGTGCACCTGTTCCAACTTACATACAAATTCAACTTAAGAACAAAAACTATAGAACCTATGTCATTTGTAGCTTGAGGACTGACTGTAAAAAATAGCCAATTGTTAAAAAAACTTCTCTGTCAAGTGTGGAAACAATTAACCAAATACTAGAATCTCTGAGCAAAAAAGAAATTACCTAGGCCAAAAGAATTCAGACTGGGGACATATTAGGATTTTAATGACAATGATGTTCAACAACAGTAGTTGCTGATAATAGCTTTAATGATTAGGTGCATGGTATAGTGTTCAAGAGGGTGGGCCTAAGCCATCTGGGTATGAATCCCAGCTGTGCCACCTGAGAGCTATGAATATTTGGATAATTTACTTATCTTCCCTAAAACTTCATTTTCCTGTATAGTAATATTACCTACCTCAGAAGAATATTATATAGATTAAAACAATGTTACATAGATGTTTGTTCGATCATTATCACATTATCAATCTATTTACAATGTTCATTAATCTTCTGTGTTCAAAGATACTATACCATAGGATTGTTCCTATACAGGATGTCTAGTCAGGAGAAATTCATGCCAGTCAGCTAAATATATCCTCTCAAGAGGTAGCTATGTGTAAAATTCTATACTTAATTTTATCCCGAATAGAGCAAATAACTCCATTTATCATTGGGCAACAGACATTTGAATAGAACTTTCTACCAAGAAGACTAATGGCTAACAAATACATGAAAATATGCTCATCTTCCCTAATCATCAGAGAAATTCAAATGTTGCGATATCACCTAACCCCAGTGAGAACAACCCACATGACAAAATCCCAAAGCTGCAGATGTTGACATGGGTGCAGAGAAAAAGGAACACTTATACACTGTTGGTGGGATTGCAAACTAATAGAGCCTTTTTGGAAAGAAGTATGGAGAATACTCAAAGAGCTAAACATAGGCCTTCCATTTGATCCCACAATCCCATTACTAAGTATCTATCCAGAAGAAAAGAAATAATTTTACCATAAGGACATTTGCACTCAAATGTTTATAGAAGCTCAATTCACAATCACAAAGGTGCAAACAACCCTAATTCCCAACAACTCATGAACAGATCAATAAACTGTGGTATATATAGACCATGGAGTATCACCAACTACTATAGTTGGATGTCATTCAGCCAAAAAAAAAAAAAAAAATGGAGACTTCACATCTTTTGCATTTACCTAGAAGGATTTGGAGAACATCCTCTAAGTAAAGCATCATATGAATGGAATAGCAAGCATCCAATGTACTCAATAATCATGTGAAACTAGTTGGTGAATTACTATATGCCCACATGAGAGAAAAACATTTAAATTCAAGAAGGAGAAGGAGGTAAGGTCTCACCTACCAGTTGCAATATAAGGGTATATGGCACATCTCCTGGGTGAAGAGGGCTCCACTGAAACTTGGACTTTACCTAATAAATGTAAACCAATGTAATTTGATTGTATTTATTCTTATATTAATTGAAAAAAAAAACAACAATTGACCTTAAGTAGAAAATATATTATAAAATGGTTTCTGTTTATTGTTAATTCCCTAAAAGCAAAGACTGTATATGTATGCACACACACACATATATGTAAAAGTATATTTATATACAATGGGTGTCCAAAAAGTATACATATTTTAAGAAAGGAAAAAAACTGCATTAAAATTGTAATACTCAATATACACCAATAATATTTATTATCTTATATATTGTATCTTATATATCTTAATACTGCAAAAGTTAAACATGATGAGTGTTACAATTTTAATATGGTATTTTCCTTTCTTAAAATGTGTATACTTTTTTGGGCACCCTCTTTGTTTGTGTGTGTGTGTGTATGTGTGTGTATACATACAAGTATATGCTTCACAGGGCATAATAAAAGAGTAGATACAAAGGTATGTTGCAAACCAGCATGGTGAAGGGGAGCAAACCAGAGTGGAATGGGTAGGGAATGATAAAAGATGGGATTGGGAGGTCTGACTGAGCTGACGGCTGTAGCCAGCACCAAAGCACAAAATCAGCTTTATTTTATAGCATCCGTACAGGGTTGTTAGAGGGAAATAGCATAGACAATATGGGGAAATAGCATAATCAAAAGACATAATTTTGGTCTTACAGTACAAGAGGAAAATGTAAATGACTTTAATGAAGACATTAAATGGTTTCTATTTGACTTCCTTAACATATGACAAATAGTAAGAAGGGAAATATGAGGATCTGAGCATAGTTGACAAAACAAAGGAAGAACTATATGACTTAGTGGTTTCTACTCAACTTTGTTAACATATGACAAGAAGTAAGAAGGCAAAGATCACAAGGATCTCTGCATAGTTAACTAGACAAAGAAAGAGCTATGTGACTTTTGGCAGAGGGAGCATAAAGAAAGGAATATGGCTGTTTCAGGAATGGAGGACAAGGAGAAGCAATTGGAGGTTCATTCCCTGAATGTTCCCCAGGCTGTGGGGGCCCTGCCATCTCACAGCCCACTCTCCACAAGGGTAGACAATTAGCATTTGTTTTTAACAATAATTAAAATTTAATCAAATAGATAACAAACCACATCAAGCTTCCTTATTTTTTGTCTTGTAATTGGGCTGACTACAGCTCTTGATACACATACATGGACTTCAAGTTTCAAATGTCTGTATTTGCTGAACTGTTTTGGTAAAACTCTCACTATTGGTCATGGTATAGGGGATTTGTAAAAAACTAACATTAAAAAAAGCTACATTACAATAAAAAAACCTGTAAAATGAAAATGCTATTTTTAAACTGCCTATAAGTAGAATAAAACATAATTGGTAGTGCCTGTGGCTCAAAGGAGTAGGGCGCCAGCCCCATATGCTGGAGGTGGAGGGTTCAAACACAGCTTGGACCAAAAACTGTAATAAATAAATAAACAAACAAACAAACATAATTTATTTGTAAGTCACCTTTAAATAATCTATATTTATAAAATACTAAAAAATTATAATTCCACCTAGTTTCAGTGTAAATAATTGCAAATTCACTTAACAGCAATAAAACTAAAATAATTCAAGAATTTTTAAAAACCAGACAAATTTAAAATAGAAGTGATTTACTCTTAAAACACATTTAAATTTTCTGCATTTGTAAAATATTATTTAATTTGTGATTCTATCAAATCACTACATATATGAAAAGCAATGTGTAGAATAGAGAACAAGAGTG
Source organism: Nycticebus coucang (assembly GCF_027406575.1). NCBI lineage: Eukaryota > Metazoa > Chordata > Mammalia > Primates > Lorisidae > Nycticebus > Nycticebus coucang. The sequence goes on from NC_069780.1 coordinate 46,093,517, forward strand.
AGTTTTCTTCCCATGAACTGCCCCCTGGAGCTCTTTTTTTTGAGCCAGAGTTTCAAGCTGTCATCCTGGGTAGAGTGCTGTAGCATCATAGCTCACAGCAACCTCAAACTCTTGGGCTTAAACAATTCTCTTGTCTCAGCCTCCCAAGTAGCTAAGACTATAGGCATCCACCACAACACCTGGCTATTTGTTGTTGTTGTTATTGTTGAAGTTGTCATTATTGTTTTCGCTTGCTTGGGCTGGGTTCAAACCCGCCAGTCTGGGTATATGTGGCTGGCGCCCTACCCACTGAGCTATGGACACGGCCACCCTGGAGCTCTTCTTTCTCATCTGAGTTCTGACTGGGCAATCAGGCAGAGGAAGAAAGGCTGGTCCTGAATCAGCTGTCCATAAAAGGCCAAGATTATCCTTAGTGTCATTTCTACTAGAGTCCATTTTTGAAGATGTATGATCCTAAAGTGTTATCATGAGACATAGTAAATTTTAAGTTCTGCTGGTCCACCTTAGAAACACTAGGACAACTTAGTTAAGGCTTTTTGGATAAATCATTGGAAAAGTACTGTGACTTGATGGAAGGATCATTTTCCTCTGCTGCTGATTCTGTTGTGGTGAAATTTGGCCCACACAGATAGATTCTGACACTCAATCCCTCAGTTATCACAGTTTACTACTGTCGCTTTCTTGATAATTTGATAATCCCAAAAATAACTTGGTGGGCCTCTCAACTTCTAACAAATGCCCCACTTTAAAGCTTCAGGAGAGTAAAGAGCCTCTTTAAAGGAAAAGGATTAAATTTCAACTCTGCCTCACTGAATTTTTTTTCTAAAATACTATGTATTTTCTTTTCTTAATTCGTTTAGTTTTCTCTTGGCTGATAGAATTTTTTATCAATTACTATGAGCTTTTTTCCTTCTGAGAAATCATTTGGTTTTAATAAAAGCAACTGGTTCTTTTTAAAAATTTTTTGTGTGAATTTTTGCTTGTTTGTAGGTATACAGCTGTTCACAATTAAGGCTGATAGTTTCATCTGCTTCAGACAGTTTTTTATCTATCATTAAATTCTCTACTGAATGAATGTTGCAGTATATTTTTCTTCAATTTCTCCATGAAGGTCAGGAAGGATTTTAACTTTCTTGGTGAAGATTTTGAATATCACTTTCAAACTATTCATTTTTTGTCTTTGATGAAGTCAGTTTTAAAATTTTAAAAGTCTCAATTTGGAGAATTTTAATCTGATCTGTAAATTCCTTATATGTGATGGAAACATGCTTGATGAGGTGAAAATTATAAAAGAAAATTATGTCAGTAAATGCTGATTTTTCAACCCCCCCCAGTTTGGAATTTATAGAGGCTTTCTAAACTTGCCTTTTGTTCCCTCTGAAGACCTTTTATGTAAATATAGCTGAAGATACTTTCTCAAATGTAAACAAGGCTTCTAGAATTTTCCCACTGTCCATGGTTATTTAAATATTATTATCATCACAGTGCAAGTTATATATGTGACTTTATCCTCCCAGCTTTGGTACTTACAGGAAACAAGTGAGTTTTCTTTCTTGTTTTTTGCAATATGAAATATATCTGCCCTTGGATTATTATCACAAGGTCACCTCCTTAAACCAATAGTTGTTCCTTTCTATTTTACAAAGCAGTTGATCGGTAGGGAATCAATCTCTAATGATTTAAATTTAAATGTCTTTGTGGAATGGCTCTCTGTGTGGGTGTGTATATTTAGGGAAAAGCTTCAATATCTGTATATTGACCTTACTTTCAATGGAGTTGCTTATTCCATTGAATAGTGGCAATGATTATCTACATCTGCTGTGAGAAGACAAATCGTCGCTTACCAGAGCCTGGGATTGCTATCAAATTAACTTCCTGTTTTTCTCAAATATGATGAAAGATGACAACAATAATACACTTTTGTAAAATGAATCTTTTTCTTCTACTGTATTTCATTATGGAAGAGAAAAAATTTTGAAGACATTTTTCAAAAGCCTGTAATACATTTCACCCCCAGAAAAACTCCTCTATTCAAAGACATGTATATAGAGCATATGTATTTATGTGTAAGAAGAGTTTTTGTTTATGTCTGTGTATACAGTATCCTTACCTCTTTTCATTATAGGATAGAATGCAAATCTAAGAAATCCTCTCAAAGGGGATTATCTTTTAACATATTTGAGTTAATTTTAGGAAAGCAAACCACAAAACTTGATTAAATTACCAACTTTATTTGATTTTGTTTATTTTTAATGAATTCTTTTGTGATTTTTGTCTGGAGAAAATTCAAGCTGCATACTGTACCTTTTGGAACATACCCATCAACAAATTACAAACTTCTGTAACTTCTGCATTTTGGAATTATTCTTTTGTTAAACATTTTACAAAATCACCAAAAAAATCAAGAAAATATTACTTATTAGGACTTTAGATAACTTTTGTACTTAACATGCATTATAAGATCTGACAGCAAATAAATTTCCAGTGTAAACCCAAGTATTTTTATTAAAAGCTTGTGTTTCTGCTGTTAGTTGGAGAACATCAAATGTCCTATTGATTCACCACTATTTTCCTAGTCCCTGGAATAAAGTAACGGAAACTACAAGATAATTGTAAACTCATAGTAATGGGTAGGCTTTTTTTTTTCACTGCCTCCCATCGTCAATATTTATTGAGCATTTACAGTGTACCTGGCACAATAGAACATACAGAAACATTGTCCCTGCTCTTGAAGAGCTTACATTCTAACAGAAAACAACAACAACAACAACAAAACATCTTTTTTTAAAATGGCATTTTTGTTTGGTGTTTTCTGCAAAGTACTGAGGACATAGTCTGTAGAGTGAGCTTTGGGTATAATTTAGCCCCATCATTATTTAGAGAATAGAGGAAGAGAAAGAGGAAGGATTTTAAAGGCAGATAATGACAGACCAGGCAGGATAGGTAGAGCTTAAAGAGAGAAACGCAATCTCATCGACCTAGGAGCTTTGCTGCAGTAAAGCAGATGAGGGAAATAGATTGTGGGATGCAAGCCAAGGAAGCAGGGTATCTCAGACATCCAGTGGAGCCAGAAAGATCATGCAGCCTTTTTTCAAGTACATGGCCACCTACTAGGAATGGTTGGTGATGAGACAGAAGGCTAAAAAAGGAAGGTAATCTTGTGCACCTGACAAACAGAAAGAATAAAGATTCAAAAACAAAAGCAGGCTATTAACAGTAACAAGAAATTCTTAAAAACCAGAAGTGATTTGGAAACACAAAACTTATAGTCAATGCTACCCATTGTCATGATGGGCCAAGAACACTGTGGCTTCCTAAGTTAGAAAATGCCATGTACCAAAATTTTAAACGGAACATATTACTTTTTCCCAATCTTCCCCACCCCAGAAAAAATAAGAACTCATTTTGTAGGGGCTGGGAAGGAAGAGAGGGGAACTTGGGATATGGTTGGAGACAGCAGTTGTATTAGAATATTTGTTATGATAACTTTGTGTTTAAACTTGGTAAAAGCCCATTAGCTGCCAAGAGGGAATAAGGAATACATTTCTAAAAATGTGTAATTTCCGTAGAGAAGTTTCAGAACCAAAAGACTAATTTACATGAAAACTGTAGAGAAAATAGTTCAAAAAGTCCATTCATAAAACGTTTATTCTACTTCCATGAACTTACACATGTGTTCTTAACAATTATGATTGGATTGTTCATGAAAATTTTGTAAGACATTTAAATAAAGCTAGCCGTCATCTCAAGTAAATTCCCTGTTAACTACTTTTTACAGCACATGCACGTTAGGCAAGCATCAGAACAAACCAAACAATCACAAAAGCAAAAATCCTAAAAAAAGTTAAATATATGTTTCTTTGGTTTGTTTTACTGCTGTGCTTGATATATACAAGGTAATAGATAAGAAGCAATTCATTTTACTGCATTTTTTTCTTTTACATTCGTCTTAGCTTGCCTAAAAATTTCAATACAAATAAAATGAGTTAGTAAAATAATGAAAGCAACAGCAAATAATTTTACAAAAAATGGAATGTGAACCGTTTCTGCCCTTATCTAGAGTAAACTGGGTCACAACTTTGTCTAGAGGAACACTTCTGCAGCTGTAGTCAAAGGTGAGCGCACTGAGATTGAGTATTCCACAGATGCACACGGTTTAACACGTGGTATCCAGGAGACATCTGTTCCTACCACAGCCCAGTAAGCATGCCAAACCTTAAAAGTACCCATAATAACTACACCTGTGGCTGGAACCAAATGATCCCTTTTATTCCCCAGCAGGACAAACCAATATATAAACAGTTTTCTTTGCTTAGACATGGAAGCAGTTTTAACACTGGCCCTTGTGAAGCCACAATGTACCAAAAGTACTATGCCGAACACTTATAGCTTGTATAAAAATTCCACATCATCATATTGGCCACCTCAAGACGAAAACAGATACCTCCCTAAATGTTAACTGGCTCTACTCCCCTAATATTAAACACAAAAGCCACCTGGGAAATAGGAAAATTCAAATAGAAGTAATATAAATCTGTCATAAATTGTAAACAAAAAACTATTTGTGGGACAGCATGAATGACAAAATGGTCTGCTGTGTACATTTTAGAATGAGGCAGACAGAAGTTGGAAGGAGGGTGAATTTCCCCTCCTTCTCCTGCTTCAGCTTCACCTTCCTGGTATCCGATGTCCCCAGTGTCAAGTTGTCTCTCAGCAATTGCATTATTAGCATGCTGTCTTTGTATGACTCTTAATGTATCAAGTTCAACAATGGCTTCATCAAAAGTTGTCTTTGCAAGAGAGCAGGCTTTCACTGGGGAGTTCAGAATCTCAGAATAGAAGACAGAGACGTTAAGGGCCAGGCCCAATCTGATAGGATGTGTTGGTGACATTTCCTTCTTGCTGATTTCAAAAGCTTCTTGGTACGCTTGTTGTGACCGATGCATAACTCCTTTCTTATCACCAGCAGCAACCTCAGCCAAGTATCCTCGTGGTCTCCTTTCATTTTCAAATAGAAGACTTTGCTCTCTGCTTGTGAAGCACTGGAAATCAAGAACTTTTCCAAAACAGACAGTACATCATTGCAGACATCTCTTAGCTCGGTCTCAATTTTCTCTCTGTATTATAGAGCCATCTGCCATTTATTCTCAGCACCTTCCGTCTTTTGCTCAATACTTGAGATGACCCTCCAAGATGACCTACGGGCCCCTACAACATTTTTTATGAGCAACTGAGAGAAGATTCCTCTCCTCGTTGGATAATTCAGCCCCTTGCTCAGTTACAGACTTCATGCAGGCTGCCATGTCATTGTATCGCTTAGCCTGCTTGGCCAGTTTGGCCTTCTGAACCAGCTCATTTTTATCCATGCCTGGATGCTCTACGTCCAGAGTGGGTGGTGGTGGACAGAGGGATGGACTGGGGCCCAAAAGTCTCTGAATGGGTAGGCTTTTGAATTGTCATTGCCACTGTTAGCATCATATCTGAGTATCTGTACTCAACATGGATATTGAATATTTTATACTCAACATGTGCCTTCTTGTACAAGATGGTCCCAGTAAAGAACATATGATATAGGAAGAAAAGATATGAGAATATATTCATCCTACTGATGAGAAAGTTAACAAGTGGCATAGTCAGTCAAAGCTCAGATCTTCTGGAAGGTAGTTCACTGTCCTTTCCACAGTGGTACTGCCTCTTGTCAGATACCTCTAGCCTTTAATCACTTGGGGCGCCAATCTTATAATAAATATATCTTTAGAGAGAGATGTTGGGATTCTGTCTATGGTCTATTCCAATGTATAATCATTGATTATCCTCAGTGATCAATAATTTACTTTAAATTTAACCAAATTATTTGACCAACATTTAAGTTCATTTTTGTGTAAGAAGACTCATACATTATGACAGAATTATATTTTTTACACAATAATCTTTTTATATACTCATAGCATTTCTAGCCTTTTCGTCCCTGTTGTAGATGTCTTTAATTTTTTTAATGAAGCATTACTTTCTCATCTAGTAATTTTTATTCCATTCACTCTTTTGTTTCTAGATTCTACTCTACTTTCAGTATTTTTGTCTCCAACTAATGTTATATATGTGTTCAAACTCTGTTTAGCACTATTTCATACTCAAAATCTCAATTGGTTTTCTACAGCATGCAGAAATATATCCTTAGTCTGGCACAAAACCTTCAGTGATGTAATCTAATCTATCTTTGCAACCTTATTTTTCGCATCTTTTAGTCATGACTTTCCATAATTGAGCTTCAGCCCAAACTAGGATGGACTTACAAAATTGTGGTTTTAGCATTTGAGATGTTGACTTATTGAATATATACTCCCAAAGGTTAATGGCATCTAGTCACTTATCATTTTGTTGAAGCACTATTTGTGTTGCAAGAATTATAAGGAGGTGTGAATGTGAAAACAGTGCTGAATTCAAAGTGTAGTTTTGTATCCACTGTACACAAGTACAGTACAGGAGGATATACTGTGCTTTTTGGTCTCAAGACCACTTCACACTCTTTAAAATTGAGGCCTCCAATGAGCTCTTAAGTGGGTTACGCCTATAGATATTTATTCTATTAGAAATTAAAACTGAGAAGTATTAATTTATTTAAGCTATTTTAGTTTATTTATTCGAATTAATTTAAACTACCAATTCACTTAACAGTAATAAACCCATTATATGTTAACATGAATACATTCATGAAAACTAAACATTTACTAAAATATTATGAGAAGAGTGACACTGTTTTATCTTTTTTTGCATTTCTCTTCAATGTTTTTCCTAATAGAATAAAGCTTAATCTTCACATCTCTTTCTGTATTGAATCCGTTATATATCATTTATCATATATTCTTTGGAAAACTCCACTCTACACTTATGAAAAGGGAGTGAAAAAATCAAATAACTTCCAAGTATTACAGGGAATATTGTTTTGAGTTTGTGGACCCCCTCTCCCCCGAAAGTGACTCAAGATGCCCCTGGAAGGTCTTTGAAACACATGTTGAGGATCACTTATGTAGCAGTTAAGGGCTTCGGTGGTGATGCCTCCCTGCGTGCCTGCACAAGCCTGTACACTCTGATTTTTGTGATCTTGGACAACTTATTAAAATTCCATGCCTCAGTGTTTTTTCTTTTAAAATGGAATTAACAATAATATTTGTTTCTTAGATGTATTTTTAAACTTGAATCATATATTAATATGATTTGCAATTAAAACAGTTCTTGACTCTGGGAATAGTCAATTTTGTGGCAATGCCATTTTTTATTTTTTTAACTAGCTGGGGATGTTCCTCTCTTATCGCTGGTCTTTAATACCTTTTCTTATCCAGATTAACATTTATTTATTTATTTATTTATTTATTTATGTTTGAGACAGAGTTTCACTTTGTTACCCTTGGTGCACTGCCGTGACCTCATAGTTCACAGCAACCTCAAAATCTTGGGCTCAAGTGATTCTCTTGCCTCAGCCTCCCAAGTAGGCACCTACCACAATGCCTGGCTATTTTTTTAGAGATGTGCTCTCGCTCTGGCTTACACTGATTTCAATCCTATGAGCGAGCTCAGGCAATACACCTACCTTGGCCTCCCAAATGCTGGGAATACAGGCATGAGCCACTGTGCCTGGCAATATTTATTTGTTTTAAAGACAGAATAAGAGAGATTGATTATATATATTTTTTGTTGTTGTTGATCAAGACTTTAGGCAGTGTTAATTCTTTGATATTTATTTAGATAAAGCTAAAGTATTCACGCGGATTTTATTTTATTTTTATTTTTATTAAACCATAGCTGTGTACATTAGTATGATCGTGGGGCACCACACACTTGGTTCATAGATCGTTTGACACATTTTCATCACATTAGTTAACATAGCTTTTGTAGCATTTTCTTAGTTATTTTGCTAAGACCTTTACATTCCACATTTACTAGGATTCACATATACCCTTGTAAGATGCACCGCAGGTGTAATCCCATTAATCCCCCTCCTTCCCCCTCCCTCCCCTCCCTTTCCCCCTTCTCCCTATTCTTAGGTTATAACTGGGATATAGCTTTCATGTGAAGGTCCTACATTCCCACACAGATTTTAATATGTACTTGAAAAAAATAAGAACAAGCTCTAAACATTTTTATTAACCTGCAATGCTTTGTTTAGTCCGTTTATATGCATCGGTTTTCCTTTTCTTTCTGTAATCTGTCAAGCTTAATTTAATACTTCCCTTTAGGTTAAGAGAAAGTAAACAAGTCTATTATTCCTTCATTCACTCATTCATTCATCGCATACCCATTGTACAAGATGTGCTACTAAGCTCTGAGGTGCAATCTAATCATCTGGTGGTAAGGGACACATATTAAACCAATGAACAAAAAATTAAATGTATGAATAAGAATGTGAGAAGCTTATGAAGTACTCTTTCTTGTTTCTTTTTGTGCTTTGAATACTATCTTTATAAAATATTACATGTGCCTTCATTTATATTAGTGTTTTAACTTAATTTTCTTTTTTTATTATTAAATCATAGCTGTGTACATTAATGCGATCATGGGGCACCATACACTGCTTTTATAGACTGTTTGACACATTTTCATCACACTGGTGAACATAGCCTTCCTGGCATTTTCTTAGTTATTGTGCTAAGACAGTTATATTCTACATCTACTAAGTTTCACATATACCCTTGTAAGATGCACCGCAGGTGTAATCCCACCAATCACCCTCCCTCTGCCCACCTCCCGCCTTTCTCCCTTTCCCCTATTCTTAGGTTATACTGGGTTATAGCTTTCATGTGAAAGCCATAAATTAGTTTCATGGTAGGGCTGAGTACATTGGATACTTTTTCTTCCATTCTTGAGATACTTTACTAGGAAGAATATGTTCCCGCTCCATCCACGTAAACATGAAAGAGGTAAAGTCTCCATCTTTCTTTAAGGCTGCATAATATTCCATGGTGTACATATACCTCAATTTATTAATCCATTCGTGGATCGATGGACACTTGGGCTTTTCCCATGACTTAGCAATTATGAATTGGGCTGCAATAAACATTCTGGTACAAATATCTTTGTTATGATGTGATTTTTGGTCTTCTGGGTATATGCCTAGTAGAGGAATTATAGGATTGAATGGCAGATCTATTTTTAGATCTCTAAGTGTTCTCCATATCTCTTTCCAAAAGGAATGTATTAATTTGCATTCCCACCAGCAGTGTAGAAGTGTTCCCTTTTCTCCACATCCACGCCAACATGTCTGGTCTTTGGATTTTGTGATATGAGCTAACCTTACTGGAGTTAGATGATATCTCAAAGTAGTTTTGATTTGCATTTCTCTGATGAGTAAAGATGATGAGCATTTTTTCATATGTCTGTAGGCTGCGTGCCTGTCTTCTTCAGAGAAGTTTCTCTTCAAGTCCCTTGCCCAGCCTGCGATGGGATCACTTGTTCTTTTCTTGCTTATACATTTGAGTTCTCTGTGGATTCTGGTTATTAAACCTTTGTCGGAGACATAACCTGCAAATATCTTCTCCCATTCTGAGGGCTGTTTGCTTCCTTTACTTACTGTGTTCTTGGCTGTGCAGAAGCTTTTTAGTTTGATCAGGTTCCAGTAGTGTATTTTTGAAACTGCTTCAATTGCCCGGGGGGGGGGGGGGAAGGGGTCCTCCTCGTGAAATACTCACCCAGACCGATTTCTTCAAGGGTTTTCCCTGCACTCTCTTCTAGTATTTTTACTTATTTATTATTATTATTTTTTTAATTTATTTTTTTATTAAATCATAGCTGTGTACATTAATGTGATCATGGGGTACCATACACTAGTTTCATAGACCATTTGACACATTTTCATCACACTGGTTAACATAGCCTTCCTGGAATTTTCTTAGTTGTTGTGCTAAGACATTTACATTCCACATTTACTAAGTTTCACGTATACCCTTGTAAGATGCACCACAGGTGTAATCCCACCAATCCCCCTCCCTCTGCCCACCTCCCCCCTCCCTCCCCTCCCTTTACCCATTCCCCCTATTCTTATGTTGTAACTGGGTTATAGCTTTCATGTGAAAGCCATAAATTCATTTCTTAGTAGGCTGAGTACATTGGATACTTTTTCTTCCATTCTTGAGATACTTTACTAAGAAGAATATGTTCCAGCTCCATCCACGTAAACATGAAAGAGGTAAAGTCTCCATCTTTCTTTAAGGCTGCATAATATTCCGTGGTGTACATATACCACAATTTATTAATCCATCCGTGGATCGATGGGCACTTGGGATTTTTCCATGATTTAGTAATTATGAATAGGGCTGCAATAAACATTCTGGTACAAATATCTTTGTTATGATGTGATTTTTGGTCTTCCAGGTATATGCCTAGTAGAGGAATTATAGGATTGAATGGCAGATCTATTTTTAGATTTCTGAGTGTTCTCCATATCTCTTTCCAAAAGGAATGTATTAATTTGCATTCCCACCAGCAATGTAGAAGTGTTCCCTTTTCTCCACATCCACACCAACATCTCTAGTCTTGGGATTTTGTGATATGGGCTAATCTTACTGGAGTTAGATGATATCTCAAAGTAGTTTTGATTTGCATTTCTCAGATGATTAAAGATGATGAGCAATTTCTTCATATGTCTGTAGGCTGCGCCTGTCTTCTTCAGAGAAGTTTCTCTTCAAATCTCTTGCCCAGGCTGCGATGGGATCACTTGTTCTTTTCTTGCTTATACGTTTGAGTTTTCTGTGGATTCTGTTTATTAAATCTTTGTCGGAGACATAACCTGCAAATATCTTCTCCCATTCTGAGGGCTGTTTGCTTGCCTTACTTACTGTGTTCTTGGCTGTGCAGAAGCTTTTTAGTTTGATCAGGTCCCAGTAGTGTATTTTTGAAGCTGCTTCAATTGCCCGGGGGGTCCTCCTCATAAAATACTCTCCCAGACCGATTTCTTCAAGAGCTTTCCTTGCTCTCTCTTCTAGTATTTTTATAGTTTCATGTCTTAAGTTTAAATCTTTAATCCAGTGAGAGTCTATCTTAGTTAATGGTGAAAGGTGTGGGTCCAGTTTCAGTCTTCTGCAGGTTGCCAGCCAGTTCACCAAGCACCATTTGTTAAATAGGGAATCTTTTCCCCACTGAATGTTTTTAAAAATGGCTTGTCAAAGATCAAATAATGGTAAGTACCTGGATTCATCTCTTGGTTCTCTATTCTGTTCCAGACATCTACTTCTCTGTTTTTGTGCCAGTACCATGCTGTTTTGATCACTATTGATTTGTAGTATAGTCTGAGGTCTGGTAGCGTGATTCCTCCTGCTTTGTTTTTATATCTGAGTAATATCTTGGGTATTCGAGGTTTTTTCTGGTTCCATATAAAACAAAATATTGTTTTTTCAAGATCTTTAAAGTATGACAGTGGAGCTTTAATAGGGATTGCGTTAAAATTATATATTGCTTTGGGTAGTATGGACATTTTAATAATGTTGATTCTTCCCAGCCATGAGCATGGTATGTTTTTCCATTTGTTAACATTTTCAGCTATTTCTTTTCTTAGAGTTTCATAGTTGTCTTTATAGCGACCTTTCACGTGTTTTGTTAGATAAACTCCCAAATACTTCATCTTCTTTGGCACTACTGTGAATGGAATAGAGTCCTTAACTGTTTTTTCAGCTTAACTATTGTTGGTATATATAAAGGCTACCGATTTACGAATGTTGATTGTGTAACCTGAGACGCTGCTGTATTCCTTGATCACTTCTAAGAGTTTTTTAGTAGAATCTCTGGTGTTTTCCAGATATACGATCATATCATCTGTGAAGAGTGACAGTTTGATCTCTTCTGACCCTATGTGGATACCCTTGATCACCTTTTCTTCCCTAATTGCGGTGGCTAAATCTTCCATTACAATGTTAAAGAGTAGTGGAGACAATGGGCAGCCTTGTCTGGTTTCTGATCTGAGTGGAAATGATTCCAATTTAATTCCATTCAAGATGATATTGGCTGTGGGTTTGCAGTAGATGGCCTCTATCAGTTTAAGACATGTCCCTTCTATGCCAATTTTCTTAAGTGTTCTGATCATGAAGGGATGCTGGATATTATCAAAAGTTTTTTCTGCATCGATTGAGAGAATCATATGTTCTTTGTTTTTTAATTTGTTTATGTGCTGAATAAAACTTACAGATTTATGGATATTGAACCAGCCTTGAGACCCTAGGGTAAAACCGACTTGGTCATGATGTATAATTTGTTTGATGTGTTGCTGGATTCTGTTTGTTAGGATCTTGTTGAATATTTTTGCATCTATATTCATTAGTGATATTGGTCTATAATTTTCTTTTCTTGTTGGGTCTTTTCCTGGTTTGGGGATCAGGCTGAAGTGTGCTTCATAGAATGTGTTGGGTAGTCTTCCTTCTTTTTCTACCTTTTGTAACAGGTTGAGTAATATAGGCACTAATTCCTCCTTAAAGGTTTGGTAGAATTCTGAGTGAAACCATCTGGTCCCGGGCTTTTCTTTTTAGGGAGGTTTTGTATGGTTGATGCTATTTCAGAACTTGACATGGGACTGTTCAACATTTCCACTTGATTCTGGCTAAGTTTCGGAAGGTGACGTGCTTCCAAGTATTGGTCAATTTCCTTCAGATTTTCATATTTCTGAGAATAAAGTTTCTTGTAATATTCATTAAGGATTTTTTTCAATTTCGGGGAGTCTGTTATTTCATCTTTGTCATTTCTGATTGATGAGATTAGAGATTTTACTCTTTTTTTCCTGATTAGGTTGGCCAAAGATGTATCTATTTTATTGACCTTTTCAAAAAACCAACTTTTTGATTTATTGATCTGTTGTATAATTCTTTTGTTTTTGATTTCATTTAATTCTGCTCAAATTTTCGTTGTTTCTTTTCTTCTACTGGTTTTGGGGTTGGAATGTTCTTCTTTTTCCAGTTGCTTGAGATGTCCCATTAAGTTGTTAACTTCTTTTCTTTCCTTTCTCTTGAGGAAGGCTTACAGTACTATAAATTTACCTTTTAGGACTGCCTTTGCAGTATCCCAGAGGTTTTGATAATTCGTGTCTTCATTGTCGTTTTGTTCCAAAAAATTGGCAATTTCCTTCTTAATATCATATCTGACCCAGCTATCATTCAGCATAAGGTTATTTAACTTCCATGTTTTTGTATGAGAATGCAGATTACTGTTGTTGCTGAGCTCAACTTTTATTCCATGGTGGTCCAAGAAGATGCAAGGAATAATTTCTATTCCTTTAAACTTACTGAAGTTAGACTTGTGTCCTAAGATGTGATTGATTTTGGAGTATGTTCCATGGACTGATGAGAAGTATGTGTATTCAGTTTTGTTGGGATGAAATGTTCTGTAGATGTCTGCTAAATCCAAATGTTGGATGGTTAGGTTTAAATCTAAAATTTCTTTGCTCAGCTTCTTATTAGAGGATCGATCCAACACTGCCAAAGGAGTGTTGAAATTTCCAACTATTATGGAGCTGGAGAAAATCAAGTTACTCATGTCTGTTAGAGTTTCTCTTAGAAATTGAAGTGCATTCTGGTTGGGTGCATACCCTGTTTCCCCGAAAATAAGACAGTGTCTTATTTTAAGGTGTGCTCCCAAAGATGCGCTAGGTCTTATTTTCCAGGGACGTCTTATCTTTCTTGTAAGTAGGTCTTATTTTCGGAGAATGTCTTATTTTGGGGGAAACAGGGTAGATATTAATAATTGAAATCTCATCATATTATTACCCTTAACAAATATGAAGTGACCATTCTTATCCTTCCTTACTTTTGTTGGTTTAAAGCCTGTTGTATATGCAAATAAAATTGCAACACCTGCTTTTTTCTGATTACCATTTCCCTGAAATATGGATGACCGTTTTTTCACTCTGAGTTTATATTTGTCTTTTAAGGTAATATGTGAGTCTTGTATGCAGCAAATATCTGGCCTGAGTTTTTGTATCCAGTCAGCTAACCTGTGCCTCTTTAGAGGACAGTTTAAGCCATTCACATTAATGGAGAATATTGATAAGTCTGGTAAAATTTTGGGTATCGAGTTTTTCGAAAGTCCAGGGAAATTTTTAATCCTTTTGCCACTGTGGAAGTTGGAGTTTGATCAAAAGTTTCTGAGTGAGTTTACTTTTCTGGTAGAGGATTGGGCTGTTCATTATGGAGGATAGGTCTGAGAATATCCTGAAGAGCTGGTTTGGTTATGGCAAATTTCTTCAACATATGAATGTCATTAAAGTATTTAATTTCTCATCATAAATGAAACTCAGTTTAGCTGGATACAGGATCCGTGGTTGAAAGTTATTTTGCTTTAGGAGATTAAAAGTCAATGACCATCCTCTTCTAGCTTGAAAAGTTTCAGCAGAGAGATCTGCAGTCATTCTAATATTCTTTCCTTTGTAGGTAATGGATTTATTACGTCTGGCTGCTTTCAGAATTTTCTCCTTCATATTAACTTCAGTGAAGTTAATTATGATATGCCTTGGGGATGTCTTATTTGGATTGAGTCATACTGGTGTTTTGAAACTGTCTGCTACCTGAATTTCAGAATCTCTTGGCATGTCTGGAAAATTCTCTTTCATAATTTCATGGAAAAAGTCCTCTGTGCCCACCGAGGCCACATCATCACTTTCAGGGATTCCAATGAGGTGGATATTAGTCTTCTTTGAATTATCCCAGAGCTCTCTGAGAGAATGATCTGTTTTTGCTCTCCATTTCTCTTCCTCTTTGAGAATTTGGAAGTGTTCAAAGGCTTTATCTTCAGTGTCAGAAATCCTTTCTTCTGCTTGGCCCACTCTGTTACTGAGGGATTCTACTGCATTTTTCATATCTTTGAGGGCTGCAAATTCTTGCTTCAGTGTGTCTAAGTCTTTGGTGGTTTTGTCTTTAAATTCGTTAAATTCTTCAGACAACTTTTGAATTTCTCCTTGAATTTCTAATTCCGACTTTTGAATCGCTGCTCGAATTTCTAAAACCAAATTTTCCTCCATTTTATTAATCTTGTTTGCAATCCAAATTCTGAGTTCAATTTCTGACATCTCAGCCAGCTGTTTATGAATGGGATCTTCAGGTACATCTGCCATATCTTTCCTTGGGGGTGGGGAGGAGGTTGATCTATTCTGGTTATTCATATTACCAGAGTTTTTCCACTGATTCCGCCCCATGATTGTTTTACACTGTTTGAGTTTTCCTCTGGAGTTTTGTCGAGGACCTGTACAGTGGTATGGCCTGAGAAACTGGGAACCTGTTTGGTGTGGTGGGGCTAAGTGGTTCTGTCTTGTTTTCAGCTGGTCTCTGCTCGACCCTAGTGAAACTCTGGGTTGAAATCTCAGCTGTGGAGAAATACCAGCAATTAAGTCACCCCACTCCCAACAGGCAACAATTGGAAAAGGAAAAATCAAACCTTTCTACAACCACACACCCAGGGCACCACCTGAATATTCCTCAGGTGATTGTCTCATTTTAAAAGGTTCAAATCAATTGTGTCCGTCAGCACCTGTCTCAGGTGGAAGAGTTTCAAAGGTCTCTGAAAACTGGATTGCAGGGGTCTGGTGACTACTCAGATATGGCTTGCTCCTGTGCTCTGTGGAGTCAGGAGTACCCACCCAGCAAATAGATCAGTCTGGGAAGGTTGATGCCTCCTTCCCCACCTTGCACCTCTGTCACACCCAGTCACTGATAGTCAGGCAGGGCTTTGACCCAGTTGTCTGTAGTGAACAGATACTCCAGGGGTTTGTACCTGTCTGAATCACAAGGAAAACAATTTCTGCTCAGCCGGGCCGCTGCACTCTGCCTCTATCTAGCAGGGGGAGGTGAGGCCTGAGAACCTTGGGTGCTTGATGGAGGCTGGGGGTTGTTCACTCA
Organism: Nycticebus coucang; assembly: GCF_027406575.1. Classification (NCBI taxonomy): domain Eukaryota; kingdom Metazoa; phylum Chordata; class Mammalia; order Primates; family Lorisidae; genus Nycticebus; species Nycticebus coucang. Next base: position 46,109,380 of record NC_069780.1, read on the forward strand.
GTTCTAGCCCCGCCCCTGATTGATATTATTGAGAGAACAGGACAGAACAACTTTGCGGGAATTTATTTCTGTCCCTGCTAAATTCCCCTGCAGAAGAGAAGCTGTTTTGAGTTCCCAGAGCCTGAACCGCAGGCCCTGTCTTTGATCCTGCAGTTTTGTATTCGATTACCTGTCAGTTCTAGTCTCCTGTCTTCCTTTATCTATAGGTTGACGATCCCCTGAGGGCCGGGTGTGTCTTAGGCTCAGTAAAGTGGTCCTCTGGGTCAGCCCCGCCCTGGGAACTTCCCAACTCTGTGTGTGTGTTTCTAGTCTCTGTGCTCCACCCAGGCTGGTACGACCCCAGGCAAACCCTTTACTCACAGGGCCTGCATTTCCATGCCAGATCTGTTCCCTAGTGGTTGCCACCTGAGTAGATGCCTGGCCTCCTCTGGATGCCCAGGGAGACAGGGGTGTGGCTTTGGAATATCTGGGAGTGAGCCCTATTGTTGCTAAAAGACAGCTGCTGCTCTGCGCCTCGGGGCATCGCTGCTCCGGTGTGGTTCCCTCTCAGCCGACTGTCCTCTCCTGACTCCCGTGCTTCAGAGTCAACACTGACCAGCTGCAGTTTAGGCCCTGTCCACACCCCTCGAGAAATCACCCAAGAATCTGGACTCCTGGGGGACAGGCCTCCAGACCTCAGAGTGAGAGTGGAGGAGAGTGCTGGGAGCTCAGAGTTGCAGGTAGAGCATATACACAGTTTTATACAGTTTTATGCCTGGCAGGAGAATGCCGTGGCACCCTAGTAAGGGAGGTAGGTCCAGTTTTTAGAGAGTTTCTCCCATGGAGTGTAGTGGGAGGACCTTGGAACTCTGCTCATTTTTTTGTGGGGCACTCCGAGCCATTCTCATGGGGGAGGGGACTCCCGTCCGCTGGGTGATGGATTTTTTACCTTTTGTTTGTATCTTTGGGGTCCCAGCTCGCCTCAGTATGGTTGATGTGCATTCTTCAACCTTCTCTCTTAGTGCAGCTCAAATCTACCAGGTTACTTGCTAAATTTCTGTCCTTTAACTCTCCTTCTGGATGGGAGCCTCTGTGGAAAGCTGGCTTCAGTCAACCATCTTGTCTCTGCCCCCTTAATTTTCCATGTGTAAAATAATTAATGAAAAAATGGGGAGGAAAGAACATTAGTTGATCTGATTCTGGTTTCTGCTTTGGTTCTAATTAGCAATATGATCTGAATAAAATATGAAAATTTTACCACAATTTTTTCTCAATTGCAAAAGTAGACAGTTGTTTAAAATCTCTCCTAGAATGAATGTGGTATTTGTTATTATGAGAATATCTTTACTATAATTTTCACATAGTGTTTGAATGAGGAAATTATTATAGTATTTTAATTATTTCCTTCAAGCTATCAGTTTGTGTGAATACAAACTAACTTTCTTTCTTTTCTTTCTTTCTTTCTTTCTTTCTTTCTTTCTTTCTTTCTTTCTTTCTTTCTTTCTTTCTTTCTTTCTTTCTTTCTTTCTTTCTTTCTTTCTTTCTTTCTTTCTTTCTTTCCTTCTTTCTTTCTTTCTTTTTTTTTGAGACAGAGTCTCACTATGTCGCCCTGGGTAGAATGCCCTGGCGTCACAGCACACAGCAACCTCAAACTCTTGGTCTTAAGCGATTCTCTTGCCTCAGCCTCCCTATTAGCTGGGACTACAGGTGCTTGCCACAGTGCCTGGCTATTTTTGTTGTTGCAGTTATTGTTGTTGTTTAACAGGCCCAGGCTGGATTCGAACCTGCCAGCCTTGGTGTATGTGGCTGGCGCTATAACCAGTGTGCTATGGGTGCCGAGCCTGAATACAAACATCTTGAAAACCAGATCATGAGTCTTCTTCATATTTCTGTTCAGAATATTCAGTATGAGTTTTGTTTTATGTTAAATATACTTTAAACTATATTTGTGATGGCAAATTCTCCCAAAAGATTTTTCATTAAATTGACTGTAATGCCCAATAGAAACATGGGATAAAACTATTTTTCTGAGTACACTCAAGAGAATACTGAATGTTTTGTGATTGTTGAATTTAAAGGAACTTAGATGGACTTTTCATATGTGGAATGAACGTCACTAGTCTTGAATTTTATTTATGTCCAGAAGATGGCACTAGTGCCTCAACTAAAACCCTAGTTTGAAGAAAACTGTGAGATAATGCATACATTTAAGCCTAAGCAGATGTCATAAAAATCCAAGAGAATATTACAAAAATATTTAGACTTCTCTAGTTAAATTCATAATAAAGTAGTTGAGAAAGTATTTTTTTTAAAGTTTCTTCAAATTTAAGTTTGTAATTCATGGCAATTACTAGTAGAAAACTAGATAGGAAGAAAAAAAGCAAACATAAACTGGAGAATTATTCCAGCAGAAAAAAAGGTTCTTCCAAGGTCAAGACATGATCCAAGATACATTTTGCCTAGAGTATCCCTGAAAAATTTGTAAAAATAGTCACAAAAAGGAATAAAGATCATTCAATTTTTCCTCCTATGTTGCCCCTTGTTTTTATTATATTTTAATACCTCATCAATTATTTACAGTTATGGAATAGACATGTTTTAGGTACTGTTGAAAATCAGGGAGTAAAAGCAAGTATTAGCAAATACTTCCAGTATTTAGCTTGAGAAAATTAAGCTTTCAAAAAGTTTTCTTAGCATTGAGAGCCTTGACTTATAATCCTAACATCCTTCTTCCTGAACTTTGTTATGTTCATTTTCCCAATGGAGCAATCAGCAATTCTTCTTTTCTTTTAAAATCTGAAATGAACAAATGTTTACCTAAATTTCTTGAAATGTTATTTGGTTTTCTTTGATTTTTAGAAGTTGCTCTTACTGCATTTCCTTTTTATTATATGAAACTAGCCTATATTAGATGTTAACTCTCTGTAAATTTTCAATACTGATAGGGTTATCATTTTTAAAATCTACTTTCTAAACTTAATGGATGTTATTATCTGATTAAATTTAAAAACTCACGCAAAAGAAAACAAGATTTTCTAATACATTAAGAGCAGTATGATAGTATTAAATCAACAAAACGATATCACTTTCTTCAATTAGGTTACATTAATGACTGGGGCAGCACATACTTCTTTTCCTCAAATAAGGCAAATATTTACTCTCTTAAGAAATACTCTGGTAAGCTTTTTATATAGACAGATTTTTTTTTATTTAAGTATGCTTTTGATGGAATAAACTAATTATTAAGAATTGGTATGTAGAAACATTAGAGTGGAAATGACAGGACTTTGTGGATTTTTAAATTCTGTCATTTAAGAGTGAAGTTCAAAGAAAGGAATAGAACCTACTAGTCTCAAAAGTGTGGCCTGTCATGACTTCTTCATTTGAAGAAGTCCTTCTTACTTCTTATCCACTCTGACTCATCCATGTCCCCTTCACCATGTCTGGTGTCATCATCTTGAGTAAATAAAGAATAAAGGGAATGGAAATCAAGAATGAATGCCTCAGGGTAGGACAAGGAACCTTGTGAGCTCATATTGAAAATTAAATAAAAGCACACTATGAGTTTATGTAGTCATCCATGTGCCACATGTGGATTTCCCTAATCATTTCTTTTTTTATTTATTTATTTTATTTTATTTGTATTTGTATTTTTTTTTTTTCAGTTTATGGCCAGGGCTGGGTATGAACGTGCCACCTCTGGCATATGGGGCTGGCACCCTACTCTTTGAGCCACAGGTGCCACCTGATTTCCCAAATCATTTCATAGTCATCTATGAAAGGAAGAATTTATGGGTGATAGGTGTTTTAGGCCAGTTTAATCTCTATTTGGATAGTATATATTCTAAGCATATCTACTTCCTATTTTCCTTAGAAATCTCTGGTTAATTCTCTTCGGCTTTGATTTATTATAGACACATGATTGATAGATACAGAGGCGCTTTAAAGAATCAATATGGAACTAATAGAAAAAGGGAATTTTCCTGGACTCTGCCTTCCACTCTTCTGCACATATTCAGTGGTAAGTCAGTGCGTCTGCTGGGGTGGAGATGCTGTGAAAGAGGAGAGGGGAACTGGGAGGCGGTGGAGTCAGCACTGGGCAAGGTGAGTAGAGCTGAATCAAATTCTGGTGCTTGGAATGCCTTTTCAAACTGTTTTGAATGTTAATCTACATCGTTAACAGGGATCAATTCTTACCTTTTTAATCAAAGAGAGAGAGAGGGAAGTATCTATTCCAATGTTAATCTATACTGTTATCAGGGATAAATTCTTACCTTTTGTAATGAAAGAGAGAGAGGAAAGTATCTATTCCTCACTTCATCTCCTCCCTAGGTGTCTTAAAATTTATTTTTCTTCTTTTCTGGGTCACTGAGCTATTAAGAAGTAATATTCTGGCTTTTATGATTTTATAAACAATGTGAACTGAAATTGTTTTTCCATTTCTATTTTTAAAAAGCAACTAAATCACTTGAACACTGAGAACTTACCTTACACAAACAACAACCCCTTGCCATCTTCAATATGCTGCATTTCACTAAATATAAATATAAGTCTGTGCCATTTAAAAGTCTCTTTGCTTAGAGGCACATCACATCAAGTGGGGGCCGTTTTGTAGTCTACCTTGTATTTCACTGCCTGTGAACTCTGTGAGCAAACAGAATTTGTTCACAGGGTGAAACACATATTTATGGTCCTGAATAAACTGCTCAGATTCAAAAACTATTTGTGTGACAGTGCTAGACACAGGAATTCTGAGGCCAAATGGGATGTCTGTAGCCTACATTTGCATATCAATGCCCAGACTCCCCTTTAGGAAAACTGCTGCTTCATGACAATGCTGTTGTCTGAGGTCTCAGGGAAAGAAAACCCATAAAAGTTTGGACTCACTTTTCAAAGCCCTCCATTCTTTTTTTGTGCTTTGGAAAACTGTGAAACAAGGTCACCAAGTTCCCTTTGCTATAGTTTTATTATGTTTTAAATGAAGCGATTGAACCTGCACAGAACCCAGACAGACAGACACTTTGTGGAAAGGCAGCTTCTCTGGAACATTGAAACTTGTCTTACTGTGTTTCATAGGCTTGGGATCCACACTACTGGTCTCTTAGTTTAAAGAACCAAAGGAAACCAGAACTCTAAAGCAAAATACTTAGAACCGCCCCCCCCTTTTTTGGAGAAAAAGTATATAATAAATGGTTCTTTTACCTAGAGAGAAGGCAATCTAAGAATATAATAGTTATTTGAACATCAGGTGGTGGATACCAAAGGGGCTTTAGAAGGCAATGTTGTTTTCTCCCTGGCCCCAGCCACCCAATGGCTGTCCTTACCTTTGAAATGCAGGTCATGTCACACTAAGGCTTTCATAGTTTTGAAGTTGGGTGTTTTTTGTTTGTTTGCTTTCTTTTTTTGAGAAAGTTATTTCTTTTTTACTTTTTTTTGTCTAATAATGTTTTGGTCTTTCTGAGGGGAATTTTATAAGAAAAAAATGGCAATGTTCACAGCCCTGCTGGCAGCCTGTGCTGAAAGGAAGCCACGCAGATGCCAATGGTACCGTTGCTGGTACCGAACGTAAACATTTACAGTGTCTTACTGTTATTTTATGATGAAAGGCAAGTGTAAAACCAAAATATCTAATTTTATTTAAGGAAAAGATACTAATTTGTACTAAAAGAGGGTGAAAGGTATTGACATCCTTCAAAAAAATCTGCTTGCTGTAGCAGTAACCTCAAGTAGTTGAAAGTTGATTTTGAGAGAAAACAAAAACTTTTGTGCCTAAAACTAATGACTTGAGTTCATGAACAGAAAGATGTGAGATCTTGTACAACAGTGATGAATGTGAAAGAAATTTTGACTGCTAAATAAAATTTTCACAGCAAAAAAAAAAAGAAAAAGTGACGCTTTCATAGTACCACCCTTCACTACACATTTGAAATGTCTTTGTGACAGTGCTATAAGTGTGAATATCAGAGTCAGAAGCACTTCTTCCTCCTAGTTTTACTTGCAATGAGCTGTCTCTCCACATTCAGACATGGTATTGTGTACTTAAACAGCCCTTTTAAAGCCAACTCTGAGGTCCTATATACAGTTCTGCTTTTGAATTTTGTCATTAATTTCCTCCCTCTTTGCAACCCAACTATATTTCTACTTGAGCATTTGGCTATTTCAAGAAGGACTTACACACTATAAAATTGTCTTGAACACAGGTGATGATGCATTAGCAATATTTTAATTGCTTTGATCAGAGCCCTTAACAGTTTCCTGATTCTCTTCCAAGTGCCTACTTTCTACTTCTCAGCTTCAAAAGAAGACAAAAGTTCATTTGATAAAGGAAGCTATTCTGATCTCTAGACCCCACTTTTGTCTGGTACCACTGACAAAGAAATGTCAGTGCCCCTGTGGAGAACATGAGTGGCTTCTCTGTCCTTGATTTTTACATGAAATTTGCCATTACTGGCTCTTCTCTGTTTTTTATTTTTTTATTTTTTTCTGATATATTCTCTCTCTCCTAACTCCTCTCAAATAGTACAATGATTTGGTCTCTTCTTTCTAAATTCCCTTCCTTATGCCAGGAAGGCTATATTAACCAGTGTGATGAAAATGTGTCAAACTGTTTATAAAACCAATGTATGGTGCCCCATGATCGCATTAATGTACGCAGCTATGATTTAAAATTAATTTTAAAAAAGGAAAAAAAAATAAATTCCCTTCCTTAGAGTTTTTCAACAGCTTCAAGTCTTCACCTAATATCTCTATGTAGGTAGCTCCAAAAATGATAATTTGGCTCTAATTCTGTTCCAATAGCTAAGTTGTTCATTTGGTATTTCCATTATTATATTTATCGCAAACTTGATTAGTCTGAAAGTAGGCACTATAGATGATTTTCCTGTAGTAGTTTTAAAATCTGTCCAAAAATTATTTGACACTCTCTTCTTCAAAAAGTGTGGAAGGCCTTCAAAAAGTTCATAGGAAGTGCATATTATGAAAAAACTATACAAGAGTTTCAACATTTTTTGGACCAAAATAAATTTGTGTTAACCTATCACAACATGTCTGAACAGGATCAGTTTGAGGCACTAAGAAGAACAAGACATCAGTTTGAAAAGAGACCCTACCAGAACACCATGAATTCTGCTAAAATTGAAATAAGAAAAAACTTTAAATTTGTGACAAAGCTTGGGTTAAAGAATGCTGAAATTAATGATACTCTACAAAAAGCTTATGAGGACAATGTCTTAGAGAAATCAGCAATTTATAAATGAATAACTCATTACAAGAAGGTATGAGATGCTGTTGAAGATTAAGTCCGCAGTGGCAGTCCATCCACATTAGTCCACCAGGGAAAAAATTAATCTTGTTCTTGCTCTAACTGAAGACCACTTATGGTTAATAATCCAAACAACAGCCAGCACCATAGATGTCTCCATTGGTTCAGCTTATTCAATTTGGACTGAAAATTTACACTTGAACATACTTTCCACTTGATAGGTGCCAGAACAATAGCACCCATCAGGTGCAGACAAAAGCAGAAGCTTCAATGAAAATTTTACACAAGTGAGATCAAGATAGTGAAAACTTTCTTTGAAAAATTACAGCAGGAGATTAAACTTGTCTTTACCAGTAAGATCCTGAAGATAAAGCACAATCAAAGCAATATCTGCCAAGAGGGGGAAGTAGGCCAGTTAAAGCAAAAGTGATCTGGTCAAGAGCAAAGGTCATGGCAACAGCTTTTTTTTTGGTTCTGGTGACAGTTTTTTGGGCTGTTTGAGGTATTTGTAGATTTTCTGGAGGGCCAAAGAATGATGACATCTGCTTATTATTATGAGAGTGTCTTGAGAAAGTGAGCTGAAGCTCTAGCAGAAAAATGTCCAGGAAAGCTGTACCAGACAGGCCTTCTACACTATAACAATACGTGCTCCTCTCATCAAATGGAAATTTTGCAAGAGTTTTGACGGGAAATCATTAGGCATTCACTTCACAGGCCTGATTTGGCTCCTTCTGACTAATTTTTGTTTCCCACTCTCAAAAAATCTTTAAAGGCCATCTATTTTTCTTTAGTAAATGATATAAAAGTTTGCATTGACATGGTTAAGTTCCCAGGATGCTCAGTTCTTTAGAGATGAGCTAAATGAAATGGTTGGTATCCTTTCTTATAAAGTGTCTTGACTTGATGGAGCTTATTTTGAGATATAAAATTTATATATAGATGGAGGGGTGTGTGTGTTTTCCTCTCTCCCTCCCTCCTTCCCTCCCTCCCTCCCTCCCTCCTTCCTTCCTTCCTTCCTCCCTGTGTGTGTGTCTCTCTCTCTCTCTTTCTCTCTCTTTCTTCTTTCTTTTCTTTTCTTTTCTTTTCATAGATATTGAGTCTCCTATATTGTCCAGGCTGGCTCAAACTCCCAGCCTCAAGCAATCCTCCCATCTCAGCCTCCTTAATTGTTGGGATTATATGCATCACTTACTAGCCGTGGGCAAAGTTTAATTTTTATCTTTTAATTTCATTTTCCCACAAACATTTTAAAGTCCCCTCATAGACCATAATTCTCTTCTTGAAGATGTGCTGAGTTTAATAGTCCTTTTTGTGATTGGAGTATGGCAGAGGTGACCATCTGTGACTTCCCAGGCTTGTCATAAAAGACTTTGCCACTTCCACCTTTATTTCTCCTATGACGCACTCTGGAAGAAACAAGGCACCGTATCGTGAGAAGAGTGAAACAGCCCTATGGAGAGGAACTGAGGCCCTTTAGAAGATCACAGCTCTGAACCACTGGAAGGCCATGTGTGTGAGTGAGCTTGCAAGTGCATCTTCTAGCTTTAGTTGCAACCTTTAGATGACATTTGACCGTAGCCACATAAGGGATTTTAAGACAGAACCATCAGGATGAATTGTTCTTGACTTCTTGGTTCAAAGAAACTCTATGAGATGATAAATATTTTTATTTTATTCCACAAAGTTTTGGGGTAATATGCTATGCAGCAATAGAAGGTATTCTACCACTCTTCCAACATCCGCTTTGTTTTCTATACAGTCGTGTGTCCTTAATGAGGAAGACACAGTCTGAGAAATACATCATTTTGCGATTTTGTTGTTGCGCAAACATCATAGAGTATACTTAGGCAAACCTCGATGGTGTAGTCTCCTACACACCTACGATATATGCTATGGCCGAGGGCCCTGAAGCTGCACACTTGTAATCAATACTGTAGGCAACTGTAATGCCGCAGTAAGTATTTGTGTATCTAAACATGCCTCAACAGAGAAAAGACACGGTAAATACATGGTATAAAAGGTAAAATGATACAGCTATATGGGGGCACTTATCATGAATGGAGCTTGCAGGACTGGGTGTGCTCTGAAGGAATAAGCAAGTGAGTAGTGAGCAAATGTGAAGTCTAAGACACTATGTACACACCATGTAGACCTTATGAACATTTGTACACTTAGGGTATACTAAATTTAAAAACATTTATTCACCAATCAAATAACCTTAGCTTACTGTGCCTTTTAAAATTGATGAGCTTTTTATTTTTTAACCTTTTGACTGTTTTGTCATAGCATTTAGCTTAAAACATATTGTATAGCTAGACAAAATTTTCTTCATATCCTTATTCGATAAGCTATTTTGCTATTTAAACTTTTTTTTATTTTTGACTTTTTAAACTTTTTTGTTAAAAACTAAGACACAAACACAAAGATTAGCCTCAGCCTACACAGGGGTAAGATCATCAGATATTAATAGATGACAGGAATTTTTCAGATTCATGGTCTGCATTGACAAAAATGTCATGTTATATTGCACGTGACCGTGTAGAAAGAATTTTTGCCTTTCTTGGCTTCTTACTTTGCAGTGATTTGGCTATCTATCTCTTTGAAATGTAATTGTCATGTAACCCCAAGGTCAGCTCAGAATATCACCTTCTGGATGGCTAAATTGTGTAGCCTTTTAGCTAGTCTCTCTGATTCCTTTCTTTTAGTCTCTGTGATAAACCCTAGAATCTTATTTTTCCCTGAACTCATGGATGCCATAAATTTCCTATGCTCAAAAATCTTTTAGCGTTTTCCCTTTTGCCTTAAAGACAAAATCTTGTGTTTGTTAGTATGGTAAAAAGTCAGACAATTAAGTTTGTGAACTCATCCTAGAAAAAATGCTACTTATCTCTTTGCTGAATATCACTCCAGTCACCTTTAAATTGCTCCCCTTAAAAACTATGCACTTATGACAAATGCCTAGTCCACATCAAAGCAATTCTGGAACTCTTTTTGTGGAATGGCCATAATAGCTGTCATTGTACAGTATATTAGATTTATGTTAGCAAATATTCACTTCTTCTCACCCTCCATAGAAGGATACTCTCCTGCCCATCTGATATCAGCCTTGGTCATGAGACTTGCTTTGACCTTGTGGCAGACAGGGTATACTTTTGCACCTCTTGATTTGGGCTTGTCCATGTGTCTTACTTAGGCAATGTATTTCTAGAAGACACTACATGGAAATATGCAATGCACTCAGGTTGTTGGGCTTCCTTGATTGCACTCTGTCATTCCTGTGAGAGGTCATGGGCCAGCTAGACTGCTGGTCTGAGGAGGACAAGAGAAATCTGGAGAATCCATGAGTCCAACACAATGTGAAGAGAACCCATTATTTCTGTCTCTTCCTGGTTTCCTAAATACACTTGCCCATTTCTGTTGACATATCTTCATTTTTCTTTCCACAGACATTTTAAGGTCCTCTTAATAATAATTAATATTTATTAATTTCCTAGTACTCCACTGAGCTGTAATGCTATCCTTTATTTATGGAAACAATATTATTTTCACTTTAAAAGTAAGAAAGCTGAATCTTATATCTTGAAACTTGCCCCAATTCATGTAAGAAGTAAATAGAGAACAGAATTTGAATTCAGGCCCTTGTGATTAAAAAAAACAAAAAAAAAAACATCAATGCTAATGACTAAGATTCTATGTCCCTATTTAAGCTCCAATGCCTTCTTTTTTTTGGACAATTCCATTTCACAGATTTTGTAACAACTCCCAATGCACTTAATATTCTCAGCACTAATAGTTTTTACCATCATTTTAAAGGCAATTTTTTGACATTTCCATCTTTTATTCTATTCAGTTCTTACAACCTCTTTCTGAAGAATGTATGATTATTTTCTCCGAGAGGAAAATCAGGCCTCTGGTTGATTCCTTTGGTCTAAGTCCTTCTGCTACATGTTATGAACTGAATCGTGTCCTTCTCAAATACATATGTGGAAGCCCTAAGCCTCCAATGCAATGACATTTGGATATAGGGCCTTTAAATTATGGTTAACACTGGTGTCCTGAAGAAGAAGAATATAGAGCATGCGCTTTCTCTCTCCCCTCCCCACCATGTGAGGACACAGGAGGAAGGGAGCCATCTGGGAACCAGAAAAAGAGGCTTCATGGAAACCAACCCTGATGGCACTTTCAATTTCGACTTCCAGAGTCCAAAACTTTGAGAACGTGAGTTTCTATTATTTAGGCCATCCAGTCTGTGGTATTAGGGTTATGTTGGGAAGAAGACAAAATGATACATTTTTAAAGATAAGAAGGAATTAAGGTAAGAAAGGTTAACTATCAGTCAGTTATTGTTGTATAAATAATCACTCCCCCAAATTCATTGATTTAACACAATAATGACTCATGGTGGCCCTAGACAACCAGTATACAAGCTAAGCTTCTCGCATTCCAGTTTTCTCTATCCTTAGCTCCTTACATCTTCTCAACATCACACTTATCATTAGTTCTCTGAGGACAATGAGAATATCTCTCTATTCCTCACCATGTTATGTGTATAACAGTATTTATATGTGCACAGAAGGTTTAAAAGTGGAAGAAGTCTAAGATGCCAATTTATCTTCCCATTGTAAAGCTGACTAACTCAGATGCAGAGAGGTTAGTGAAGAGCAGGGTTTGGAATCCAGGCCCTCCTTCAGCTTCTGGGATACAGGGTTTCTATTATTTCACTGAGGGAAATGGAAACTGAATGTGTCACCCTCACTTCTGTTACTGTCCCCTGTTTTTACTGGGAGTGTGTGATGGAACCCAAACTCTACAGAAACTGGAGCGGTTGAAATTAGATTGATAACCAGATATGCTAAAAAGGAAATAGAAATCCAGGCTTTTCAAGGAATATGACAAAGCAAACATATTTAGCAGACATATTAGACAAAGCAAACGTATTTAGCAGACATATTATTTTGTTTCTTGTTGACTTATTATGTAAAAAAATTTAAATAATATTATATTTGGGTGTGTGTGAAAAATGTAAGCATATTTATCTGATTCATTTCATTACATACGATGTGCTTGCTTTTGTTTCCATGAGGGAAACCCGATTCAGGTGGCACAAGGACACGTTGGAGGCACATGTGTATGTCCTTCCATCTCTCAAGCAGTCAGGGCCGATGACTCACTGCTCTGTGGTAGGAACATAGTCTGTGAATGACTGGGGTTGGAATGGAAACCGTCAGTAAAATGAAGCCCATAGAAATGATGACAGAATCTTTTGCCTTTATCAAAAGTTATTTGAAATGCTAAATCAAAAGGATGCCAACTGTTGGCCTTGCTGCTAATCTCAGTAGAGAAGAAAATGATTAAATTAACATGAGGCTTTAAATCCATTCCCACTTGATAGAGAGGTCTGAAACTGATCATCATGGTGGCATGTGAAAACTTGCACAGTGGTGTTTGGTGGCACTTTGTTTAATAGGTAAACAACACTCACAAGTTGATAGTACAGGCTGTCATTTTAAGCAGTTAATGCATCCAAAATTTAGACCTATAATTTAAACTACAGCGTTTCAGGCTGTTTTTATCTCTATTGCAAATATGATTATGTGAATATGAGACCATCAAAATCCCCATCTGCAGAAAGGCAGCATGGTGCTATAGACAGGGCACTGGAAGAGGGCTCACATCACTGAGGTCCACCTCGCTGCACCCCTTGAGACATTCCGCAGCAGAGTCCCTCAGCCTCACTACACCTGTCTTCCTCATCTGTAGCATGTTTACAATTACAACTACTTCCTTGCTTACTGTGGTGAAAATCAACTATTAGAATAGCATTTAAGTTTGTATGATCTTTTAGTCCATGAGGCTCTTCCTATCTTTTTTTTCCTCATAAAAATACAATAGAAACACAGCAATGAATTTTTCTCTTTTCAGATAGGGTCCTCAGATGTTTTACGTGCACATGGTGATGAGTGGCATGCTTGAAAAGGACTGCTATGCAGAAAGGAAGTAGATTTTGGTCTTTTGAAATCTTAGTAATTGAAGGGAGGAATGTTTAAGACTAAGGGCTTGCTTTTGCTAAGAATTTGGGTAGTAATTCCTAGAATTGAGTTCTCCCCATTTTTATACTTTATATGGTTGTCTTGAAATTCTCATGGTGATTTCAAAGGTGGAGAAATTTTAAAACCACACTGTAAATGATATTAGAGTTAGTCAGACTTCGTGTAAGGTGAAGGAAATAGCTGGCAAGCTATCCTTGCCTGCATTTGTCAGCCCCTCAGCAGCTTTTGTGTGAGGGTTTTTTACTTTAATACCTGCATCCAATCTTCCAGCTCCTGCAGCCAGTCTCTGACCTGTCTCCTGGTCTTCTGCTCTAACAGTTAGGTTCTACCAAAAAATTAATTCTTCAATGCACCCAGGTATATGAGGTCTCTTTTATCACAAGCGAACCTTTTAAGAATCCACTTGCTGCTAATTCTGCAAAAGCATTATACATTCAAATCTAGACTGCATTGATTGCTGATTCACACAGATATATTATCATAATCTTGTTTTTATACTACTTTAGGCTGCAAAGTCAATAATGTCAGTGTCCACTGTTTTCTGCATTCATGCAGGGTACAAATTCTCAGCATAACAGGTTGGTGAGGAGGGATGAAATGAAATAGGCACTACACAGGCAACATTATCAGAGCAGTATTAGCTTTCTTCCCAAGTATTCAATGATTTACTCCTTAGTACCATCATTAAACGTATATCCCCGAACTTCCTTTATAGTAATTATTAATCAACTAAAAAAAACATATTAAGCCAGATGCTCATCTAAGCACTGAGGATTCAGAGATAAATGAGGCATGACTTCAAAGAGAAATGTATTATAATTAGATATTTGCCATATTGTTTTACTCTGACTTTGCTTAAGAGGAATAACTGTCTGAGTCAACTCCTGCTGCTTTTTCTCACAAACCCTGGGAAACTGGACACCTTGCTGGCCTCCAAAGATACCTATTTGCAATCTGCAAGAAGTGCTTCATTCTGCCACGTCAGCATGGTAAAATCTCAGACATTTTTCAAGAAGCTGTACATTTGTGGGCGGCACCTGTGGCTCAGTGAGTAGGGCGCCGGCCCCATATGCCGGGGGTGGCGGGTTCAAACCCAGCCCCGGCCAAACTGCAACAACAACAAAAAAAAAAATAGCCGGGCGTTGTGGCGGGCGCCTGTAGTCCCAGCTGCCTGGGAGGCTGAGGCAAGAGAATGGCGTAAGCCCAGGAGTTAGAGGTTGCTGTGAGCCGTGTGACGCCACGGCACTCTACCGAGGGCGGTACAGTGAGACTCTGTCTCTACAAAAAAAAAAAAGAAGCTGTACATTTGTGTACACTACTGATGATCTCTGCCACCAAAATCTATCCACCTTGAGGTTGTATCTTCTTAGGAGATAGGTGATAATAACTATGGAGACCCCAGAGAATAGAGAGAGAATTTTAAAGGAGGACTTTCCAACTTCTCATTGGGAATCCTGGGAGCAGCTCAGTGTGTTTGAAAAGACAAGGCCTGAGACAGTCCTAGAGTCTTCTGTGACATCAAGGGGCTATGAAAGAGGCCTGGGGGTAAGGCAGAGAGAAGACTAGACATTGGACTATTATGGAGACTCTGAAGGAACTTTGGACATCCCAGCAGGTGCCAAGGTTGTCATCCCAGCAGGTGCCAATGGCCAAAACTAAGGAACAAAGATGGTAACAATTGTTTCAATGTGTGCCTGAATATGTACTTGAAAATATTATAACTGTCATGTGGACTGTGGGATCAAATGCCTTCTTCCTCAGTCTTCTCTATTAATAAATTATCTATTTGTCTTCTTTATATATGTAATCCTTGTTTAAATCGTTCTCCCTTTTTGGGAGAAGTGTATTAGAGTAACTAATGGTAGATACTTGTTCCTTCTTCCTTATTAGATTGCAATCATCTTGTTGGTTTGTATCATCTGTCTTGTGATATAATCATTGTTTGCAAGGCCTAACAAAGCATCATATATTTCTCACATAGTAAGGGCTTTATATAGAATATGCTGAGATTAACTGAGTTGTAAAGGAAGAAGCACCATTGAGTTTGTATTCCTTTCATACACCATAGTGTAAGACAGGATGGTAACACATATCTCTTCTTTCTCACATACCTAAGTGGATTGAACACAAACATGACATTTAACCAAAGCAATAGGGATTTTAGCAAATGAATGTCTGTGAAATGGTGCTAGTTTTGCAGTGAATGTCTTCTGAGCTCTGTAAAGCAGATGAGGCAGTTTTGTGGCTCCAAATAGTTATTCTTTATATTTTTATAAAGCCACTTTCTTCACCCATTACACTAGAAGTCTTTAATATAGCAGGGCACTGTTTTAGAAAATATGTAGACATTCTATGATGATTCAGATTTCCACTCACAAAATATTATGTAAGGAAAAACCTTGGCTATGATTCCTGAGTAAACATTAAGAAAATGAAAAGGGAAACTTCAGTATGAAACCTGTAATTCTAAGAAATTTCTTCTTATCCTGAGCCTGGTCTCATTGTGGAGAGTTGTTGGAATAGTATTTGCCTTTCCTTTCCAATTTTTTACTTTATTTTATTCTCATAAAATTGACATTGTCCAATTTACTCGTTTCAGTATAAAATTAGAAAAACCAATGAATTATTGATTTAAGTTTTTTTTATTTTTTATTTTGGCCATCAGCATCTCTATGAATCCATATGAAGCTGTCTCAAAAATTTGGCAACTTCATACAAAAAAATATATGGACTATTGATTCCTTTATGTGCAGATCAAACTATTAAAATAATTTTATTTGCAATTAAATGTAACTGAAACTATAGGGCTGTGATTATAAAATTATATTGGGGAATCTGCTTGAGAAAACAGAAACTACTCTTCCTTTTATAAAATCATGTTTATATGCATATACTTATGTAGTCATACTTATTTCCCAAAGAATTTACATTTTAGAATCACCTAATATTTTAGAGGTAGTCATTATTTACTTATTAAAAACAGAATCTAATAGAATGGCAACAGCACCAAAAAGCTCTGGTCTGAGAATGCGTTGGCTATATATATCCTTACCTTTTCAAGCCTTTTAATCTGTGTCTTGGAGCATCAGGCTAAGCAAGATAAAAATCTTGGATGGAAGCAAATGCTTTTGCAGTGTTTTCACAAATTTATATTACCATGTATACATACCTACGGGGAATAGAGTGTATTTTAAGTTTTTTTCCTTAGGATCATGGCTGTGTTTTCCTTCTCACAGTTAATGGTAAGACTTCATCACAATTGGGAATTGAAGTACAGAAGAAGGGGAAAGAAAAATAATTCTTCAATGACCAAATGTGATTTTTATAAATTATAATTTTCATTTAAAAGAGGTCTGAAACGAAGAAAGCAAGAACACCTTTCTTCCTTTGAACTGCATTTCATACCACAAATGCTAATATCAAACAAAGACTAGAGTCATGTGAAAAAATTGTAAACGGGGATTCAACACAAGAACTTGCATAGAATTATTCTCCATTAACTAATCAAAGTATTCATTAATGTAAATGAAATCTATTTTAGCTTCAAGAAATGTCATTGATTCTTTAAGGAATCTAAAAGAAAAAAGAACAAATGTATAAGAATAGTAAAATGAAGGTAATGTGTAATTATACATCTACCTAATTGCACAATATAGTACAAAGTGTAATCAGTACTGTGAGGAGCAATTTAGTAATCATTAATAATTCTTAGGAGTTTTGTTCACAGTCTAATAATGCCAAGCATATGTTGTACATTTTATATTATTATCAGTCAGTCATCACTTTAAAATTGATTTTATTTTTAATTTTTTTTATAACCCCCTGCCCCCAATTGATTTTAAATTTAATTTTTTGAGTATGAATTCTGTTGATTTCAAATAACTTTTAAATATAAAAATGATTTCATATAATAATGCTTATGATGTATTAAATATACTGAATTGTGGATGCTCTGCCACAATTCAGGCTGACACTTCTTTATTCTTATATGCAAACTTAAATGTCCTTTGAGTGGAATCTTTCCCTAGCTAGTATTTCTCTTTGCTGCTATATTCTAGGGATATTCTAGTTCTAGAAAAAGGATAAGGAGACAAGAATATTAATCACTTAATCACAAAATCTTTAATAAATAGAGTCGAATAACTTACACATGCTATCTTCTTAGCTTTATAAACTAATCATATTTCAGATGACAAATATTTTTTCTCTTTAATGAAGTCTTTTTAAAAACCTTTTACAAGTCTACAAATAGCAAACTAAATAAAAGTCTTTTTTTTTTGTATTCCAGTGGCACTAAAAATGAACAACCTCCTCTTTGCAAAGATTGTCTAATGTATTCAATATATTTAGGCATATTTCATTTAAATGATTCCTTGTATTCCACGAACATGCATATTGAGTCTTGGCACAGTGGTTGGGGCAGTAGCCATTTATAATTACATGAGGGGAGAAAATATTGTTCTATTTGTTGGTGCTTCTCAAACTTTAATGTGCATATGAATCACCTGGGGATCTTGTTATAATGAAGATTCCAATTCAGTAGGGCTGGGCTGAGGCTTGGAATTCCATCTTTCCAACAACCCCAGGAATGCCAGTGCTGCTGGTGCACTGGACCATGCTTTATTTGACAGGTAAGCTCTGTGTGATATATTTTCATTTTTTCCTCTTGATTTAGATGCAATAGCTTAAGTAAAGAGACCTAACATATCTTTATTTTTTCCCCAGAAGTGCCAAGCACAGCACCGGGTATCTAATGGGTGCTCAATAAATATATGTTACTGATTAGAAGATACAGCAAGGGTAGAAGAACTGTTGCCCTCTGGTGACCTACTTTTCTTCCTTTCAGAATGTAAGAACAATTGCAGGATTCTTTTTCCAACTTACAAATTTATTTGGTAGAAGTCAGAATATAGTGGTATCATTTGAGAGTAGGAAGTTGAAATCTGCTAGAAATAGTATAGGTGACTACACTACACTAAAATTTTGCAAGAAGGTGGACAACAGATAATATTTTGTAAATGTTCTGTAAAATTTTATGAATGTTTTGTAAATAAAGGTATATTTAGCTGCTACAATTTCCCATTTTCCCCATATTTGGTGACTTTAGGGGTGACTTTTGGGACCCCCTGTATAGCTGACTACTAAAAGTCACAGAACTTGGGAAAGGACAGCCAGACCTGCCTGTAGGGGTCAGTAGACTACTCCTAGATTCTGGAAATTCTTTCCCTGGTCATTATAGAATTTTAATGATAAATTCACAAATGCTTCTTTTTTCCTTTTCTCTGAATTCCTCCTGTCTTAAATATGTTTTATCAATGGAACCCTCTTCAACAGAAATAGAAAGCCCTGCACAGTCTAAAGTACATAAGGAATTTAAGGAGGAAACAGAAGGCTAAGGATACTGCCTTGAAAGTTCTCTCTATATCAATGGATATTCATGCAGGACTACATGTGCATTGCTTTGACTATCGTCTGATGTGAAATTGTTTGTCTTGAGGCAATATGTTAATGGTATCTTTCAGGTAAAATTTCTCCTTAGCATTTTTGGTTACTGAAAACGTTAAAGACCAAATACCTCTCCAGGAGGACTCTAACATGATGGTTTAGAGATATCTTCTCACCAACCTCTCTTGGTGAGGTCAAGGGGAGGAGGGAGCAGCCACCACCATCTGAACCATTCCATCCAGAAACAGCCTTGCAGAGGCAGAGAGGGGCAGCTTGGGACACCAAGAGTGAAAAAATTAAGAAGGGATGGAGACCAGCATACAAAGCAGGTGCAGGGGAGTGCAGTGACCCAGGTCAGAGCTTACATGTGAAATCCCTGGGGGATTAGGGCTACCAAAGAATGTCTTTCACCCTCACAGCCCCCTGTGGGGGTAGACTGGGGACAAACCTGAGTTTTGGGTGGGCCTCTCCTTCTGGGCAGATGGTGCGGTGTGAAAGAAGCAAAATCTGGATACCCACAGGATTGTCAAGGGTGCAAAAACTGGCCCTTTTGCAGAGCACAGGGCCACAGAGAGCATGGACTATCCCACTACTTCTTTGGGATGGAGCTGGTGGCTTGCAGCTGGACCCTCCCTGGTGCAGTGTGCAGGTGGGTCCGAGCATGGAGTTTGGTCAGTCAGAATCTCAGCTGCCTGGCACCCCATCATCCCACTTTACAGAGTCATGGGAGTGGAACAGAGATCTCTGAGGGCCTGAGTTGGATGACAACTACACGGGCCCAGCTTGGCATGGCTTTCCAGGGACCGGCTGCACAGCAGTTTAGGTTCCACCTCCCAAGCTGGGGCAGCTATCTTTGGGCTGATCTCACTGCGTGGTGGACCAGATTAAGGAGGTCATACCTTCCTCACAGGCCTCCTTTAAATCTCTGGGATTCCTTTGGATCTCTTAGGCATATCCCCTGCTTCAGAAAAGTCATAAGCATTCTGGCCACAGTACTGGGTAGTAATGCCCAGAACAGCCAACATGCCTCCAGGCCTACAGCCTCACCACCCCCAACACTCATGTAGTGACCACACCCAGAATGAAAGAGGATGACCAGACCCAATCTCTATAGAAACTAGATGACAAACATCTGAACCACCAGATCCAGAAGTGGCTGTGTTTTTTTCCCTCATACTGGAGCACCATCTCGTGTTCTTACAATTATTTTTTTGTTAATTTTCCTAGACACCTAAATACACAGTAATTACAATTAAAATTTATTTTTCTTTTTTTCCTTTTGTTATCTCTTTCAGAACACCGAAATGGATTATATTAACTTCAAATAAATTGCACGCGGACATTATGTCCACACTGTACATACATTTATTTATTTTAAAACTATTTTAGTTTTCATTTTTCTTTAATTTTTACCTATTGTTATTTTGTTCTGTCTCTTTTCTCTCCCTTTCTGCGCTGCACCAAAGGGCAATTTCAAACTTAAACCACAGAGGCAAAGAAGATCAAAGAGAAGGAAAAAGTGAGAGAAGTAAGTAGGAGAAGGAAATAAGAAGAAACCACACATGAAGAGGAACCAACAAGAAAACCACCAGCAACGTGAAGAATCAGAAGGGATCAACTCCCCCAAGGGATCACAATGCAGCTACCACAGAAGAGCACAACTATAAATAAATCATGGAAATCATAGAAATGGAATTCAGATTACGGATGGGAAAAATGATGAAGAGAATTGAAGGGAAAGTGGAAAAACCACCAAAGCAAATTCAAAAGTTGACCTGAGAAATGAACAAAAGACATGACAGAGTTTCCAAGGACCTGAAAAAATTTGGAGAGGATATAATAGAGCTTAAAGAATCGAGGAAGTCAATTAGGGATTTTCAAAATGTTGTAGAAAGTTTAAAAAAACAGATGAAACCATAGAGAAGAAAGAATCTCAAAGACAAAGCTCTGAAGATACCCACCCAGTCATTTAAAGAGTCAGAAAAGAAGAAGTTATAGCAGGGAAATCTCTTAGAGAATTATGGGACTAAGTGAAGCATACAAACATAAAAATGATAGATAACTTGAAGAAGAGGGTCTCAACGGCATTGAAGCTGTGATGGATGATATTATAACTGAAAATTTCCCAAGCATTACCAAGGATTCAGACATACACTTCTATGCAGATATCGAACCCCAGATGGACTCAGTTCAAAAACAGCATTTCCTGGACACATTGTAACTAACCTGGCCAAAGTCAAAACAAAAGAAAAAATTCTGCAAGCAGCCAGGCAGGCATAAGCTGCAGCTGACATACAGGGGCAAAAATGTTAGGGTGACAGTCGTCTTTTCAGCAGAAACTTTTCAAGCCAGAAGACAGTGGCCTCCCACTTTCAATGTACTCAAACAAAGCAAATGCCAATCTAGGATACTGTATCCTGCAAAACTAAATTTCATATTTAGTGGAGAAATCAAATCTTTTACTGACAAGCAAACATTGAGGGAAATTTGCCACAAGACCTGCTCTGCAGGAAATACTCAGACCAATCCCGTACTCAGACCAACACGATTGACTACCAGCAAAGTAAAGACAATCTAAAGGACGGAGTCTGGCTTCTGTATTGGCCTATGTGATAAAACAAGGCAATAGACCTCTACATAACAGGATGAACAAAACTCTGTCCTACTTATCAATTCTCTTAGTATGTGTGAACAGCATAAATTTCCCACTGAAGAGGTACAGGCTGGCTGACTGTATAAAAAAGTATAAGCAAAGTATTTTCTGTTTCCAGGTAATACATCTAACCCCAAGAACAAATCAAGATTCAGATTGTAGGATTGAGAAGCAATATTTCACACAAATGGAAACAAACAAACAAAGAAAAAAAAACTGGGAGTTGAAATCCTTTTTCCAGATACATTGACTTTAAGGCAACAAAAATAAAGGAAGACAAAGATGGACATTATGGATTGGTCCAGTGAACAATACAACAAGAAGACTTCTATATCCTAAATATTTATGCACCCAACATTAGTACTCCCAGATTTAGAAAATGAATCCTACTTGATCCGAACAGTATGATAACTTACAGCAGCATAATGGGGACTGTAACATTCCCATGGACAAAACTGGACAGATCCTCTGAACAGAAGCTAAACAAAGAAATGATTGAATCACTTGTTCTTTTCTTGCTTATACATTTGAGTTCTCTGTGGATTCTGGTTATTAAACCTTTGTCAGAGACATAACCTGCAAATATCTTCTCCCATTCTGAGGGCTGTTTGCTTGCCTTATTTACTGTGTTCTTGGCTGTGCAGAAGCTTTTTAGTTTGATCAGGTCCCAGTAGTATATTTTTGAAGCTGCTTCAATTGCCCAGGGGGTCCTTCTCATAAAATACTTGCCCAGGTCGATTTCTTCAAGGGATTTTCCTGCACTCTCTTCTAGGATTTTTATAGTTTCATGTCTTAAGTTTGAATCTTTAATCCAGTGAGAGTCTATCTTAGTTAATGGTGAAAGGTTGAGGGTCCAGTTTCAGTCTTCTGCAGGTTGCCAGCCAGTTCACCCAGCACCATTTGTTAAATAGGGAATCTTTTCTCCACTGAATGTTTTTAATTGGCTTGTCAAAGATCAAATAACGGTAAGTAGCTGGATTCATCTCTTGGTTCTCTATTCTGTTCCAGACATCTACTTCTCTGTTTTTGTGCCAGTACCATGCTATTTTAATCACTATCAATTTGTGGTATAGTCTGAGATCTAGTAGCGTGATTCCTCCTGCTTTGTTTTTATTTCTGAGTAATGTCTTGGCTATTCGATGCTTTTTCTGGTTCTATATAAAACGAAGTATTGTTTTTTCAAGATCTTTAAAGTATGACAGTGGAGCTTTAATAGGGATTGCGTTAAAATTATATATTGCTTTGGTTAGCATGGACATTTTAGCAATGTTGATTCTGCCCAGCCATGAGCATGGTATGTTTTTCCATTTGTTAACATTTTCAGCTATTTCTTTTCTTAGAGTTTCATAGTTCTCTTTATAGAGATCTTTCACCTCCTTTGTTAGATAAACTCCCAAATATTTCATCTTCTTTGGCACTACTGTGAATGGAATAGAGTCCTTAACTGTTTTTTCAGCTTGACTATTGTTGGTATATATAAAGGCTACAGATTTATGAATGTTGATTTTGTAACCTGAGACGCTGCTGTATTCCTTGATCACTTCTAAGAGTTTTTGAGTAGAATCCCTACTGTTTTCCAGATATATAATCATATCATCCGTGAAGAACAAAAGTTTGATCTCATCGCAGGCTGGGCAAGGGATTTGAAGAGAAGCTTCTCTGAAGAAGACAGGCGCACGGCCTACAGACATATGAAAAAATACTCATCATTTTTAATCATTAGAGAAATGCAAATCAAAACTATTTTGAGATATCGTCTAACTCCAGTAAGATTAGCCCATATCACAAATCCCAAGACCAGAGATGTTGGCGCGGATGTGGAGAAAAGGGAACACTTCTACACTGCTGGTGGGAATGCAAATTAATACATTCCTTTTGGAAAGATGTATAGAGAACACTTAGAGATCTAAAAATAGATCTGCCATTCAATCCTATAATTCCTCTACTAGGCATATACCCAGAAGACCAAAAATCACATCACAACAAAGATATTTGTACCAGAATGTATTGCAGCCCTATTCGTAATTGCTAAGTCATGGAAAAAGCCTAAGTGCCCTTCGATCCATGAATGGATTAATAAATTGTGGCATATGTACACCATGGAATATTATGCAGCCTTAAAGAAAGATGGAGACTTTACCTCTTTCATGTTTACGTGGATGGGGCTGGAACATATTCTTCTTAGTAAAGTATCCCAAGAATGGAAGAAAAAGTATCCAGTGTACTCAGCTCTACTATGAAACTAATTTATGGCTTTCACATGAAAGCTATAACCCAGTTACAACCTAAGAATAGGGGGAAGAGGAAAAGGGAGGGGAAGGAGGGGGGAGGTGGGCAGAGGGAGGGGGATTGGTGGTATTACACCTGTGGTACATCTTACAAGGGTATATGTGAAACTTAGTAAATGTGGAATGTAAATGTCTTAGCACAATAACTAAGAAAATGCCAGGAAGGCTATGTTGACCAGTGTGATGAAAATGTGTCAAATGGTCTATGAAACTAATGTATGGTGCCCCATGATCACATTAATGTACACAGCTATGATTTAATTAAAAAAAAAAAAGAAAAAAATGATTGACTTAAGCATGACTCTAGAACAAATGGGCTTAACAGACATATACAGAATATTTCACATCAATGCTACCAAATATTTATTCTTCTCATTAGTTCATAGAAGATTCTCCAACAATGATCATAAATCAAACCTCCACAAATTTAAAGAATAAAAGTTATACAGATCAAAATAGAATAAAAGTAGAACTCAATTCCAACAGAAATACTCATCCCAACAAAAGTCATGGAAATTAATCCTTTGCTGAAGGATAACTGGGTCAAGGAGGAGATAAAGAAGGGAATCATTAGATTCCTTAAACAAAATGGTAATGAAGTCACAAGCTATCAAAACCAGTGGGTACTGCAAAAACAGTCCTACGAGTGAAACTTATTGCATTAAATGTCTACATTCAGAAATCAGAAAGAGCATAAATCAACAATCAAATGAATCATCTCAAGGAGCTAGAAAAGGAAGAGCAATCCAATTCCAAACCCAATAGAAGAAAAGAAATAACCAAAATTAAATCAGAACTACATCAAATCAAGAATAAAAGAACCATGCAGAAGATTAACAAAACAAAAATTTGGTTCTCTGAAAAGATAAAATTGATAATCCCTTGGCCACATTAACAAGAAACGGAATAAGATCTCTAATAAATGATCATAAATGAAAAAATGGAAAGAAAACAGATGCCACAGAGATACAAAAGATTATTGCTGAATATTACCAAAAACTCTATGCCCATAAATTTGAAATTGTGGAGAAAGTGAGCCAATTCCCAGAATTATACTACTTACATAGACTCAACCAAGAAGAAATAAAATTCTTAAACAGTCCACTTTCAAGCTTTGAAATTGTAATAGCAATAAAAAAGCTTCCAACAAAGAATAGTCTTGGACCAGGTAGTTTCACAGGAGAATTATACAAAATCTTCAAAGATGACTCCTACCTATATTGCAGAACCTATCACAAAACATTGAAAAGGAAGGAAACCTCCCCAACTCCTTCTATGAAGCAACTATTATCCTAATACCCAAACCAGGAAAGAACATAATAACAAAAGAAAACTACAGACAAATGTCATTAATGAATATTGATGCAATAAAAACTCAAGAAAATCTTAGCAGTCAGAATTCAGATACAAGCAAAAAAAAAATTATTATAACCAGGTGGGCTATGTTCAACGATGCAAGGTTGATTTGACATATGCTATCAATGAATGCAATGTGTCAAATAAACAGAAGTATAAACAAAGGTCACATGACCTGCTCAATAGACACAGAAAAAGCATTTGACAACATTTAGCATCTTTTTTAAATAACAACACTTAAGAAAATAGGCTTAGATGGGACATTTCTTGAAATGATAGAAGCCATCTATGACAAACACACAGCCAAAATAAATATTTAATGGAGAAGAACTGAAATCACTCCACTTAGAACTGAAGCCATGCAATGATGTTCATTGTCACCAATACTATTCAGTATAGTGCTGGAAGTCTTAGCCAATGCAATCAGGCAAGAGACAGATATCAAGGGTATCCAAATAGGGACGGAGAGGTTTAACTATTGCTAATTGCTGACAATATAATTTTATGCTTAGAAAACCTGTTGGACTCAACCAGAAGACTCTCGGAAGTGATCAAGAAATACAATAACATCTCCAGAAATAAAACCATGATCATAAATCAGTAGCCTTCATATACACCAACAATAGTCAAGGTGAGAACCAAATCAAAGTCACAATGCCCTTCTTAGTTGCTTCAAAGAAAATGAAATACTTTGGAATATACCTAACAAAGGATGTGAAAGATCTCTAAAGAGAGAACTATGAAAATCTAAGAAAAGAAATAGCACAAAATGTTAACAGATGGAAGAAGACACCATGTTCATAGCTGGGAAGAATTAATATTGTAAAAATATCTATACTACCCAAAGCAATCTAAAGATTTAATGCATTCCTCATTAAAATACAAATATTGTACTTCAAAGAACTTGAAAAAATAGTTCTATGTTTTACTTAGAACCAGAACAAAACCCTGACTACCCAATGCAATTCTACAAAATCAGAACAAATCTGGAGGCATCACTTTATCGGACTTCAGATAATAGTACAAATCTATAGTGATCAAATAGCTGGTATAGGAAGAAAAACAGAAACACATAGTTCCACGGAACAGAACTGAGAATGTAAAGATGAAACCAGCCTCATATCGACAAATGACCTTTGATAAAGCAAACAAAACCATATATTGGGGAAACATATTCCTATTTAATAAATGCTTGGAGACCTGGTTAGCCATATGTAAAAGACTGAAACTGTACTTGCACCTCTCATAACTTACAAAAATTAGCTCACAATGGATAAAAGACTTAAATCAAAGACACAATACTAAAAACTCTAGAAGGAAGTGTGGGAGAAACTCTGAATCTTCTCAGAAGATTCTAGGAAAATAATTTGTAAAAAGATTCCATTAGCAATTGCAGAAACAACAAAAATAAATATATGGCACCTGATCAAGTTGAAAAATCTCTGCATAGCTAAGGACACAACAAAGCAAGGAGACAACCTTCAAAATGGGAAAAGATATTCGCATGCCACAAATCTGACAAAGGGCTAATAACTAGAATCTACAAAGAACTCAAGCAAATCAACAAGAAAAGAACAAACAACCCTATTAAAAAATGGAAAAGAGACATCAGCAGAATCTTTTATCATGAGAGCAGATGAATGGCCTGAAAAAATGCTCTTCATCCTTAGTCGTCAGAGAAATGCAAATTAAAACCACTCAGATATCACAGTGGTCCGCATCTCAAGCTCCCAAAGCAGTAGATGCTGGCATGGGTATGGGTGCAGAAAGAAGGGAAAACTTGTGCACTGTTAATGGGATTGCAAACTAGTATAGCTTTTATGGAAATAAGTATGGAGATTACACAAAAAACTAAAAGTAGACCTCCCATTTTATCCTGCAATCTCATTACTGGGTATCTATGCAAAAGGAAAACAGTCATTTTACCATAGCAACATTTGCCCTTGAATGTTTATAGCAGCTCAGTTCACAATTGCAAAGACGTAGAACACATGAATGGGTTAATACACTGTGGTAGACATATACCGTGAAATATTATTTAGCCATAAAAGATGGGGATTTTGTATGTGTTGTAACATCCTGGAAGGATTTTCCTAAGTATCACAAGAATGGAAAATAAGCATCCCATGTGCTCAATACTAAGTTGAAACTAGTAAGTATAAACAATAGGCCCACATGAGAGAAAAATCCAATTAAATTCAAGACAGGGGGTGCAAAGGTGGTTTGGTAAGTTCTCTCCCAATGGATATATGCATAGGTATACGACACACTTTTTGGGTGGAGGACACACCTATAATTCAGACTGTACCTTACAAATGCACGCAATGTAACCTAATTGCATGTACCCTCATATTAATCTGAAATGAAATAAACTCAAAATTTCAAAGATGTGTGCTATTTCATTTTATTCCTTGGTCCCTAGGAATTAATCTCAAATGTACAAAATGAAGTTATCCTATGGAATGATTGGGCAGCTCGGCTTCCCTCTGTGATGGTTGGATAACTGTTTAACATGTAAATATGGTCGCCTACATGCTGTGCTTGGAAAATCCTTTTTAGTTTGATTTTTTTCTAGTATGTCATGTAAGTAGTGGCTTGGCTAAATGAGAAGGATGCTTGAAAATACATTGGCACCAAATTCAAATAGATGTTAAATGACTTTTCCCAAATCAATGGATTTGTCTTTACAAACATGTACCGCATCACATCTCTAAAACTGCATGTTCCTCTACAAGGTTAGCTCATTTTTTTTCATTCCTAGACATCATATTTTCCAGGGAATAGTGAAGATATATACAACTTTTGAAATGAGGAAACACATTTTGTTATCAGTTGCAAGACTCAAAAAGCAATGGCTAAACCATGATATTTCAAAAACTTGACAAACTTACAGCAGAGTTTAAAATTTACTTTTAGCTATGTTTAGAACCCTAAGGAGATAACCGCAAGTCATCCTTTCTTCTTAAGAAATATGTCATCATTTACAGAGAGAAAATAGTTCTCCATGGTAAAGAATAGCTCTCTATAGGATTTGCTGAGTTTTTTTCTAGCTAGTTACTAAACTAAATAAATGACATCTCAGAACATTCTGCTTATCTTTGATCTCAAATAATGTCTTTTACTACCTTTTTCATTCTTGGCTATCATGAGGGGCAGAAAGAAAACCACCCTTTAAAAAAATTGGTGCCTATAAAATAAATACTTTGTGGATCTTGGGGTCTGTGTAAATTTAAGAAGCAAGATATCTTCCTTGGCTTCAAGGACTTGCACGTTGCCTATCTTTATGAGACTTGAGTGATTTGCAAGTATGAGGTTTTTTTTTTTTGTTTTTTGGCCAGGGCTAGGTTTGAACCCACCACCTCCGGCATATGGGACCGGCGCCCTACTCCTTGAGCCACAGGCACCACCCAGTATGAGGTTTTTGAGAAGGCTAATGTCATGGTTCAAAATGAATGGAACCATAAAACCAAAACACATTCCTGTCAAGGGGGCTCTTCTTGAGAAAGTTGCATTGTTTCACTACCTTCCTTTAACCACTCCACCCTGGTAATACTAATATTATGCCAAATGTTCTTTTCTCTATTAGTTTAAATGGGAGTAAAGAAAATGTAGAAAGCTTAATGAACTTGTTCTTTTTAAAAAAGCTTTTCATAGAAGGCACAATGTGAAAAGTGGTATGAATGAGATGCCAGACCAACTGACTTTTTGCTGCACGCTAATCTCTTAAAAATACTTTAACTGCAAAATGCTAGCAGGGTATATTTTAGATGGTGCATCGCTGATGTTTTTATCTTACACCCCCTTTACATTTCACTGCTTTTACATATTTTTGCATTGTGGTAAAAATAGTTTATAGAAAATTAAGATATTTAAAATTTTTAAATTTTGGCACTATATTAACAAATCACTACATAAGTCTTGAGAGGTACCAAGGGGTGTCTTCAAAAGCCATAACCCCAGCAATGTAGAGGGAAGATATCTCCTTCTCCTCTATTTACCTCCCAATCCCAGCTCATCACTAAGGGTATTGGGGGCATTGTTACTGGTCAACAGTCTTGAGTCCAAGTACCAGGGGTCCTTTGCATAACTTCCTGATTCTTACCACCCTCCTTCTTCATAGACAGGCAAGCTCATTCCTCAGTGCTGCCCACAGTGATGGTCACATCAGGCAAACTCATTTTGCTGCCTCCAGCCTTTTATATCATCAACACACCTCTGTTATATCACCAGATTAATCTCCAAATACATACTTTATCATGTCTCATGTCACCAAAGAATCCTTTATGTCTTGTTTTCTGTTGTTCTGAGTTTAAACCTTTCATCCTTCCTAGTTATGCTATAATTGGTTACAAACTATTTCTCTGAGCTCATACACTACTGCTTGTGAAGTCTCAGTACTAGTCAAACACCATCGCTCCCCCTCCTTCAACATAAATCGAGTGCAATTCCATAGCTTAACTCTTGTTTGTTCTCGTCTGCTACATAGGACTGTCTTCTGGTCTCTTTTCAACCTACTCAAATACTAATAATCTTTTGGTCTGACCTAATTTCCTCCATGAAGCCTGACTGACAAATCCAGCCTCCAAAAAGCTCCTTCCCCCTTACTGATTCTCACTTACTCATATAATGTGATCTTTAAAAAAATTCTATTCAGAGCAAGAACTGACTACAATAACTTTCATATACTAGGCTAGTGGAATTTTCACATAAGGGGAGATAATTCTTTTTTTTAGGAAAATAACTTGATGAACCCTTTAGAAATAGTGGGGAGGGTTTCCTGGAACATGATTTACAAAAAGAATGCCAAATAGTTCTTCAAAAGTAAAGTGTAGAAATAAGGATTATCTAAGATCTTACATAAGATAGGGAATAAGAGTCTTGGAAAGATGGGAGAAGAAGGGGTGTGTGTGAGAAAACATATCTTTTTTTTTTTTTGTAGAGACAGAGTCTCACTGTACCACCCTCAATAGAGTGCCATGACATCACAGGACTCACAGCAACCTCCAACTCCTGGGCTTAAGCAATTCTCTTGCCTCAGCCTCCTAAGCAGCTGGGACTACAGGTCCCAGCCTGCCACAACGCCTGGCTATTTTTTGGTTTGGCCGGGGCTGGGTTTGAACCCACCACCCTCGGTATATGGGGCCAGCACCCCACTCAGTGAGCCACATCTTAAGTCAACAGCTCCAGCAAAGCATGGACAAGGAGAAGTTACCCATGTCTGGGACTGGCTGAAGAGTATAAACGTTTAGTTTTGAATGAATGGTCACCCTGTACTGTAAACCCACCTTCTACTATCCTAAATTCTTAGTAAACTCTGTTGTACACAGCTGCCCTATGGCAGTGATATTCAGGAAGAGAGAAGGAATCAGTAGTGGCCAGTGGGAGTAAAGGTGTGCATACCTAGGGCAGCAGCTACTGAGGTGGGATGTCAAGTGTGAACTGGTAAAGAGTAGACCCAGAACACTGAAGCAAAAGGAAACTAGGAGAAATGTCTTACTAATTAATAATTCTCAGCCATTGGAATGGTTACTGGGTTGTTCGCAGTACATAAAATAGAAGCAAAGTTACTTTATTAAATATTAAAGGAAAGGGGTTACCAAAGAGTTGGAGGCACCTGGGTAGCTGTCTATAGGGTTATGCAATTTTGAGAAACTTTTATTTATTTCTTAAGCCTGTGGGAGTTTCAGATTTGTAATTGTTAACTCCTCCACAAGATTATAACCTAATTGAGAGAGTAAATAAATTTTATTACCTTCTAAATCCTCACAATTGCTACCGTGGGGCAGTTGCTCAATAAATACTCTCGCAGTGAAGAAAATGAAGTTGCATCAAGAGGCTTGTTCTTCATAAACACAAGAAAACTCATCAAATATAATTGTTTAGTATAAAAATGTTGTATGTAGAGTTAACCATTTTTATAGCGTGGAGACTGAATTTTTAAGACTTTTAGAGATTTAATGTTGAAATTTATGTTGGAAAACAAATGAAAATGTATTATCAGAATTGGTATAAAATAGACTGATGAGAAAATACTTTTCCCCTGAGCTGAACATAACATAATCTTAGGGCTTTGCCTTTCTTGCTGTTAGGATTATGGTTCATAGAGTTCAAATGAATCATTAATTAGGATTCTTCTAATTTTAACTTTTTATGATATATAACCAGATAAATTATATAAGAAAATATGTTATTTCTTTCAACTTACAGTCTTTGTTTATTTTGGGTGTAATAAATTAAGTCATGATATATATAAATAGCAAATAGTCATTTAAGATATTTGAAGGCTTATC
Organism: Nycticebus coucang; assembly: GCF_027406575.1. Taxonomy (NCBI): domain Eukaryota; kingdom Metazoa; phylum Chordata; class Mammalia; order Primates; family Lorisidae; genus Nycticebus; species Nycticebus coucang. The sequence continues at coordinate 46,140,702 of NC_069780.1, forward strand.
ATTCTTACCGTTAAGCAATTAGCCTGTCATCTCTAAACCAGGGCTTTGGGAAAGAAGCTAATGTACGTAATTTTGTATATTCCACAAAAACTATATTTTTTAACTCTTCTCTAGCTCAAAAAAGTAGTCTCAATGAATACATGTCTGTTCATTTTCAAACCTTCAGAAAATGAAATCAGAACTTTATTCTTAAAGTTTGATGGAGGAAATATCTTATACTTTAACATCATTTTTTCCCCTTAAGACTTTTAAACTTGGCTTAATTGGAAAAGTGGAGACTTCATAAAAGACTAATTTGATGAATGAATTTGATGAAGTCAAGTGTGGTAGGGTAAGAGACTTTAACAGATGTGCTATGTATGAATGAGGCACTCAGGAGCAAGTAAGCTGAAATTAGAAGTTCCTAAAATAATCTAAAAAGAATCAGATGTCTACATGTTTACTGATACTTGGACAGGACCACTGTGTTTCCCAGAGCTACTATTCTGCATAAGATTCTCAATTGAGTATTATCACCAATTGATTATATTGATTGACTGAAGATAGACAACTATATTTTGTTGGGGAGCAGAACCGTAAAAAATACAAAAGTATTAATTAGTAACTAGGCACAATAAAATTATGGACCATTCAAATATCTCTCCATTTGTAACCCCAGTAATTGTGTTAGTCAACTTCTTTGTCAATCAGGGCTACGAAGATTATCAGTCACTTGTATTATCCAATGGCGAAATTCAGTTTGATCACACAATGAAAGTGCAATGTTCAAGATTTACAAAGTGACATGGGAGACCTGCTTGAATTTCATACACAGGCAATAAAATGTGAGGCTATAGAAGCTTGGTTAAGAAGAGAATAGTAACATGGTTTGTATGTGAGAAGGGCTTTGAATAGATAAGGAGTGATCTGAAGATGGAGAGAGCAGTTGGGAAAACAGAAATGAGCCTGTTTATATCTGTGATATGAAATTTAAATTTGAATAGAGTCCTGGTGTTGCCACTTCATGGTTCCTTTATTTCCCTAAAACCAAAATCCTCAGCCTTGCATTTAAACTTACCACACATATCATTTAGTTCCAAACTTCTTTCTTGCTTAGTTCCTTTTTCATTCTCATGATATACTTCTAGCATCCATACAATTGCACAGACCCTTCCCTTTATCCAGAATGCCCTGCACCCTGTTTCCAGATGTCTAAAAGTTATCATTCCTATCTGTCTAGATCAGTGTCTTTGCCCCAGAAAACTTCTCCTAATTCCCAATTCTGAGCTTTCCTCACATTTTTATACCACTTTTAAAATCCTGAATACTTTAGTCACTTGTGTATAGGACTTGTATATCCCATAAATTCTTTGGGCTGTGATAACCTAGTGTCAAAAACCAGGTGCCTTAAAACAATAGAAATTTATTCTCTTACAGTTCTGGAGACTAGCAGGGCAGATGAAGGTGTTAGGCTATGCTTTCTCCAAAGTCTCCAAGGAAAGGTCCTTCCTTGCCTTGTCCAGCTTAGCACTTTGGCTTGTGACGGTGTAAATCTAATCTCTGTCTCACTTGGTGTTCCACTTCTGTGTCTCTCTGTCTTCACATGGCATCTCCACATGTGTCTGTGTCCAAACATCCCTCTTTTATAAAGACATTAGTCATATTGGATTAGGACTTACCCTAATGACTTCATCTTAACTTGATTATATCTGCAAGACCCTATTTCCAAATAAAGTCACATTTACAGGTACTGGGTGTTACAACTTCAACATGTCTTTCCCAAGGGACAAAATTCAACTCATTACATCCAGTATACTTGAGGGAAATTACCGAGTTATTTTTTATCTTTAGCTTGCTACCATTCTGACTAGTAAAGCTCCTCCAGGGATGATATTGTCTTCATGTTTTACCCACTTTGTGCATAAGATTTACTCATCATTCAACTTTATTCTGAACTAAATCAAATTTTTTATCTAAATGCATTTGGAAGGGTCACAAAAGTATTTAGAGGCTGCCACTAAATTCTTATTAAGGATCAATAATGCATGAGGTGTTATAAAGCCTCAAATATTGGAGGTGGTTCTTAATCAACACATTCTTAAAATCTCAATTTGGCAGAGAAAAGTTCTGAATGCACCACCGGAGATTGGCAAATTCAATTGGGAGAGGTATGAGTGAGAAAGAAAATAATTATCAGTTGTATGTATTTTTAGATGGGCTAATAATTTGGTTAACTTGGAAAATTAGGTTAAAGTTATTATGTTATCTTCAGTTTTTAGGCAGTAAATTTTTAAAAAGAACATTGGGGCCTGGCATGTCCAGAATATACTGATTCGGAATCAAGGAGATGGGGTTATAAAAACGGAACTGTCCAGCAGAGAAAAACCAGAATTAGTGTTTCAAGTCAAGAGATGTACACACTCATTAATTTTTTTCAGTCAAATTATTCCCTTGGAAAGAACAACATTGGCGGTGCTATCTCTGCAAGCAAAGGTCAAGAAAATTTTGTCTATACATTCTCAGACAAGTGCTTATCTGCTGTTTCTGAACTATCATCACAGGAAGTCAATGGGCAACTCAACTGCTGCTTCTGCCCAAAGGAGGCGATTATTGCAGAGATGATGTGGAAGAGGGCAAGGCTGCACACTTAATGTCTATACAGGGTCTTAGATCACAGAATTAAATTTGCTTCAGGTCACCAGACAGTGAGCTGTCCTTAACCAACTTGCACATGAGAGCATTTTGTGAAAAAGAAGCCTGAACAGGGAAGAGTGGATAATATGGGAAGCTAGAAATTGTAAAGCAAAAGTGATATAATTCAGTGGAAAAAGCCTCCTGACTTGACTAATATTTGAGTCATGGATCTGCCATTTGTACATGACCCCCCTAAGCAAGTTCCTTCATCTTTCTGAGCCCCAATTTTCTCATTTATGGAATTGGAATAGCAATAACTTATAATGATGTTATAAGAATTAACTGGAAACATGCATTTAGAATGCTTAATACTTGGAGGGTATGTAATAAAGGCTAATTACTACTTCTAGTTTATTGGAAGCAAAAATCTCAAAGCATTTATCTATTACTGACTGTGGAACAATACTGTCATCTTTTTTATAATGTATATCTTTATATCAGAGGTGAACAAGGCAAGATTGCAATTTATTGGTTTTATCTGTCAAGTAGGGTGACTTTTAACTTTAACTGATGTGCACATTAAATAGAATTTTTTTCTTCCAAGTTTACAATTAAAATATCACAAATAAGAAGAAGACTACCTATCACTTTTTTGTGTGTGTGTGAGTCTCACTATATGGAATGAGTGCTCACAGCAACCTCAAACTCTTGGGCTTAAGCGATTCTCTTGCCTCAGCCTCCCAAGTAGCTGGGACTACAGGTGCCTGCCTAGACTACCTACCACTTGAATGGTACTCACTATGCATCAGATTCTGCTCCTAGGATTTTACATACAATAACTCACTCAAGATAGCATGGCTTTAATTAACTTAAAGTGCAATCACTAGGAATCCTAGCAAATTATATATTTGATGAGTTGAGTAGTGCATACTGGGTGCTCTGATTCTGTTCACCTGAAAGTATGATACTAGATCAAGGTTGTCAAATTTATTCTGTAAATGGACAGGTAATTGTGTGGGTCATATGGTCTGGTGCAACTACTTAACTTTGTTGTTGTACACTTTATACAAACAGACAGGCATGGCTGTGTTCCAAGAAAACTTTATTTTGGGGCACTGAAATTAAAGTTTATTAAATATTCAAATGTCATGAGATATTATTATTCTCTTGGTTTATTTTCAACCACTTAAAAATATTAAACTAATTCTTATCTGGTGAACTATAATGAAAGAGGGGCCAGATTTGGAATAAGGAGGCAAAGATTGCTAAACTCTGCACTAGATGAGCAAATATTAATATGTTAATTACTTATTTATAGAAAAGACTACATAAATGGAAGTAGAGCAATTTTCTTCAGGGGATGTCAGACTTTTTCTTTACCTCTATAATATTGAAGCTTAATGAACTGATTCTTATGTCCAGTCAGATGGTAGGTGATCTTATTTAAGTTATTCTTTCATACACCAGAGGCTTCCAAAAAATCGTATCCAAATTTTAAGAAAGGAAATAATTGTATTAACATTGTAATTATCAAGTCACATTTGACTTCTGCAATTATAAGAGGCAGTTGGCATGACTTGTAGTCATCTTTTGCTACCAGTATATACAGAATACTATGTTAAAATACCTTTTTTTCTTTCTTAAAATGTGTATACATTTTTTGGCACCCTCTGTATAAAGTGGGTACAAAAATTTTGGGCCACAAACATATATGTGAAAAAACTTGAATTTCAGGGGAAATCCATTCTCTGTGACTGAACTTCACATCTCAGAATCCTTTCTGTAGGACTCAAACACTCCATCTGAACGGTTCAGGACTTTTCCTCCTCCCCATTTTCTCAGGCTGTATCCCAAATTCTAGAGCATTACGTAGCATCAAGGCAAAGTGTTGTAGCCCTGTGTGGCATCTATTTGTTACATCTATGGAAATGTCTCTTCTAGTACATGGTTGCTGTCAACACACCATGACATGCTGGACAGCAGTTCCCTGTCCCGTCTGTGGTGATGGCTGTGCTTGTTTCTGTAGCCCTGTTATCTGTATTTTGATGCCTTTCCAAGTCCACCAACTCTTCCTAGTCTAAATTCTATTCCCTTTGGGGGGCTTTTGAAATATTTGCTTGCTCTACCACGCTCCCTGGGATGGTGTGAAACTTCCCTGCACTGTTATCCACGTGGTCATCTCGTGTCCAAAGCTTGTACACTGTGGAGGGTGGGGATCCTACCAGGTTGCACCTCCAGGGCTCCAAAAGGTGAAGTAGAACATGGGTCCCTTCTACATTTGGAACCTAAGTCCAGAAGGGGTTCCGCTGCCCACTCTTAACTCATCTTGGCGTCCCCACCACCCTCTTGCACATGACTGTTGTCCCTCCCAACTCATGCTTCACTTCCAGTTCAGAGGAATTTTTTTTCATCACAGGAATAGTAAACATTCGCTCTTACATTTCATGAATTCTTCCAGATAAGTTCTTTTCAAAATAATTTTATGCTTTGATCTGGCCTTTTAAGGTTCAATTTTTTTTTCCTTAAACCTATTGCCCCACAATGTCTTTCAAAAATTAATTTTGAAACTCAGAAGCTAAAAATTGACTCTATTTTTTTCTTTTTCTGCATTCTACATTAATAATTCTATCCTGAAGGCACTGAATCCAGCCAAATTCTCTTATCTATAAATGGATTAAAAATTACTGGGACGACAAATAATACCTCAGCTAGTATATTGACTTGCTAATATTAGCATAGCTATCTCTGCCACTGTGCCCTGTTGAACACTCCCTATCAGTTTCTTGTCTCCTCTGACCTGGTTGAACTGGTTGTACACCCAGCATTGGTGAGATGAAGCCCATTTCAGAATCCACAGAAACATTCCTTTGAAACATTTTACTCGAGGTCCCAGAGTTTGAAGTTAATTCTTCAAATTAGAGAATATACTTAAAATGTTTTAGAATTCCTGCCACATCTCGCAAAGAGGCCGAAAGCCAAAAGTTCTCATGGCTTTTCTTCAATTTGTCTTTGGAAGTCAACAAACCTTGTAACCATGCTTAAGTTATGTATTGCCAGCACTGATTTCTGTTTTGTACTTACTCTCTATCCATTAATTGGGTCCTTGGTTCTGTGAGCAGAAGAAGCAGCACATGGTTCCAGGGTAGAATGCCCCACATAATAAAATGTTGCTAGAATTTAGAACAGAAGAAAACAGAAAACATCGTCTATTGAGCATTAAATGTCAAAGGCAGATGATGTTTTTGTTCAGTTATTTGAGGGTCTGATGGCTTATTTCATGTGTAAAACATGAATAAAAGTGACACATAGAAGAAAGGGAATTTTAATGTCATCCTTTCCTGTAATTCAACTGTGAGGAGCAGTATCAAAGGCACTAGATTTGGTCTCAAGTACTGCGATTTGACTGAATTTGTAAAATGTTAAGCAACTTTTCAAAGATCTCACATTTCTTTTCATGAACTTCAGAATGTGTGTGGAGGCAAAAAATTGCTGAGCGCTGTCTGTCAAGTCAAAACTAACCATCGCAAGTTATTGCCAGTCTTACTAAGAATGCATAACAGGGTGGTGCCTGTGGCTCAAAGGAGTAGGGCACCAGCCCCATATACTGGAGGTGGTGGGTTCAAACCCAGCCCCGGCCAAAAACTGCAAAAAAAAAAAAAAAGAAAAGAAAGAAAGAATGCATAACAATTAACAAAATTCTTATGTTTTTGAAGATGCAAGGTCATTTTTTATCCTTCAGAGATCCCTTTGGCTACTGTATCCACTCTTGCCAACTTCTCTGAATGTGGGTGGTGAGTTTGCTCTATATACATTTTACTCAGAGCCCCAAAGTAAATCAAAGACATCAGGTTCACAAGCCTTTCTTATTCCCTTAAATTAACAATTCCACAAAGTCCCTCAATCCATGGAAGTTGGCAAAAAGGGATCCGAGCTTTTACAAAGTCAACTTTAATTTTATAAAACTGCTTCTAATTTAGAAGAATTATTTATCTTTTCCCCACATCTTAGTGCTCTGTCCAATTAGCAAGACCTTGGCCACCCATGACAGAGTTTATTCACTTGTTATCTTACTTACAAAAGTGATGTTGATGGAATGTGTGATAAGTTCTGATTTCCTCAAGAAATACTCAATCTCTAATGTCTTCCAGTATAAAATCTAAGAAAATGTTCTGTGATCTCTAGCAACTGATTGATTGGGGATGACATGTCGAGTTTTGAGCTGGAGATTCTATAACTTGGTCTTGCCTGGGAAGTTTAACTTCTCATGTCCTCCGCTGAGCTGCAGTTAAACATGTAAGTTTCCTGGTTAGCTGACAGCACCTCGGTATTGTCTATAACCTAGGCATCAAACATGACTTGCCCATTGTATGGCAAGGAGAGACTGTCCAGGGCTGCTATGTGAAGCTGCTGACAGCTGAGCAGTCCTCTGAGTTGCAGAAGCCAGAATAAGAGCTAATCATCTGTGGCAGTGAGGATAAGGCAACCCTCCTTCCTTCCTAAATAAACAGATGGAAAGAGTTTGCAGTTCATTTCTTTCTAAGGTAACAAATTATTTCATTTCTGTTTTACAGTTACAGAATCAAAAGTTTTTCTCTTTGGGGAAATTTTACTTTTCTTTAATTATTCTACCTGAACATCAGGAGACCAGAGTCTTATGGGGATAGATGCAGTGAAGTCAGAGTTAATTAGTTTTTCTCATAATGCACTGCATTTGGGTAAAATACCAGTGCGGGGGCAAAATGATGATCAAATTACTCGATCACATTCTGTGTTCCTAGACAGTCTGAATTCTATAAGAAAAATCTACATAGGAATAATATTTCACCTTCCTTGAAAGTTGATATTCTTCGGTACTCTCCTTGGAGTTCTCAGTTCATGGAGTTTCTTTCACATCCATGTTATCTTTCCTTCATGATGTTAGAGGGCAAGGGAAGGTGAAGGTGTGGCCCATTCACCCTAGTGAATTTAGAACCACGTTCCTATTAATCATAACGTAAAACTCACAAGCCAAACTCAGTTTCTTTTTCTTCTTATGATTGTCAAAGTTCTATCTTCTGCAGAACTTCAAGACTAGACAAAGAATAGCCGGGTGTTGTGGCGGGCGCCTGTAGTCCTAGCTGCTTGGGAGGCTGAGGCAAGAGAATCGCGTAAGCCCAAGAGTTAGAGGTTGCTGTGAGCCGTGTGACACCACGACACTCTACCCGAGGGCGGTACAGTAAGACTCTGTCTCTACAAAAAAAAAAAAAAAAGACTAGACAAAGAAATCTATTTCAATGATATTTTGTCATTTCTTAGGTAGATGTTCAAATCAGGCTATGAATATTGCACAAATATATCTATGGCACAAAAATCAGCCCTCAAATTAGGTGTTCTTTTCATATCTGATTAAGGGCTGATTATATGCAAGCATACTGAGTACATGATTTACATTATTAAAATGTAAAGCTTTAGCATGGAGTATTATTCCCAAGTAATTCTATTATTAATTTATTATGTGTGTCTTGTAATGAACTCAAGATTTCTCTCCCACAAAAGAACAGCATTATCATGTACTAGTTAAATAGGCAAAGTATGAATCTCAGACTTGTACTGAGGATAAATTATGTGTAGGTGTCTTCAAGTCAAAGTCTAAGAAAAATTACGATGTAATTCAGAAAAAATCCTGGAGATGATCACCACAGGCACGTTGCTATTCGTTTAAAAACAAATTAACAATTATAAACCTGGTAAGCAGCTAAAAAAAAGAGACGCCCCTGGAAAAAATTTACTTCTCAATTTTCTTCATTTATTCCTTCCTTAGAAAAAGATAGATAATAAACAGAGGCCAAGAAAAGAAGAGCCTTTCCAGAATTTTCCTAATCAAAGGCATCTTTTTTCCCTCCTTGGATCTATTTTATATACTTGTTTCACATAGTTGTAAATACTAGACCATCCAGACTCGTCACTGCAAAAAAAATTACCTTCTTCAATGAGGAAATTTCAAACCTGAGGAAGTGACTCCATCTTGCTTTTCACCAAATCTGAGAGACAAAGTGTGAGACTGTGGACAGCCTGCTATGCAGACACACATTCCTCTGGTACACTAGAACAAACTTGGTTCGTGCTTCTCATTATCAAAAAAAGTAGTAGATTTTGGACTTTTTAAAGATGGGAATTAACTTACTATTATGAAATAGTTGACATGGCCATCCCAGGCTCATTTTTTATAACACTCATGACTCATTTAAATGGGAAGGCTTTGGGGCGGCTCCTGTGGCTCAAAGAGGATTTGAGCTACCTACTTGTTAGTCACTCAGGGCACCAGCCCCATATACCAGGGGTGGCGGGTTTGCCCCTGGCCCCAGCCAAAACTGCAAATAAATAAATAAATAAGAAGGCTTTCCTTGAGAGACCAATAGCACAATAAGGTCTAATAGTGGAAATGATAGAATTGAGCAATTCAGTAGATTTAGAGCTAATTTTGTTTCCACAAATAAAAAAAAACTTCATAAAGCAGACTTTTAAACCTTATGCCTGTTTGGAACCAAATCTAAAGAGAGAGGGTATTAAGAAAAATCCCAGTCATTGGTAGTGACGTGTAAAAAACTCTAGGCCAGCTCTCAAGCAGGGTGTGTTGTCCTGCTAGAAGTCAGGAAGCAATACAAGGATTGGAGGGGCGCTCCTCTCACCGCGCAGTGTGGGCATGTGTCCTTTTCACAGCTCTTTGTGCTTGATTATATCCATTCGGTCTTTCATTCCACAAATTCTTATGGAGCATTTCCATAATGTCAAGTAGCAGGCCAGGTTGTAGGCATACAGTAGTCTCCTCCCTTATTTGTGGTTTCACTTTCCATAGTTTCAGTTGCCCAGGGTAACTGAAATATTAAAAATATTAAATGGAAAATTCCAGAAGCAAACATAATTTAAATCGTGGACCATTCTGAGTAGCTCTGTCCCATCTGGGATCGCTACCTACTTGTTAGTCACTCAGTAGCCATCTCATTTGTCAGACTGAAAACACATAACGCATATATAGCATTTAATACCACTCGGGATTTCAGGCCTCTATGGGGAGCTTTGAAAGGTACTTCCTGTGGATAAGGAGGGACTGCTGTATACTGATGCCCTTTAAGGAAGTTAATATTTTTCTCCCTCACTGATTATAATGAAATAATTAAAAATCAATTACAGCATGATAAGTGCTAGTAAGGAAACACATACAGTTCAATGAGAGACTGCAATAGAGAGAGTTTATCATGTCTGGGAGGTCAGGGACTTCTGCTCATATTTGGTTGTACTGATCTAATGAGAGCAGGATAAAAGCTGAGATCAGAGAGGCAGGCTAAGCAAAACAGGTGTTTTTATGTAGAGATTTTTGCTTGTATCCTATAGGAATACAAAGCTCTTGAAGTATTTTAAATGGACCGGAGTCTGCAACATAACTATATTTGAAATTTATTTATTTAATTACTTATTTTTTATTTTTTGCAGTTTTTGGCCAGGGCTGGGTTTGAACCCGCCACCTCTGGTATATGGGGCTGGCACCCTACTCCTTCGAGCCACAGGCACTGCTCTATATTTGAAATTTGAAAAGATCATTCTGGATATGGAGCCATAAGTAAATGGGAAAAGATCCACTTCTTATAGTGATGCAAGGAAAAGAAGGAAGAGAAAACACCGTGTTTCCATATTATAATAATCTCGTTTCAGGTAAGCATGATGAACAATGTTGGTTTAGATCATCTGTCTAACATAAAAGGGGAACAAGTAATATAAGCTCCTTAGGACTAAGAGAAAAGAAGACAGAGCAGATAGAGGTGGGTTAGGGTAAAGTAGCTCTGTGTAGAGTTGACAATGAAAAAAAAATCTTCAATTTGTGCACAAAGAACCAAAAAAGGCTCAGAACTTGAAGGCATAGAATACCTTAGACAGTCTGGTATTCTGAGATACCCATGAAAAATATGAGCACCGATTTTAAAAACTTCATTTGGAGTAAAGAAGATCTAACTGGAAAGACACACAATTCTGTCTTTTCCTTTCAACCCTTCCACCATCTGCAATTTACTTTTTGCAAAAATTTACTATTAGGGAATTCAGATTCCATTCATTACTTATTACTTATAAGATTCATTCCATACTTATTTATTCGTTTGATGAGTATTTGTTAGCAACTCCTATATACTATGTCTCTGGTCTCATTGTGGAAGGCAATACAGATACATTATTTTAGAAAAGCAGTAAGTAAACAAGAAAAATATCAGCTAGTGACAAGAATTACACAGAGTGTTTAAAATTCATCTGTTAGTAAGTTACTAAGTGATTTCATCAAATTTCTGGTTAAGAAACATTAGATAGGCACCTTGGATCCTGCAGATGTGAGCTGCATCTCTAAAAATGGGAATTAAGAGCCAATCTGCAAAGTGGAAGCAAAGGCCCTAAATTCCAGAATATCAGTAGGCAATAAAATCTATGTCCTCCAAAGTAAGAAAACATAGGCTTCTCTGAAGGAGCACAGAAAAATAGCTTTTAGATATAGACACAAAATGACCTTTGTAAAAAAAAGTGGCTTGCCACATGGGGACCTTATAATGAAGCCCCACGTTAATAATCACCATCTCCAGTACAGAACTTCCAGTAAGCTTCTTAATGCTTTTCTTTTCTTTTTTTTTTCTGACTAATGCTTTTCTTTTAAATATGAATAAACACACAAGGACAACAATAATTCTATGAGAGCCTCAATTAAGAGAGAGAACAGCCCTGGTGTGTTGGCTCATGCCTGTAATCCTAGCACTTTGGGAGGCCAGAAGTGGTGGATTGCTAGAGCTCAGGAGATAGAGACCGTCCTGAGCAAGAGTGAGACCCTGCCTGTCTCTACTAACAATAGAAAAACTATCTGGGGGGCGGCACCTGTGGCTCAAAAGAGTAGGGTGCTGGCCCCATATGCTGGAAGTGGTGGGTTCAAACCCTGGCTAAAAAAAAAAAAAAAAAAAACAAAAACTATCTGGGCATAGTGGTGGGTGCCTGTAGTCCCAGTTACTCAGCAGACTGAGCGAGAGAATTGGTCAAGCCCATGAGTTTGAGGTTGCTGTGAGCTATGATGACACAGCACTCTACCCAGGGTGACAGACTGAGACTCTGTCTTAATAAAAATTAAAATTAAAATTAAGAAAAAGAGAGATCTAAAGAAACAAGTAGAAAGTTAGGTCTGGGGTAAACAAGAAAAACTTGAATTGATATCTGAAGACACATAAAAGAATATATTTCATACATAAATCAAGATCTGAGTCCAAGAAAATATAACATTACCAGAAAAAAACCACTGTTTGAAAATTAAAAATATGATTACCAGAAACTTTGGAAAATAAAGTCAGGTATTTCCCCCCCCCCAAAAAAAAAGCAAAACAATAAAAAGGAGTATTTGCAGGCAGTATTTATAGACAGAAAAGGGTAATGACATGCAAAAACAGCCTGATTGGTTACAGTTTGGTGTTTGCCTTATTTGAGTATGGGGTGACCAAGCATTTGCCTTACATGAACAAGGTCTGATCCATTGGCAGCCTGTAATTGGCTGAACCTTGACTGCAAATGTTGCAAAGTAGAGCTCTCTTAAGTCTCCGAGTTCTGAGTGCCGCCGAATTCGTAAATTAATTTTTGCTCAAGTAAACTCTGCTGAATTTAATAAACTTTTTAACACTCTTTATCACTCCCTATTTCTTTCAAATTAAGGATTAATTGCAGATAAAGTGAGCTACCTTAAATTTGAAAGAATGTCATAGCAGAAAGACAAACAACCCATTAATCCCTATAACTTTAGGTACTAGATAATGTAATCAACAATATGTACCTTTGTTTATAAAAAAGAAAGAAACTCTTTGAAGTGGTTTATTGTAGTTTAAAAAATAAAGGACTGTATAAATTGTTTTAAAAACAGAATTACTTTGGAGGATACTATTTTGCAGAAAATGCATGATGTCATTTTTAATCATAGAACAAATATTTTCTCCTCTTGTTTGTTTAAGTGAAGAGAAAATTAATTTAAAATCCCTTTCATGACTTTTGTTTTTGTTCATTTGATTTCCATTACAGAGATGCTGACAAGGATGTCAGTGACATCATTGTCTAGTTATAAAACCAACCTAGGAAGGGATTTTCTTTTTTTTAAATTAAGAGAAGATTGTTAATAACAATATTCCTACACCAAACAGTACAAAGCAGAACATAACGCATAAAATAAGATATGAAAGAAAAATTAAAACAACAAATCTTAGGTAAAGTTTATTTTAGAAAAAATGCATTTACTTTATTACTGCCTTTTTATATGAATACAAGTTGAATAGATACCCTCAAGTGGTAGTTTTCAGTGTTTAGATATGTAAGAATCTAGATTGTGACATGTGGTGGCTCCTGGACTATTCCAATGGAGATTACAATGCAGTGGGTATGAGATAGGACTCAAGGATCTAAATTTTCACAAATATTCCAATTAATTCTCATTCAAATGGTATATAGTTTGATAACATTGTTCAAAGTTTTAAAATTTTTGTTTTTATTCTATTCATCCCAGGGAAGTGTGATCATCTTTACCTTCTTAGCCTGAGGTTGACTAGAATCTTTTCCATGAAAGGTGGAGCACAGAAACAAAGTTTTCAAACAAAAAGCCATACCAAAAACCAAACCATTTTATTTATTTATTTGCTTCTTATGAGTGCAATTAAAAGGCTAAAATTACAAATGTCTGCTTCAGCAAACATCATTTGTGAGTGACATTCATTTCTTACAAGTACTGTGCCCTTGTCTACAAATTGACACTTATACGTCAGGACAGAGTGAAAGAGCGAGAAAACATTGGGATCCCTTGTCTAAAATCTTAGGAAAGGATGGAGGACACAAAAGTAGAAAGGTGGAGATTGGGGAAACTTACAAAGGCTTCATAATTTTGCATAAATTAGATACTCAGTATTCACCTAGGTGAGAGATAAATAAAAGATCTGCCCTGAAGTATTTCTCATCTTGTGGCTGCTACAAACAAAATGTTCAAGGAGCTTTGTGGTTGGTTTGTGTGTTATGGTTTTATTCTGTTACTTTGTAGGACTTTGCATAAAGTCTTTGTGCTTAGTATAAAGGAGGTTGGTGGTCTTAAGTAATTCATTTAATGTAGGCTTCTTTGAATTTACTAATATGAAGACAATAAAAATGTTTAAACTCCTTCCCTCCTCACTCCCTCCCTTCTTTCCCTCCCTCCTTCACATCTCCCTCCTTTCTCTCGTCCTCTCTTTGTTCTTTTCTTCCTCCTCTTCCTCCTTACCTCCCCCCTTTCTTTTCTTTCTCTCTCCTTCTTCTATTTTTCTTCTCTTTCTTTCTTGTACATTTGAGGCATAGAAGTATCTCAAGAATGGAAGAAAAAGTACCCAATGTACTCAGCCCTACTATGAAACTAATTTAGGGTTTTCACATGAAAGCTATAACCTAGTTACAACCTAAGAATAGGGGGAAGGGGGAAAGGGAGGGGAGAGAGGGGGGGAGGTGAGTAGAGGGAAGGGGATTGGTGGGATTACACCTGCGGTGCATCTTACAAGGGTGTATGTGAAACTTGGTAAATGGTCTGTGAACCTAGTGAATGATGCCCCATGATCATATCAATGTACACAGCTATGATTTAAAAAAAAAAAAAAGAAGTATTTTGTTTATTTCTGGCTTAGTAGTGAAGATTGGGTGTTATGTTTTGCCTTGTGTCAATTTGTAAAAGATGCTGATCTCAGCATTTTTATAGGGGGAAAGAATTTGCGCATATGAAGATGTTAGGAATAAAAAATGGTTCAAAAGAAGGCATGAAATTCAAATGAGTGATTTAGAACAGACAGAAGAGTTTTTCTGCACACGTGGAAAAAAAAAGAAAACATAAAGGAGGTTGGAATTCAAAAAGAATTTGAATAAGATGCCCAAACTGTGTAATAAAGATGAGATAGTTAAAAAATGCAGATGTGTTCAGTGTCCCCTTTCCCATAATCTACAAAGAACTCAAGCGAATCAGCATTCTTTTAAATGGTTTCATTTAATATCCCATCCTTCCTTGTACTTTTGTAGACTTAAGCATCAACAAACAGTTTTATGACTTTACTTTGAGAAGTATTGCAGGGGCTGATGAGTGTATATCTTGCCCATTAGTCTGAAATACTCTCTTTTTTTTTTTGGCAGAAAGAACAAATGATACAAGAACTTGATCAAGTGTAATCACAATAAGATTCCATTTTGATAGATGAGGTAGAAATATCCTTTCTATATTGAAAGCACTATGTGAATTTACAAGCGCTATTATCTAATAGCCTTTTTGTCTGCTCTTTTGCCTGCTCTAAAGGCTTTTCATTTCTTTTGAAGTGGAGCAAAATATGTATTTCCTAATGAATCGAAGGTAAAATTATATAAATTATATTTTGCTTGCCATGTAGGGGGAATTGTATTGCATATTTAAAATACATTAAATTTTTGATGAATTTATATATATTTAGAACATTCTCCTAGAATTTTAATTTATGGTATCTTTTATACTTACAAAATTTTAAGACATTTTCTAAATTTTATTTGGAAATACCTTAAAATCTGGTCTTAATCTTGGTTCTGTTCATCTTGAAGGAGATACCTATGGTGCTCTACTTTGGAGATGTTACCAAACCTTTGATATACAAATATAAATTTAAAAAGTGCAACAAAATAGTTGAATAATATCCTTACATTAATGCATGCATGTGTTACTATGTTTTGATGAATACATACATGTATTTGTGTTAGTATTTTCAAACACCTGAAAGTAACTAGAAGAGTAAAACTTAACCAAAATTTGTTTAAAACTTGAAAATCAAAATTATGTGAAGTGCAATTACCTATTTATAAAAACTAAATTTTGACTGATTTATTTAATTTTATTTTTAATTTTTTTTGATTCTTCATAATATATTTGATAGAAACACTATAAAATTCCAATAAGCCTTAGAGATATATACTTATTTGAGTTCTTATTTCTTAGTAGAAATCAATAATTTCATTTTCAGTGAGGGTAAGATAATAGATGTGTGCTATATTTATAAACTGTTAGCACTATTCAAAAAAGGACATAAATAAACTCCTAGCTGCTTCTGAGTATTTTTAATTTTTTAAATTTCAGAATATCATAGGGATATTCATATAATTTGCTTTTGTACATTTTAAGGCAAAATTGTAAGTGTGCTCTTCACCCAGAATGTGTACATTGTACCAGCTAGGTTTGAATTTACCCAACCTCCCCATCCCTTTTTTACCTATTTGATTTCCACAGAGTTTTACTTCCATATGGGCACTTAAGTGTTGATTGACTAGTTCCAATTTGGTAATGGGGACCTGTGGTGTTTGTTTGTCCATTCTTGCAATACTTCACTCAGAAGAATGGTCTACAGTTCCACTCAGGTTGTTACAAAATGTACTAGCTCACCATTTTTGTTATGGCAGAATCATACCCCCATGGTATACATATACCACATACCACATTTTATTAATACATTCATGTATTGATGTGTACTTGGGTTGTTTCCACATCTTTGCAGTTGTGAATTGTGCTGCTACAAACATTCAACCGCAAGTGTCTTTATGATAAAAAAATTTTTTTTCCTTTGGGCAAATACTTGGAAGTGGAATTGCTGGATCAAATGTAAGTCTACTTTTAATTCATTGAGATGTCTCCCTACTACTTTTTATAGAAGTTGTATTAGTTTGTAGTACTACCAGCGGTGTATAAGTGCTCCTTTCTCTCCACATCCATGCCAGCATTTGTTGTTCAGGATTTTTGATAAGACCCCTTCTCAATGGAGTTAGGTGCTATCTCATTGTAGTTTTGATTGTCATTTCCCTGAGGATTAGAAATGTTGAGCATTTTTTTTTCATGTGTTTGTTAGCCATTAGAATATCTTCATTTGGAAAATTTCTGTTCATGTCTTTTGCCCATTTTTTAATGTGGTTGCTGATTGCTTGATTTTTTTTTCTTTTTTTGCTGATTTGCTTGAGTTCTTTGAAGATTATGGTTATTAAGCTTTTATTGGATGAATAGCATACAAATATTTTTCTCCCATTCTATAGGTTATCTATTTGCTCTATTGTTTGTGTCCAGAAACTTTTTACTACATCGTTTGATCAGGTCCCATTTATTTGTTTTTGTTGTCTTTGTAATTGCTTTTGGTGTCTTCTTCATAAATTCTTTCCTGGGGCTGCTATCTCAACATTTTCTTCTAGAATTATTAAAGTTTTGTTTCTTAGGTTTAAGTATTTATCCATCATGAATTAATATTTGTGAGTGGTGAGGGGTGAGGATCCTGTTTCAGTCTTTCACATGTGGCTATACAGTTTTATATCCATTTCTATTCATCATTAAATTATTGAATTATTGTGGTATATGTATACCATGGAATACTATGCAGCCTTAAAGAAAGATGGAGACTTTACCTCTTTCATGTTTACATGGATGGAGCTGGAACATATTCTTCTTAGTAAAGTATCCCAAGAATGGAAGAAAAAGTACCCAATGTACACAGCCCTACTATGAAACTAATTTGGGACTCTCACATGAAAGCTATAACCCAGCTACAACTTAACAATAGGGGGAAGTGGGAAGGGGGGGTGGGTAGAGGGAGGGGGATCGGTGGGATCACACCTGTGGTGCATCTTACAGGGGTATTTGCGAAACTTGGTAAATGTAGAATGTAAATGTTTTGGCACAGTAACTGAGATAACGCCAGAAAGGCTATGTTAACCACTGTGATAAAAATGTGTCAAATGGTTTATGAAGCGAGTGTATGATGCCCCATGATCATATCAATGTATACAGTTATGATTTAATAAAAAAAATA
This sequence comes from Nycticebus coucang, assembly GCF_027406575.1. Lineage (NCBI taxonomy): Eukaryota > Metazoa > Chordata > Mammalia > Primates > Lorisidae > Nycticebus > Nycticebus coucang. The sequence continues at coordinate 46,158,164 of NC_069780.1, forward strand.
AATAAATAAAAAAAGAAAAATAAATAAATTATTGAATTATTTATTTTATCTTTATTACTTCTTTTTTAAGGATTTATGAGAGAGCAGTTTTTAGTTAAAATGCTTCTAGGAAAGTTAAAATAAATTTCCAAATGATAAAAGCAGGAGTGAAACCAATTTCCCATTTTACATTTGAATAGTATGAATCTTAATGCTATTTATTTGTTAAATATGATATCATATACATTTTTTTTAGATAGCCATACTTACGTTGGATCACATGAAATCAATTTTCATTTAGGAAAGAAACACCCAAGTATCAACAATTTCAAAATATTCAAACTTTATATATACCAGAGCTTTCTTCATTTTTCTTTTTTGTATGTGCACTGTGTAGTGGTATAGCAGAGTTAGGAAATCTTTCATTTCTTTAGCTCATAATGTTGCTTTTTATGCACAACATTTTATTTTTTATTTTGTTTAATTGTTTGGGATTCATTGAGGGTACAAATAATTAGATTACATTGATTTCATTCATTGATAAAGTCCCTCTTATAATCATGTCCCACCCCCAAGAGATATGCCATACATGGTGACCTCCCATCCCTTTCCTCCTCCCCTCTCCACACTTGCTCATTCTCCTACCTCTCCCTTGTAATAGTTCATTTACTGCTTTCATATTAGAATAGAGTACATTGGATTCTTGCTTCTCCATTCTTGTATGCACACCATTTTATAAATTCAAGTTAATATATGACTAAGATCATTTATCTGTTCTGTTGCAATAGTTGTACCTTATCAGGTTTGCATTATGTGGTTTTATTATGATTTTTTTCCTGAAATTACTGCAAAAGGAGATATTTATTGAAGGAATGTAAAGGAAAAATGGTCTGAAATTTAGAGAAATCTCAGAAAAGTAGAGGAAAAATGATTTATTTGATACTAAAGTATCAAAAAGTATCTTACTAGTTCACAAAAAATTTATTTTTATTTCACTCTAGATTATACTTCCTTTAGATAGCAATTTTAGCATTTTAAATAACACTGAGGAATCAATCATAGCCATTATGAAATGGAAGGCAGATGTAGAGGTCAACATTTAAGCGAGTTTTACTTGACCTGTTTCAAACTAATCTGTCTCTATCCTATTTCTAATAATCTCTAGGGATGGATATTTTAGAACCTTTTTCAGTACAATGTTTCTATGCTTAAGAACTATGAGTACTGAACAATTTTTCTAGTTATTTATTTTATTTCCATAAAATTATCATATCAAAGCACCAAATGGTTATTTGATATTTTGAAAGGCACAGAAATTAACAAGGAGTGAACACACCAACCCCATAATCTTGTTGGCAATTTATATATAGCTAGAATAATTCCTCTCAATATCATATTCTTTAGTTTTATACTTGTTGGAAAAATAAAATATCTGAGTGTTATTATTTTTTATGATTCCCTTTTATTTTAGTTTTTAATTTGTTGTCTTCCAGTATCATGATGCATTTTTGTCAACTTTCTAAATTTTTCATATCTCTAAGTTGTGAAACCCCAATGAAATAAAATATTTCATTGGTGTCATTGTTGATGTTGATTCTCTATGCTTCCACTTGGGACCCTTGTTATTCTCTGGTAGTATATTTAAATTTTGAGGATTACATTAATTCTTTTAAACCATCAGAATATCAATTAATGCATTTTATTAGGCTTTGAAGTATAGTGGAAATAATTTGACAGCATAATAAAGGAAGTAGTGAACCTAAATATATCTCTATTTGAAATTCCATAGCTTGCTAAAGTGTAATTGCTAAGTGAATTCCTTATAATAATCCTCCTTGGAGGGTGAAATCATCATTACATGCAGGGGAAGGGGATGGTGGAAATAGATGGTTTATTGTTATAAAACTAGGTAGGTGGATTCATTCACACTGAGAACATTTTTGGGGAAAAACTACATGTGTAAGAAGCTCAAGAATACTTCAAAGACATCACTATGAAGCGGTCATTTATATATTGCTTCACTCAACAAATACTAACTGAATGAAAACAATGTTATGACCCATAGATAACAAAATTAATGACATTTTTTCTTTCTTGAGGGAACTCACATTTGACAGAAAAGATTGAAATACGAACAGATAATTACAAGTTGTTGGAAGTATGGAGGGCAGTGGGAGGTGTCTGGAAAGACTTTATAGGTGAGGCATTATTTGCATCCCCCCCTCCAAAGAATGAGTGGGAATGATGGACCCTTCATTGAATGGACATATAGGAGAACTAGTGTGCTTGGGATATAGGATGCATACAAGTAGAGAGAATAAAACTAAATAAGAAATCATGTGTGTGTGTGTTTGTGTAGAAATTTCATTTATTAAAAAATAAGCAAATGTCTGGGTAATATTCTTCATGAAACTATTTTATAGATACCATGGTTAAAATTTTAGTATGTTTTTTTCTAAATTTTTGCAGTCCTATCATATTCCTAAGTTTTTTTGTCTATCTTTCCTTTACTATTAATTTGAAACAAAGGGTTATTATAGCACCTAAGATTATTATTCATCAAATGAATGTACTGTAGTGGAAAGCCAGAGAGATTTAACACTGTTTATACTCAATTTTCCACTTTGTGTTTTGTAGCCTTGGTTTCCTATTCCATAAACTAGGCAAAGTATAATATATAATCTTGTTTTATTTCTCCCAATAATTATATTCTAAATGTTTAACTATACATATAGTAAGATACTGCTTTAAATGTTAGAATGGTCAAAAATACCTGGCTATTCAGTTTCCTGGATATTCCAAATTGGATATTGAGAAGACCTATGATTTTTGAGAATTAAAATGGAAATGCTTTTAAATGCTGGGAACAATGAAATGTGGCTTTCATAATCCTTAATAATAGGAAAATGTTTGGCCTAGCAAAAAAAGAGAGAGCTGAAATTTCTCAAGGAGGGGGGTGGGTAGAGGGAGGGGAATCGGTGGGATCACACCTGTGGTGCATATTATAGGGGTATTTGCGAAACTTGGTAAATGTAGAATGTAAATGTTTTGGCACAGTAAGTGAGATAACGTCGGAAAGGCTATGTTAACCACTGTGATAAAAATGTGTCAAATGGTTTATGAAGTGAGTGTATGATGCCCCATAATCATATCATTGTATACAGTTATGATTTAATAAAAAAAATTTAAAAAAAATAAAAAAATAAAAAATAAAAAAAAAAAAGAAAAACAACTTAAATGTAACAGGTCTGTGTTCAAGTGTAGGTAAGGATAACTGAAGAAGCATAACATTGGGCAGCTCCGAGAGCTGTGGACAGCCGTGCCCCTTTCCTACTTTCTTCTTAACAGTTATTCCAGATCCTAATTAAAACTGGTTTTTATTAGTGTTTAAATGTTCCATAGGGAAAGGCTTGTCACCTTTTAAAAAATACTTTTGCCGAACAAAGTGCCTCAATGTCGTGACACAAAGATATGGGCAGGAAAAGACAAATGAGGTTTGGCAATGTTTTCCCACATGGATAAATCCAAAAGAAGAAGCTAATAAATCAGGAAAGGTCATTGCCTTGAAAAGGAACAGTGTCCAGTCCTGAATATTGTGGACATAAAGAAATGGTCTCTTCAGGATCCATTCTGCCTTTCATTTCTCCAGCAAAGGGGAGGGAATTCAAGGCTAAGTTAACACTAAAGCAAACATATTTAAATAATTTAAAAATTAGAAAAATTTGTCTATTTTTATGCTAATATGAGAATACAAAAGAGACTAAGCATTTTAAAATTGGGAGAGGATAGAAATGGATACAAATTTGGTTATAGTCTATTAAAAGCGGAGAAGAAATCATTAGTATAATGTATGAAATACTAATTTGTTTAAAATTTTAAAAATTTTCCATTTAAGATAATTGCTTCAAAATGCTTAGTCATAACTTTACTTAATAAAGCCAAAAAGTAAAAAATGATTCTAATATCTTCTATAAAAAAGCATACTTTGCAGCTATAGCTTATTTTAAATCTTGAATTATTGAGGCAATTATCATGTCTATTCTCAAATTTAATTACAATATTATTTTGGGATTTAAATAACAGTTGATAGAGAACATTTCAAATGTTATTTATTTTCTTTTGTATGTATTTTCTACTTAAATTTTGAACTGTTAACTTTAAAGAACATAAACATATAATCTAGATTCTGTTTTATCAGTAGTTATTCTTCTGAACAATATGTTATAGGTATCAATATTTCTATTATAACTCCTTCATCTCTGTATATTAGAAAATAATTTTAAAATGCCATTCTTTGTATTTAGCTGTGTGTCTCATATATAGTAATCATAAAAATATACTATACTTTACATATAAAGATGGTCCTTAACCTGTTTTTATTCTTTATTTCATTTTGCTCAGAATAAAAGATGTATCTGTCTTAAATTCATATAAAAAATCATCTGCCTTGATACTATTAATCCATTTCTTTGTTTTTCACTATGAAACTAATAGGTGTTTTAATTAATTACCTTAAAAGGCATTCCTATTTTTCTTTTGTTTTGTTATCCACTTAATATTCCTTCCAGGACTAGCTTCAATTAATTCAGTTATTTATAGAAGGTACTAATAAGCTCATAAGTTCAATCCACATATGGGAATGTAAAAATGATGGCATGCAGACCTGGCCATCTGCTTTGTAAATGCTTCAGGCTAATCCCAGTGGCAATAGGCCTAAGGGAAGGTATAGTAGCAAAATGTATCCCCCTACTGGAAAAATCCAAATATGTTCCCTATAGCAGGAGACAAAGAAAGATGAATAGTATTTCAGAATAACAGACACCTGGAAGGGATAAACCCATTCATTCTTTGTGTGCCTTAGTCCATTTTGTGCAGCTATAATGGAAAATCTAAGACTGAGCCATTTATAATGAACTGAACTTAACTGTTTTACAGTTCTGGAGGTTGAGAAATCTGATATCAAGAGGGTGGAATCTGGCAGGAGCCTTCCTAGGGAGCTGTTACATGTCAGAAGGCAAAGAGATGGAGGGAGGAATGGGGTGGAAGAGATAGGCAGAGATAGAGGCAGACCTAGAGTTAGAGACAGAGAAAGAAGGGGGTCAAACTCAGTAATGAATCTACTCCCACAATAACAAACTTCTTCCTGAAATAATAGCATTGTCCATGAATAAGGACGAAGCCCTCATGGCCAAATCATCCTTAAAGTTGCCACCGCTTAATGCTGTTACAGTGGCAGGTAAACTTCAAAATGAGTTTTAAAGGAAAAAAAAGACATTCAAGCCATTGCAATAGGCAATAGCCCATTTAATCAGATAATATATATAATATAGGGAGCAGAGCAATGGGCTGCAGGCCCATTTGAAACTGTTTCCCCCATCACAGCCCTGAGCTGAGATGGCCTGCACATGTGCCTGATGCCTCTGTCTCCTGGGAAATCACAGCCCTCAGTTTCCCTGTCACTGGATCCCACATAAAAGTTCTCCAGCACCCACTTGGACTATGACAACCAAAAAGGAACAGGGAGACACAGGAGAGCAGCAGTGTTCCCAGAGCTCTGACCCATAGAGTGGGTTGCCCCAAGGGGACTAGAGAGTGGCATGAATAATTTTTAGGACAGGGGTAGGCAGAACACACACTCTCCTGCACAAGAGCACTCCAGGATTATGATCCGAAGCTGCCTGCACCCTTTCCACTGGAGTACCAGTACAGAGAGGAGTACAAGTACAGGTAGGAAACTGTTGCCACCATAAGGCAGAAGCAGAGGTAGAGCCCAGGAAGGGTGCAGAGACAGGGGCTACCTCTCCTCTATCCACCCAACGCTGTGGCTATAGCATGAGCATTTGGCACAGACATGCTATGGGATGGCCAGTTCTGTGCTTACAGAGGAGTATGTCCTTAATTGTTTCCTGCTCTCTGTGCCCTGGTTCTACATGGCAGGTGCTGTCATTTCCCTCCTTTTAAAGACAATAGTGTTTCTGCAGCTGTGCTAACCTGGGAATCTCAGCCCTAGAATTCATGGATGTGAATCTACTGCTGGATCCACACCCAACATTCTACAGTACCCACTCAGAATGCACCAGCTGTGTGGGACCAGGAGGTGCCAAGGGAACTGTGGGGCTCACAGAGCTTGGGCATTCAGGCTAGACCACTCACTTCTAGCTGAAAGGAGAGTGCAGAGTGCCAGAGGGCCCTTGGAACAAAATGGACCAGGTCATCAGCTGCCCACCTTCTGGGGCCTTCTTTTTCCTCCTCTCTCCTGCCAAAGGCTTCCAGTGTACTGCCAGCTCTGGCTCATCTGCTAAGCTCCAGCAGCCAATCTTGGGGTGAGCTGAGCAGCCCATGCACCTCTCCAGGAGGGTCACTTTACTGTCGGGGGAAACTGACAGGCTTCCTGGAAATCTAGTGAGAACTTTGGGACTCCAGGCCCACAGGGACTGAATGGTGATGTAGAGAATAGGCCCAGATTGAGGGCAATGAAGTTGGGAATATCCAGTCTCCTTTACAACTAGAGAGTAGATTCTGACCCTCATCAAATACAGAAAATCTAGTGTGTGTTCTCCATCTACTAACCCCACAATACAACCTGGTATCGAGCAATGCACTGCTATACACACATACACCCATATACACACATACATACACACATATACATGTATATACATATAATTCTACATTTTTTGCTTCTTTTGTCAATTTTTTCCTTAGTTTTTTTCTTTTCATTTTTTTCTTTTGTTGTTTTTTGTTTAGCTGTGCTTTTGTTTGGTTATATTTTTATTTTCTCATTTTTACTTTTTTCAATAGAAAGAGATCCTCCATTTTTGTTATGGTTTTCAACCCCTTATTCTTTCCTTCCTTTTTCTCTGTTTTGGTAGAGATTATTCCATTTTTCTCATCGTTACCTCATAAATTTCTTATACTACAGCTAAGCTACTCCTTTTTCTTCTTTATCTTATACAATTATATTGTTAATTATTTTTATCTATTTTTAATTTTTTTCATGTTTTTCTCCTCTTTAAGGGTGAAAACATGAAACATGGGCATTTTTTCTTTATCTTATACAATTATATTCTTAATTTTTAAAATCTATTTTTAATTTAATTTTTTTTTTTTCATTTTTTTCTCCTCTCTGAGTGTGAAGGGGTCATGTCATTGGTCTGGCTAAGGACACCATGAGCTCACTCATGGTAGGGTACTTATTGAGACATACTGCTGATTTATTTCTATATTTGGCAGAGATGGGGTCTTGCTTTTGCCCAGACTAGTAAAGAGCTCCTGACTTCAAAGGACCCAGCCTGGCTGCCCAAAGTTCTGTATTTCCAAATGTGGTTAAAGTACCCCATCAAATGCCACTAGCATACTGTCATTCTCTTTCTCTTTTACTGTCCTTTTTCTCTCCTTTTCTTCAATTCTTTTCTTCCACCCACCATTCTTTTTTTTTTCCCCTTTAGCTTTTTCTTTTCTTTCTTCCTTTTTGTTCTTTATCTTCTTTTCCTTTTGGCCTTATACCAAAAGGCCACTTCAACACCAAAGCTCTAAGACAAGGTAATTCAAAGCAAAGAAGGCAGTGAGAAGGAAAAAGTAGGGGAAGGAAGTGAACAAAGAAAAAACACATATGAGGAGGAAGCAACAGAAAAATTCTGGCAACATGAAAAAACAGAATAGAGCAATCCACCCAGGGTATGTGAGGTAGCTACTGCAAAGGATTCCACCTATAAAGAGTAACAGAAATGACAGAAAAAGAATTTAAAATATGGCTGGCAAAAACAATAAAGGGAATATATGAGAATGTGGAAAAACAATTGGTGAAAGATTTGAAGAATACAGAAAGGATATGGCAGAGTTTAAGGACTTAAAGGAATCAATCATGGAACTCTGTGCTCCAGCAGAAAGTATCAATAATAGATTAGATCATGGAGAAGAAAGAATCCCACACCTAGAAGATAAAGCTCTTGAGCTAACACAGGCAGTTAAAGAGGCAGAAAAGAAGAGGGAAAAAAAAAAAAAACAGAATATTTGCTCGGAGAGTTACAGAAACTCATGAAGTGTTGAAACATATGAATTATAGGTATGTATTCCTGAAGAGGAAGAAGAATGTCCCAAAAGAATGGAGGCTTCAATGGAGGAGGTCATAAATGAAAACTTCCCAAATATCAATAAAGATTCTAAAAAATTCCTTTTAGAGGGATATTGAATTCTGGGTCATCTCAACATAAACAGAGCATCTCCAAGGTACATTGTTATGAACCTATCCAAAGTTAAGACAAAAGGGAAAATTGTGGAAGCAGCCAGGAGTAGCCAATTGACCTAGGGTCAGATGCATAAGGTTGACAGCAGATTTCTCAGCTGAAACTTTCCAAGGCAGATGAGAAAGCCCATCTACATCTAACCTTCTTAAACATTTTCAGACAAAAATTCTGTATCCTGCTAAACTAAGCATCAAAATCAATGGAGAAATCAAGTCTTTTACTGATATGCAAACATCGAGGAAATTCACCACATTAAGACCATCTCTGCAGGAAATACTTAGACCTTTCTCCACACTGACCATCATAATGGATCACCAGCAAACTTAACATCCAGAAACTAAAGGACAAAACCTAGTTTCTACAATGGCACAAAGGATAAATCTAAGCAATGGATTTTCACAAAATAAGACGAATAGAGCTCTACCACACTTATCAATTCTCTCAATAAATGCTAATGGCTTGAATTCCCCACTAAGAGGCACGGGCAGGCCAGTTGGATAAAAGAGCAAAAGTGACCTATATGATGGCTCCAGGAATCACACCTAACCTTGAAAGACAAAACAAGTGTAAAGGGTTGGAAACCAACGTTTCAGGCAAATGGAAACCAGAAGAAAGGAGGTGTTGCAGTCTTATTTTCAGGTCACATGTGGATTTAAAGCAACTAAAGTTAAGAAACTAAAAGATGGTCTCTTCATACTGTTCAAAAGAACTCAATTCTAAATACTTAGGCACCAACTGAAATGCTCCCAGATTTATGAAACAGAAATTGATTGGTTTGAGCAATATGATATCCTATAACATCATAATAACTGAGAACTTTAACACCTCTCTGGTTGAACTGGTTAGATCATCTAAACAAAAATACAAGGGACTTAAATGCAACCTTAGAACAAAATGGGCTTAATAGATACATATAGAACATATCATTCCAAAGCTAAGGAATGTATGTTATCAGCCCATAGAACATATTCCAGAATAGATTACATCCTAGGACACAAAACAAAACTCAAAAAATTATAAGAATTGAAATTATACCTTGCATCTTCATCTTCAGGCAATAAAGGTGGAGCTCAACTCCAACAAAAAATTTCATCCCCACACGAAGGCATGGAATTTAAACTACCTTATGCTGAAATTACAACTGGGTTAAAGAAGAGATAAAGGAGGAAATTATTAATAATTTCTCAAACATAACAACAATGAAGCTACCAAAACCAGGGAACACCACAAAAGCAGTCCTAAAAGACTGAATAGAATTCCACCACACTTACCAACTGTGAAATTTATCACATTAGATGTCTACATGTGAAAAACAGAAAAACAACACATCAACAATCTAATGAATCATCTTAGAAATGGAAAAGGAAGAGCAATCCAATCTCAAACCCAGCAAAAGAAAAGTTATAACCAAAATTAAAACAGAAATAAATAAATTTGAAAACAAAAGAATCATTCAGATAATCAATTTAAAAGATTGGTTCTTTGAAAAGGTAAATAAAATAAAAAACCTTTGGCTATATTAACTGGAAACAGAAAAGTAAAATCTCCAACAACTTCAATCAGAAACAAGAAAGGGAAATAACAACAGATATCACTGAGATCTAATCTCTGACTACTGTAAGAAACTCTACACCCAGAAATTTGACAATGTGGAAGATATGGGTCAATACCTGGAATCACACCATCTTCTCAGACTTAACCAGGAAGAAATAGATCTCTTTAACAGACAAATATCAAGCTCAGAGATTGAAGAAACATTAAAAAAATCTTCCAACAACAACAACCACAATAACAACAACAACAACAAAAAGCCCTGGACCAGAATTCTATCAAACCTTCTAAGATGAGCTTGTACCTGTGTTGGACAAAGGATTCCAAATATTGAGAATGAAGGAACCTTCCATAACACATTCTATGATGTGAACATCACCTTGATACCAACATAGGGAAGGACCCAACTAAAAAGGGGAACTACAGACCAACTTCCCTAATGAATACCAATGCAAAAATACTCAACAAAATATTAGCTAATAGATTGCAGCTACGCATTAAAAAAATTATATATCATGATCAAGTAGGTTTCATCCAAGGGATGCAAGGCTGGTTTAACATACACAAATCCATAAATGTAATTCACCATATCAATAGAAGTAGAAACAAAGGCCAGATGATCCTGTCAATAGTTGCTGAAGAAGCATTTGACAAAATTCAGCATCTTTTTCTAAGGAGAATGCTTAAGAATATAGGTATAGGTGGCAAATTTCTTAAAATGATTGAAGCTGTCTATGACAAACCTACAACGAATATCATATTGGATGGAGTAAAACTGAAAGATTTTCCACTTAGAACAGGAATCAGACAAGTATGTCTTCTTTCACCACTACTATTCACCATAAGGCTGTTTCCTGGCTAATGCAATCAGGCAAGAGAAGGATATAAAGAGCATCAACTGGGGCAGAGGAGCAATCCTCAAGGAACTCCAATTAGACCTCTTACTCTTTAACGGTATGATCTTATACTTAGAAAACTCCAGAGACTCAACCACAAGACTCCCGCAAGTGATCAAGAAATACAGCAACGTCTCAGAGTATAAAATCAATGTCCACAAATCTGTAGCCTTTGCATATTACCAGTAACTGTCAAGTCAAGAAGCTAATCAAAGATTCAATTCCCTTGATAGTAGTTTCAAAGAAAATGAAATACCTAGGAACGTACCTAACAAAAGAATACTATAAATACTATACTACTTAAAGCAATTTACAGATTCAATGCAATCCCCATTAAAATACCAAAATTATACTTTGGAGAACTGGAAAAAAATAATTCTTCATTTTGTATGGAACCAGAAAAAAACCCAAATAGCCAAGGCTATTTTTAGTAATAAAAACAATGGCAGAGGCATCACTCTACTAGACTTTAGGTTATATTGCAAGTCAACTGTGATCAAAACAGCATGATATCGGCAGAAAAATAAAGACAGAGACATATGGAACTGAATAGAAAACCAGGAGATGAAACCAGTTTCTTATAGCCATCTGATTTGTGATAAACCAAACAAAAGCATATACTGGGGAAATTAACTCCTGTTCAAGAAATAGTTTTCAGAGAACTGGATAACCACACGTAAAAGACTGAAATTGAACCCACACTTTTCACCACTTACAAAAATTGACTCAGAATGGATAAAAGATTTAAATCTAAGGCATGAAATGATAAAAATCCTAGAATAAAGTGTGGGAAAAACTCTTGAGGATGTCAGCCTGGGGTCAAGATTTTATGACAAAGACTTCAGTGACAATTGTAACAACAAGAAAAATAAACCAATGGGACTTAATTAAACTGAAAAGCTTTTCCACAGATAAGGACACAACAATTAAAGCAAATAGAAAACCTTCAGAATGGAAAAGACATTTGCATATTATGAATCTGACAAAGGGTTGATAACCAGGATCTATAGAGAAATCAATTTAATCAACAAAAAATATGCGAACAATCTCTCTATCACTGGCCAGAGATAGAGAAAGAGGAACAGAATCTTCTCTGAGAAAGACAGATGAATGGCTAACAAACGTGAAAAAATGCTCATCATCCCTAATCATCAGAGAAATGCAAAACAAAACCACTCTGAGATATCAACTAATCCCTGTAAGAGCAGCCCACATCAGGAAGCCCCAAAGTTGCAGATGCTAGAGTCGATACATAGAGAAGGGAATACTTTTACTGTTTGTGGGGCTGCAAACTAATACAGCCTCCTTGGAAAGAAGTATGGAGAATCCTCAAGGAATTCCAATTAGACCTCCCATGTGAGCCCACAATCCCACTGTTAGGCATCTACCCAGAAGAAAAATAAATCATTTTATCATAAAGACATTTGCAGTAGAATTTTTATCACAGCTCAATATACAATTGCTAAGATGTGTAAAGAGCCCAAATGCCAAAATTAAGTAATGTACATTATTTAAACATTAATTCTTAATTCAACTTGTTAATATGTTGTTTAGGATATTGCATCCTCATTTATAAGTGAAATATGTTTGTAATTTCCCCCTTATAATAATATATTTTCTCCAATTTTAATATCAGGTGTATCCAGATTAAGTAGAATGACTTTGAAGTATTTCTTCTTTTTCTATTGCCTATAAGATTTGGCATGATCTATTTTTTGAAATTATCTTTTACTTTTATTTATAAATATTTGTTGTCTATTTTTTGAGACTTTGGAAAAATATATAATAAGAAGTCAACTGATGACTCCATACTGAACCTCAGAGTCAAAGCATTCTATAATAGACATACTCTTATTTGACAATGTGTAGGTTACTTTCTTTGCATTATTATTATTATTGCTTAATATTTCAATGCAGTAACCATCTGATTTATTTTCTGAATGTATTTATCTTTGTTCATTCTTTATGGGGTTTTTGTTTCTAGTCCTTATCTTAAACATTGTTATTGTTATTAAATTTTAAGCCTTTTGAATTTTGCGAAGGAAAAAGTGTAAACCTAATAAACACATGTATATGTAAAAAGAAAAAAGAACCCAAATGCCCATCAGGAATGGATTAACGAGTTGTGATATATGTATGTGAAATAGTATGGTATACTTGTCAGCCATAAGAAAAGATGATGACTTTATATCTTTTGTATTAACCTGGACAGCATTGAAACACATTTTTATTGGTACAGTATCACAAGAATGGACATGCAAGTAACCAATATACTTAATTTTATTATGAAGCCAGTAGCCTATCTAACACATGCTTACATAGGAGAAAAACTTAATTCTTCTGGGGGAAGGGGGAATGAGTGTGTGGGAAGAGGGGGTTGTTGTGCTCTATGTAAAGGGTACATGGTAGGGGTGTCTGGCATACCTTTTGGGTGCAGGACACAATTACAAGAGGGACTCTAACAAATTCAATAATTGTGACTTGGTTGTTTGTACCCTCACAATAACCTGAAATTTCAAAAAAGTATATAAATAAATAATAAAACTTCGGAAAAAGATGGAGTCATTTAGGGAATTTTAAAATACAGTGACGAGTTTTATCAACAGACTAGACCAACAAGAAAAAAAAATTTCAGAGCTTCAAAACAAGGCCAAACAGTCAAAATAGAAAAAAAAGAAACAAGAGAAATTAACAAAGTTGCTGAGGACTATGTGATCATGTAAAACACACAAACATAAGAATAAAAGATATCCCAAAGATAGAAGAAAAACCAAAACACATGGAAAATCTATTTGAGGGAACAATGGAGTTAAACTTTCCTCCTCTTGCTGAAGATTTAGATATCCAGATATAAGAAGGTTATTGGGCTCCTTTTAGATTCATTGCAAAAAAGACACCACCAAGGCACATAGTCATAACTCTGGCCAAAGTCAAAGTAAAAGAGAAAAACCTACATGCTGGGAAACAAACATATCAAATATATTAAAAAGAAAAACCCATCAGACTAACAGGAGACTTCTCAGCAAAAATCTTACAAGCCAGAATGGTTTGAGATCCCATTTTTAATCTTTTAAAACAGAATAACTGTAAGCCAAGAATTTTTACTCTGCAAAACTAAGTTTCATTAATGAAAGAGAAATAAGATATTTTTTGGAAGAGCAAACACTAAGGGAATTTGTCTGTCCTACAAAAAATGCTCAAAAGTACAATCAGTACTTACCAATGTAAGCAGAAAAGTAGTAACATTTCTCTTGTTCTCCAAAGGATTGTTTTGTGCATATAAGCAGTTTGACAATTAAGTTCATGAACTCATCCTAGAAAAAGTGCTACATATTTCATTGCTGAATATCTCTGTGATCTCCTTTGAAGTACTCCTCTTGGGATGCTATGTACTGATTCTAACTTCTAGTCAATCCTTCAAAGCAATATTGAACTTCTTTTCTAGAATGACCATCAGAGCTGTCATTGTACAAAGAGCTCACACATGAACACAAGCAAAGATCACAATGTTCATACAGAAGTAAAATTATAAAGTGAAGATGAGAGCCTTTTCATACACTAGTGGGCTATTTGTATGCCTTATTTTGAGAAATAGCTATCCAAGTGTTTTTGCCTATTTGAGATTTTTGCTATTGAGTTGTTTTAGTTCCTCATACACGTTAGATATTAAACCTTTATCAGATGTAGGGTTTCCAAATATTTCCCCACATTTCATAGCTTGTCTTTTCATTTTGTTGTCTCTTTTGCTATGGAGAAGCTTTTTAGTTTGATGCAAAACTATTTGTCTATTTCTGCCTTGTTACCTGTGGTTTTAGCAATACATCAAAAAAATCATTGCTTAGATGACTTTCAAGAAGGATTTTCCCCTATGTTTTCTTCTAGTAGTTTTATGGTTTTGGATTTTCCATTTAAGTCTTTAATTCATGTTGAGTTGATTTTTGTTCATAGTGTGAGATAAGAGTCTGATTTTATTAGTTTATGTGTGGGTATTCAGTTTTTCCAAGATCATTTATTGAAGAGACCATCTTTTTTTCATTGTGTGTTCTTGGAACCTTTGTTGGAGATCAGTGGACCATAAATATGTGGGTTTATTTCTGGGCTATCTTATTCCTTTGGTCTATATGTCTGTTTGTATGGCGGTACCATACTTCTTTGATTACTGTAGCTTTATAGTATATTTTAGGAAAGCTAATGCTAACATATTTATATCAGATGGATTGGAACATTTGGCTTGCTTTGTATTAGTTTTCTAGGGCATTACTTTTCAGCCTTTTAGCGATGATCAATTGTCATTTTCCAGGGCTGATATAACAAAATTACACAGATTGCAAGAGGGACTTTACCTAACAAATGCAATCAGTGTAACCTGGCTTATTGTACCCTCAATGAATCCTCAACAATAAAAAAAAAAAAAAATTTAAAAAAAAAGATGGCTTAAGAAAAGAAATTTACTTTCTCATAGTTCTGGAGGCTGAAAGTCTGAGATCAGACTTTATTAGTGTCAGTAGTTTTCATTCCTCTGAGACCTTTCTACTTGATTTGATGGTGGACCCCTTCTTATTGACTTTTCACCTGGTGGTTGTCTTTCTGTGCATATTGTTTTTGGTGTTGCTCTGTGTGTTCAATTTTTTTCTTATAAGAACACAATTAGATTGGATTAGGGCTTACCTTAAAGGCCTCAATTTTACTCAACCCCCATTTTAAAGGTCCTGTCTCCAAATACAGTTACATTCTGAGCTACTGGTTTTAGGATTTCCACAAAGAAATTTTGTGGAGACACAATACAGTTCATAACAATAGCTGCTAATCTGTACTGTGCTGCTGTAACAAAATACCTGACACTGGGCAATTTATAAAGAACAAAAACTTATTCCTCTCCCAGTTCTGGAGAATGGAAAATCCAAGATCAAGATACCAGCAGGTTTGGCTGCCTAGTGAGGGCTGCCCCCTGTTTGCAAGATGATGCTTTGATACTGCATTTTCTGGAGTAGAGGAACACAGCATCCTCACATGGAGAAAGGGATGGAAAGGGGAAAAAGGACAAAATTCCTTCATCAAGCCATTTTACAAGGACACCAAATCTCATTCATGAAGAAGAGACTAATGACTCAGTCACCTTTAAAAGGCCACACCTCCCAGTAGTTTTGCTTGCAGATTAAATTTCAACATAAATTTAGGAAGGGTCAAAAACTTCAAATTACAGCAATAACACATATATTTTGAGTGTTAGCTTTCCAGAGGTTGTAACATTTTTCATTTATTTCTTCAAAAAATCTTTTGGGAGTAATCCCACGAGGAGATTACTACTCATATACTCAATCTATAGATAAGGAAAAGAAACATAAGGAGTTAGAATCATTTGCTCAAAGTCACATAAATTAAGTAGTAAACCCATGAGATGAAATCAGGAAACTTTTCCTACGATTATATTTCCTTCCTTCCATCCTAGAAGGAAGAGCGCTGAGACTGGGTTTTAGTGCTTCCGGTACGAGCACTATGGGCTAGAACAGAAAGAAAAGCGAGGAGTACATTTAAGGTTCAGAACAAGATGTGGTGACAGACTGAACATGGACCTAAGAAATAGAGGTTAAAATTTTATTTCCTGATGGAAAGGCAACTATAATTCACATTTTCAACATTTTGCATTTGGGGTACATATTAACATTGGGATTGCATGTATTTTTTTTCTGATGGAGGTCTTTGATATAACGTGTTGTGAGAATAAATAAAAATCATATAGAGCAGCAGTTCTCAACTTGTGAGTCGTGTCCCCTTTGGGGTTGAACAATCTTTTCACAGGGGTCGCCTAAATACATCCTGCATATCAGATATTTACATTACGATTCATAGCAGTAGAAAATTACAGTTACAAAGTAGCAATGAAAATAATTTTATGGTTGGGGGTCACTACTACATGAGGAACTGTATTAAAGGGTCAGAGTACTAGGAAGGCTGAGAACCACTGATGTAGAGTATAGGGAAAGAATAAAAAGATCAAAGATTGAATTTTAAAACTTAGAGATTGAAAGAAGATGAAGACTGAAAAATGTCAGGAAGCCATGGAGGAGAATAAGATCCCAGCAATCTCTACCGCCACTTCAGTGAGCTAACTGATTTCCTCTGACCAACTACACTCACCAGCCAGTCCAGAAGGACTAAAACCACATGTAAACTAAAAGTGGACCACATATCCACATATCAACACCCATTTTATTCTGTCATTGAAAGTAAATTACAAAGGGGGCAGCACTTATGGCTCAAAGAAGTCGGGTGCCGGCCCCATATGCCGGAGGTGGCAGATTCAAACCCAGCCCCGCCAGAAACTGCAAAAAAAAGAGTAAATTACAAAGCAAAAAATCGTAAAATAGCTATAATGCTCCCTTTCCTCCAACATTGGATGCCTAAGAACACTCACTTGATCTTATGTAATTATAGCACAGGGTAAGAGGGGCTATGGCATCACTCCTCTAAGGAGACACAACTTCTAAGTCAACCCCCAGTACACCCAGTTCTCCTTGAAGTAATTGAGATTTTTACATGGATAAATTTTGTGTTCCCACGTCGATACTCTCCTGTTAGGCATTAAACAGTTTTTTATAAGTTTTATTTAAGGCTTACTCCCTGACTACCACTGGGCTACTAACTTCTAGGTGAAATATCAAGTATCAATTCATTTAGGTTCAAGGTTTAACTGGCCTTTTTTGTTTCTTTTGGTCCTTTTTGAAAAAAAAATTCTCAGACAGTTTTTATGGGCACAGAGTTAAGACCATATGCTATAAGCTTTAAAAATTTTGAATTCTATAAATCAAGCTGAGCAAATGCCCTTTTATAAAGCTAAGGGCAAAGAAAGTTTCCAAGGCTAGATGAAGGGTGAGAGATGTAATAAGATTTGATTTTTCTTGAGACATGAAAAAAGAAAACTAATAGTTCAGGGGAAAGTACTGGATTTATTAAGAGGAAAAAATAAATTGAGTGTAGAGAAAGTTCTCTCATGTTTAATAGATTTTAGGAGAAGATGACTAGGTGATTGTTTCTAAAATACCAAAGATTGTTTTTCAAAATTCATAACGTAAGCTACACTTGGCTGTCCAGAGTCTATTTTCTGGCTAATGGGATAATTAAAATGCCAACCAAAAATGGATATATTTCAATTATAGCCATGCCCTGTGCAATTAAAAATGCCTCACAGGAAAATAAACATTATTATTATGGGGAAATTTTTATTACTTAAGAAATGCATTATCAGAGTTGATTGAGGTGATGTGGTAATTCTACCTTAATTCTCATAAATCAAGTAAGAAACCCAGAAAGTGAACTTTTAAAAAGCATTTAAAATTTTCAGCCTGAGGGAAAATAGATAAAGGCATATTCATTCTTTTGCCTTAGCAATTTTAGAACAGTAATTACCCTCCCAATAGGTGAGTGAGTAGGAACATTTGTCAGACCACAGGAGTTTAATGCCTATAAAATGCCCCTTTCTTAAGTTTAACAGCAGATGGGTCGTGTTGGTTACCTCATTTTCATGCTCATAAAGTAGCAAGTGTAGTAAGGATAGCAATGGCAAGTGAATGAAAACTGCACTTCAGATTTTTCTTGCATCTTCCTCAGTAGACTTAGAGATAATAACCTTTCAATTTTAATTAGTATTTATATATAACACAGGAAAAATAGAAATATGAAATAAAAACATGTGGACTGTGACTCATGCTGGACTTTCATTTCCAATAAAATAGAAATGTAACCTTTATTTCAGTCATATTTTTAATGCAACTGTGAAGCATGTACCAGAAAAAACGTCCTGATGTGAATTATTATGCAAAATGAATAAGGACTGGTCAGTAAATCTTATCATTGTAGTCTCAGTTGTTTAGGTGAAAACCTAGGAGTCATCTTTGATTTTTTTCTTTCCTTCATATTCAACATTCAGTTCATCATCAAGACTTGTTCACTCTGTCTTAAAAATATAACCCTCAATAACCCTCAATTGACCTCTACTGACCACTTCCAGAGTCCAGAGTCTACTCTGTGGACCCAAGGCTTCTGTGATCTGGACTTGAGGTTCCCCTCAAACTTTACCCATTGCTCTTTACTGACACTAGCTAGTTCTTTCTAACATCAAGAGCTGGTACTTGCTGTTCCCGTCTGGACCATCTCCCCCTAAGCTTTCCCATGCCTATCACTTTATTTCATTCAGGGCAGTCTTGGGGCAATTTTCCACTTTCTGACCTTTATAATAGCTCTTCCTTTGCAGAGAGCTCTCTGACCCTGGATGTTCATTGTTTCCATGGCACTACCACCAAGTGTCTCCTCTAACCATCCTATTCAATATTGCCAGTTCCCCCCAAACCGAGCACCTTGGACCTTTTGTGTCACATTCTGTTTGTCTCTATTGAACAAACCATCTTTTAATGTATTACATAACTCAAGTCTTCATCATCTTTATTATTTTTATTGCTTGTCTTCCTCTACCCAAACACAAGCTTTGGGAGGTGTTTTTTTGTTTGTTCACTTTTGTGTTTCAGATGCCAAAATAAATAATGTCCTAAAAGTTTCCCATAAAGCCACTGTACATAGGGAAAATGTGAAATTATAGCTAAATGTACCTTTATTTACAAAATGCTCATTGCAAAATTTTACAAAGAGGTGGTCAACATGTAGAGAATACAAAACATTGACAAAATATTCTCAACACATCGACCACCTCTTTGTAAAATTTTGTAATGAATGTTTTGTAAACAAAGGTTCATTTAGCTACAATTTCCTATTTTCCCAATGTACAATGACTTTTATGGGCAACTTTTGGGACACCGGTATAATAGCTCTATAATAACTATTTGCTGAATAAATAAATGAATTTTTTGTTTTAGTTGTATGATAGTCTATCAGAAATATCATTTAGGTTTAAAGAAGAAATTTCAAAATTAAGTTTAATAGAAACAGACAATATTCTTATAATAAATTGTAATCTCCTTTTGGGAAGTAGCAAAATGCTATGTATCAATTGTTATTGAATAGATAACAGTTGCTGATCTAAAGGAACTTTGAAAGTTTTAGTTTGTTTTTAATCGATGTAAGGAACAAGGTGATTTAAAAAGGCAAAATAAGATATATGATTGAAGAAACCATCTGAATAATTGAAATAAAAAATTGATGTCATTTCCATCACTCTGTGTTAGTAGACACTCTTAACTTTCAAATCAACATCAGCAATTTTTTGGAATTTAATGTTTCAGTAATTAATTCCAGTAACTCCTTTGCTTCTTCTTCTTCTTCTCCTTCTCCTTCTCCTTCTTCTCCTCCTCCTCCTCCTCCTCCTCCTCCTTCTTCTTCTTCCTAGATGGGTAAATCTAAAAGATACCTTATATATGTTTTTACTCCTTAACATTCTGATTTCATGTAGCTTGGATCTATTTTCCTTAAAAATTGATATCCTTATATTAATTCATTTGTATTATTTTTGTATTCCTTAAAAGGTTTTAAGGTATAGCTGATCAAAAACACACAAAAAAATAGAGCCAGATGCAGTGGCTCACACCTGTAACCCTACCTTTATGAGAGGTTGAGGTGGGAAGATTACTTGAGCTCAGGAGTTTAAGGCTGCAATGAGTTAATTTCATCACTGCACTGTAGCCTAGGTGACAAAGTGAGACTCCTTATCTAAAAAAATTGAAAAGAAGGAAAAATACCCTGACAGAAATCACTGTTGTTCTATGTATATTACAGGGTATGTGAATAGTAATTATTAAATAAATGCCACAAAAACTTACAATAAAAATTCCAAAGGATTTAAAAGAAATTACTCAATAGTATTATACAAACTGCAATTGCACTGACAATGGTTCTGTTTTGTTATTAGAAATTTTGTGTAGTACCTTCTATTTATCTATTGCACAATGGACTTTTATTTGGTTTAATTGGGTTGCAATAAATAAGCCACATTAGTCAATAATTGTCTTTGATTTCTTCTGCCTAGTTAGTATTAATCACAGGCTGAATAAAGAAAATGTCAGAAAATGCTTCACATGACTAGTGCAGTATCTGAAGGCTCTGGGCATTTACAGATGAGTGGGAGAGATGGCTACTTTTCCACTACTAATTTACTCCTTATTTTAAAATTGAATTTCTCAGTTTTAGTTGGGTGTATGATCATTCAGCAAGCATCAGCAAAACTCAAATGTATACAGATATGGACCCGTGAATAATTTCTATCCCAAAGAATATGAACCAAAGTAATGTGTGCCAATTAGAAGGCATGCCCTTAAAAGGAAAATATACATATATATTTATATATATTACAGTTAATATATATATTTATATATATATTTGTCTATATATAAAATATATATTTGTATATATTACACTTAATATATACATTTGTGTATATATATTATATGTATGTTTATATATACATGTATATACATTACACTTGCTTTGTAATCCTTTCCCCCTGGCTGAGATACGACTGTCTTGGAAGATTCAAAGCAATCCACTCTACAACCATTATGTAGAGAGAGAAGTTGTAAAAGGAAAATTTCAGAGCTGTCCTGCTAATCTCAGACAACAAAACCCCAGCCTGTTTTCTGAGATAGTAAACAAAGTCTCTGTCCTATTGTAGCTTTTATTTTGGGATCTTTTGAGGATAGCATCACACACTTAACTAATAAGATCGACTATAAGACAAAAACTTAAAAATGTTTATCAATTTTTGTATAGAACATGACAAGATTGATTT
Organism: Nycticebus coucang; assembly: GCF_027406575.1. NCBI lineage: Eukaryota > Metazoa > Chordata > Mammalia > Primates > Lorisidae > Nycticebus > Nycticebus coucang. The sequence continues at coordinate 46,179,568 of NC_069780.1, forward strand.
AGTCTTGGTATTTGAGGACCTTTGAAAGTATTGCTTGATTGTATCTTTGCATGTAATGTAGTTAATGAAAAATTTTGTTCCTTAGTTTCTATGAGGTAACCAAAATATATATTTTTTAACTTCCGAAAGCTTTTTATTTATTCTCTCTATTCTTGATTTTCTGAAATTTCAGAAGAATATTTTTGCAACTTATTAATTTATTGTCCTGAGGAATTAGATGAGTCATTTTAATCTGAAGACATTTAGTGTTTCTTATCTCTAGAAATTTTTCTTTCATTATTCTTTAATAATCCTCCTTTTCTCTCCATTTTTTAGTCTTTGTTTTTGGGCCTTCTGGATTGATCCTTTCTGTTTCCTCTGTTTTCTCTCATGTTTCTATTTATCCCTCCCACCACACACACACTTCTGGATTCTAATGTAGCCAGAAGTAAACAAACTGCAGTAAATTGGTAAACAATTGAGGTAAACAAATTATTAAATTTTTCTCTCTCTGTTATGTGAGAACTAAGAACTATATTTGCTCTCAGTTCTTTTTGTTGTTGTTTTATGGTGTGTGTGTTTTAGGGTGAGTAGCAGACTGTCTACTTATTTTTGCTACTAGTTTCAGAGGGGTGAGGAACCTACAAACCTCAAGGCTACATGTGGTCCCCTAGATCCCCAGGTACAGCCCCTGGGCTAAACCCAAACTTCATATAACAAATCCCTTTATTAAGTGGATTTGTTCTGTAAACTTTGGATTTAGTCAAAAGGCCACACTCAAGGATCCAGAAGGTCGTTACCAGTGCCGCAGGTGTGGCTGATTTCATGTGTCACTTTCGCTTGGCCATGGTGCCCAGTAGTATGTATCAAACATCATTCTGAATGTTTTATGAGGATGTTTTTGGAGGAGATTAACATTTAAATCAGTAGACTCTGAATAAAGGAGACTGCCCTTCATTATGTGGTAGAACTTCATCCAAGGAGATGAAGACCTGAACAGAACACAAGTTTGACTTTTCCGAGGAAGGAATTCTATGGCAGACAGTCTTTAGATTTGAACTGAACATCGCTTCTTATCTGGGTCTCTAACTTGACAGCCTCCAGACTTGAGCTGCAGATTTTGAATTTGCTAGTCTCCAAAATCAAGTCAACTGATTTCTTAAAATAAACCCTTCTCTGTACATACACACACCCTGATGGTTCTGTTTCTCTGGAGAAGGCCACCTAATACACCCTTCAATGCTCCAGCCTCATTAAATTAATGATGATGATAATCATAAAACTGGAAACAACAGCAGGAATTAATGAGCACTTATTGTATGACTGGCACCGTTTTAATATTTTGTATGTATTAATTCATTTAACCCCATAAGGTAAAGCATTATGATTATTTTTCTTTAAGAAATAAGGAAACTGGGACAAGGGAATGTTGAAGACTTGACCTGAAGTCACACAGCTAAACCTTGTGGTCAAGTATACTGAAAGTTTTAATTCCAGTAAATGAATAACATACAAATTTAGTCTTTAGTATTTTTCTGCAGAAATATTTTATTTATTTGAGTTTTAAAACTTCAGGTAATCAAAGTTTTTCAAGACAAAAAAAAATTTGTATGTGTTTATCTTTGTAGCCTTGTAGAAATCCTTTGAACATTTTATTGGCATATGTTTTAAATCGTTTTACTGCAAAGGAACTTCCTTTGTTTATTTCTAACTCATGACTTCTGTCCTTCTCTTTAAGCTGGCTGTTGACCTTTATCTTTTCTTCAAGCTGTAAGAAAACAAAAGATATTCTAAATTAACCCCAAATTTCCGACTTGGCAGAGCTATCAGCAGTAATGCTCAGTGAGGGAGCAAGAAAAGATAGTTATCTGGGGATTATTTAATTGAATCTTTTTTGGAATCTGTTCAAGAAGCTATTAACCTGATAGACTGTTTAATACTAAGTTATTTTTGAAATATGTTAACATTCAATGGTTGAGTTAGAGTACCTAGTTATAAGAATGCACATAGTAACACATTTAGAGAAAAAAATTATTTTTCTCAAGCTACTTCTTGGAGAAAAATAATTTGAAAGAAATAATTATTTTTTTTTGAAACCCATAAAATTGTTTTAAGTTATATAGCATGAAAAAAAATTCTTGGATTTCTCTCTAGAAGTAGAGATTAAAGTTCATATTTTACAATAAACATGACTTCATTTTAGTTCATTAATATCTATTGCAATAGTTCTATAAGTTCTACAAATTAACACTCTTTTAAAGACTGTCAGAAATGCAATGTAATTCTTTTTTGCTTTTCAAGGGAGATTCATTGACTTCTGTCCAAGACCACTTTTGCCTTTACTGAAATAGAAAGCATGTTACTGAGAAAAAGATGAGAGCTAATTCCAGGATTCTTAGCTGGATCCCCAAAGAAAATCCTAATTCCTTCCCCCATTTGTTTACATTTTGCAGAGGGAACATTAGGCGATTGTAATATTCATATGTTATCTTCATATTGTCGGATGATACAGATTTTCAGAAAAGCAACTTGGTAAAAAAAGAAAAAAATCATTTATTGAAAATGTGTTAAAGAAGTTGAGAAATATCATAATTTAAGTGAAAAGGGAAATGATGATGCACTGTTAAACTATTAATTTTATAACACAAAGCCACAAAGCCACAAAGTCACCTTCTCTCTTGTGATTGGTGTAAGAAAATTCATCCAATGGAGACATAAAATTGAAAAGCTAAATTGGACCCTCTGAAATCAGATCCAAATGTTTATGTGAATATGTGTCTGTGTGTTTTGGGAGAAGTTGTGAAGAATAGTTTCAATCACATGATCTTCATTTTAATTTTATCCACATGACATCAGATCCTACAGGGACCCCTTAAGAAGAAATAAGTAGGTTGGTGCAGGTGTCAGAGCAAGATCAAAAGACAACCGTCCTTCTTCAAAAATAAAACAGGAAAATAACAATCTGGAATTGAGTGTGCAAATGCTTTGATAGTGACATCTACTTCAAGGAAAGATTTTGGTAAATTTGTTATCCACATTTAATAAGCACTACAACAAACACATTGCATATTTTAAAAAACCAATTATCTATCAGGAAATTTAAATAATTTTCAAAAATGACTATAATACTTAAGGAGAATCATGGTAATATCTGTTTTCCAGAAACGTAGCTTCTTTCTGAGAAGTATTACCTGTTAGTGAAATTTACCCACATGGAGACAAAGTTGAACTAAAACATTGTTTCTGGAACTTACCCTTTAGAGGGAAGGCTGATATTATGGAACCAATTAAATTAATAAATATATAATTTAAGATGTGATGAGGACAAAGAAAATAAGTCAATTTTGGAAAAGCATATCATAGACAAATGACCAAATATGGGAAAGTTAAAGAAAAGATCTTTCCCCTGAGATGAGAGGATAGAGCAGCAGTTTACCAGGTGAAAGTCGGGAGCAGGAAGGGACTCATATTGAGGGAGCAGCAGGTACAGAATAATTTGAAGGGAAGAAACCCAAAATGAGCATCCTTCAGTCTAGGATGTGGTGACTTCATAGAACCTTTGAGGCATACACAGTAGGAAGATAAAACTGTGGAACATAAGAGAGTCAATTATGAAATATTAAATTAGTGTAACTACAGAAGGGGATGAAATGAGCCTTCAGAAGGAACATGGCGTGGGAAGAGATGTGAATGAAGAAAAAGCCAAGATGGCAACATGTGATGGCTGGATGAGATTCCAAAAGCAAATGGAAGGAAGTGCCAAATGTGTAGGAAGAAACAGAGAATGTGGTTCAGAGAGGAGTGCTGAAAGAAGTGAGCAGTCAGGATGTTTAATGACTAAAGAGTCAGTAAGATCAAGACTATAAAAACAACACTGGCAATGCCTTTTTAATTTTTTAACAGCTTTATTGAGATAAAAATTGACATACAATAAACTGCACATTTTAAAATTGTACTGTTTGATATGTTCTGATGTAGGTGACCTGTGGAACCATCACCACAATCAAGGCAGTACACATAATACCCCTCAAATTTCCTTTTAGAATTTTCTCCCTTGACGGTTCTCTCTCTTCTGTCATCCCCTGACAACCACTGCTCTGCTTTCTGTCATTATACAATAATTTGCATTTTCTAGAATTCTGTATAAAGGGACCATATTTAAGTGATAGCTCCCATCGCCACTTCTTTAGTATATGAATAAGAATGTGTACTGAGATTATAATATTTTACAAAACTTGTGTGAAATTTGTATAGACCTATGTGCAACTAAACTTTGAAGGATTTTTATATTCTCTCTAATCTACATACTTCAGGTAAAATTTTTTTAATGTAGAATGAATATATAGTCTTTTTTTAAACCAGACACCTCTTTTTTTTATTGTTGGGGATTCACTGAGGGTACAAGAAACCAGGTTACCCTGATTGCCTTTGTTAGGTAAAGTCCCTCTTATAATTGTGTCTTGCCCCCAAAAGGTGTGTCACACATCAAGAACCCCACTCCCTCCCTCCTTCCCTCTCTCTGCTCTGCCCTTCTCCCACTCCACTCCCCCTTCTTTCTCTCCCTGCTCTCCCCTTCCCCCATCCCCCACTGTGTACTAGATCTAATTGTCCTCATATCAAAATTGAGTACATAGGATTCTCGCTTCTCCATTCTTGTGATGCTTTACTAAGAATAATGTCTTCCACGTCCATCCAGGTTAATATAAAGGATGTAAAGTCTCCATCTTTTTTAGTGACTGAACTGTATTCTATAGCATATATATATTCTATGGCACATATATTCTAATAAATATATATAATAAAACAGCTTGTTATTCCACATTTTAGCGATTGTAAATTGACCTGCAATAAACAGTCTAGTGCAAGTGTAACCAGACACCTTTTATTACACATTTTTATAAACTATAAACTAGATCATAGCAAATATCCAAGTAATGGAAATTTGTATACATTCAGCTATGACCTAAAAAGGCATTCAAATTTTATAACCTTAAATTATATTTAAGACTTTGGAATTACATTGCCAAATTTACTCTAGAAAGACTGAACCAATTTACAGTTTTGGTTTTGAGACTGCCAAATTACCTATGCTCTCATTAACCCTGGATAACATTCATTAAAAACAAAAAACAACAAACAAAATCTTTTGTCCACTGGTAAAAGTTTATTTCTAAGTAAAGAATGTGGATTTCAAAATAGCATATAGGTTTATAACCCAATTTCAAAAAATGTTTTATAAGTGTGTATATGTGTGTATATTAAAAATACACATGTCCAAGGATGTGTGTGTGTGTGTGTGTGTGTGTGTGTGTTATGTGACAGTGTTTACAGTCTCATTTTTGGGAGGTAGAGAGGTGTAGCTAGGGATCATTTTAAATCCTCCTGCAATAAACATGTACTATACTGTTTTATTAATAATTTGTGTTTGTCTATTAACACTTTTAATTGAAAATCTACTTTCATCAAAACTGCATTATATTAAATCAGAATATAAGGCATATATTGTATTTGTCACCTATACAGGGTCAGAGCAGAGACTTGGCTTCTTTATTTCCTAGGAAAATTAGGTATGGAGTAAGAAATAACTGCTGAGAAAAAAATCAATAGAGAAAAGGAACAGAAAGAATGAATTCAGGAGAATGATGTATAAATTATCTGGAGAAATTAGTCACCAGAGACCAACTATAGCCCTCTGGCAACCATTGCCTTTCTGTGTCAGCATACCAAAATGTCTCAGACAGACCCACAAACACTTTTTAAATTATTTTTAAGTTTCATGGGTTTTTCTTGTTTTTAAAATATGTGCTATATCACGTTTGATAGGAAAAATTTCCTTTGTTAATGATTTTAAGATATACTTCTTTAAAACTGAAAAACAAATTATCTCATTCTTTTCTTCAATGTGGGGATGGGAAATGTACGCCTCATTAGTGTTTGCACTTCTCAGAGCAAGTGCAACATACATCACATCGATTAATTTTAAATGCTGTAAATATTAATGTGATTAAAACAGTTTATGACATTATTAAACATGAGGGAAAGCACATGTACTTGATTTGATTTCAAGTAGCACATTGACAAAGTCTTTATAGATGACAAGCTCTCTTATGATTTAGAAAAGTTGGGGTTGTTCTACTAATTGCAATTAATATAATAACTTAAGGGGAACTGCATTCTTTTCATTAAATGTTAATGCTGTTTGGGGAACAATTGATATTACCGAAAAAAAAACAAAGTTTTTAAATGCCTTGATGTATAATTATCTTAATAAATCAGGTAAGACAAAACAATAGTTACTTTTCACTACTAACTGTATTTGAATCTTTTCGTTAAACTTTTTACATGTAAAAAGATCAAAAGTGAAATTGTATTGTCTAATAGATTATTCTGTCATGAATATAATAAGCATGAAAAAAGTTATAGATTTTATTTTCAAGGTTTAAATTGTTTAATATTTAACAGCCTCCAAATCAAGATAAAAAATATGTTTTAAATAAAACTCAGCGTGTTTATTTTCTTCTCAAATTATTACACATGCCTCAATGCCTCAAAGGATTACATTTTTCTTGGGTTAAGTGTTTGAACATCCATGCCTAGATTTTACAGGCAAATTTTTCTTATACTAAAATATCTAGCCTATAACAGAGCACGTAACTTAAAAAAATTATTTAACAATTGAATCATGGCTTTGTGGTAGAATAAATTGAAATATAAAGAGATTGACACCATTCAAATGTATTCAATTCAAGATATAATTTTATAATGCAAAGGTTGTGTACATACAGATACATATAGTAATAATCTTTTTTCTTAAATCTCAGAACACTAGAACACTAAAATTTGTCAGGTCTTCATTCATGAAAATGAATTATTAACTACTTCCTATTCAAACAGGATGAATGAGACACACTGCAGGGGGTAGAAACAGGGATTCTAGATACTTATTCTCAGGTACTCTCTTCACTTTTGTCAATTAGTTTCCATAAAGCCAGCATGAAGAATTGTTTTATCAGCTCTGTGAGTATGAGATAATATATTTATAACTCGGTTATAGAAGCATTTACCAAAGATGATCATTATAAACACAAGTAGATATGGTCTGCATCTTTAGTTTTTCACAGAACAATATATAACTCCTTACCATGAATAAATGTGGGATCTCCCAGAGCCACCGTGAAAGCTTTCTGCTGCTTTCTCATGGTCTACGCTTCTTCTATGGACCTTGAGCGTATCAAGCACTATCTCATGTTAACTAAGGGCAATTTTTTCACCATACTGTATGATTTCAACACTCATATACACACAGAATGATGACATCACTATCTAGTCCTAGATTACCTTTGCCTCTTACAGATCAATAAACACATTTTCTTCCCTTTGGTAATACTTTCCTGTTGTCTCAACCAGGATTTATCATCATCATGATCATCTCATGTCCAAACTCTATAACTCTAATATTTCATTTTCAGAATAAAATCCATTTGTTTCTCTGCCCTTATAATTCAGTATGCTGAGTCTACTCATCAACCTAAAGAAGCTTCCCATTTCTTGACTTTCCATATTAATTATCAATTAATTCTTTCTTGGTCTTTGCTCACATTGTCGATCACACTGTGGTCTCATTGGGGCATTTAATGTTCATGCACCAATGTCCTATTGCAGGAAAACAAGGCCCAATGGAGAGAAATATTTACCCAAAAACCTGTGTTTGAAAGAAGAAGGAGCTTTATTCCAGCCAGCGGAGATCAGTGAACTATTGTCCAAGATGGCAGAGCTCTCCCATCAGCTCTGTCCCTGTCTTTTTATGGGATTCACAAGTATGCAGACAAAGGAATTATTATATTGTCCCTCATTGGAGGTTTCAAAGCATTTGTAGGGTTTACCAAAGTGGAAGCAAGTGTTATTTTCAAGATTCCAGGAAGCCAGGTTTTTACAAATTTTTTTGGAGCTGAGTTACCTTGTGGAGGACTTTGCAGGAGTGTCCTTGAGTTTCTGTAAGAAGCCTTTTGTCCTTCCAGATCAGAACATACTCTTCGTGGGTATCCTCTCTCAGTTCCTCCACAAGGAATGTCACATCAGTGCTGCTTCATAAAATATTACCTCCTTTGACCAGTATTCTTTCATCCCCTACAGTAGTATTTTCAACTTTCATTCTTTGCCCAGAACCTGGTGCTCCAAACTCTATTCCTAGCAGATGATCTTATTTCATACTTGATAACAAGTTTTGAGAAGTTTGAGCATTTCCCTACTCTGCTTCTTCCAATCCTCACCCATTCTCCACACATACTCACTCAGACTTATTAACACCTGAAGTCATTTTTACTCCAAATCTTTCTCAAATTATTAGGGGCTTTTTCATCAATTTCTACTACTGTATTTCTCTCTCTCTCTCTTTTCTTTCTTTCTTTTTTTTTTTTTTTTACCAATTTCGCTGTTGTATATATTTTTATTCAAAATACACTGTCCTTCAAAATATAAATTTTGAACTTATCTCCTCACTCATCCCTAGTTACCCGGTGGGATCTCCTTTAGCTGAACTTCTGGTCGATGTCCACTCATCTAAGTTATTATGGATTTCCAGTCCTGGTTTGTATCATTTCAATAAATACTTGGTCTGAACATTAACGTGTCCATAATTGTGTCTTGGTTTATACTCCGACGTTCAGATTCTACCACAGGAGTGTTTTTTATTGATTCATTTATTTATCATGTGCTTGTTTGATAATTGTTTATCGACTCACTGTTATGTGAGACACCAGGCTGGGCACTACACTAATGGTGCTGACCCAGCAGACTTGGTTTTCTTTCAAGGTGCTAGCAACAAATGAGAGGATTCTTGGAGGATTCTAGAAATAACAAATATGCTCCACGTGGGCAGTTCTTGGTAATTTCTCCTAAATGTTGGATGCCATGTATGGTAGGGAGAATTTTAAGATGATTTTCAATGACCCATGCATGCTCTTGTATATCTCAGCCCTTTGAGTGAGTATGAAGGCATCTGTGAATGCAGTGGTTATTATACATTATGTTAAGTTGTTGATTTTTAAAAGGGAGATTGTCCTTGGGTCTCAACTGATCTGGTGAGTCCTTCGAAGAGAAGGGATTCTTTCTTGTAAAAATATTTTAAGCTCCAGAAAGATTCAGCATCCCACCACTATCTTTAAAGATCGAGGGGGTCTCCTAGGAAGGAACTATTGGGCCAGAGTGAGTCAATACTGTTCTCTGGCTGAAAGTCAGAAAGGAAATGAGGACCTCAATCATACAACTTCAAGACACTGAATTCTGACAGAACCAGGTGAGCAGAAAAGAAGAGTCTTTTCCCGAGGAGAACAAAGCCCAGATGACACTTTGATTTTAGCTCTAGGGAACCCTGAGCAGAGAACACAGTCTCATTATGGCCGGACTTCTGATCTATATAATTATGAGATAACAAATGAGTGTTGCTTCAATCTTCTATGTTTGTGGTAATTTATCACGCAACATTAGAAAACAATACATCTTGGCCATGCTTAACTTCAGCAGTTTGCAATAAAATTAAGCCCATATATGCCGGTAGTTCTTTGATGAAACTCAGTTGTCTAAAAATGAGGAGAATAATTATGATGGAAAGTACTTGGAATAATCTAATATGTAATATTATGTAATATGAACTTTTGGAAAATACTATTTAAGAGATCCAGAGAAAAGACACTTATAATTTTCAAGGATAAAGCTGTCTATAGATATTCAGGAGGGATAGAAAATTCTGTACTTGTCACAACGGATAACTCCAATTATTTTTAAAGAAAAGCATCCAAACCAAATACGTTAACTTTCTGAAAGTTTATCTTTTTAAAAGAATGTTTACAAATAAAGGGGAAATGACACAATAGTAAAGGTAACATGAAGGGAAATTTATGAATATAAATAGAACAGGAGAGCTAAGTACCAGAATAATTTTCAGTTTATAAAAATTAAATAAATAAGGTAGATTTGTGATTCATACCTAGGCTATATATTCATCTCTTCTAAAAATACTTCTCTAGTCCTTATATGCTAAGTGTAGCTATAAGCCATCCAACCCACTGCTTCTGCTGTCAGAGTACAAGGCTAATTTACATCTCTCCTATTGTAGGCCAGATTTATTTTTGACCAATCATAACAACTTTTTTGTCAACATTGGAAGGAAAAAAATCCCAAATCCTGAATAAATCCAATCTCCAGTCTTTAATAACTTCTGACAAAACCAAGGGCTTAGGCCCATGGAGGCATTGACACTACTTATGTCTTGGTTTTGTCTGGACCTATATATCTCTGTTTTTCCAGCTTCTATTAGTATTTACTCGCCATTTTTGGCTCTCATTTGAAATATCATCCTCCTCTGCTGCTACGCCTAAATATGGGAGTCTGTGTTCCACTTCTCTTTCCAATGCATGTCCCTTTCAAGAGTGAGCAAAGGTTAAAACAAGTTCAACCACATTCACTGGAAGCCCTGGCTCCACATAGACCATCCGGCTTCCAGTGGTTGGGACTTGACCCTCATATCTGGAGCAGGGTGCCTCTCTAGGATAAGTGATGAGACAGATAGGGTCCAGAAAGGTGGCTGGGGACAAGCCTGGAACCTGTGAACAGCTGTGTGGCAGAGGGGGAAGTGGCCAATGTCAGGAGATACTGTTTACACCTGCCTGCTTTTTCAATCTCATTATGCCACTTGAGCCTCTGAACAGCACAAATCAACCAAGGGGAAGAACTACAACTGATCTGGAATCAGTAGAAAGGAGCTTCAGAAAACAGTAAATCTGGCAGGGCTAAGGAAAATGAAAAAGAAATAAAATCCTCAGCATTGATAGTGAGGAGGCATCTGTCTGCTGAGTTGGTTCAGCTTTGATATTTGTCCAGGAAATCACGACTTTCCAATAGATGCCTCTCACAGCGCTCCATCTGAGCTTCTGGATGGTTGAAGGGCTACCTGAGGAGAAAGCATCTTTCAGTTTTTACTTCAAGATTGAATTACGTCTGTTGGCTCTGCCTAGGACCAACTTGTGCACAGTATAAATAAGTATAAATATTTACAGATGGTGTAATAAGTATGCACAGAATTGGATTAGTAGGTAAGAGATTTAGAGCAAGATGAAACTGTCCCGAATGATAAATTTATTTTTATTCATCTACCTAAGTTTTGCTGATATGATTCTTTGGACACTTAAAAAAAAGCTCTCTGTACCGATAGATTGAAATCATCACAAATGTGTTATGGAGCTTTGCTGCGAAGAGCTCTTTTGGGTATTGGCCCAGAAATGTGAATAGCCAAGGAGGCAGTATGGTTCACCATAAAACTCTGGAGTCCTATTTTCTAGGTTTAAATCTTTCCTGAGACAGTTAATAGCTTCGTGAATTTCAGTAAGTCCCACGACCGCTATTGTTCTCCTTTTTCTCATTTGTAAAATTCAGTTAATAATAATGTATATCTCATGGGGTTCACATGTATATCAAATGAGATATTGTGAGCAAAATGCTGATCCCATGAAAAGTAACCAGTTATTGGCTAATAATGTTATGAAGTTCTTGTGGGAGATACTTTGCTATTTATCACATGCGACACCTCTCCCACATCATGAAAACATTCGTCCCATCCCTGGGCATTACTAAAATATTTAATTGAAAAGAGACTTTTGATTTCATTAATACCCTCAAGTTCCTTTTATGTGCTAAGGGTTTTCACCTAGAATTGTTATTCTCTTGCTTTAGCAAAATCTTTCAGTAAAGACTTCATAAGGGAGAGACAAAGTTGTTTTTTGTTCTTTGACCAATGAGAATTATACCCAGATTCCTAGTCCGACCTGCCTACAGATTTATTGAAGTACAAGGGCCAGAGGACAGGGAATAGCAAACATTTGGCTTGAACAATAACAACATTAATATAACTTATTAGTTTAACAACTGACTTCTAATAACCCTTACTTGCAAATACTGTTTCCTAATACTATCTGAAATTTGGATCAGTGATGTTTCATTATGGTAATTAATGCCTCTAATTCAAAGACATTCTTTTTCTTGATGGGTTGTAAATCAGCAGATGTCCTATATACATTTCAAAGAATGGATGAGAAAATAAAACTAGTATTTAATGAGCACCTACTGTGTACTATGCACCATATCAGGTACTTTTCACACTCTATCTTAATTAATCACAAAAGAAACTTATATGATATTTTATGTTAAACCCATCTTCCAGATAAAGGTATAATAACCCAATTCTTCATGAGCCTATAGGCTGTTTTCCACAATGTTCAGGACTTGTTTAAGCTAGGATGTCTCATGACCAATAGGTGGTTGGGTTGATTCTAAACTTCTTTGCAAACATCTTAAATCCATTCTAAAATTTTTTACATTTTGGATGTTTTACCTACCTAGATTCACTCAAGATTGTGGTTCCAGAACAATCTTCTTAATTCTAATATATTTAAACCCTTTGGGGCTAATATTACACTGGTCACAGGTTTCTTCTTAGAGAAATCAAATCACTATTCTGTTTATGGTCCTAACCTATAGTAGTCAGAGTATATATTCAATCTTACATGTTATACAGAAAGTGAGTTTGGCCTTTGGGTAATTGTGCTCCAAGAAGGTGAGCATATTTATCATATTTATTAAGGTTTGACTGCCAAAAGTTAAGTAAAACATTGTTAGGTTTCATTTACACAGTTATGTATTCAAGCCAAATCTTTGCTCTCCTACTGACATTCTGGCATTTTGTGTAGCTTGTAAACTAAGATTGAAATCCCAAATCAAACATGCACATTGTAGTTTTTCAGGCTACTGAGTGTTAGGGACTCTATGGCAACTTGCCAATAATTGGTCTGAAGAAAGTATTTATGAACATGTAGGTTTCCAGTAAAATGTGTATTGTATATACGCATAAAGTTTTCATTTTTATTTGATCACAAAATACTAAATGGTCATTATAAGGAATAAAATAATTAGACAAGCATAAATAAAGTAAATATCACCATAAATTACTCCATTCAGAGATGAATGCTATTAATAAATAGGTGAAACTGTTTCCTTTTTCTCTCTTTCTCTTTGTCTCTCTAGATCTGCCTCTCTGATTCTGTGTGTACATGTGAGGTGTTTTGTAAATGGATTTTTTTCAGCATCAAAATATATGGAATATTTCCCTTAATAGACAGAGGTATTTATCATAAGGCTTAATCTCATTACTTGGAACTACTGAAATCCTCCATGTGAATGGGCATTCATATTGTTCTCAATTATTATTGACAACGCTGTGATAAAAATCTCTTAGTGCGTGTGGTAGGCAGAATAATGGGCTCCATATATCTCAAATCCTAATCTCTGAAACCCGTAAATGTGTTACCTTGTATGACAAAGGAGACCTTGCAGATGTGATTAAGTTAAAGATTTTGAGATGGAGAGGTTACTTGGATTATCTGGGTGGGCTCAATGTAATCCCAAGGGTCCTTACAAGAAGTAGATGGGTGTGGGCAGTGTCTGAGAAAAAAATTGAGCATGGTAGCAGAGGATTAGAAAGACAGGGAGAACATGAGCCAAGAAAGGTGGGCATCCTGTACAGGCTACCAAAGGCAAAGAAAAGGATTCTTGCAGAGAGCATCCAGAATGCTAACACCTTGATTATAGTCCCATGAACCATTTTCAAGACATCCAGAACTAAAATAACATGTACGTGTTGTTTTAAGCCATTACATTTGTGGTAATTTGTCACAACAGGCATGGGAACCAATACAATCCGCCACATTGGCCTCTATCTAATTAAGTTAAATTCTGCAAAGTGAGATTGCAAAGTCAAACACATTTAAAATTTGCTGCATATCCACAAAACACCTCTGAAGGTTTTGACCTGCAAAACCTTTGCAGTGGCTGTTCTTGTCTGTTCCCTACTTCTTCCAACGTCATCTATGACTTGTCCACTATCGTCAATCTTTTTCATCTATACCAGTGAAAAATAATTTTGAAGTGTCACTTTGATTGTTTTATGCATTTGATTTTTATGAGATTAAACATACTTTCAGGTCTGTATTCAATTAATGCTTATCAAAATTAATATGCATAAGAATCCATGGGAACCTTGGTTAAGAGCAAAGTCTGACTTGGAGGGTCTGGGATGGAGCTCAGTCTTTGTATTTCTAGTAGGTTCCTATGTGAGGCTGGCGCTACCAGTTCCTGGAGCTCACATTGAGGATCGGGGTTTCAAACTTTAATATTTCTTTGTTATGGGAAGCATTTGAGAACAGTAAATGAGAATACAGATTTTGGAATCAGTCAAATCAAGTCCTGGCTTTGCTCCTCTTTGCTGTGACTATTTAGACACATGGCTTTCAGCGATTTAGAATTCTTTCCTGCAAAGCTGGATAATAGTACATGGATGTTTTACACTGTCCTTAGGATAATTCATTAATATGGTGTATCTAAATTCTTCCTTGAATGTTTCAGATATCAAATGCCCTTTTTACCATTTATTTTGCTACCAGAGATGGAGCAAGAGGGGATAGTTAATGGGTATGGAACACAGATAGAAGGAATGATGTCTAATTGTTGTTTAGTAGCACAACATAGCGTAACTGTGGTCAATGTAGCGTATATTTCAAAATAATTAAAAGAGTGGATTTAATACAAAGAAATGATAATATCTGAGGTGACAGATACCCCAATCACCTTTATTTGATCATTATGCATTGTTTGCCTCAATCAAAATATCACACGCATCCCATATTATGTACAACTGTTATGTGTCTATAACACATAACAACAAAAGAAAATTTAAAATCCAAGATTTTTAAATAGATGTTTTAAGTTTATGGCATATTACACCCTCACACAGTCAAATTTATTAAAATTGTTAATCATTGTTTCCAGTCCCTATGACAATATCTAAGGTATTAGGGGTAAATTTTGCTCTGGATTTAAATTATATTTTAATATTCAGTAGTTCAAAATTTACTCTTAATATCTTTAACTTAGAACTTTCCTAATTCTAAATGTATAGTATTTCATAAATTTCAGTGGAAAAATTTTTGTTAAAATAGTCAGAGCTTCTTTATATATGTTCTAATAATACTGAGATATCATTACCCTAATCTTATTCCATTTTATATTACTAGTGCTAATTTATCCATATGTTATCTTAAAATAAGCATGTACATAGACCTTTAGGGGCTTGCCATAAACTGGAAGAATTAAATGAATGTATAATGATATGGTAACACTTAAATTTTTGCTAAGTTATATAGTTAAGTTGGAATTGCTTAGTCAGCATTGAAAAATCATGTATTTTTATCGCAAGCTATGTGCAGTTCAAAAATTCATATAACAAATTTATACAGCAAACTAAATATGTGCCTCTCTCAGTAATTTTTTGAATTCCATCTAGTCCCTGTTCTCTCTACATTGAAGGGTTTATAGCATCAAAAACTGGTTTCTTTGGCAGTAACATTTGCTATCTTTGGCTGATCCCAGGATCCCATTGTAATTTCCTTGGTTATCACCAGACTTATTAACTCAGAAATCAAGTTCTCCACATCTTTTATTGACTCTAGTGAACAAAAGAGCTATAGCTATGGAAGGTTGGAGGGAAAAAGTATTCAACATTAACCATAAACTACTTAAGATGCTATAGAGATAGTTGCTTCTCCAAATTAAATATAGCTCAAGCATACTAATTAATTTGGTATAAACTGTGACCTCTTGTAACAGGATTTTTGACATTGTTTTATTACTTTTATGCTGTGTTTTCTCTGGCTAATGACTAGTTTAAAGGGATTTGTCACTATCTAAAGACTAGGGTGGCAGGAAACAGTTTTCTTGGCAATTTTGATGCATTGTGAGAATTGAGGTAGTGAAACTGTTTCACTGCTAATCTGCAGGGTTTTGGCTTTTGGAATTTATAAAAAGCTTCCTTCTATTTGTTTAAGGTACAATATTACTTGTACAGTTCAGACAGAATTTTTAATGCTGTCTTAGTAATTATTTCTTTTTTACTTCATTTGCAAGATAAAAATCTCTTTTCATGTACCCAAGCAAACCAACAACATTTGTGAAGGGAAACAGCATTCTTGATTTTTTTCTCTTGACTTTTTTTTAATAGAATGGTCTGTTTTGTGGAACAGCAGGTTTTTGTGCCATTTCAGATGGCAAAGCATGTAGCAGAATAGACCCCATTCACATTTTCTGTGGGACAATTTGCAAAGGCACCGTGCTGTGGGAACCTTTCTTAAGAGGAGGGTCTGTAGGGGTGGTCAAAGGTTATGCAACACCTGTAGCAAGATGCAATCTGCTCAGGACGGAGATCTGATTTTACACTTTGTTTTATTCCCCGTAAGTATTCAGCATATGTTCCTTTCTGTGCAAAATAAAGGGCTCCCTCAGATGGTACACATCAAGTGAGCTCAGGAAGGTTAATAGATTAACTCCAATCAATCTAAACACTCTCTCGTAAGTCCCCAATGTTGGTTATTCACTGCCCTTGTTATGATGTTCATTTTATTAGAGCGTACAGCTCAATAGCCAGAGAGCACGATCTCTTTTTACTGTGAAAATCTTTCTGCATGCCTTCTTTTCTCAGGAAAAAAAAAAAGCAGCAGTAAAATGGTATGCATTCCCTTTACAAGGCTCACAGTGAATCTGGAATAACAGAAATAGGTTTTCCATTTTAAATAGCCCAAGTGAATGTCTAATCTTTTCCTGGGCTTGGTAGTACATTCTGTGGACTGGAATTTTTAAATACAGTGTTTCTAAGCCCCAAGGCCCTGACATGTTTCTTTCAGTCTCCTTTTCTCCCACTTCTGTTTCTAAATTAGAGCGGTTGGGTCTGCACAGAGACACGGACAGTAGGGACGCTCTGTGGTTCCAGTCAAAGAATGTTTAGTCTGGATCCCACAGAGGCCCACAATTCCCAGCACACAAACAGATACAGCAAAGGAAGGAGAAAGCAAACGTGGCATCAAAGAAAACTGGTGAATATAGACACTGCTAGAAAAACTAGCTCTGTGTTAGCCCAGTAAAGAAAGAAATAACGAGGGTTTTGAATGCTCAAATATAGAGCGTTGTATGAAAGGGAGGGAAACATACACAAAGCAGACAAACTGAATAAAAGTATTTATCTTTAAACCACACAAGTCATGGTAATTAAATTAGGTCAGGCTGGTTACAATGCTACAGAAAGCAGGCTGTAACTAATTTCAAAAGGAACAGAAAAGACCTGAAAAGAAAACAGATTGACAGCTCCCGATTTTTTTTTTTTTCTATCCAATCAAGGCAACCCAACATCAAAAAGTGGGAAGAGAAACCCTGATTTAGCAGGAAATTTGTCTCATCACAACTTGTAAACTTTGCAAATATATTCAGGATCAGTTTAAAAATATGGAAAACTTTTAGTTGTTCTATGTGAAAAACAAAAAGTACACACATAGGAGGCTTGCCTTTGGAGGAAACTGGTAAACAGTCTGTCCTTAAATAGTCCAATGTCTATTACAAATGCTACAATGTCTGCCTGCGTTCTAACTACCTAGAGACTTTCTCCCTGTTGGCATATTCTGCTTTCAATTGTTTAATACAAACTCTGAAGGTACTATATGAACAGGAGAACATTATGAAACTTTTCTTTCAAATTCTTTTAATACAGACCACTTGCTGATGCCTATTAAGGTGACTTTTCAAAATAGTTTCAAACCTTTACTTTGCGTGTAAATGTGCCAAGTTGTAACAGGACATTTGGAACATGAATTTGGGGGCAAGAGAAAGTAACACAGGGAGACTTTTATTCTGAGTGCATTCTGTATTTTTAAATGAATGTTTAAAATGTTTCACATTCTTTCATTCACAAAAAGAATTAGCACAAGCTTTGAGAGTTTACTAACTTAATTCTCTTAAGTAGGAAAATCACTGAACACTAAGCAATTAATACAGGCAAAGATACAATAACAAAACTGTTTATAAAACTCTCAAGTACATCTCTGTTCCTTTTCATCTATAATGAATTAATTTCTCTTTATGCTTTTCTGAGGATATTCGAGTTATGAGGAACATTTAATCGCTTTGAGAGGGTGGATGCTGACTGAGTCATGCAGGGAAATGTGATCACATATTTTAGGCATTGACTCCCTTTTCTGCATCTCAGAGACAAGTCTGTCTTCAGCTGCTGGACCTGGACCTGTTTTCGTAGTTGTACAAGGTCCTGCTCCTCAGGAATAAGACTTCAGCAGGAAATGCCAGTGCAGGTGGGCACAGGTAACATCATAGCTAGATTTAAGCATAGTTTTACCATTCTGATCTTTTTTGAGAGCATATTTAATGCTCCATTTGCTGGAGGCCTTTCCTGAAGTGTGATTTGGGGCTTTCACAGGGGCTGTTCATGACACTGAGTTCAGGGTGCAGAGCATGAATACCCAGCTCCAGGCAGCAGAAACACTGTCGGAAAAGACTGTGGTGAAGGTATGTGAGTAAAAATGAGATGGGAAAAGCCCCTGTAGGGAAGGAGAGACGTATAGATTCAGTACATTCCGGTTACTAAACGCACCCTCAGCAAATCAGCTTAACTGGCACTGAATCCCATCTGTGCGTCAAGAGGCAGCGGGGTGAAGAACCCGGAGAGGTAGACGTTGCCGCGTGTCCTCTCCGTAGTGTCCCGGTGGGGGTGACACAAGTCCCCACGCAGGTGGATCTCCCCTGGGGTGGTTAGAAGTCTTCCTGGTGCCCCTCAGGAGTAGTCTTTCCAACATGCAGAGGTCTCAGCCAGGTCTCTGGTGTCTGTTCGGACCCTGGCAGAGACGTCTGTGTCCTTTCTAGCTAGAGGCAGTTGCTAATTTCCCATCTGGTTCACGCAACCTCGCATCCATCCGAAACAACAGGTAGGATTTTTACTAAGCGCCTACTCGCTAAGTTTTGTTTTGCAAGTAAAGCAACCTAATAGAGGAAGTGCATGAAGGCAGAAAGGGGTGGATTTGCAGCAGGCACAGGGAGGGCAAGCCAAGGGGGAAAATGTGGACATTGAAAGAGACGAATGTTTAGAAAATAGGCGGAACAAAGAAGCTAGTGCGACCCCTGCCCCCTGTGAAGGTCTGCGTCTGCGGTAACGAAGTTCTGTGGTCGGGTAATCAACCTTGTAAATGGGAGCGCCCAGTCCAGCATGGGGGTGGGCGGGCCAAAGGCCAAGGGGGAGCAATCTCCCTAACCCGAGTCCGTGACCTCAGGCTGCCGGGGACCATTGTGCAAACCCACGGCGCTGAGAGCTGAAAACGGAGGCTGTTTCTTTGCACAATCTAGGGCACAATGGAAATGTTTTTCTTTCTAATGGTAACACATTGAAATAAGTTAGTCATTTAGAGCTTAGAGTTGATGTCTAAATCTAGATAGTATGCACACAGGTGGAATAGACCTCTAGGAAGGGAGTGAGAATATGAAGAAGGATAAATTCCCATATGCCAGACAGGACAGATCTTTATAGTGAAAACTACAATGCTATTTATAGAAACCATAGGAAACTATATTCTCACACTAGGATATACTCCTGTGTTATTACCTGCAGCAGTTGCTTTGATGCTTTTTTTTAGCCACCCTACTCCATGTTTCCATGGATCTCAGGGTTAATTCTGGCAGTCTAGAATGAGTATTTTGGACACACACAGCCTGGGGTGGAATTACAAGCTTAGGTGACCTTGGGTACTTGGCTCAACTTATTGGAGTCTCTGTTTCCATATTTGACACACAATAAGGATTTGTAAATGTTAGCTAGTGTGGTAATATGACTCTCAAAACATTCTAACTCAGGTCGTGATGTTCGGCAGTTTTTTGATTTTCAGCTGTAACGCTTTACATATGTCATACTATTCATCCTCTTAGACGGGAAGGCTCTTTAAGGAAGGGACCGTGTTTTATTTGTCCTTTGCATTTAGCTCTTAACACAGTACCTGGCACTTAGAAAGGGGTCGATGGATGGCTGAATGAGTGATTGGATGAACAAAGGAAATAAAAGTTGTTTTATGCTGACAGATTTATTTTTCAATTGAGTGATGGCTGTGCATTTAAAGTTTCCGCAGAGTTCTGAAGGAATGAAAGTCTTTAGACACACTTTCAAAAAATAAGCTTGGCTCAAAACCTTCTAAAATCCTCAAATGAACTTTTCAACACATCAGTAACCGTGATCTTTAATTTAAAACACTCTTGGCATTCTTAATTATTGCACTAATTTCCCAAGTTTCTTACAATGCTGATCTGGCATGCGATCATTAGCTTACTGCTTTACCAGGCATTTTGAATTGAATCCCCTGCAGTTTTCCATCATGAGACGATTCCATACATTTGTTACTTGGATAACTCTCAAAGAGTAAGAAATGTGTGAAAATGTCATAGCAAGTTCCTTCAAATTTCTGTGGTCAAAATGCATATTTTGTTTCTTCATAGTATTTGCTGTTATTACTATCATGTTTCCCTGAACAGTAATTCTATATTTAATTCTTTAAATATTGAAGCCAAAAAAAAAATAAAAATAAAAAAATAAATAAATAAATATTGAAGCCAGTGGTTCCCAATTTAGGATCAAATTTTATTCTAATAAGCTATATTTTATACTGATTTCTTGGAACATACTCCAGATATTTCCAATGAAATTGTATTTTAAAATGGATAGCAAGTCTTTCTACACAAGGAAAAAAATCCTTTGGTTATTAATAACAAGGGAATTCATAAGGTGCTATATTCTGAATGTTTGTGTGTTCCTGAAATTCATGTATAGAAACCCTAAGCTCCAAGGTGATGGTATTAGAAGGTAGAGCCATGGGAAGGTGATTAGGTCATGAGGGCAGAACCCTTGTAAGAGGGATTAGTGTTCTTATGAAAGAGTCTCCAGAGAGACCTTCACCCCTTCCACCATGCAGGGGCACAGTGAGAAGACAGCTGTCCATGAGCCATTCAGGTGCAGGGAACCTCAAAGAAACCTCAAAGAAACTTGCGACCTTCCTGGTCCATAAGTGTGACCTTTTGATGGAATCCAAATTTTATATAACATCTTTTCATTAAAAGGGGTGCAGCAGAAAAAGATGAAACTTTTTTCTGCTGCCTTTGGTGCTTAAAAAAGAACCACCTTAAAATCAGAAGGCCGCAATTTTCCCACATGTTTTTAAAAGCAGTATGCATATAAAAAACATATATAAATCCTAAGCATACTTTATAATTAATGTTTACAAATGTATACAGGTGTGCAACCGATCATAATATAAACAAATAGAATGTTAGCCCTCCAGAAGCTTCCTCATGTCCATGTCAAGTATTCAGTCCCTAAGTTTTCTCTTTGTGAACTTTATAGAAGTGGAATCATACCATATGCATAGAAATTTCCCCATGTACTATGATCTGACTTATGAGTTTTGACCTTTATGATGGTAAGCAAGCAATACACAGTAGAGACTATACTTTGAAGTGTGATTTTTCATCTTTTACCCAGGCTAGTGATATGTGGTACAATACTCTCTGGTGATGCCGGCCGACGGCAGTGAGCCACAGTGCCCAGTTGGCCATGGAATCCCAATGGTGAGAAACCTCTTGCCATCTTGGGTGAGTAGCTGGAGCAGAGCATGTTGGCAGTAAGGGGTTTGGACTTCATGGAAGAAATATGAGCGAGAAAGGAATTGCTGGGCATGGTGTGGGGAGAATAAAAAAGAACTACTTTTCCTGCCATGATGGAGCTTTGGGAAACAGAAATGTCTCATGCAGAGGTTTGGTACTGTTTTCAAGGAGGCCTGTGATCTAAAAACATGTGCTTGGCAATGTTTGTAAATTTTAAAGGAATACATTCTATTTCTGCTTCTAAAACACAATTAACATGTATGGGTCGAGGGGCAAAATGGTCTAGGGGCTGCATATATCTGGAACATGGACATTGATTTTATTTTCTTTAATTTTTTCCTAAGATTTGTATTCGTAAGATAGACCCAATCATGTAACAATGAAAACTGAATATCTAGGGCAAGTAGAAAATTAGGTTCCAGAGTAGAGTTTAACATTGCCTTCTTTCTTTTAGATTGCTATACATTTGTTATTTCACTCTACTTCTTTTTCTCTTTTAATTAAAAAAATTATTTAGCACCATGTTATATAATAGATCTAAACTGATTCCCTATGTCTCACTGAAACTTTGTAGCTTTGGACCAACATGACCCATTCTCCAAGCCCCTGGGAATCACTGTTCTGCTCTTGGCTTATGTGAGTTTTTTATAAACCACACACAAGTGAGAAGATGTCCCGTATTTGTCTTTCTGTGCCTGGCTTGTTTCACTCAGCATAATGTCCTCCAGTTCCTCCGTGCCGTTGCAAAAATATTTCCTTCTTTGTACAGGCGAATAGTTACTGATTGCATAAATATACCACACTTTATCTATTCATCTGTTGATGAGCACTTAGGTTCACGCCATACCTTCGCTATTATGACAAACCATTTCCTTATTTAAAAATTTGTTTAATATCTTTCTTTTCCATTCTCTTTTTTCATCTATGAAGTATTTTAATTATATACTATAAATTATTATTATGCTTTATTTCCATACCTTCTTTTGGTTTATATTTTGGCTGATTAGAGAAATGGATATTTACAATTTTTTTACCTAGGGTCAAGGCCATATTAACTTTTTCACTAATGTAATTAGAGAGAAAATAGTAACCAAATCAGTCTTGATCAGTGCAACAGCATTTGGTTAGCCCCAGTAATCTATCTCCCTCCCACACAACCTGAATGCTGCTTCTTCGTGCCAGCTCCCCAAGTTCTGATCAAATTTCTCAACTGTTAGATCTTGGAATTGAATAGATCTATTCCCAGAAAAGTTGATTTTGGGAATGCGGAATCTCACTCTATCCTATTGAAAATTATTCAGGGAAACTAAATGGACAAAGCACATGTTAGGAAATTTGCCTGGAAATTGAAAATGGTTAAACAGTAAAAATTGTTTCTTAAGCATTTTTAACCAGTGGGACGTGGGTGGGGGAAGAGGCAAAACTCTACCTAATGGGTACAGTGAACACTATGTGGGTGATGGGCCTAGCTTAGTGGGGATTAAAGCATTACCAAAGAGATCCATGTAACCTAAAACATTTGCCCCTCCTCAATATTTTGTAATAGAAAAAAATAAAAAAGTAACTAATTTTGGGTAATATCTACCAAATATTTCAAGTTACTTTCTCTGATACCAGATATGTATTTTTCTTTACTGCTAGAACAGAGCTTTGGCTGTCCTTTGTGGTCACCTCAGTCATTTCCATCCTATTTTGTTGTGCAGCATTTGTGTCATGCATTTACATTTTAAAAGTTGTAGTCTATGCAGTGTGACTTTCAAACAATTGGCAAACCTATTCCCATGTCAAACCCTCTGCTTAATCAGTAGTCACTTTATTCCCACTCTTTTCAAAGGCACTTGAACTGCCTAAAAAGCTAAGAGACAATTCAAGTGAGTGTGCTGGGCTGGTCCCCTCCTGTGTTTGTCTATTCAGATCCAGGCATGTAATCTCCAAGTGAAGAAGGGTGCTCTTCTCTGGGACACTACTATCATAGCAATGCAGAATGGACCTCATAAAATAGAAGAAGTAACTTTTCCATCCAGAAGAAGGAGTTGATTTTGGTAAACACAGCCTGAATAGTTTTATGAAATATTATGTTGCCCTACCCATCACTTGATAGACCCTAGTGATCATTTCTACCATGTTGGTTTAAATAAGCACCCCAGATCATCCAGAGCCCTTCATGCTTGGTGCTTAGGCATAAAACTATTGAAATGCTATTGAAAAAAATAAGATGAGTTTTTACTTATGTGTCAGTTTTACCAGAGACCATTGGTTGTCAGTGAACTTAAGTCTCTGAGACCTTCAGATTTAGTCAAAAGTAATGTAGCAAGGAATTGAAAATAAATCATTTTGGAAATGAATAAAATTATCAATTTGACTGATTTATTTGACCACATGGTCAAAATTTTTTAATTTAATTGTTGAAATTTGAGAAATGTTCATGTTTTCATGACAAACAATTGTGTGACTATTTTAATTCCCAATTTAACAGTATTTTGTAGCAGACACAAGTGCAAGTTGGTTACGTTCAAAATGTGAATATTGACCCATCAGAGAAGAAAATGTTAGTGATAAAGAATACAAAACAAAGCTCATTGAATGCGGTGGCAGCTCCTGGGTCTTCTGTGTGTTCTACGTAATTCGTGCCGGCTCAACGAGTAAGCAACCATGTCTAAGGGACCTGCGGTTGCTACTGATCTTGGCACCACCTACTCTTGTGTGGGTATCTTCCAGCATGGAAAAGTAGAGATAATTGCTAACAATCAGGGAAACCGAACCACTTCAAGCTATGTTGCTTTTACTGACACTGAACGATTGATTGGTGATGCTGTGAAAAATCAAGTTGCAATGAACCCCACGAACACAGTTTTTGATGCCAAGCGTCTGATTGGACGCAGGTTTGATGATGCTGTTGTCCAGTCTGATATGAAACATTGGCCTTTAATGGTGGTAAATGATGCAGACAGGCCCAAGGTCCAAGTAGAATACAAAGGAGAGACAAAAAGTTTCTATCCAGAGGAGGTGTCATCCATCCATGGTTCCGACAAAGATGAAGCAAATTGCAGAAGCCTATCTTGGAAAGACTGTTACCAATGCTGTGGTCACAGTACCAGCTTACTTCAATGATTCTCAGTGTCAGGCTACCAAAGATGCTGGAACTGTTGCTGGTCTCAATGTTCTTAGGATTATAAACGAGCCAACTGCTGCTGCTATTGCTTATGGCTTAGACAAAAAAGCTAGAGCTGAAAGAAATGTGCTAATTTTTGACCTTGGAGGTGGCACTTTTGATGTGTCAATCCTCAGTATTGAGGATGGAATCTTTGAGGTCAAATCTACAGCTGGAGATACTCATTTGGGTGGCGAAGACTTTGACAATCAAATGGTCAGCCATTTTATTGCTGAGTTTAAGCGCAAACATGAGAAGGACTTCAGTGAGAATAAAAGAGCTGTCCATCGCCTCCGTATTGCTTGCGAACGTGCTAAGCATACCCTATCTTCCAGCACCCAGGCCAGTATTGAGACTGATTCCCTTTGTGAAGGAATTGACTTCTGTACCTTCATTACCCGTGCCCAATTTGAAGAATTGAATGCTGATCTGTTCCATGGCACCCTGGAACCTGTAGAGAAAGCCCTTCGAGATGCCAAACTTGACAAGTCACAGATTCATGACATTGTCTTGGTTGGTGGTTCTACCCATATCTCCAAGATTCAAAAGCTTCTCCAAGACTTATTCAACAGAAAAGAACTGAATAAGCATCAACCCCGATGAGGCTGTTGCTTATGGTGTAGCTGTCCAAGCAGCCATCCTAACTGGTGACAAATCCAAGAATGTTCAAGATTTGCTACTATTGGATGTCTGCCTCTTTCTCTGGGTATTGAGACTGCTGGTGGAGTTATGACTGTGCTCATTAAGCGCAATACTACTATTCCTACCAAGCAGACACAGACCTTCACTACCTATTCTGACAACCAGCCAGGTGTGCTCATCCAGGTATACGAAGGTGAGTGTGCCATGACCAAGAATAACAACTTGCTTGGCACATTTGAACTTACAGGCATACCTCCTGCTCCCTGTGGTGTTCTTCAGATTGAAGTCACTTTTGATATTGATGCTAATGGCATTCTCAATGTCTCTGCTGTGGATAAGAGTACAGGAAAAGAAAATAAGATTACCATCACTAATGACAAGGGACGTTTGAGCAAGGAAGACATTGAACATATGGTCCAGGAAGCTGAGAAGTACAAGGCTGAAGATGAGAAGCAGAGGGACAAGGTTTCTTCAAAGAATTCACTTGAGTCCTATGCATTCAACATGAAAGCAACTGTTGAAGATGAGAAACTTCAAGGCAAGATCAATGATGAGGACAAACAGAAGATTCTTGACAAGTGTAATGAAATTATCAACTGGCTTGATAAGAACCAGACTGCAGAGAAGGAAGAATATGAACATCAGCAGAAGGAGCTGGAAAAAGTCTGCAACCCCATCATTACCAAGTTGTACCAGAGTGCAGGAGGAATGCCAGGGGGCATGCCTGGAGGAATGCCGGGGGGTGGGGGGATGCCTGGAGGAATGCCTGGGGGCTTCCCTGGTGGTAGTGCTCCTCCTTCTGGTGGTGCTTCCTCTGGCCCCACCATTGAAGAAGTTGATTAAGCCAGCTCAAGTGTAGATGTAGCATTGTTCCGCACAGTTAAATATTGAAGGATCCAAATTTGTAGCATTTTATGTGGCTGATTTAAAGTTGGGCTGCTATAGTGAATTACTGGGCATTCTCAATACTTGAATATGGAACATGTACATGGGGAAGGAAATAACATTGCACTTTAAAAGTACTGTATTGTAGGTGGAAAATGCAATGTCTTAAATAAAGCTGTATTTAAAATTGGGGGAAAAAAGAATACAAAACAAAGAATGACACTTGTCCTGATGTGTTCCTGGTCACTAACTTGAGACCAAGATTTAACTATCACTTGAACATTTTCCACCACTGGAAAAAACATAATTTTAGAGTAAGACAAACACATTTGAGTTTGATTTGGGTCATTAGCTGTGCAACCAGGAAAAATTATTTTATATCCTTAGAGCTTCAACCTTCGTTATTAATAAAAAATTTACTTCCCTCCTGAGAGGATTGCTGTGGTTTATACTTGGTAGCTATGAATGTTTCCACTGAAAGTCTTTGTGAGACTAAGAATAAAATCATTCATATTTCAAAGAATTTATTATGATTTGTTATATTTTGCCACACTTAATGTATTTAGCCTTTCTTAAAAATTCCAAAATAAGAATTTAATTCTTTTCCCTGGAAGAGCAGATTTTGGGCTTCTTTATTATACCTTCATTAATTTTAGCAAATGGTTTTGCCTATTTCTGCTAGATTTAAGTTGAATTTCAGCCTATTGTGTTTTTTTATTTTTTTATTTTTTTGGCCTATGGATTTTTGTGTTCTTTTGTTGTATATATTAGATGCGGACTGTTTGGGGTAGTTTGGTTTTATTTCTTCCCTTTTTTCATTATTACATCTGGGGCTTTAGAAATGGCATGAATTCAGATAAGGTTTGAGGTCAGGCAATAGAGAATCCCAAAAAAGACTGAGGGAAAATGGTACAGAATAGTGCCTTTAGGTGAGGTTTATACACGAAACAGAGTTCACTGAAATACATGATACCACTGTAAGTTTTTTAAATTTAAGAGCTAATTTTCTACTATGTATTAGGCACTGTCTTAGGTTTTCTAAGGCATATATCACTTGGGGAAATGGACATCATATAAAAGGATGTTGCCATTAAAAAAGATTTGGAACATATGCTAATGTTCTTGTAAACATCCCTTTTTAGTAATTCCTAGGTACATGTCATTCTGACTTACTCCATTCAGCACAACTCTTTTTGACTTCAGAGACTCCTTTCCCCACATTCAAGCCGTGGTGTTCCATCTCTTTAGGTTTATTTTTTCACCCAGTAATGTTCATAGTTGACATCATCCTGTCAGGGGCTCCTGGGGAAATCTCTGAGCCTTGGAACTGACCATCCTACCTCATTTTTCACGTCCCTTACTTCCATGTGAACTCTCTCTCACTGCATCTTTGAACTTCAGTTTGGGGGAACTAGAAGAATGCGTTGCTATCTATGTTGGGTTGAGGATCAGGGATGCTCTTTGCATCGGTCACTGATAGTACAAAGCAGCATTGTCATGATGTGGCCATGTTTCAAATTAAGTCTAGATAGTTTTATCAGCATGCCCATTTGGTCAAAATAGCTGCCTCAAGTTCACCAAAGTATTCTGCATTAGATTTCCCAAAACAAAGATCAGTATGTATGCGTATATTGGTAGGAATTAGTTTTTTCTGGTGCGGGCTTTTTGTTTGTTTGTGTTGTCTGTTTTAGATCTTTTCCCCATCTTTAAGCTGACAACAAGCTGATGATATTTTACCAAAAATTCAAATACTGAAAATGATATTCTGGGTCATTCTTTCTCAAATGATGTAGTTTTTTACTTTTATTAGTACTACTTTTCAGTTTTTCCTTATGTGGTTTAAGGTTATAAAAATGTCTTCCAGTTGATTTCTTAGGTAACAGAAGAATCTGTTTTCTTAAACAGTAGCCTGGGGATTCTTGATATACCACCTTCTAGAGGTACTGAAGGCAACTGGATAGAAGTGCTGAAATCTGGATTTATTCACAACCTTGTTAGAGGCTGAGTCACAGCAGTCGATGTCAGTTCAAGTCATTGTTTCTTATGTCTAAGTGGTTGCTGTTGAGCCACATAATCTGTATATATAACACTAATTTAGGAACAGCTTCTCTAGACCAAGCCAGTGCTCATTTTACCTCGTGGTTTTATTTTAAATGCACGAGCCGTATTAAATTGCATTCAAATAAGTAATAGAAATACAACTCAATGAAGATGGAAAGAAAAGTCACATAAGCACATTGAGAACAAATTGGAATCTGGCACCTGACAATGATTAATAGGTTGAGCAGATCAGACTAGACTTAAATTTCTGTAAGTAATATCAAAAGATGGAAAATCTTTTTATTAAAAACAAACTTTGACAATTTCAAAGGCTTTTGAGATTTGGAAAAAAATGATTTGTTTACCCATCATCTATCAATATTAGGATAGGCTGGAAGATTTTTAACACATCATAACAAAAAAGGTAACAGAATTAGTCAACTATCCCCAGACCTAGTCTGATTAAAACCAGAATTCCATGTATTTGGAAATTCCAAATTATTGATGAAAAGTACCCATGTTGGATGGATATTTGATCTCATATATATTTTACTAATATATTAGACGTGATATTAATATGTTTGATTTATGAAATACTTATAAAATTATGTCAGTCAGTGTAGTTAAAAGTCAAGCAGTTATTTAAATCTACTGTCTAAATAGTTTTGGTTAAAATATTTGATATTTTAATTGAGTGCCAGTATTCATATAGTACAGCAAACTACACATTTCTTTATTTTGCTGTGTGATAAAATAAGCCTGAATTTATGGTGATATTTTTAAAGAAACCAATCTTTTCTAAGAAACAATTTAGAAATCCAAAAGTAGAGATATTAATGTCATATTATATACATGTTTGCTGAACTGTATAGTAGTTTGTAAAATTTTTTGTGTACAATACTTTAGATTACCTAAAACAAACAAAGTTTTTTTTTCTTTTATGATATGTTGAGTAACATAGTCCAAAACATAAATAAGTCCAAAGTATAGCCAGACCTCTAGAACAGCTGTGCCAGGACCCTCCCGGACCTCCAGAAGAGCTGCCCCATGACCCGCAATCAGCACCCTCCTGGACCCTGGCAAGAGCTGTGCCAGGACCCTCCAGGACATCCAGAATAGCTGCGCCCCCACGATTGGCACCCTCCGTAAGAGCAATGCCCACCTGGACCCTGATAAGAGCTGCTGCACTGTGACTGCTACCCCTCCCACCGGGCCTCCCCATGCCCTGAACAGAAACTCTGGGAGCGGCACAACCCAGCATCCTCCCTCCTGTACCCTACCTGCCCGAACATCACCCGCTTGTTTGGCCAGGCACTCTGGTAGCTATGAGCCCTCCCAAGCCCTCCCTGTCTCTGTGTGGAGTCCTTCTCCTGGCCAGAGACTGCTGGAGCCTTGGGTCCTCTGTGCCAAAGTCTCTTGGTGCCAGGCACTCCCAGAACCGTGTGCACCACCCCCAGCCCTGTTGCTGGATCGAGGGTGTCACACTCTGAAGCTGCTCCCAGAACCAGAACTCACTGGCTGGGGCAGTCCCAGAAGAGCTACACAGGGTCACTCCCTACAAAGATCCAGCAACAATAGAGTGATCCCCCTGGGGTCTAATCTTGGAGACACACCACCCCAACTCTGAGGATGGCCAGAGGCAACGGTGAAAACAATCATGAGATGAAATCAAAGGAAAAACTCTGGCAATATGAATAATCAGAGTAGATCAACTCCCCCAAGGAACAATGGGGCAGACACAGCACAAGATCCCATCCACAAACAAATAGCTGAGATGTCAGAAATCAAATTCAGAATCTGGAGAGCAAATAAGATCGAATTAGAATTCTGAGCACGAACACAAAAGATGTCTCAAGAATTCAATGAATTCAAAGACCAAATGACCAAAGATTTTGAGACATTAAGACAAGAAGTTGCAGCCCTCAAAGATCTGAGAAACATAGTAGAATCCCTCAGAAACAGAATGAAACAAGCAGAAGAAAGGATTTCTGACATTGAAGACAAAGCTTTCAAACATTCCCAAAGGCTCAGAGAGGAAGAGAAATGGAGGGCAAAAACAGATCACTCTCTCAGAGAGCTCTGGGATAATTCAAAGAAAACCAATATTCATCTTATAGGGATCCCTGAAAGCGAAGAAGTGGATTCACAAGGCACAGAGTCTCTTCTCCATGAGATTATGAAACAGAACTTTCCAGATATGCCAAGAGATTCTGAATTTCAGATAGCTGACAGTTTCAGAACTCCAGCATGACTCAACCCAAATAAGACATCCCCCAGACACATCAGAATCAACGTCACTAAAGTTAATATGAAGGAGAAAATTCTGAAAGCAGCCAGACGAAAGAAAACCATCACCTACAAGGGCAAAAATATTAGAATAACTGCAGGCCTCTCTGATGAAAGCTAGAAGACGATGGTCATTGACTTTTAATCTCCTAAAACAAAATAACTTTCAACCCAGGATCCTGTACCCAGCTAAACTGAGTTTCATTTATGATGGAGAATTTAAATACTTTAATGACATTCACATGTTGAAGAAATTTGCCACAACTAAACCAGCTCTCCAGGATATTCTCAGACCTATCCTCCATAAAGACCAGCATAATCCTCCACCACTAAAGTAAACTCACCCAGAAAATTTTGATCAAATTCCAATTTCCATAGTTGCAAAAGGATTAAAAATGTCCACCGGACTCTTGAAAGGCTTATCAATAATCTCAATTAATGTGAATGGTTTAAATTGTCCTCTAAAGAGGCACAGGTTGGCTGACTGGATACAAAAACTCAAGCCAGATATCTGCTGCATACAAGAATCTCATCTTACATTAAAAGACAAATATAGACTCAAGGTGAAGGGATGGTCATCTATATTCCAGGCAAATGGAAAGCAGAAAAAAGCAGGCATTGCAATCCTATTCACAGATGGAATAGGCTTTAAACCAACCAAAATAAGGAAGGATAAGGATGGACACTTCATATTTGATAAGGGTAATACTCAATATGATGAGATTTCAATTATTAATATTTATGCACCCAACCAGAGCACACCTAAATTTATAAGAGAAACTCTAACAGACATGAGCAACTTAATTTCCTCCAGTTCCATAGTAGTTGGAGATTTTAACACCCCTTTAGCAGTGCTGGATAGATCCTCCAAAAAGAAGCTAAGCAAAGAAATCTTAGATTTAAACTTAACCATTCAACATCTGGACTTAACAGACATCTACAGAACATTTCATCCCCCAAAAATGGAATACACATTCTTCTCATCAGCCCACAAAACATACTCCAAATTTACCACATCCTGGGCCACAAATCTAACCTTGGCAAATTTTAAAATATAGAAATTATTCCTTGCATCTTCTCAGACCATCATGGAATAAAAGTTGAACTCAATAACAACAGGAATCTGCATACCAATACAAGAACATAGAAGCTAAATAATCTTATGCTGAAAGATAGATGGGTTATAGATGAGATTAAGAAGGAAATCACCAAATTTTTGGAACAAGACAACAATCAAGACATGAACTATCGGAACCTCTGGGATTCTGCAAAGGCAGTCCTAAGAGGGAAATTTATAGCACTGCAAGCCTTCCTCAAGAAAACGGAAAGAGAGGAAGTTAATAACTTAATGGGACATCTCAAGCAACTGGAGAAGGAAGAACATTCCAACTCCAAACCCAGCAGAAGAAAAGAAATAACCAAAATCTGAGCAGAATAAAATGAAATTGAAAACAAAAGAATTATACAACAGATCAATAAATCCAAGGATCAATAAAAAAGATAAACCTTTCGCCAACCTAACCAGGAAAAAAAGAGTAAAACCTCTAATTTTATCAATCAGAAATGGTAATGATGAAATAACAGCAGACCCCTCAGAAATTCAAAAAATCCTTAACGAATACTACCAGAAACTCTACACTCAGATAAATGAAAATCTGAAAGAAATTGACCAATATCTGGAAGTATGCCACCTACCAAGACTTAGCCAGAACGAAGTGGAAATTTTGAACAGCCTTATATCAAGTTCTGAAATAGCATCAACTATACAAAACCTCCCTAGAAAGAAATGCCCAGGACCAGATGGCTTTTCATCAGAATTCTACCAAACCTTTAAAGAAGAACTAGTACCTATATTACTAAACCTCTTCCAAAATATAGAAAAAGAAGAAATACTACCCAACACATTCTATGAAGCAAACATCACCTTGGTCCTTAAACCAGGGAAAGACCCAACAAGAAAAAAAAAATTATAGACCAATATCACTAATGAATATGCTAAAATACTCAATAAGAGTATTTTGATGCTAAAATACTCAATAAGATCCTAACAAACAGAATCCAACAACGCATCAAAAAAATTATACACCATGACCAAGTGGGATTTATCCCAGGCTCTCAAGCTGGTTCAATATACGTAAATCTATAAATGTAATTCAATACATAAACAAACTAAAAAATAAAGACCATATGATTCTCTCAATTGATGCAGAAAAAGCTTTTGATAATATCCAGCATCCCTTCATGATCAGAACACTTAAGAAAATTGGTATAGAAGGGACATTTCTTAAACTGATAGAGGCCATCTACAGCAAACCCACAGCCAATATTGTATTGAATGGAGTTAAATTGAAATCATTTCCACTTAGATCAGGAACCAGGCAAGCTCTTTAACATTGTAATGGAAGTTTTAGCCATTGCAATCAGGGAAGAAAAGGTGATCAAAGGTATCCACATAGGGTCAGAAGAGATCAAACTTTCACTCTTTGCAGATGACATGATCATATATCTGGAAAACACTAGGGATTCTACTACAAAACTTTTAGAAGTGATCAAGTAATACAGCCATGTCCCAGGCTACAAAATCAAGAATCATAAATCTGTATCCTTTATATATACCAACAATAGCCAAGCCGAAAAAACAGTCAAGGACTCTATTCCTTTCACAGTAGTGCCAAAGAAGATGAAATATTTGGGAACTATCTAACAAAGGATGTGAAAGATCTCTATAAAGAGAACTATGAAACTTTAAGAAAAGAAATAGCTGAAGACATTAACAAATGGAAAAACATACCATGCTCATGGCTGGGAAGAATCAACATCATTAAAATGTCTATACTACCCAAAGCAATATATACTTTTCATGCAATTCCTATCAAAGCTGCGTTGTCATATTTTATAGATCCTGCAAAAATAATACTTCGTTTTATATGGAATCAGAAAAAACCTCGAATAGCTATATTACTCAGAAATAAAAACAAAGCAGGAGGAATCACGCCACCAGACCTGAGACTGTACTATAAATTGATAGTGATCAAAACAGCATGGTAATGGCACAAAAACAGAGAAGTAGATGTCTGGAACAGAATAGAGAATCAAGAGATGAATCCAGCTACTTACCTTTATTTGATCTTTGACAAGCCAATTAAAAACATTCAGTGGGGAAAAGATTCCCTATTTAACTAATGGTGCTGGGTGAACTGGCTGGCGATCTGTAAAAGACTGAAACTGGACCCACACCTTTCACCATTAACTAAGACAGACTCTCACTGGATAAAAGATTTAAACTTAAGACATGAAACTATAAAAATACTTGAAGAAAGTGCAGGGAAAACTCTTGAAGCAATCAGCCTTAGTGAATATTTTAAGAGGAGGACTCCCCAGGCAATTGAAGTAGTATCAAAAATACATTACTGGGACCTAATCAAACTAAAAAGCTTCTGCGCAGCCAAGAACATAGTAAGTAAAGCAAGCAGACAGCCCTCAGAATGGGAGAAAATATTTGCAGGTTATACCTCCGATAAAGGTTTAATAAGCAGAATCCACAAAAAACTCAAACGTATTAGCAAGAAAAGAACAAGTGATCCCATCTCAGGGTGGGCAAAGGACTTGAAGAGAAACTTCTCTAAAGAAGACAGATGCGTGATCTACAGACACATGAAAAAAAGCTCATCATCCTTAATCATCAGAGAAATGCAAATCAAAACTACTTTGAGATATCACCTAACCCCAGTAAGAGTAGCCCAGAGATGTTGGCGTGGATGCAGAGAAAAGGGCACACTTCTACACTGCTGGTGGGAATGCTCACTAATATGTTCCTTTTGGAAGGATGTTTGGAGAATACTTAGAGATCTAAAAATAGACCTGCCATTCTATCCTATAATTCCTTTACTAGGTATATACCCAGAAGACCAAAAGTCACAATATAACAAAGACATCTGTACCAAAATGTTTATTGCAGCTCAATTCATAATTGCTACATTATAGAAGAAGCCCAAGTGCCCATCGACCCACAAATGGACTAGCAAATCGTGGTACATGTATACCATGGAATATTATGCAGCCTTAAAGAAAGATGGAGACTTTACCTCTTTCATGCTTACATGGACAGAGCTGGAACATATTCTTCTTAGCAAAGTATCTCAAGAATGGAAGAAAAATTATCCAATGTACTCAGCCCTACTATGAAGCTAATTTATAGCTTTAATATGAAGGCTATAACCCAACTATAGCACAAGAATATGAGGAAAGGGCCAAGGGAGGGGAAGTCAGGGTGGAGGGAGGGTAATGCGTGGGGCCACACCTACGGTGCATCTTAGAATGGGTACAGACAAAACCTACTAAATGCAGAATACAAATGTCTACATGCAATAACTAAGAAAATGCAATGAAGGCTACATTGAACAGTTTGATGAGAATATTTCAGATTGTATATGAAACCAGCACATTGTACCCTTTGATTGAACAAATGTACACGGCTATGATTTAGCAATGAAAAATAAATAAATAAATATGGAATAATAAAAAAATAATAAAACAAAATAAAGATCATCAAAAAAAAAAAAGTCCAAAGTATAACCAGATAGATGGCAATTGTAGCTGCCATTTTAATAACCAAACCATTTCAGCACAATATACTATTCCATGTACATATGATGGAAAACCAAACTTTTAAACATTTTTATTTATTATGCCAACATAATAGTTGTATACATTTATGGACTATAAGTGATGTTTTGATTCAGGCATGTAATTAGTAATAATCCATTCAGGGTAAATAGGGTATCCATTACCCTACATCCATCAAGAAAACATTTATCTTTTTTTTCTTTCTTGTTAGGAACATTCCAATTCCACTCTTTTGGTTATTTTAAAGTATACAATTGGAAAACCAAACTTTGAAGAGAGAAACTTCTTCAGATACTGACTCTTTCTTAGGCTACCCTTCTGAAAGATAAAATAATTATCTAATCTTTTATTACTTTGTTGCCTAAGATATCAAGGAAATTGATTCAGAATTATGTGGTGAGGTAATCCCAGGGGACCCTATCAGTATGTATAGGCTGTCCCTTCCCAGAATAAACTATGTTTCCTTAATAAATTTCTTTCATAGGATCTTACAATATCTTCAAAGTTTTATTAGGATATAATTCCAGAGATGTGACAAGCAAATAGTTTTTTTTGAAAAAGTAAATAAAATAATAAGCTTGGCCTTCAAAACACACAATTCCTCCCTAAACAAATCCCTTTATTGGTGATCTGGCTCAAATTATATGTATACAGAAATATCTGAATAAGTAACATGAACAAAGCATAGTGTCTGGTTGAGATAAAAGTCTTCTTTGAATATTGTTTGTAACTTGAAGACTTTGGTCTCTCATTGGATAGATTCCATTAAACACAGCCGGAAGCAATATATAGTATGGATTATATGACTTTGCTGTAATGGACATGCAAATACATATTTTTCACATATAATGTACAAACATCTCAGCAGGACAATTGGATAATGGAGCCAAAAAATCAGAATACTGGAAAATGTACAATGGATTACTATGGCTTCATTCCACACTTCAAATATAATGGACATTTAATTCATCTGATGCCTTTTTCTAATTGGAGACACATTGGTAGAGGGGCATTTAAGTTCACAAACACTTTCAATTACTTCCATGTTAACCACATTTCACAAACTTCCAACTTGAGAACTATTTTCTAAAAACAATTTTGTATGTAGTAAAACTTTCCGATTTGACTAAATCAAATTTTAATATATTTTTTTCTTATTGGCCTTTGCCTCTTGAATTATTCTCAGCTGAAGTCAGGTATCCTGTATCATCATCATGTGGCAATTTGAATGTAATTATAATCATCACAAATTTAGAAAATCAAAATTTTAATTTATTTTGCCAGTGAGTACCAAGTTAATATTGAACTTTTAATAGTATTTTCTGAATTTTCTATAATTTATCACCTTCTAGTTGATTCCATAAAGTAACTGTAATCAATAAAAATAAAAATATCTTGGTTTGAATAGCTTCATAGTTTACAAAGGGCATGTATTCATTAATTTAATTAATAAATGAGCACAAACAATGTGCTGTGCATTTTGCAAAGCTCAGGAAATAAAATGCAGAAGAGGAAAGTATTAGTTCCTGCTCTCATGTAAGTTTCACTTTGCCCTCCTAAAATCCTCACACCAGCCTGTGAAATGGACACTCTGAACTTTAAAATTAACCTTCCACCCCAAAGTAACCATTAGTAGAA
Source organism: Nycticebus coucang (assembly GCF_027406575.1). NCBI lineage: Eukaryota > Metazoa > Chordata > Mammalia > Primates > Lorisidae > Nycticebus > Nycticebus coucang. The sequence continues at coordinate 46,216,391 of NC_069780.1, forward strand.
CTTTGTGTAAGAATTTACCTATGCAATTATGTCCCTAAACAATATATTTGTCAGTCATGTCTTCTGTTTTTATACAAATAAAATCGCTTGTAATTGGCTTTAAAAAAAATTGGTAATTATTTTCTGTATTGTTTTATGTTGCTTTGCATAGCTATAGCTATCCGTTTTCACAGATGCATAGTGTGAATATCATTTGTGAGCTCCAACTATGCCAACTTTTGGAATTATTAGACATAACTTTTTGCCAAAATGGTGAATTAGAAAAAAACACCAATTGTAGTTAATGAGCATTTCTGTAGTTACTCATGAACTAAGCATTTTTCAAAAGTATTTTGATCATTTGTGTTTTAAGACAATTTTTAATGTTTTTAACTTGATCATAAGTATTCTGTAATATATATTTTCTAGGCATTAACCTTTTCTAAGTAATACATGTTATCTAAATATTTCTCCAAGTTACAGTTTGCTTTTGTTACCATAGTTTGAAGCATAAATTTCATAAGTTCTTGATAACCAAAAGTTCCTAAAATTGACATAGTCTAATTTATCAATATTTTTATGCATGATTTTTACATTGTGCCATGTTTCAGAAATGTTGTTTACCTCAAAGATACAATATTCTATATGTTCTTCTAAAACCCTTAATCTATCTGAAAAGTTTTGTGTTAGTTGCTTTGTAAGGATACAATTTACTGGTGTAGAACCATTTGTCCAAGTACCAACAATTTATTGAATAATTCTGCTTTGCCAGAACCGTTGTACACCAGATTTCTCATTTTACCTTGTTGGATAAGACCACTGATGCAATGTTTACTGAAAATGTTGATAGCAGCATCATTATCATGTTCATGATATCAAAGGATGACCTTGCAATAGTTCATCATATACATTGGTTGTTTATTTTAGATCATTTTTATATTTAGAAAGTTCTTTTTCCCTTTTCATTTGCTGAAAAATTTTACCAAGCTTTTATTCTATGCCTATTTTATGTACACTCATAAATTTTTACCTAGTCAACCTAGCTTATAGTCCCAAGATAGACTTATTCATGATTTTATTCATTCCACATATAGCAGGAGTCTATTTGTTAGTAATCGGTTTAGAATTTTTGAATTTGTGTACAGGAATTTGTGTACAGGAATTTGCTTCTTTCTTATTTTCTCTCTGTTGAGTTTTGGAATTGACGCTTAGGATTGAGTTGTGCAGAGTTTCCACCTTTCTGTTCTCTGGAAGAGGTTATATAAACTCAACCTATGCTTTCCAGCAGGGAAAAACTCTTAAGGATGTCAGCCTGGGAAAAGATCTTAGAAAGAAGACTTCAGCAGCAATTGCAACAACAACAAAAATAAGCACATGGGACTTAATTAAGCTGAAAAGCTTTTCCACAGCACAATTAAAGCAAATAGACAACTTTCAGAATGAGAAAAGACATTTGCATGTTACAAATCTGACAAAGGGTTGATAAATACAATCTACAGAACTCACATTAAACAACAAAAAAAGAGCAAACAATCCCATCTATCACTGGGCAAGACACATGAGCAGAACCTTCCCTGAAGAAGACAAATGGTTAACAACTATATGCAAAAAGTGTTCACTGTCCCTAATCATCAGAGAAATGCAAATCCAAACCACCCTGATACATCACCTGATCCCAGTGAGAATATCCTGTGATGAGAAACATCACAAAGTTTCAAAGTTGCAGATGCTGGTTTGGATGTGGAGAGAAGGGAGCACTTCTACACTGCTGGTGGGACTGCAAACTAATACAACCTTTTTGGAAGGAAGTATGGAGAATCCTCAAAGAACTCAAATTAGACCTTCCATTTGATCCTGCAATCTTTTACCCAGATGAAAAAAGGACATTCACACTAGATTATTCATCACAGCTCAATTTATAATTGGTAAGAAGTAGAAACAAACTAAATGTCCATCAACCCAGGAATAGATTAACAAATTGATACACACACACACACACACACACACACACACACACACAATGGAATACTATTCAGTCATAAAAAGATGGAGATTTTACATCTTTTGTATTAACCTAGATAGAATTGAAACACATTCTTTTTAGTAAAGTATCACAAAAATGGGGAAGCAAGTATCCAACGTACCCAATATTAATATGAAGCCAATAGGCCATTTAATACATGTCACATAAGAGAAAAACTCAATTCAAGTTGGTGGAGGGGAAAGGAATAAGTGGGGGAGATGGGAGCAGCGAGGGATTGGGGCACTCTCACTTAACGGGCACAATGGAAGGGTATATGGCACACCTCTTGGGTGTGGGACACAACTACAACAGGGACTCTACCTAACAAATGCAAACCAATTATTTGTACCCTTGCATTAATCTGAAATGAAAAAAAAAATTATGCTTTCTGTTTTTAAATTTTGAATGTCTGGTAGTCTTCCCAGTGAATTTTTCTGAGACAGAGATTTGGTACATTTGCGGTTATTTCTAATTATCTATCTTACAGATCATTAATTCTGTCTGGTGCACATATGTCCAAATGCAGCTAATGAGTTTTAAATTTTAGTTATTGCATTATTAACTGTACAATTAGTTCAGTTATTTTTCAAATATTTTTATAGTTTCTTCTCCTATATACTTTCATTTCCCATTTATTTTTTAAATGTGATCAGCATAGTTGTTTTAAATTTTTTTGTTTGATAGTCTAACATCTGGTGTCATTGCATATTTGTTTCTATTATTTTTTCTTGTGATGTCTTTCATGTTGCCTTATTTTATTTATTTATTTATTTATTTTGTGTGTGGTTCGTTATCTGTGGCTTCCTGCTCGCTGTTGCCCAAAGAAAATTATTTACAAGGTTCAAAAGATGTAAGAGAGACGTGATCTCCTTCGAGGAGAGTTTGCTTTTTGTTTCTTCCATTTTCCCCATGGTTTCTAAGATTTGAGTCGATCATTTGTACAACTTCAGGCTGTGTGGTCCACCGAGGATTAGTGTAACTAGTGGATAAATTCACGTAAGACCAACATGTGGTGACAAGTTTGCAAACATTTGTCCCTTTCTTTTTAATTATTTTCTTTATTACTTGTGCTACATCCTCAAACAGAGTGACATATCATTTCTCAGTGTTGGGGGGGCGGGGGAAGGAAGGTTTAAATAATATTTTTCTAGCATAGCACTAAATATTTAAAAGCATTTTAGAAAACATCATAATGACAATAATCCTCAATAAACATTTCTTAAGCTGTCAGTTGCGCTACTAGGTTTTACAAAGAGAATGCTTTTTTGATAGATTGTTTATCATGAACCTGTGAATGAGTTTGTAGCATGCAAAAAGCAAGAAATTGTAAGTTTGAATTCAAAGATGCTTAAGACTAAATCCTTAAGAAAATTTCAATTTATCAATAGTTGGGCGGAAAGAGCAGTCAGAACAGGCAGTGCAACCCAGGGATTGTAAGTTTCTTCCTCTGCCTCGCACTCCACCTGACTGTACCTGGTGCACCACATGCCAAAATTTTTTTAATCATTGAAGGAGAAATATTCAGAATACCAACCAAATACTGTATTTACACGTAGAAATATAGTGGGTTTCTGCAGTACTAAAATGGTTTTAGGGTTTTCTGGCAGCATGGCAAGTCTCTCTCTGCAGCCTGGGTTGCTTTGAGAGTGGTGAAGTGAATGTGAAGGGCAAGGGAAGGATCAGGAAGGGACCATCTGGCCTTTTATATCTTTTCTTATTTTAAATTTAATCCAGTCCCACGAATGATACAATTATATGAATGGATTTTATTTGTGTTTTTAAACACTGCAAAGAATGCTAATTTTCGCAGGACCTTTTACACTCGCAATCAATCCCAGTACCCTCACTTTCAAGTAAACCCTGTGTTAAGTCCAGTGGATATCTTCACATAAACACATGTGTGTGACTTTATGTATCTTTAAAAGTGGTATTTCATGTGTGTTTTCTGTGTCAGGCAGTATGACAAGGGTAAGCAGAGTATGCTCAGACTATCTGTGTAACCTCAGGCCAGTTACTAACCCTCTCCATGACTCACCTGTTAAATGGAAATAATAAATAACAAATGAGATTAGTGTTGTTCTTTGAAAAGACTAATAAAGTAGATGAAGCTATTTCGGGGGCAAGAAAAAAATGGGAGGTCCAAATATTAGGAAAGATGAAAGAGAATATTTATAGATATTGTCAAGATTTAAACATACCATTAAATTTGAATATTTATTTATTTATTTATTTATTTTTTGAGACAGAGCCTCAAGCTGTCACCCTGGGTGGAGTGCCATGGCATCACAGCTCACAGCAACCTCTAGCTCCTGGGCTAAAGCAATTCTCCTGCCTCTGCCTCCCAAGTAGGGGGACTACAGGGGCCTGCCACAATGCCTAGCTATTTTTTGGTTGTAGTTGTCATGGTTGTTTGGCAGGCCTGGGCTGGATTCAAACCCGCCGGCTCTGGTGTATGTGGCTGGTGCCTTAGCCACTTGAGCTACAGGCACGGAGCCAAATTTGAAAATTTAGATAACTATTTTCCAGAAAAGTCTACATGACAAAAATTGAGAAATAAAGAAGAGGTAAATAGAAATGTTAAGAAATAGTAAGTTTTGAATTATTTGACATACACACATAAAAGTACATAGATTATAAGAGAACAGCTCAATGAATTTTCACACAGTAGATATACCCAGGAGACCAGCACCCAGTGACGGAAGAGGATGAGCATTCGGAAGCTCTCCTCTCCTTATTCTCCCTTTCAATTACCAGACCCCTAAGAGTAACTTGTATCTTGGCATTTTATATAATAAGTAAGCTTTGCCTGGTTTTGAACTTTATATAAATAGACTCACACAGTAAGTTCTCATTTGGGGCCAGCTTTTTTTGCTCAACATTGTTGGTGAGATTCATATCCATTATAGCTTATAGTTGTGGTTTGCCTCTGCTCATTGCTCGTTGCTCTACAATGTTCCATTATATGAATACAGTATGCTTTATTTATTCAACTGGTTATTTTGGTGATTTTCCAGTTTTTTTCCAGTGCTTCTTCTATGAACATTCTTGTACATGTTTTTCTTTTTTTTAAGAAAAAATTTGTGCGATTTAGTAGATATATAACCACAAGTATAATTAAAGGGTATGTATATCTTGAGCTTGAGTAAATATTGGCAAACCCACTTCCAAAATTGTTGCATTGAGTTATACAATCAGCAATAGATGAGGGATAGTTTATGCTTTAATTGTGATTGTTTTCCCAGCCATACAATGTAAGTTCTATGAAGGCAGAGACATTTTATTCCACTCATCTCTATACTTCCAGGCATATATATATATTTTTTTTTGGAGACAAAGTCTCACTTTGTCGTCCTTGTTAGAATGCTGTGGCGTCATATCACACAGCAACCTCAAACTCTTGGGCTCAAGAGATCATCTTGCCTCAGCCTCCCAAGCAGCTGAGACTACAGGTGCCTGCCACAACTCCAAGCTATTTTTAGAGACAGGGTCTCACTCTTGCTCAGGCTGGTATGGGACTTCTGAGCTCAAGCAAAATACCTGCCTTATGAGCCATTGCTCCTGGATCAATTATTTAGTTAAATAAAAACATTGATATTGACATTTAACCATTTATTCCCTTAAAAATCACATGGTGGTGAATTCAACTTATTTAATCTTCTGTGAGCATTATTTTCTTTTCCACAACTCTATTTCTTCACCCAAAGGATTCTTCTGCTAACAATTGTTTCTCCCTCCCTCAGGGAAATTTCTCCCCAAGAGATAACCAAGCAGGTACAATTACAGCACAGTCTTTAAGAAGTTACGACATGGAGGAGGCGGAGCAAGATGGCGGCCGAGTAACAGCTTCCTTGCATCTGGGCACCATGAGTCTGGGGAGATAGGACTCCAGGCATCTCTGGCTGGTGGGATTTGCCTATCATCACTCCTATGAGGATACAGGGAGTCAGCGAGAGACTTCTGGACCCCAAGAGGAGGACTAAAACAGTGGAAAACTGGCAAGTGGTCGTGTGTGTTCAATCCGTCTAAACCCACCCACAACTGTAAGTTCAGTAGCAGCGAGACTGCAAACCAGAAAGGCCTTACCTGTGAACTGTTTTGGTGTCCTTGGACTTGGCACTGAGTTGAACTGCCTTGGGGAGGGCCTGAGCGGGAGTGCGGAGAACTTTGGCTGTTGTCTAGGACCCCAGTCTGAGCCGCTGAGCCAGACAGAGCTAATGGTGTTTGGCAGTGGGTTACACGGAACCATTGTCAGTGATCTGCCCCAGCAAGCTCCGCCCTCAGGGTCGCAGAGCTAGAAACGGGTGGGAGGTGGTAACCCAGCAACCAAGTAGCCTAAGGGTGGGGTCTGAGCTGCCTTGCAGCCCTAACCCTCAGGGGCAGAGTGAGACCGGTTTGGGCACACTGGGTAAGTGGATAGCCACTTTAGCAGTGATTCCAGCGAGAAAGCTGGGAAAGCCTCTGCTCAGCAAGTTCACAAGTTCAAAGTGCCTTTTAAGTGGGCTGAAGAGAGATTTAGGGTGTCTACCTGCTGGCGTTTGAGAAATCAGCAGCCTCCAGCCATATCAGAACTGTGATTAACATCTCATACCCCAGAAGACCACATGTTGCCCAGACAATATTCAATAACGTGTACAAACTGCTTTGTTTTGGGTTGTATATTTTTTTCTTTTTTTTGTTTGGTTGTTTTTGTTTATTTTGACGTTGTTGATGTTCTTTTGTTTTTTAATTTCAATCTTTTCCATACAGATCCCTTTTTCTTTCTCATTTTTTCTAGTTTAATTATAATTTCCCATTGCTGCCTTTTTTAATAACTAGAACTTCATTTTTGCTAGTGTTTCTACCGCTATCATTTGGTTTTGCACCCAATTTTATCCCCGTAAAGTTTTCTGTTTGCTTGTATCGGTTTGATTTATAGCATTTTTGTCTTTCCTCTCTACTTGGTGGAGGTGGGGTACTGTGTCTGATCAGGTTAGCAAAGAGCTGCTGACCTCAAGGGAACCACCCAACTGGGCACCCCCAGAAGGTGGTTTTTTTTAAGGTTGTGTCAAAGTACCCTACTGTACACCTATATTACCCTGTCTCCCTCTTTCTTTTTGTCAATATTCCTTATACCCACCCCCTCTCCTTTCTCTATCTTTCTTTTTTTTTCTTATCACTCGGTCCTCCTTTCTTTCATCCCTTTTTTCCTCTTCAACCTTCTCACCCTTCTGGTCCTGTAACCCTTAGTCCACAGGCACGAGAACTTAAAGAGCAAGAGGAAGTGAAAGGAAAATTAGGGCAAGGAAACAGATAAAAGAAATCACTCATGAGGAAGAATCAGCAGAAAACTCCAGGAAACATGAAGAACCAGTCTAGAACAACGCCGCCAAGGGACCATGAGGTAGCTACTGCAGATGATTCCACCTGTAAAGAAATGTTAGGAATGACAGAAAGGGAATTTAGAATACACATGTTGAAAACAATGAAAGAAATGATGGAAACAATGAAGGAAATTGCTAATAAAGTGGAAAATAACCAAAAGGAAATCCAAAAACAGAATCAAATAAGAGATGAACGATATGAAGAATATAAAAAGGATATAGCAGACCTGAAGGAACTGAAACAGTCAATTAGGGAACTTAAAGATGCAATGGAAAGTATCAGCAACAGGTTAGACCATGCAGAAGAAAGAATTTCAGAGGTAGAAGACAAAGTTCTTGAGATAACTCAGACAGTAAAAGAGGCAGAAAAGAAGAGAGAGAAAGCAGAACGTTCACTGTCAGAATTATGGGACTTTATGAAGCGTTCCAACATACGAGTTATAGGAATTCCAGAAGGGGAAGAAGAATGCCCCAGAGGAATGGAAGCCATACTAGAGAATATTATAAAAGAAAATTTCCCAAACACCACCAAAGATTCTGACACACTGCTTTCAGAGGGATATCGGACCCCAGGTCGTCTCAACTCTAACCGAGCTTCTCCAAGACACATTGTGATGAACCTGTCCAAAGTCAAGACAAAAGAAAAGATTCTGCAAGCTGCCAGGAGTAAGCGCCAGTTGACCTACAGGGGCAAATCCATCAGAGTGACCGCAGACTTCTCTAATGAAACTTTCCAAGCAAGAAGACAATGGTCATCTACCTTTAATCTACTTAAACAGAACAATTTCCAGCCCAGAATTCTGTACCCTGCTAAGCTAAGCTTCAAAATTGACGGAGAAATCAAATCATTTACGGATATACAAACATTGAGGAAATTCGCCACAAGAAGACCAGCTCTACAGGAAATACTTCAACCTGTTCTTCACACTGGCCACCACAATGGATCAGCAGCAAAGTAAGAACTCAGAAATTGAAGGACAGAACCTAACCTCCACACTGATTCAAAAGATAAAACTAAGCAATAGACTCTCACAAAATAAGACGAATAGAATACTACCACACTTATCAATTATCTCAATAAATGTTAATGGCTTGAATTCCCCACTGAAGAGACATAGATTGGCTGACTGGATTAAAAAACACAAGCCATCCATTTGCTGTCTGCAAGAAACACACCTGGCTTCAAAAGACAAATTAAAGCTCCGAGTCAAGGGTTGGAAGACAATTTTTCAGGCAAATGGAATTCAGAAGAAAAGAGGAGTTGCAATCTTATTTTCAGATACATGTGTATTTAAAGCAACTAAAGTCACAAAAGACAAAGTGGTCACTTTATATTTGTCAAGGGAAAACTAGAACAAGAAGACATTTCAATTCTAAATATTTATGCACCCAATTTAAATGCTCCCAGATTCTTAAAGCAGACCTTACTCAGTCTGAGCAATATGATATCTGATAATACCATCATAACAGGGGACTTTAACACTCCTCTTACAGAGCTGGACAGATCCTCTAAGCAGAAATTAAACAAAGATATAAGAGATTTAAATGAGACCCTAGAACAACTATGCTTGATAGACGCATATAGAACACTCCACCCCAAAGATAAAGAATATACATTCTTCTCATCACCCCATGGAACATTCTCCAAAATTGATCATATCCTGAGACACAAAACAAATATCAACAGAATCAAAAGAATTGAAATTTTACCTTGTATCTTTTCAGACCATAAGGCACTAAAGGTGGAACTCAACTCTAACAAAAATGCTCGACCCCACCCAAAGGCATGGAAATTAAACAATCTTCTGTTGAATAACAGATGGGTGCAGGAAGAAATAAAACAGGAAATCATTAACTTCCTTGAGCATAACAACAATGAAGACACAAGCTACCAAAACCTGTGGGATACTGCAAAAGCGGTTTTGAGAGGAAAATTAATCGCTTTAGATGCCTACATTCGAAAAACAGAAAGAGAGCACATCAACAATCTCACAAGAGATCTTATGGAATTGGAAAAAGAAGAACAATCTAAGCCTAAACTCAGTAGAAGAAAAGAAATATCCAAAATCAAATCAGAGATCAATGAAATTGAAAACAAAAGAATCATTCAGGAAATTAATGAAACAAGGAGTTGGTTTTTTTAAAAAATAAATAAAATAGATAAACCATTGGCCAGACTAACTAGAAATAGAAAAGTAAAATCTCTAGTAACCTCAATCAGAAACGATAAAGGGGAAATAACAACTGATCCCACAGAGATACAAGAGATCATCTCTGAATACTACCAGAAACTCTATGCCCAGAAATTTGACAATGTGAAGGAAATGGATCAATATTTGGAATCACACCCTCTCCCTAGACTTAGCCAGGAAGAAATAGAGTTCCTGAACAGACCAATTTCAAGCACTGAGATCAAAGAAACAATAAAAAAGCTTCCAACTAAAAAATGCCCTGGTCCAGATGGCTTCACTCCAGAATTCTATCAAACCTTCAAGGAAGAGCTTATTCCTGTACTGCAGAAATTATTCCAAAAAACTGAGGAAGAAGGAATCTTCCCCAACACATTCTATGAAGCAAACATCACCCTGATACCAAAACCAGGAAAAGACCCAACCAAAAAGGAGAATTTCAGACCAATCTCACTCATGAATATAGATGGAAAAATTCTCAACAAAATCCTAGCCAATAGATTACAGCTTATCATCAAAAAAGTCATTCATCATGATCAAGTAGGCTTCATCCCAGGGATGCAAGGCTGGTTTAACATACGCAAGTCCATAAACGTTATCCACCATATTAACAGAGGCAAAAATAAAGATCACATGATCCTCTGAATAGATGCAGAAAAAGCATTTGATAAAATCCAGCATCCTTTTCTAATTAGAACACTGAAGAGTATAGGCATAGGTGGAACATTTCTAAAACTGATTGAAGCTATCTATGACAAACCCACAGCCAATATTTTACTGAATGGAGTAAAACTGAAAGCTTTTCCTCTTAGAACTGGAACCAGACAAGGTTGTCCTCTGTCACCTTTACTATTCAACATAGTGCTGGAAGTTCTAGCCAATACAATTAGGCAAGACAAGGAAATAAAGTGAATCCAAATGGGAGCAGAGGAGGTCAAACTCTCCCTCTTTGCTGATGACATGATCTTATACTTAGAGAACCCCAAAGACTCAACCACAACACTCCTAGAAGTCATCAAAAAATACAGTAATGTTTCAGGATATAAAACAATGTCCACAAATCAGTAGCCTTTGTATACACCAATAGCAGTCAAGATGAGAAGCTAATTAAGGACACAACTCCCTTCACCATAGTTTCAAAGAAAATGAAATACCTAGGAATATACCTAACGAAGGAGGTGAAGGACCTCTATAAAGAAAACTATGAAATCCTCAGAAAGGAAATAGCAGAGGTTATTAACAAATGGAAGAACATACCATGCTCATGGACGGGAAGAATCAACATTGTTAAAATGTCTATACTTCCCAAAGCAATCTACCTATTCAATGCCATTCCTATCAAAGTACCTACATCGTACTTTCAAGATTTGGAAAAAATGATTCTGCGTTTTGTATGGAACCGGAAAAAACCCGTATAGCTAAGGCAGTTCTTACTAATAAAAATAAAGCTGGGGGCATCAGCATACCAGATTTTAGTCTGTACTACAAAGCCATAGTGGTCAAGACAGCATGGTACTGGCACAAAAACAGAGACATGGACACTTGGAATCGAATTGAAAACCAAGAAATGAAACCAATATCTTACAACCACCTAATCTTCGATAAACCAAACAAGAACATACCTAGGGGGAAATACTCCCTATTCAATAAATGGTATTGGGAGAACTGGATGTCTACATGTAAAAGACTGAAACTGGACCCACACCTTTCCCCACTCACAAAAATTGATTCAAGATGGATAAAGGACTTAAATTTAAGGCATGAAACAATAAAAATCCTCCAAGAAAGCATAGGCAAAACACTGGAAGATATTGGCCTGGGGGAAGACTTTATGAAGAAGACTGCCATGGCATTTGCAACAACAACAAAAATAAACAAATGGGACTTCATTAAACTGAAAAGCTTCTGTACAGCTAAGGACACAATAACCAAAGCAAAGAGACAACCTACACAATGGGAAAGGATATTTGCATATTTTCAATCAGACAAAAGCTTGATAACTAGGATCTATAGAGAAGTCAAATTAATCCACATGAAAAAAGCCAACAATCCCATATATCAATGGGCAAGAGACATGAATAGAACTTTCTCTATAGATGACAGAGGAATGGCTAACAAACACATGACAAAATGTTCATCATTTCTATATATTAGAGAAATGCAAATCAAAACAACCCTGATATATCATCTAACCCCACTAAGAATGGCCCACATCACAAAATCTCAAAACTGCAGATGCTGGCGTGGAGAGAAGGGAACACTTTTACACTGCTGGTGGGACTGCAAACTAGTACAACCTTTCTGGAAGGAAGTATGGAGAAACCTCAAAGCACTCAAGCTAGACCTCCCATTTGATCCTGCAATCCCATTACTGGGCATCTACCCAGAAGGAAAAAAAATCGTTTTATCATAAGGACACTTGTACTAGACTGTTTATTGCAGCTCAATTTACAATCGCCAAAATGTGGAAACAGCCTAAATGCCCACCAACCCAGGAATGGATTAACAAGCTGTGGTATATGTATACCATGGAATACTATTCAGCCATTAAAAAAAATGGAGACTTTTCATCCTTCGTATTAACCTGGATGGAGGTGGAAGACATTATTCTTAGCAAAGCATCATAAGAATGGAGAAGCATGAATCCTATGTACTCAATCTTGATATGAGGACAATTAATGACAATTAAGGTTATGGGGGGGGAAGGAGAAAGAGGGATGGAGGGAGGGGGGTGGGGCCTTAGTGTGTGTCACACTTTTTGGGGGCAAGACATGATATCAAGAGGGACTGTACCTAACAATTGCAGTCAGTGTAACTGGCTTATTGTACCCTCAATGAATCCCCAACAATAAAAAATAAAAAAATAAAAGAAGTTATGACATGACTGGCGAGTTCTGCTGTTTCCAAGAGGATCAAACAGTATCTCCATTCACCTGTGCATATTTATTGAGCAACTACTATGCACCAGCATCATGTTATTTGAGCAAAATAAACCCCAGCCTCTGTTCTCGCAGAGTTTATATTTGGCAATACATTCAGATATTTAACAATCTCAGAAATGAATGCCAAATCACAAATGGGATAAATTCCACAAAGCAGAGGTATTTAGATCCAAAAGAGGATACAATGGAAACATTTTCCTAGTCAAGAAAGTCATGAAGAGCTTTAAGAGAAGTGGCAAGTAAACTGAAATTTAGAAAGTTAAGCATGGGAAGAAAAAGTAAGAAAAGTTTCATGGTTATTCGGAAGCAAGTGCAAAATCCTAACAAGAGGAAACATGACAAGTCTCAGGAACTACAAGAAAACCAGGATAATTAGCCTGAAGAAGTCTAGGTGAGGAATAGGTCTTTGCCTTTTGAAGAAAACATACCATTAATGTGCAACTGGAAGGTGTGAAATGTTTTAGAAATGTGTGTTGTTGAGTGGGGCAACATGCAATGTGATCAGATTTTCATTTAGAAAAGGTCCCTTCGGATGAAAGGATGAGAGAATTTAGAGGCAGGAAGCAAGTGTGGAAGCGGGAAGATACCTCAGTTCTGCTGATATGTCAGGGCTTCCTGCCATGGTCCGTGAAGGAGGGTGATGGGTTCTATTTGGGTGGCAGAGATGAAGACATTACAAAAAAAAAAAAAAAAAATCTCCAGGGAGACCCATAGAATGATACTGGTGAGCCTGACAGTGGGTGCTCATGTGGGTGAAGGATGGAGAGTGGTCAAGGATTTCTGGCATCGACAACTGGTCGCGTGCCGATGCCCTTCACTGGGATGAATGTGGCAGAAGAAGATCTTGAGGTCGAGTGTCATGAGGTGACCATGAGCAGGAGGCTGGTCTAGGTGGGGGAAATGACAGGACTAAGACAGTAACAGGTCATTTGTGTTTAGTGATTTGCAAGAAACCAACTTGACTTAAGTATGAATTTATATAGCCTAATGTTGGAATTTAAAGAGTGACATTAAAATACATCCCTCACTCCACTAAGAAGTATGAAGTAGTTAAGAAATAGAGGAGTCAAACAGAGAACCAAATTTACCATATTATTGGGAGGGGAGGGTAAGAGTGTGTGGCTTAGGAAAGGCAATCAAAAGGGCACCCTACTAATTCACCTACAAATTGAATTTTCCCTGTTCCAGCTTCAGCCGTTCTGGTCTAATGAGTCAGAGCTTGCTCACTTAACTTACTGTCTGCAGGAAAGGGCAGGAGATTGCACACTCCTTGCCGGTTTGAAGACTGAATTTTCCAATTAGATAGGACACTACTTTTCATTCTCAGAAAGGACTGGGGAGGGGTGTGGAAAGAAGAGCGGAAACTGCAATCTCTAGCCTTCTTCCTGACCTAATACACCCCCCAGGAAAGAAGGGAGAGGGAGAATAGTTTCCTCACCAATAGTCATGGTGCTAATGTCCGTGTGTGAACCTTGTAGAGCTAGAAAGTTCTAGTTGTAGAACTAGTGGTAGAGGGCAAATTGGACTGGATGGCTGAGGGCTGTAACACCAGGCTATTATATATTATTTTATTTAGAAGAGACTGGGAAAAGCTGTAGAAAAATGGTAAGTCAAAAGTCTTCTTAAGGAAAGCACAGTTAAGTAGTGACTTAGATATCCAAGAGGATTTGAAAAATATTGATCCTAGAGCAGTGGTGCTCAACATTTTGGCATCAAGGACTGATTTCATGGAAGACAATTACTTTTCCATGGACTGTGGGGCAGAATGCATGATTCAACTGCATTATATTTATCATGCATTTTATTTGTATTATTATTACATTGTAACGTATAGTGAAATAATTATATAACTCACCATAAAACAGAATCGGTGGGAGCCCACCTCAGCTCCGCCTCAGCTCTCAGGCATTAGATTTTCATAAGGGACGTACAATCTAGATCCCTTTCCTATGCAGTTTACAGCAGGGTTCATGCTTCTGTGAGAATCTAATACTAATGGCTGGTGATTTGGCAGGAAGCAGAGCTCTGGTGATGGTGCGAGTGCTGGGGAGCAGCTATAAGTCCACGTGAAGCTTTGCTCCCTTGCCTGTGGGGACAGGTTCCTATTAATAACAGGCCACAGACTAGGACTGGGTCCGTGGTGTGGGGATTGGGGATCATGACCACAGATGCCCCTCAGCTTTGATGCTATTATTATGAGGTATTATAGCCTAGATAATGGTGAGGATCATTTAGGCTTATTTTAGTTTGCTTTTTAAAGGCTTCTAAGATAATCTTTAACTGCCAGAGTAACCGAAGTATTCTCTAATCACTACAAAATACTGTATATGTCATATTCTCTACTAAGGAAACTTATGCCTGAGGCAAATATAAATAACTACCTTGTAAAGAAGTATAAATTGTAAAGAAGCACCTTTAAAGGGGACACAATCATTTATACAGATAAGCACTCCAGTCTTTCTTACTTTTTTTTTTTTTTTAGAGACAAGTTTTACTTTGTCACCCTCAGTAGAGTGCTGTGACATCACAGCTCATAGCAACCTCCAGCTCTTGGGCTTTGGCGATTCTCTTGCCTCAGCTTCCCAGGTAGCTGAGACCACAGGCGTCCACCACAATGCCCGGCTATTTTTTGTTGCAGTTTGGCCAGGGCCGGGTTAGAACCCACCACCCTCGGTATATGGAGCTGGGGCCCTACTCACTGAGCCACAAGCACCGCTCTGCTTTTTTTGTTTGTTGGTTTGTTTTTTTCTTTTTCTTCTTTTTGAGCACCATACTTTTGACTAACATCTAAGGACATATTAGAATCTAACTATACAATTTTTTTTTTTAAATGGCAGTCTCTCAAAATTCCTCGATTTTGAAAATTTGAAGCCCTACTTACTTCCTCAGAGAAGCTTATCATTAACAGTGAGATAGAGTTGTCAGAAAGAAAAATTTACTAACCTGCTAATCACTGTATTTTTAAATATGAAATAAAATCTTAGCTACTATATGAATAAAAGAAAATCAGTCTTAAATTACTCTAGAAGTTAAGCAGGTTGATGAGCTGCATATACTTATTGGAAAAAGTCTTAGAGACTAGAAGCTCCAAAGCCAACAGAATTTCTTATAAAAACTCTGCACTTTTCCAGTGATGAATGATTTACTTTTTACTAATGGCAATTTAGTAATTATTAACTTCTCCATAATTAATGAATGGAAATTGAATCACATAGGGGAGTCTAATTTTTTATTATATGAGGGTTTTCATGTTTTCAAAAATAATTGTATTAATATTTTCTCCAAGGATGAACGATTAATAGTTAATTTTCAACATTGCTATGTTCATATCTCTTGAGATTATTAGATGTGAATAACTTTTTATTAACAGAATTCTCTGGGGAGGAACTTCTCATGCTTTGTGGCTCTGTGAATTGACGTATCCCAAGAGAGCTGTGAATTTGGAAACTGCCAGAACTGAGCCCAGACTTATTTAGCCTGGAAGTGTTGGAGTATTTACCACTGTAGGTGACTGGGTGGCCCTTTGACCTTCTGTTCAAAGGCCCATCTGAGCTTGGTAATTTCAACCTGGAAGAGCCTTACCATTTTAGGGGTAGCACTTAAAATGAGGAAAAAGGCATACTTTTCTTAGGACCTTCTCTATCTTCTCTGGATACTATGTGATTTAAGGGCTTGTTTTTAGTGCAATAGTATCATAATGGTAGTTCTGAGCACTCACATTCTACAAAATAAGTTCCAGCCAATGACGAGTGTTGCAGTACATTGAAATGACTCTTTAATTAAAAAAAAAAAAAAAAAAAGACTCTTTGGTGATAAAACTTTCTCCTTGCGCTCACTTTTTAAAACACAGGCTTGAAAGAGGTAAAGTCTCCATCTTTCTTTAAGGCTGCATAATATTCCATGGTGTACATATACCACAATTTATTAATCCATTCGTGGATTGATGGGCACTTGGACTTTTTCCATGATTTAGCAATTATGAATTGGGCTGCAATAAACATTCTGGTACAGATATCTTTGTTATAATGTGATTTTTGGTCTTCTGGGTATATATCTAGTAGAGGAATTATAGGATTGAATGGCAGATCTATTTTTAGATCTCTAAGTGTTCTCCAAACATCTTTCCAGAAGGAATTTATTAATTTGCATTTCCACCAGCAGTGTAGAAATGTTCTCTTTTCTCCACATCCACGCCAACATCTCTGGTCTTGGGATTTTGTGATTTGGGCTAATCTTACTAGAGTTAGATGGTATCTCAAGGTAGTTTTGATTTGCATTTCTCTGATGATTAAAGATGATGAGCATTTTTTCATATGTCTGTAAGCCATGCACCTGTCTTCTTCAGAGAAGTTTCTCTTCAGTCCCTTGCCCAGCCTGCGATGGGATCACTTGTTCTTTTCTTGCTTATACGTTTGAGTTCTCTGTGGATTCTGTTTATTAAACCTTTGTCGGAGACATAACCTGCAAATATCTTCTCCCATTCTGAGGGGTGTCTACTTGCTTTACTTACTGTGTTCTTGGCTGTGCAGAAGCTTTTTAGTTTGATCAGGTCCCGGTAGTGTATTTTTGAAGCTGTTTCAATTGCCCGGGGGTGGGGGGGTCCTCCTATGAAATAGTAAAGTATCTCAAGAATGGAAGAAAAAGTATCCAATGTACTCAGCCCTACTATGAAACTAATTTATGGCTTTCATATGAAAGCTATAACCCAGTTATGACCTAAGAATATGGGGAACGGGCAGAGGGAGGGGAGAGAGGGGGGAGGATGGGTGGAGGGAGGGTGATCGGTGAGATTACCAATTGGTTCATCTTACAAGGATACATGTGAAACTTAGTAAATGTACAATATAAATGTCTTAACACAATAACTAAGAAAATGCCAGGAAGGCTATGTTAACCAGTGTGATCAAAATGTGTCAAACTGTTTATAAAACCAGTGTATGGTGCCCCATGATCGCATTAATGTACACAGCTATGATTTAATATTAAACAACAACAACAACAACAACAAAAAAAAAAAAAAAAACGCAGGCTTGGTAAGTGGTAGTGCTACCTTTGCCAAAAATGTGCACAATTAGGAGACAGGGAAAGGAGTAGGCAAAAAGCACAGTTACTAAGTGGTGAGGTCCCAGCTGGATTATTGCTGGTCCCGTTCTCTCTCTGCAGATGTTTACCAGGCTTTCTACCATGTACATAAAGAGGGTATAACTTGAAGAATGACTTGTCTTTTTGTTGTTTCTAAGAGTTTTACTTCATTATTGGAGCAGGGTACAGCAGTGTGAAAGACATTATTACTTAGCCAATTTAATCTGCATTTGGCTAGAACACACTTCAAGTTCTAAGGATAGGGTCCGATTGTCATGCAAATTTAGATTGCTGCCTTATTATAGTTGAGGCAAAGATGTACAAAAAGGGAGATAACAGCTGTTTAGATGAAATAAGAATGTTGCTGGATTTGAACCCTTTTGAAGGCCAGGGTAGTTTAGATAAAAGCCCACTAGTGAACACTCATTTAATGATATTAACACTTATTTATTGATGTCTTCTTGCAGAACCTGAAGCCCTAAAAAAGCTCTGTTCATGCCCATATTACAGTTCCAAATTGGCACAAATAAGATTTTTTAATTAAGTTTTAGGGGAAGTAATCTGAAACAAATTATTAACTACAATAGTGTAGACAATTATTTTAAAGAAAATGCTATGTGTCTTGCTTAATTGAATATTTCTATTTTTATTTATTTATTTTATTTTATTTTTTGGTTTTTGGCCGGGGCTGGGTTTGAACCCACCACCTCTGGCATATGGGACCGGCGCCCTACTGCTTGAGCCACAGGCACCGCCCATATTTTTATATTTCTTTCATTGGAGATTTTCAAACATGTCAACATGGAAGAAAGATCCAGAATAGTTTCCAGATTTCTTTATTTAAAGCTTTTCTGAAGAATTCAACAATAGATTGTGTGTTACTTTTATTTACAAAGCAAAGATGGGAGCGAAAAACAAACTACAAAAAGCAGAACATTCAAAATGGCTCTACTGAAGAGAACTGGAAAACTTTCCAAAACTAGTCTGAGTTTTGCCTGAGGCAAAAATCACCCTTCACCTGATTATGCTAATATTTTTTATTGTGTATGTGTAAGTTTCATTCTCACAGCCTTAGGAAACCTTTGAAACTGCATTTTAAAAAAATTAGAAATTTTAGAATTGGAGATTTCTATTCATTTGAACAAATATTTTCAGAGGCTGCCTAATGTGCCCAGAACTAGGATTAGCTTTTTATCAGAATATATTAAAATTGCTAAATAGATTTCTTAGAGACAAAAATTTAATTTAGACATATTGATTTAACACCCTAGGTCAAGATAAATGAAATTCTGTAAAACTCAATACATGAACATTTTTATCATCTTCCACTCTGTTTGTGGAATGTATAGTGAGAGATACCTAGAATAATAATTAAAGAAAATAGGCTTAAAATGTGTTACATAGAAAATTATTACATTCAGGATGAATGAATTAAAAAGTTCTTCAAAAAATGTTAAAATTGATCTTGATTTTTTACATACAAGATGTACAAAATCAGGAAAGTTTCTCTCCCCCTGCCCCTTGAAGTTACTTTTCCTTTCAGTGATGGTGGAAGTTGCAATTCCTTTTTTCCTGGTTGGCATTCAGGTGAAAGCAGGTTTCATGGGGAGGTTTATGCCCCTCAGAGATTCTGGATGTTGGTTCTAGAACATCCAGTTTCACAGCATCTGTTCCTTGAGGCTCCTCCTTGCAATTTGCTAAGAATTAGATTTTTTTCCCCCTTTGAAAATCATTTTTTTTAAACAAAGTCATAACTGTTCGTGGTTATTTTTTTGTGAAGTCCAGTCCTGGTCTCCTGAAGCCAGCACTTTCAGTTTTGAATTCCTTCTTCCTCTATTTAACTCTATGTTGTGTGTTACTGGTTCTGAGTTAGAAGTTCTAGAAATTGCCCTTTGACACTGACAGGTACTTAGGAACCACTTTTCTGACAGCTGCTCCTCCCCACCCTTCCATCATTCCAGAATACATACAATCTACTTTTTACAACAATTTGTAGTCAGGAAATGACTACAAGTCATTTAAATCAAAGAAACTTTAAATTGTCTTTAAGTTATATATTTTTCTTTCCCTGAACATGTTTCTCCTGCAGCCTGCCTTCTTCCTCTCTGGTTTGGTTATTCTCCAGGCAGCATAAAGCTGTTAACTTTGGATTCTGCTCTTCACTCTCCAGGTGAAATACCCTGTTTCTGGGATCTGCTTTTTTCTTCCGCTCTTTTTGCTTGTGGCCTCCATAGATACTTGGCGTAGTGGTGTCCATGGATAGTGTGTGTAGAAGACGCTTTTTTTTTTTTTTTTTTTTGTGATCTTGGATATCTGAAAATGAATGTATTTTACTTTTATATTTGAATGATAATTTGATGGTTATTCTCAAAAGCTTTTTTTGCTTGTTGAGTTCTTACAGCGTACCAGGCACTATTCTATGAACTGAGAATATAAGAATAAGTAGGATAAAATGAAAATGAATTAGGTTTTTGAGAGCTTTTATTTTAGGGGTAGAGGAATATAGATGAACAAGGATAACAACAACTCGTCATTCATATCTTATATATGTATATGTGTGTTAACATGTCTATGTACACACACACTTATATATGATTGTATGAAGGAAAAGGGGGCTAAGGGAGTTAGAGTGATGCTTGTAACAACCTATGTAACAGAATATGTAGCAACCTATGTAATAAAATATGTAGCAGCTTTATAACAACATATTTAGTGTTGTTACAACTTATATAACAACCTCTGTAGAAAGATTTGTAGGAATCAGGATAGCAGGTTTGAAGAGACAAAGTGGTGACTGACCCGGACAGCGGGCTTGCAGAGACAACGTGGCAGTTACTGGATGTTAATGATCAACCTTTGGCAGTTGGAAATTGATCAGCTGTGGACCTCCGGTGAAGGGGGTGGAGCTGGGGGAGGGGCATATGTTCTCAATAAATAGCAGCTGCGGAAGTTGCTTGGGGCCTTTTCCCCAACACGTATGGGAAGGCCCACCTCCTGCAAGCTTCCAGCTTACAACCCATCGTCCGGCCTGCTTCCTTGGTGATGGCACTGACAGATGCTGAAGTGTTGTTTTTTATAGGAAAATCTCAGAAGGTCTGGGATATTTGAATGACCTAAAATAAATGAGGAAGTGAGCTATGTTAGTGTTTCAGGGGAGAAGATTTTAGACAAAGTGAAGAATGTCTTACTTTTGCTTCTCTAAGATTAGAAATTCAATACAATTCAAGACTGTAACTGCTGCAGACTCTATAGTCTAAGGAAAGCAGGCTAATGACAACTGAATATAACTTTTTAAGCTGGAAATTATCTTTCCTCTGAAATTTGAAATGATTGCTCAACCATCTCAGTGGACGATTCCAAGTATAAGAGGGAAGAAGGGAAGACAAATGCAATGTGTTTCTTTACTAAGCTCATGATTGATGCCCAAGAAAACAGACCAACTCAGTCTTTTGTGACATTACTACAGAAATGGACATGGAATCACTGACCTTTAACATCATTCATTGTGAGAGGAGGTCTCCTTCCTCTCTCCCACCTTTCCAAGCTCAGCTAACAAGTGACGATTCCTCTGCAATTATGTTGCATCACCCGGCTTTTCTGTGTAGCTACTAGGAAAGCTCCCACCACATCCCGGGATGTAGAGCTTCCTCTGTGCCTAGAGTTGGTGAGAGGAGCCAGGGACTCTATGTATCAGTCAGGTTCAATGAGGACACCAAAACTCCTTTGGCTCTTACCACTGAGAACCATGCAAACTCACAGGGGCCATCCAAACACCTGAACTGAACCCAGGAAATGCCAAGATATCAGGAATAGTGGAAAGAACTGGACTTTGCATTGACCACATGGCCAATATGTTATTGTAGCAATGGCTTCACAATAATTATCCCTACCAAGGCCCATGCCCTTTCACAGAGTGATGTTATCAGAACTCCCCTCATGAAGTAGACTATTTTTGAAAGGTGACATCTCAATGTTGTAAACCAGCAAGAATGAAGAAGACATGTTTTAAATGTTAAGGAAAAATAGTTGTCAATCTAGAATACTGCACCTAATTAAAACATTTTTCAAAATGAAGATGCAAGAGATCATAGCAGAAAGTCTCAGAGCATTTGTCTTTAACAGACTTTCATGAAAAGAAATTTAAAGAACAGTCATCTCAGCAGAAGGAAAATGTTACCAGATGTAATGTGTTTATATGATTTTGGTGTAAATATCAAGATTATGCTGACCTCACAAAATGAATTTGGAAGTATTTTCTCTTTTTTAATTTATTATTAGTGTTTAATGTGGGTGTAGGTGTGTGTTTGTTTACTGTAAATGTTCAGATGTATTTATTATTGAATCCACCTTTGCCCTGACTTTATATTGGGTAATAATTTTTGTTATAGTTAAATTTTTTTAGATATTAGAATAAAGAGATATTTTTATTGTCATGCCAGTTTTGGTAAGTTATGTTTTTAAGAGTTTGTCTATTTCATCCACATGGTCAAATTTATTGCCATAAATTTGTTCATAATTTCTTATCACCTTTCAATTTCTCTAAGGTTTCTGGGTGTCCCTTTTATCATTCTATATATGTGTATGTTTGTATCTATCAATAATCTATCTATCTATCATCTCTTCTTTTTCATGAGTGTGTCCAGAGATTTGTAAATTTTACCACTCTTTTCAAAGAAACAGCTTTGGCTTTATTATTTTTCTGTACTTAAATCAGTTTTTTATTTTTTACTTTTCTCCATTATGCTTTACTTTCATTAGGTTTAATTTCTTGGTCTGCTTGTTACTTCTAGAGATGGATATTTAGAACATGATTTTTAAGTCTTATTTTCTAATCTAGGGATCTACATCTATAGACTTCCCTCAAGGCCAAATTTTACTATAGTTTGTAAAGTTCGATATAGTGTATTTTATTATCATTTTTAATTTAAAACATTTTCTGATCTTTATTGTGATTTTTTTCTTTGTCCCATTTATTTTGAAGTGAGTTTCGTAATACTTGAATATTTGGGAATGTTCTAATCACCTTTCTGTTTTTATTTTCTTACTTAATTCCACTGGGACCACAGAATATATTCTATCTGATTTAAAACCTTTAATATTTGATGTATTACTTTAAATTTCAACACTATATATTTTGATAAATATTATATGTGAATTGGAAGTGTACGGATATTCTGTAGTTATTGAGTGAAGTGGTCTAGATTTGTCAGTTTTTGTCCACTTTGTTAGAACTTTTCCTTTTGTGAATTTTTTTTTTGGTTTGGTTATTGAGAGGTATGTTAAGAACTCATCTATGATTGTGGATTAATCTATATTTTCTTTTAGTTATATTATTTTCTGACCTAAACAATTTGAAGGTATATTATTATTTTTACACACATTTAAAATTGGCAACTTTTCTAGTGATGGACCTCATAAGATGCTTTTTAGCTTTAGCAATGTTTCTTAGCTCAAGTCTAATCTGTCTAATAATAATAAAGTAACAAGAGGTTCATGTTAGCTAATGTTTAGGGGGCATTTTTTCAGCCTTTTACTTTCAAAGTTTCTTAATTATATTTAAGTAAGCTAATTAAAAATTAAGAAAATATAGATATACTATGAAAACATTTAAAAATGAAGATTTTGAAATCCAACCAGAGACTTTTGTCTTTTGTTGGCCTCCTCCTTTGTGATCTTTTCTGCTCCTGGTATCCTGCACTGTCACTCTGTGCCTTGGCAATGCTGATGCTGAGCAGGACAATCCAGAGGATGGCAGCTGGTCACTCTTCTTCCCGGCCTTCCTGAGAGAGGCTGGTGAGAAGATACCTCTAGGCCACTGTGTCGGAGCACTTCCAGAACCATTTTTTTGAGATTTTTGTCTTGTAATTGAAGTGCTTAGGACCATAGCTTCTTCCACACTGTGTGCTGGGGTGCCCTGAGGTGTTGCATTGAACTGACAGAGGACAAGGGGATAATTTATATTTTTGAGGGGACTAACTTGAGATAGTTCACAGTTTCAACAGTAATTTGAACTACATTTCTTTTTCTTTGGGTTTTTAGTAATTACTGTAATAAAAGTAAGTCTAGTGCTAAAATCAATGTGGAGTAGGGGATAATAGTTGAGACTTAATTTGATTTCAAGGTTTGAAATGATGTGGAGTGTCCCTGATAGTCATACACATCCCAATTAATAAATAATTGTAGTTATTTAAAAATTAAATAAAAACACTATTTTTTCTTTTGTTGTGTAAATGTTGTGTATAGTTGCAAACTCATCACCAAAATTAAAAAATGAACACATCCTGCACTCCCAAAAGGTTCCTTTTGCCCTTTTGAAATTCGACCTTGCTATACCTTTCTACCTTACCACTCTCTCTTGAAGTCACTAATCTGCTTTCTGTTACTATTAACTAGATACTTATATAAATGAACTCCTTTTTGGAGGGGTCTGGAATATTTCATGTACCTTAATTATTTTAAGATTCAGCCATCTTGCAGGTATCAATTATTTTATTACTGAGTTGTATTCCATTGTACAGGTAGTCTACAACTTGCTTATCTATTTGCTTGTTGATGGGTATTTTGGTTTCTTCCAGCTCAGAACTTATACAGATAAATTTTTCCGTGGTCATTCACATTCATGTGCTTTTGTTAGTTGGAGTAAATACTAGATTTGGAATTGGCTAATAGGTGTAAATCTAGTTTTGAAGAGACTATCAAAGTGTTTGTCAAAATGTACCATTTTATAGTCCCACCAGGAGTATTTGAGAATTCCACACTCCTGCCAATAGTTTGTATGGGCCACCTTTTTGAACCTTAGACATTTTAATACATATGCACCATTGTCTCATTGTATTTGGATAATGCCTAATGATGTTTAGCATGTTGTTGCGTGCTAACATGCCATCTGTATAGCTTTAGCAAAGTGTATACTCAAACTTTTTGCCTTTTCTTGTGTACTGTTTTCTTTATTTGCTTCTTATTAAATTTTAATAGCATTTTTTTACATATTCTAGATACAAATCTCTTATTAGATATGAGATTTACAAATATTTTCTCCTTGTCTGTGTTTGTTTCATTCTCTTAATACTATCTTTCAAATAACAGGTGCTCTTAATTTTGACGAAGTCCAACTTATTAATTATTTTTATGTTTTGTGCTTTTGGTACTTTATATAAGAAATCTTTGATTAACTGAAGATTACAAAGATTTTTTTCATATATTTTCTTCTAGAACTTTATGATTTTATTTAAACTTTATATTCAAGTCTATGATTTCACAAGTGACGAAGTTGTAACTTAAGTAGCTGTCATGCATAACAAGAGCCATGGGCTTAAATAATATGATCAAGAAATTTTCTCCCTCTTTCTTTTGACACTTTTTATATATTGTATTTCCAGGAAATTACAACTACTTGTTTAAGAACAAACTATTAAAATAGTCTCTGGTGCTTTCTTAAAGTATAGGGGGGATTGGTAAGAAAGTGGAACAGAAATATTGTACCAAGGGTATTAGTGAAGAATAATGGGTACTTTAGGCATTAATCATTGATTTCTCCACTTGTTTTGAAGAAAATCTTGCCTGCCATTTTTGCAATCATGTTCAATTTCATGGTTTATGAAATGGGGAACTGCATATTTACAGATTCTGAAGAGTTTTATGAAATTCATTTGCCAAATGCTATGAAAGATGAGAGCATCCTCAATAAATATTGTTGATGCTTTGTAACTACCATGACAAATACAGTAGCCACTAGCCACATAGACTACTCGGCACTTGAAATGGACCTGGACCTGACTGACATGGGCAGTAAGTACAAAATACACACCATATTTGAAGGGCTCAGTATGAAACAACATTTAAAATAGTCGTTAATAGCTTTTATAGGGATCCCATGTTAAAATAATAGCATGCATACATTTTGCATATGCATATACAAGGTCAGACAATTAAGTTCATGAACTCATCCTTGAAAAAGCGCTACATACCTCATTCTGAATATTACTACCGTCACCTTTGAAGTACTCCCCTTGGGAAACTATACACTGATGCCAGCACCTACTTCATCCTTCAAAGCACTTTTTCTAGGATGAATTAGTGAACTTAATTGTCAGATTGCATATGATGGCATCTCTGATTGTCATTCCAGACAAAGAGTTCCAGTTCCAAACTGCTTTGATGGGTGGACTAGGCCCTGGCATTGGTGCATACTTTCCCAAGGGGAGTACTTCAAAGGTGATCATAACGATATTCAGCAACCAGGTATATAGCACATTTTCTAGGATGAGTTCATGAACTTAATTGTCCTACCCATATATACATAGCTATAAATAATCAATTTGTCTTCCAATAAAATATTTATTAATTCCAAAAGGAAAATTCATGACTTTATCATGGAGAAATCTGGCACAAACTTGATTATATGTCTCCTGCTGTGATGCCTTAAAAAGATCATACCATTATTTCTCTGGTATTCCTGTGAAGGATACATCACCTATGTCGAGATGTGAGGAAATATCAGATGAAAATAGCTGAAACCTGTTCTTCAGACAAATACATGCTCGTGTTCTTTAAACGTCTCAGAGTCATGAAAAACAGGAGAAAATGGAGGAGCTGTTTCAAATTGAAGGAGACTAAGGAGGCATAACAATTAATGTAATGGGAGATACTTGATTAGATCCTGGACCAGAAAGTTAAAAATTTGTATTTGGGGGACAACTTGGAAAATCTGAATGAGATCATAGCATGCCTAGTCTAGGCAGTAGTGTTGTGTCACTGCTGGGATTCTGATATGGATGACTATATTCTGGTTATGCAGGGTCTTGCTTTAGTGTCCCAGCTTTTTCTGGAATATATGCTAAAATGATGCAGGAAAATAATATTTTGAATAACTAGTATCCAATATGTAATTTTTAATATGTGCATATATATGAAAGAGAGAGAGAGAGACAGTGAGCAAATGTGGTGAGATACTAACCCTTTGGGAAATTGCATAGAAGAAATGTGAAAGTTCTTTATTCTTTTCTTGTAAGTTTTCTGTAAATTTGAAATTCAAAATAAGTTTCTAAAAAATTGTCAGCCTAAAATGGAACAGTAATAATAGTAATAAAGTTATTAATAAGTAGCTTAGGGGAAAAACATAGGTAGAGCTCTGTGAGGTCAGGCTGTGCAGAAAATGAGTGAGGTCTCTGGGGGAATGATTAAAATTGAACTGGGTTCTGAAGTGTGGGTAGGATTTTCATTTTAAGGAGAGCAGAGAGTGGAGGAAGAAGGGCATTCTAGTTCAGAGAAACAATAAAAAGGATTTGGAATGAAAATGAAGATGGTCTGCTTGGTAAATAATAAATAGACATGGCCAGAATGTAGGACATGTATTAAGGAATAGTGGGAGATGTATTGGAAATGTGGACAGCATCCAGGATAAGGATGGTGGGTCAATGTAAGGCAGAACAAATTAGGGTTGGGTCTCGGTTTCAAAAGAATTTACAGACCAAACATTCAAACAAAGCAAAATAGAAAATATTTTCTTTTCTACTTTGTTTATTGAGGTATTTTTAAATCAACTTCACCTAAGAAAAATGTGTCAATTCAAAGTTTATCACTGGCTTAATTTACTCTAAGACAAACTCATTGTTTGGGGGGAACTTTATACATTTACTAAAAAAAGCATTACCTACTTACTGTATTTCTTGAACATGTCCAAACCTTAAGATCTTTGCAGTTATTCTTCCCTCCATAAGAAACCTTCCTCCCTTTAATCACATTTTATTTTATTTTTATTTTAAAGGAATGGCTTTAGGTTTTAATTTTAAAGCTCTTAATAGGAAAGTTAATTTTTTTTTTCATGACAAGAAGTTTTTCCCAAAGCCATTTTGATCCTCAAAAAATGGCAAAGGTTTTCCCGAGTATTACATTAAAATGATATTTATTTTCTATCCCCTTCCTCCCCGCTTCCCCAGCCAAAGCTCCCCTGGGCTGATGGAAGGGGTCTAATAGTACTGGTCTTGGCCAATAGTTGAGCAATAGGAGGGCCTTTATTCTCGGCAAGGTCATTCACAAAAGTCTGTTTACCTATACAACATTTCAGTTTTTATTGGCTTATAATTGTATAAATAATCATTAAAGAATATGGGGGTCTAAAATATGTTATGAAATAATGGCTCAAATTTACAAATAGCTAAAAATTGTTTTCATGGCAGTTATTGAGCAGCTATGCATTTTCTTATTGATTTGTGAGGTCATTATTATCTCCCATTACATCATTATGTAACCACTGTCTTTCTGGATTACTGCTTTTGTCAACTGCACTATCTCACAAATCTTATATCATTTGCTCATAAAAATTTATCATGTATTTTCACTTGTGAGAACATGAGCTTGTAAGCTTATTATCATTTTTTTCACAGAGATTCTCAAATATTTGTTTATCCAAAAGAACTTTGGAATCAATTTCTTGAGTTCCAGAAGAAAAAGTGTAGATTTTTATGGAGATTGCGTTTTGCTATATAACAAGTTGGAAAGAACAAAATCAAATCTGTATTTTTTTATGTAGTCTTTCCATTTACGATTAAGTACATTTCTTTTTTCTTTTCTTTCTTTTTTTTTTTTTTTTTTTTTGAGACAGAGTCTCACAATGCCGCCCTTGGTAGAGTGCTTTGGCATCACAGCTCACAGCAACCTCAAACTCTTGGGCTTAAGCAATTCTCTTGCCTCAGCCTCCCAAGCAGCTGGGACTACAGGCGCCTGCCACAATGCCCGGCTATTTTTTTTTGTTGCAGTTGCCATTGTTTTAGCTCAGGTGTCCTCAAATTGTGGCCCACGGGCCACATGAAGCTGTGTGAATTGTATTTGTTCCTGTTTTGTTTTTTACTTCAAAATAAGATTATGTGCGGTGTGCATAGGAATCTGTTCATAGTTTTTTTTTTTTTTAACTATAATCCAGCCCTCCAATGGTCTGAGGAACAGTGAATTGGCCCCCTGTTTAAAAAGTTTGAGGATGCCTGTTTTAGCTTGCCTGGCCAGTTTCGAACCCTCCGGCCTTGGTATATGTAGCCGGGGCCCTACCGACTGAGATACAGGTGCCTCCCATTAAGTACATTTCAAAAAAAATGCACTTGCATGAAATTTGGAAGATGAGTGTGATGTAGAGGCTCTTCTTTCTAGGATAGTGATGGCTGATGAATTTCATCTGGCAGACGCTGGTTTTTCAGATGCCAGGATGGATTGCACCTGTGGCAGCAGCACCAGCTCAGACGGGTCCTGACTGCAGAATGGCAGCAACCATTTTGTGCTATTGGGACATCAGAAAACCCAGTTGCAGGGCTGGGCCTTGCTGTCTGGTGTCAGCCCGATGACTTGCACTCTTTTGAGTAAAATTTTGAGTGTCCAATTTTTTTTTCTCTGTGAAATACCTGTGATGACTTTCAGTTTATGAACTAAAACCTACTTCCACAAAGCAGACTCACAAAGTTTGGAACCTGGAATTATTATTTCACCAAGTTGGGCTTATGGCAACAATGACCTAATTGCCAACAGAAAATTAGAAACTGGTGATCAGAAAAACTGGCGATTAGAAAATCTCTTTTAGGGCGGCACCTGTGGCTCAAAGGAGTAGGGCATGGGCCCCATATACCGGAGGTGGCGGGTTCAAACCTGGCTCTGGCCAAAAAAAAAAAAAAAGGAAAAATCTCTCTTAGGCTAGGCGCAGTGGCTCAAGCCTATAATCCTAGCCCTCTGGGAGGCCAAGGTGGATGAATTGTCTAAGCCCAGGAGTTTGAGACCAGCCTGGGCAAAGTGAGACCTGTTCTCCACTAAAAATAGAAAAACTAACAAAAACAAAATAGACAAACTAGCCAGACCTGGTGGTGGGTGCCTATAGTCCCAGCTACTTGGGAGGCTGAGGCAAGAGGATTGCTTGAGATCAAGAGTTTGAGGTTACTGTGAGCTGTGATATCACGGCAAAAATAAAAGAAAAAGAAAACGTCTTTCTTAAGTGATTTCCTGAGGTTGCCTGGAAGGGAAAGATATTTAAGGCAAGGCTTTGGCAGATGATATAATGGATGTCAGAATCCACTGTTCTGGGATCAAGAAATGCCTACCTGCACTGTGGGTTAGTTGGCTATTCTAGAAATAATGAAGAGCTTAACCAAAGAGAACGAAATGTTCTGGAGTTTAAGTTTTGATCTAATGGTATGATCTGAGGACCTGAGACCTTCTATTACTGCTCTAAGAATCCCTTTTTTTGTACACCCAGAATTGTAGCTGAAAATGTGCCACTTGGAACATTGTGATTTCCCTAATTCTCACACATATTGAATTTACAACTTTACCAGAACTCTTATGTGAGACTTAGGAAATTTATTAGAGAAGAATGTGACTTTAAGAATAGCATTGGGTCACTTGAGCCCAAGAGTTTGAGGTTGCTGTGAGCAATGATGACATGGCGCTCTACTAGGGCAAAGAAAAGAATGGCAATGAAGAAATCGGTGGATTTGACTGAGTCTGTATTCTGTGAATCACCAGGTTCCAATGAGCTCCTTTGCTATCAGTTGTCCTTTCTTATAGGGGGTGAAGCAAATGTGTTTTCTGCAAGGCCTTTGCCTGAGATATAAAAGGATGCTAGTTCTCTTCATGTTCACCCATCATTGCCATCAAACACGTGTTACAGTTAAATTCCAACGTCCCAGAAAATAATTATAAATTCATAAGGAGAAGAAAATAGCTTCACAACCAAAAAGAATTTTAAGAACTAGCCAATTTACTTGACAGAAACTTGAGAAATACTCATATATATGAGAATGAATTCTAAAAGTACTGTTGAAGAAGGAAGAAATCCATTTGTTAGGGTGGCCTCCATTTATTTATATAGGTAAGTATACCCACCAGAGATGCGTGCTGAGGATGTTAGCTTGAGGATTACTAACAGAAATTTCAATGGTGGACTTTATTAAATTAAAAGGAGGTGCTGGACTTCCCTGCCATAATGGAGAGCTTGGTAACTGCTAATGCTTATTGTCAAATATCTCTAGTCCTCTCCTGGGAACATTGTGGAGTCATGCTTCTGTGGGCCATGTTAGTTGGTGAGGTGTGTGTGAGTCACTTTGTTCAGTGAGCTGTAAGTGCACCTGACACACGATGCTTATAAACGAGGGCAGTTAGTGGCTGATGCTGAGCTTCCAGAGCATTTCTTCCCTCTGCCACAAGCAATGTCCAGGAGCGGGGTGTTTCATCAGTGTAGTGCATTTGTGAGTCTAGGAATGGAACCCCCTTTGCTGATCAGCAATGGACAAGTGGTATGAGTGAAACATAAAGCCTGCAGTTTTAAAGTACCAAGACTGAGGGACAGTTATTTTACTCTAATATACTTTATCTTGACTTACACCCAGAGGGAGTGAACCATTGAGAGTTTATCATATGTTATTCATAAATCCAACACATCGCTGTATGCTCCAGGAAGTTTCCAAAAATGCTTCCTTCACCAAAGCATCGAGAAATACATTGGTAAGGGAAGCAGGAAGTCCCCTGGGGAGGTCACTTGTAACTGCCCTCTGAAAGATGGAGATGGCATTGGAAGATGCCATGATTGAAATGGGCTGCTTGATTTCAAGAGGATGATGAAATTCCAGAGATACAGAACTATACTGCAGTTCTAAAGCTCTTATGTATATGGATACCATGCTGAGTAATGGGATCAGAGTATTAATTGGAATGATTTGACCCTGGGGAATCACAATCTACATAGACTCTGCATGAGCAGCCTACTTATTCTTACTTGATATGTATTTCCAAAATAGAAACTCTAAATATAGGGAGCAGAGACACGACGGAAGTCAATTTCCTGATTTGAGTTTGTTTCCAAAATCCCTTAAATATTAAAGAGGATCAGTTATCTAAAAAAAAAAAAAAAAAAGAAAGAAAGAAAGAGAGAGAGACTGAAATACTATCACATGTTTTTATTATGAATATTACTTTTAATCTCCTTCTTCTCCCCTAATAATTCCCAAAGGGACCTGTGGCCATTTACATAAGTCTTTAGACCCAGAATATCAGGACATTGAGTTCACTCAAATGCCACTGTGCTTCACCAGTCCAAGTAGGAACTGAAAGGACTCCAGTACTTAATAGCATTTCAGCACGATTCATTTCACTAGGGACCCAGAGAGGAGAGTGCTTAGCACAGCAGACTAATAGAGGGACTGAGGAATAGTATATCAGAAGGGTTGAATCTGAATCTACACCACCCTACTAAAATTACAATCCAAACGCATTATTGTACCTTTGCACAAATAGCCGAAGTGAGTGGCAGCTGATAGATCCAGACATGTGGATTCCTGTTAAATCTCAGCTTAATGTGCTTGCTTGGCCTCTGTGGAGATAAATGTACTATGTAAAATCTCCAGGAGCTCAGTGGTCTGCAGCATGTCGAGGTAGCCCCTCCAACATGAAAGAAAGTTAATGCTCCTTGAAACACCCAACTCTGTGAAAGAGACACAAGGTTTGTTGATTTTTTTAAATTTGGGAGAAAATGCCATATTTGAGAATGATGCTTTAGCCTATTTACAGAGAGACTCATAAAGCTGCCCATTTTGATTGAAGCCCAGAGCAAGAGGCACAGTGCTTGGGAATGTTCGGCAGGTCATTGTGCTGCCTGGGGTCTTCAGCAAGTTCAACCCACAACTGCAGTGCAGACTTCTAAGGATGTGGTGGAATCTATTTCTTGTTGTCAAATATCTACTGAAAAATGGCTCTTGGCTTGCCACTGAGCTCTTGTAGAGATTGAGCAGCTAACCATAGGGCAGCGAGTAACAATGAGGCTTGAGATGTCCATTATACACTCAGTGTTATGAGATCTACTGTGGTATGTGCAGGTGCTGTGTGTAATCAAGAAACCCTGGTGCTTAGGCCATTGAGCTTACTCAGATGTGGTAGGCATAAAAAGATTACATGGTGTGGGTAACATGGACCTGCATTGCCCTACTTTTGATGCATTACCACCTTTTCTTCAACCCACAAGTAAGACCCTAGAGAGGGTTTTTTTTTTTTATGACCGATTAACCAAGGTAGGAAAAACTGAATTTATTTACAGATAAAAATGAGTCTATTTACAGATGATTCTGTATAATTTGTTGCTACAAGCTTAAAGTAGACTTCTTGGCCCTGAAAAAATCTGGGGAAGGAAAAGCCACCCAAAAGGCAGAAATTTGGACAGAAGATCTGTTTTTGTTTACTTTATCTGCATGTATTCATTGCTAATAGCTATCAGTTTGGAACCAGAAGGCCCTTGGAATAAACAAGAGATTCAGTGATAAGGAGTCTGCATAGGAAGTATATGGCTGGCCAGTTGGAAATCCAGAACATGAGTGTATCTGTCTCTTGTGAGTAGGAGGGGCTGCCAGTAATTGTGCCATGAGATGACTGGTCTATGGATGTCAGTTGGCCTCTTTCTAGCTTCATCAGTGTTTGCTCTGTGGGTTCATGGACAATGTGTCCATAGTACCATAGAGGAGGCCACACATGAGTTTAATGACATGGACTTCCCTTCACAATGCTGGCTACTGACTTAGGGAGACCCAAACTGCCCACAGGGACCAGTGCTGAGACCCAGAAAGGGTGAAATACCTTGCCTAGGTAAGTTATATTTCTGGCAAAATTTTAATAATATTTTTTTACATTCCTAACCATGGAAGGGATAGAGAATTGTCCTCATTGGAATAGACACTCTTTTTTTTTTTTAAATACCTATGAAAGTTTTGGGACAGGCTTTGTTGTGGTCCATTATTTCACCTCAAAGAAATATAGTCAACAGCATCCTTTCTGATTCACCTGTGCAAGTTTCAACTCACTCAGCTTATTGGTATTACTGAGAGGGCTTAGTTTATGTCCACATGGGTGTTTCTTGGAATTTGGTGTATCTCAAACTTTCATAATGATCCATGTATGGACCTTTCTTTACTATGCTTTTCCCAGCTTGAGATGGTTTGCATTTGCTGAATTCTCTTTCTTGAGACTTTACATGCCATTGCTACTGATGATGGAGCTTACTTCACAGAAATAGAAGTGATGCAATGGTCTCCAGCCCATAAAAATTACTGGTCTCATGATGTCCCACGTCACCCAGAAGAAGATGACCTTATAAGAACCAATTATTTTGGAAGCTGTGAGATCATAACCTGAAAGGCTGGGTTTCTGTCATACAAGGTGTGATTACGTACAATGGACCAAGAGCCAATACATTCTCTGGAATACATGAGTCCATCCACCAAAAATGATTTCAAGCAGTTTATTCAGCTTGCCTCATGGAAGTAATGTGTGAAAAGCTGCAATCTCCAGAAATGCTCTCCTCTTGGCTCTTCTCGTTCCATTTCTTCTTATTGTGACTTCAGTCCTAGGAAGCCCCTGCAACATCAGCCCTGTCTAACTTTTAGTTACTTCACAGGAAGTTTTAGTTGCAGAATGAGTGGGTGTCAAAAATGTTTACTCATGAGAGATATTAGAAATGATGCTACATGGTTTTAGCAACTTCATAAAGCACATACCCTGCAGAAAGTGGAAAGGGGTGGTGATGGCAGCTGCCTGACAGCTTCCTAGGAGCCGAGCCTTGGGTATCTTAGCTAAGGGGATTTCATGAGGAATGAGCGAAAGGTCCTTCTATTTCACCATCCTGCCCAATGATCTTAACAATTAAAAACACCAGAAAACAAGGTGCTATCCAGTCATGTCGGTTACTTAACCTGTGACACTGGGTGTTTCCAGAATCCTGTAACTCCTTAGACCTTGGGTGTTTCTAGAATCCTATTTCAATAGCTCCAGATATTTAGACAATTTGTTCATTTACACCATTAGTTTAATCTTTGCAAGTTTGTAACGTGTGATCTTTCTTTGAGAAAATGGCTTAATTTTTTCTCTATCTCCACAATAGGGATGAGTTTTATAGTCATAAAATGTGAACGTATAGAAGGGTCTGCTTCAGGTGCTTTCTCACTGGTAGCTTATCACAAAGCTGTCATTATGATATCAGCTGAAAACCCAAGGAATATATATCTTACAGTTAGGGAGAAGGCAAACGAGCAGTTGCTTTGGTAGGCTCAGATGATCTCGAGGCTATCTTGTTTGGTTTAGTTTACTTTAAGATATCCTGGCTGTAGAAAATCTGGGTGTGGTTGTCTAAGTGCAAGAATATGAGTGTCCGAGTGTGTGTGTGTGTGTGTGTGTGTGTGTAGTGTATTAGCTGGGGATGAAAATCAAGTCCTGATGCATGACAATGTCACCCTGTTTATTAGTGTTAGTGAGTGTGGCGTCAGTCCGCACGAGTCTATCTTCTGCTCCCCGAGGCAGCTGCAGGCCATTTCAGCTTTTCCAGTTTAGTTTTTTGCAGCATACAAGTGAACCATTCCAACCACAAGGAAGATTTAAGTAGGAGGAGAGAACACTCTTTATATTCTGCTTCAAGTGCCTCACAAAGATCTCAGGGATTCCTGGGAGTACCCATTTTCTTTAACAAAATGTAATCATAAAAGTCTGGGGTGGCCTGGGGCAAAGGTAACAGTCAGTGGGACAGTCTTCTGGACTTATTTTCCACATCAGAACAAGTGCTACAGAACAAGTAGGGAGGAAAAAAAAGAGAAGGCCCTTCATGTTCTTCCAAGGAAACCAAAACTCAGCAACACAAAAACCAAGAAATTCCCTGTAGACTCATTGATGGGAAACATTTCAGAACCAGTTATCCGGTTTGCAGATGGAGTCATGGGCTCAATGAATTAATCCATGGTATTAGCTCCACACATGTACACAGGATGCTGCCACAGCCATGAGTGTAAGGACACAGATGGCACCAGCAGTCGTATACTTCTTTGGAGCTCTTCAAACGGACAAAAGAAAATTTAGATCATTTTGGTTACTTGAGTAGTTGCCAATAGGCTTCTGATAGACTGAATCAAGTTAGTAATTTAGTTTAGAAGACTATTAAGACACAACATCCCCCCTTTCTTGTA
The DNA here is from genome assembly GCF_027406575.1 of Nycticebus coucang. NCBI lineage: Eukaryota > Metazoa > Chordata > Mammalia > Primates > Lorisidae > Nycticebus > Nycticebus coucang. Next base: position 46,251,935 of record NC_069780.1, read on the forward strand.
CCTGTTCATCCTTCCCTGAAGTCAGATGAATAAATTTAAAATGTTAGCAATAAAAAAAAATTGTTCTGCTCAGTTTTTGAAGGTCAGAACTCACATGTCAGGAATACTTAGGGGGAGGTTTGATGGAGGGTAAATGGCGGGACCACATCTATGGAGCATATCGCAAGGGTACAAGTCAAGTCTATCAAGTGTAGAACATAAATGTCTTAACACAATAATCAAGTAAAGGAGGCGAAAGCTATATTAATTAGTTTGATGTAAGCATGTCAAATTGTTAAAAAAATCAACACATTGTACCCGACATACGCATAAATGTATTCATGATCTGGGCTCCTGCATGATTAACCTGGGTGGTCAATGCTGTTTGGCAGGGCAGCTCTGCTGAGCCCCCTGGAAGCAGCTGCTTCATTCTCTGGTGTGCTGCTCACTTGTGGGCCCTGGATGGGTCTTTTCTTCAAGGGAGCTCTGTCACTGTACCCTGAAATAACTCAAATTTACAAAGAACAAAATAGGAAAGTAAGTTTTGAGCACAAGTTCAAGTACATTATAAATCAACACATCGTTACCGTTAATGTGCATGAAACAATTTACAAAAGATTTGAGTCAGCTCTCATTCGTGGCTTATCATCTACGCAACATAAAACAACTACACTAAGTTTCACGAGCTTCATCTTTAAAATGGGGATAATTATAAGCCAATCTTTTAGATTAAATGAAGTAATGCATGTAAAATGCCTAACATTAATCATAGGAGATAATAAATACACAGTATATATTAAGTCTTATCATAACTGTTGACTATTAAAATATACAATACAAACTTATGTTTGTTAGTAAACATATTGTCATTCAGTGTCCAGTTATGTAGGGAGGTTTTGTGGCGAACTGTGTTATTGTTTTCTGATATTTGCTGATGCTCCCAAAGGGAAGATAACATTTTCTTGTCTCCTGACATCAAACTTGGCCACTGTGTGACTTGCTTTGGCCAGTGGAAATGGACTGAATTAGCTTGTATCACTTTTGAGCATAAACTCTGAGAGCCAATGTGTGGTCCACTATTTTTTCTTTTCCCTGTTCCATGATAATCAGAAAAATGTGGACAGAGGCCACAGCCTGGATTTTGGACTAAAGACATGGGGTGAAAATGCAGTCAATCTGTATATCAAGTTCATGAGCACGAAATAAACTCTTTTTCTAGAAACTGAGATTTTGAGATCATTTGTTACTGCACCATCTCTTACATTTTAAAACATTTCAGTTGTAAAGTTAATATCAGCCTCTCCCCCAACCCACCCTCTGAAAAGGAATTATTTAACTTAGGGCCTAATGACTAAGTCATTCCCCAAACAAACACAGAAAAGCCTGCTGAGTTTGGTATCTGTCTTTTCTAGTGGAAGGAACAGCTCTTTTCAGAGAACAAATTTTAGGTTTGGCACTAGACTGAAAGCATTTTGTGGGCTCCTGGAACTTTGCTTTCAAGAGAATTGCAGTTTTGGGTACTGATCCTTCATAGTTCTGTGTAGCAGGCAATTACTACTAGTGTTTCTCAACTGGTCCCTATCCAAAGACAACTTATGAATATAAAAATCAAAAGTTAAAGTTTCATTGTTCTTTAGTTGGAATAAATCCCAGACAACTGCATTGAATTTATTCATAATACATGAAAAGACTTAAGAAAATCTCAGTGGGAGTAGGAAGAGAAGGTAGGAAATTGGCGTGATAATGAAAATGAAACTTTACATAATCATAAGGTGAAGAAGAGGCAAGGTCAAGGCTTTTTTAATTAGAAATTTTATAACTTTGAAAATTAGACTTGTTTACTTATAGTATTCATGCGTTTGACCATTAAATGTCTATTTGAGATCCAAAATGTTAATTTCAAGGGTATTAGCTATCAGGATTGTTTTTTTTGTTTGTTTTTTTTTAATGGTAAAGCTTTTTCATTTTTTAGTTCAGGAGCTAAATATAAGTAGAGCATCAGGTGAGTTTCTGTTGGTGCCAAGCATGATTTGCACAAAAAGTGATCCTATTTTAAATGGGCTAAGGAAATTTGTTCTTTGGTGTTTTATTTTGGATAAGTCACATTGATGATTTTTAGTGATGAAGAATAACCACTTTCTAATTTACTCTTTTAGATCAAACTGGCTATTCGTATTCAATTCAGAAACAAGCCAAAAGAACTCGTATAAAAAGTGTGAAGATTAGAGGTCTTTAAATTTCTCAAGAACTTTTTGTTAGAGAACTAATAAGCAATGAATATCATGTTTTATTTATTTGTTAAATAGTACTGAGCACCCATTATACATGGGGTACTGTTCTAGACGATAGGACTGTACCTAAGAACAATATAGACCGAAACTCCTTTCTTCGTAGAACATACATTTTTAAGAATATTCTAGGTGAATTAATATACCTTATAAGTACACTTTTCCATTCCACACTTGAACTGAGGTACAGCGAGACACAACAACTGCCTTAAGTGTATCAGATTAACATGTATCCACTAAAATTCATGTATGCAGAAGTTCAATTTTTAATAAGTGATTTTCAATAAGTGAATTCAGATTTCTACTATAATATGGAAGAAAATAGAAGAGATAATGAGGGGAAGATTTAATCTTGATATTTTGGGCTATCTCAGTCCCTGATAGTTAATAAAGTTAGTCTTTTATGGGTAAACAGTGAGTCAAATTCAGCATGCTCCCTTTTCTCTTCTATCAGTCTTACTCTCAAGACCTGATCACAGTGTGAGCTGGGCTGGCATAATTTTCTGGCTGGGAAGGAAATTTATCACATACCAGCCCCTGAGGGTCTAGTCCAGTCTGCTTTGGGGCATCAGTCTATTTTCATGGTGTCCACTATTGAAGAGTCCATGTCTAAGATAACACATGCACTTCCCCCAGGTTAATATAGTTCACAGCGATTGCTCTGGGGAAGCTTGGCCATATCACTCAGCTGGTGGTAAACCCCTCCGAACCCCTGCTGATGTTACTTGATCTTCTAAGGTTCCGTTGCATTCTCTACCTGACCTTGCTCTGTACTGTCAACCCTGAGTCTTCTAACAAGGGGCTCGCTTTTATCTTAGGCTTCTGGGCCCTGAGTGAAGTGGGGAGAGTGTCTCTGTGTGTATATAAATGCATGTGTGTGCACAAAGAACATACTAGGTGTTCTTGTCACCTCCATGAGGGATTTTCTGTCCAGCATAGAGAGCAGTCTCCTTTCTTTTGAGATGGAATGGTCCCTGGGAATGGTCCCTGCATCTTTTCTTCTGTGTGATTTAGGGTAAAAATCCTATTTTTCTTGGTTGACAATTTCTGCTTGTTGCTATTTAAAATAACTTTATTATTATTTTCTTTTATTTGTAAGATTCTCTTCCTTTTCTAAAAAGACTAGATTCTAGCAATTTTCAGCTCTGAAGAGAATATTAAGTGTTAGCTTTAGAAGCCACAATCTGAACTTCTCACCCTTGCTGTTGGTTGGCCTTTGCCCTCCTCTGAAGCTAAAGATACTTCATGCAGTGGGTGAAGGACTTCAGGGCAGCAAGAATTACCGGGAATAAACAATCACCAGATAGCATTTCAAAACATTGTCCTGCCTCATGAGAGCTTCAAAGGACATGAGAAACTAAAGTTGATCCTCACCAACACTATGAGTAGAAAAAAATAATTCAGTTGTCTTAGAAACAACAACTGACTACATATTTTAAAAGTTGGTGCTTAAGTTACTACTGTCTTGGGATTAAGTTAACATATTTTTATAAACATAATATTTCAAATTAATATAATTTTGGTTATTAATCAAGTACATGAATATTCTGTTTTCAAAAAGACTGAAAACCAATTTTAGTCGGTGCAGTACCTATAGGCTTCCAAAGATATAAACATCAACAATTTTGAAAAAGATGTAAGTCATCCTTCAGACTACTTACCCCAAAGCACACAGTCTAGTGATGTAATCTTTAACTTTATATTGTGTATATACAAATTAATCAAAAAATATGAAAAATATGATTAAAATATCATAACTATAATTTCAAATATATGTAAAAAACAAAAAACTCACTATCTATCAGGGGTTAAAACAATCACCTAAATTCAGTTTGGCAATTTAGGGCTTGAGGATGGTGATCTCTCAAGAGGATATCTTCCATTCCAAATATTTCCTTCACTCCGTTTCTTTCCGGGATCCTTTGTTCGTTATAATAACCTACGTGATATCTCTTTTTTTTTTCATGTTAAAAAGCTCACTATTTGAATGAAAGTTTTCTTTTTTTTAGTGACAGATTCAGCTTGAAATATTTTTCTAACTTTAAGGCTTGTCAGACAGTGAATCTGCAGAACAGTGTCCTTGGGGTGGGGCCTGGCTCTCCTTTTACCTTGCAGTGAGAATACAGTGAAACACTAGTAGTGAGAAGGACCATTGTGAATCTTTTAGTGGACAGATGGGTCTTGTCCGGTTGGGCTAAGAATTATCATGTGCCGAGGCCGTGCAAAGAACATACCTTGGCTAAATTCTCTTCTCTGAGACCAGGTCTATTAGATAATACTATTCTTACATTCAGTAATTCCCGATCCCCCTTCCCAATACAAAAGAAAAGAAAGGAAAAGAATTCCTACTCTGATTCTACTGTCAGCGGGATCTTCTTATTCCACCTCCTTAATAAACTTTCAGAGATTTCCACCGCCTGGGGAGTCTAAACTTCCTAGTATGGCATTCAAGGCTCCTCACAATCTGGTCTTAATCTTTCCACTGCTCTTTTTGTGACTTCTCCCAGACAGGCAGTTTTTGCCATCCTCCACGATCCTAGAAGACTCCGTGCACGGGCCGACCTCGGTGCCCTTGTGGCTGCTGCAGCCGGTTTGTCCTAGAATGCCCTTCTTCAGCTTCTGCACCTGTAGAAAGCCTTATAGCATCTTCCATGAGGAATCTTCTCCACGCTCACCTTGTTATAATTGCCGCAGCTCCTCTGCCCCCCCAGTACTTTGGTAAGGCGACAGTACAAAAATATATTGTAGAATAAATTGTTGATTATGTAGCTTTGTCCCACTAGATACTCTTTAATTGTCTTTGTGCCCTTAGGTTTTGAAAGTTTTCCTTTTTATATTAAATCATAAACACATAGATTATGTATACATTAATGCATTTATGAGGTACATTGTGCTGATTTCATATAGAATTAGGAATGCTTATGTCACATTAGTTAATATATACCTCATCTCGTTTACTTAATTATTGTGTTAAGACATTTATATTCTGTACTTAGAGATCCAACATGTACCCTTGCATTATGCACCATAGGTGTGATCCCACCATTTACCCTCCCTCAATCTGACCTCCCCCCTTCCTTCCTACATCTTGGGCCATAGTTGTGATCTATTCTTCATATGAAAGTGTGAGTGATTGTAAATTAGTTTCATAATAGTACTGAATACATTGAATATTTTTTCTACCATTCTTGAGATACTATACTAAGTAGGATATGTTCCAGCTCCATCCATGTAAACAAAAAAGAGGTGAAGTCTCCATCATTTTTAAGGCTGCATAATATTCCATGGTATACATATACCACAATTTATTAATCCATTCATGGGTCGATGGGCATTTGGGCTTCTTCCATGATTTGGCTATTATGAATTGAGCTGCAATGAACAATCTGGTATGAATATCTTCATTATAAAGTGATTTTTGGTCTTTTGGATATACATCTAGTAGAGGAATTGCAGGATCAAATGGCAGGTCTACTTTTAGATCCCTGAGTATTCTCCATACTTCTTTCCAAAAGGGAGGTATTAGCTTACACTCCCACCAGCAGTGCAGAAGTGTTCCCCTTTCTCCACATCCATGCCAACATCTGTAGTTTGGGGATTTTGTTATGTGAGCCACGCTTATGGGAATTAGATGATAATCTCAAAGTGGTTTTGTTGCGTTTCTCTGATGATTAAAGATGATGAGCATTTTTCATGTGTCTGTAGGCCATGCGCCTATCTTCTTCAGAGAAACTTCTGTTCAAGTCCCTTGCCCACAATGAAATGGGATTACTTGTTCATTTCTTATTGATAAGTTTGAGTTCTCTGTGGATTCTGGTTCTCAAACCTTTGTTAGAAGCATAGTTGAGAAATATCCTCTCCTATTTTGTGGGCTGTATGCTTGCTTTACTTACTGTGTTCTTGGCAGTGCAGAAGCCTTTTAGTTTGATCAGATCCCAGTAATGTATTTTTGGTGTTGCTTCAATTGCCTGGGGGGGTCCTCCTTATAAGCATTCTCCCAGGCCAATTTTTTCAAGTGTTTCTACTGCACGCTCTCCAAGAATCTTTATAGTTTCATGTCTTAAGTTTAAATCTTTTATCCAGTGAGAGTCAATTTTTTGTTAGGGTGAAAGGTGTGGGTCCAGTTTCAGTCTTCTACAAGTCGCCAGCCAATTCTCCCAGCACCATTTGTTAAATAGGAAATCTTTCCCCTAATTTATTTTTTTAATGGGCTCGTCAAAGATCAAAGATCAAAGATCAAATGATGATAATAGTGTCTGGGTTTATCTCTTGGTTCTCACTTCTGTTCCATGCATGTACCTCTCTATTTTTGTGCCAATACCATGCTGTTTTGATCATTATAGATTTATAGTATAGTTTGAAGTCTGGTAGCATGATTCCTCCTGATTTGTTTTTATTTCTGAGTAAAGTCTTGGCTATTTGAGTTTTTTCTGGTTCCATATAAAATGAAGTACTATTTTTTCCAGATCTTTAAAGTATGACAGTAATGCTTTGATACGGATTGAATTAAATTTGTAAATTGCTTTAGGTAATATGAACATTTTAACCATGTTGATTCTTCTTAGCCATGAGTATGGTATGCTTTTCCATTTGTTAACATCTTCAGCTATTTTTTTCCTCATAGTTTCATAATTCTCTTTATAGAGATCTTTCACATCCTTTGTTAGGTAAATTCCCAAATATTTCATCTTCCATGGCACAACTATAAAGGGAATAGAGTCCTTGCTATTTTTTTGGCTTGACTATTATTGGTATATATAAAAGCTACTAATTTGTGAGTATTGATTTTGTGCCCTGGGACGCTACTGTATTCCTTGATCACTTCTAAGAGTTTTGTGGTTGAGTCCCTGGTGTTCCCCAGGTATAAAATCATATCATCTGCAAAGAGTGAGTGTTTGATCTCCTCTGACCGTATTTGTATAACCTTGATCACCTTCTCTTGTCTGATTGTGATGGCTAAGACTTCCATTACAATGTTAAAAAAACAGTGGAGACAATGGGAAACCGTGCCTGGTTCCTGATCTGAGTGGAAATGTTTTCAATTTTACTCTATTCTATTCAATATGATATTGGCTGTGGGTTTGCTATAAATGGCCTCTATCGGTTTAAGAAAAATCCCTTCTATACCTATTTTCTTAAGTGTTCTGATCATGAAAGGATGTTGAATATTGTCAAAAGCCTTTTTTGTGTCAATTGAGAGAATAATATGGTCTTTGTTTTTTAGTTTGTTTATGTGATGTTTATTTATAGATTTACGTATATGTGATGTTTATTTATAGATTTACGTATATTGAACCAAACTTGAGACCCTGGGATAAAACCCACTTGGTCATGGTATATAATTTGTTTGATGTATTGCTGGATTCTGTTTGCTAGGATCATATTGAATATTTTTGCATCTATGTTCATTAAAGATATTGGTCTATAGTATTCTTTTCTTGTTGGATCTTTTCCTGGTTTGGAGAGCAGGGTGATATTTGCTGCATAGAATGTGTTGGGAAGTATTCCTTCCTTTTTGATGTTTTGGGAAAGTTAAGTAATATAGGTACTAGTTCCTCTTTAAAGGTTTGGATGAATTCTGATGTGAAGCCATCTGGTCCCTGACTCTTCTTTTTTGGGAGATTTTGTGTAGTCGATTCCATTTCAGTACTTGATATATAGGTCTGTTCAGCATTATCAATTCTTTCTGATTAAGTCTAGGAAGTTGACGTGCTTCCAAGTATTGGTCAATTTCTTTCAGATTTTCATATTTCTGAGAATAAAGTTTTTTGTAGTATTCATTAAGGATTTTTTTAATTTCTGAGGTATCTGTTGTTATTTTGCCTTTGTCATTTCTGATTAATGATATTATGGACTTTAATTTTCTATTTTTGGCTAGGTTGGCCAAAGGTTTATCAATTTTGTTGAATTTTTCAAAAAACCAACTTTTTGAATCATTGATCTTTTGAATAATTTTTTTGTTTTTTATTTCATTTAATTATGCTCTACTTTTAGTTATTTCTTTTCTTCTGCTGGGTTTGGGGCTGGACTGTTCTTCCTTGTCCAGTTGCTCAAGATGTCCCATTAAATTGTTGACTTTCTCTTTTTCTCTTCTCCTGAGGAAGACTTTCAATGCTATAAATTTCCCTCTTAGGACTGCCTTTTCAGTATCCTACAAGTTCTGATAATTCATGTCTTCATTATTGTTTTGTTCCAAAAATTTCAATTTCCTGCTTAATCTCATCTATGACCCAGCTATCATTCAGCATAAGGTTATTTAGTTTTCATGTCTTTGTATGAATATGCAGATACCTGTTATTGGTGAATTCAAGTTTTATTGCACGATGATCTGAGAAAATACAAGGAATAATTTCTACATTTTAAATTTGCTGAGGTTAGACTTGTGACCTACGATGTGATCAATTTTGGAGGATGTTCCATGGGCTGATGAGAAGAATGTGATTTCAGTTTTGTTAGGATGAAATGTTTTGTAGATGTCTGTTAGATTCAATTGTTGTATGGTGAAGTTTAAGTATAGGCTTTAAACCAACAAAAGTAAGGAAGGACAAAAACGGTCACTTCATATTTGTTAAGGGTAAGACTCAATATGATGAGATTTCAATTATTAATATCTATGCACCCAACCAGAATGCACCTCAATTTATAAGAGAAACTCTAACAGACATGAGCAACTTGATTTCCTTCAACTCTATAATAGTTGGAGATTTTAACACTCCTTTGGCAGTGATGGATCGATCCTCCAACAAAAAGCTGAGTAAAGAAATTCTGGATTTAAATCTAACCATCCAGCATTTAGATTTAGCAGACATCTACAAAACATTTCATCCCAACAAAACTGAGTACACATACTTCTCATCAGCCCACGGAACTTACTCCAGAATTGATCACATCTTAGGTCACAAGTCTAACCTCAGCAAATTTAAAGGAATAGAAATTATTCCATGCATCTTCTCGGACCATCATGGAATAAAATTGAGATGAGTAACAACAGGAATCTGCATATTCATACAAAAACATGGAAGTTAAATAACCTTATGCTGAATGATAGCTGGGTCGGAGATGAGATCAAGAAAGAAATTGCCAAATTTCTGGAACAAAACGACAATGAAGACACGAACTATCAGAATCTCTGGGACACCGCAAAGGCAGTTCTAAGAGGGAAATTTATAGCACTGCAAGCCTTCCTCAGGAGAACGGAAAGAGAGGAAGTAAGCAACTTAATGGGACATCTCAAGAGACTGGAAATGGAAGAACACTCCAACCCCAAATCCAGTAAAAGAAAAGAAATAACCAAAATCAGAGCAGAACTAAATGAAATTGAAAACAAAAGAATAATACAACAGATCAATAAATCAAAAAGCTGGTTTTTTGAAAAGGTCAACAAAATAGATAAACCTTTGGCCAAAATTTCTTTGCTTAGTTTCTTATTGGAGGATCTATCCAACACTGCCAAAGGTGTGTTAAAATCTCCAACTATTATGTTGCTGGAAGATATTAAATTGTTCATGTCTGTTAGGGTCTCTCTTACAAATTGAGGACCATTCTGGTTGGGTGCATAACTGTTAATAATTGATATTTCATCATGTTGAGTGTTTCCCTTAACAATTAAGAAGTGCCCATCCTTGCATTTCCTTACTTTTTTTGGTTTAAAGCCTAATGTATCTGCAAATAAAGTTGCCACCCCTGCTTGTCTCTGATTTCTGTTTGCCTGGATTACAGCTGTCCATCCCTTCACCCTCAGTCTATATTTATCCTTTAAGGTAAGATGAGATTCTTGTGTGCAGCAGATATTTAGTCTGAGTTTTTGTATCCAGTCAGACAAATTGTGCCTCTTAAGAGGACAGTTTAAGCCATTCACATTAATTGAGCCTATTGATAAGCCTGGTAATATTTTGGGTGTCAAGTTTTTCAAAAGTCCAGTGTACATTTTGAATCTTTCCACCACTGTGGAAATTGGGTTTTGCTCAAAAATTTCAGAGTGAGTTTACTTTGGTGGTAGAGCATTGTGCTGGTCGTTATGGAGGATGGGTCTGAGAATATCCTGGTTATGGCAAATTACTTCAGCATGTGTATATTATTAAAGTATTTAATTTCTCCGTGATAAATGAAGCTCAATTTAGCTGGATACAGGATCCTGGGCTAAAAGTTGTTTTGTTTTAGGAGATTGAAGGTCGATGACCATTCTCTTCTGGCATGAAAAGTTTCAACAGAGAGATCTGCTGTCATTATAATATTCTTCTCTTTGTAGGTTATGATTTTCTTACATCTGGCTGCTTGCAGGATTTTCTCCTTCATATTAATATTGGCGAAGTTAATTACAATGTGTCAGAAGATGCTTTATTTAGGTTGAGTTGTGCTGGGGTTCTGAAACTGTCTACTATCTGAATTTCAGTATCTCTTGCCATGCTTGGGAAGTTCTCCTCAAGCATGGAGAGAACTCTATTCCATACTTGGAATAGAGTATCTGTGCCTTTTGGACCTTCTTCTTCTTCTTCGGGGATACCTATGTGGTGCATGTTTGCTCTTTCGGAGTGGTCCCACAATTCTCTCGGGGAATGATCCATTTTTGCTCTCCACTTTTCTTCCTCTTTGAGCATTTGAGAACATTCAAAAGCTTTGTCTTCAGGTTCAGAGATCCTTTCTTCTGCCTGCTCCATTCTGTTACTGAAGGATTCTACTCTATTTCTCAGATCTTTGAGGGCTGCAATTCACTGTGTCAAAATCTTTGGTGATTTTTGTCTTTGCATTCATTGAATTCTTGAGGCAACTTTTGAATTGATCCTTGAATTTCTAATTCCATCTTTACCTGCATTCTGTTAATCTTATTTGCAATCCAAATTCTGAATTTGATTTCTGACATCTCAGCCATTTGTTTATGAATGGGATTTTCCATTTTGTCTCTTGGGGGAGTTGATCTACTCTGATATTCACGTTGCCAAAGTTTTTCTGCTGATTGTGCCCCATGATTATTTTTCACCATTTGGGTAGAGAAGCTGGTAAGGTGAAATTGAATTAATGGCTCCTGGAATTGTAATTAACCAGCCCTTTACCAAAGAACTGGGACTGTTGATTGCAGTTTTTCCCTTAGAGCTTTACAAAAGCCCCATTCAGTACTACAGCCTGAAACTCTGGGCACCTGGTTGGTGTGGTGGGACTAGATGGCTCTAACCTGTATTCAGCTAGTCTCTGTCCATCCTAGTGAATCAGTGGCTTTGGGCTGAAATCTCAGTGGAGATATATAAGCAACTAAGACACCCTGCCCCCCCCCCAGGTGACAACTGCAAGGGGAGAATCCCACACTTCCACAACATCACAACCAGAGTACAACCTTGATGGGTCCACAGGTAATCGGCCCAGGTCAAGTGTTCCAAACCAATTGTCCTGGTCAACACAAACACTGATCAGGTGGGAGAGTTCAAAAGGTCTTCAGCATCTAGGCAGCAGGGGTCCACTGCCAAGTTACTCTTGGCAACTCAAGAGTAACTCACTCCAGTGCTCTGTGGAGTCAGAAAGGCCCGCCCAGCAAAATAGTCCAGAGTGGGGTGCTGGTGCCTCCTTCCCCACCTTGCACCTCCATCACACCCAGACACTGGAAACCCCATGAGACTGTGGCCCAGTTCCCTCCAATGAGCAAACATACCAGGGATTTGGGCCTGCTAGAGTCACAGGGAAGTAAGTGCCTCATGGGCCCAGCTACTACACTCTGCCAGCAGCCAGCTGGGGGAGCTGATTATTTCACGTGATCAATGGAAACTGAGGAGTGTTCCACCTGAGCTCATTCCATACCAGAAACTAACAAGGCAGCAACTGTTTTTTGCCCTCAGAGACTGTGCCTCTGCCCTAACTGCTCTGCTCGTCTGGTATCCCGGCAATGCGAGATCTAGCTTCCTCCATCAGTCCACAGAAGTGGAGGAGGTATGTCTCTGAAATTTGACCCCAGGGAGATTGCTCTATTAATGTAGCTGGTAGGTGAGAGGTGTCTTCAACTCGGGTTCCCACAACTCAGAGGTTCCTGAGCCTCCCACCTATCGTACAGAGACCCAAGCCTCCATCTGCTGCTGAGTTGCTCTTTCTCAAAGACAAGCCAGACACCTTCCCCCCTGTGCCTTTCTGCACTGTTATTGGATTCACAGTTACAGTATAGCTGCGTTACCTGAAACCATGCAATGCCCAGTCTTAACAAAGAACCACAAACATTCTGGTCTCTGCAGGCATTGGGCTTATAGACCTCCAGACCAGGAGGAAGGGTAGACTGGGAGTTCAAAGTAGCAGGGAAAATGTTTGTTCAACCTTCATGCCAGACAAGAGAATGCCCAGGCTCCCTGCAGGGACTCTTTGGAGAAGAAGTCCCCGCTTCTGGCAACTCACTCCTTTGGGGTAAGGTCCTCTAAGAAGAGGACCTTAGTTCACTGCTCACTGCAAGAGATCTCACAACAAGCAAGCAAGCAATTCTCTTGGGGGAGGGGATGGACAGATGCCCTCTTTGGGGGTTGGTTCTGTACGTGAAATTTGTTTCCTTGGAGTTGCTTGCCTCAGCAGAGAAGATGTGCAATTATCAATCTCTTCTCTTAGCTCAGCTCCCACCCTTCAGCTTTTTGGGGTTCTTTCTGGCTGTTATCTCTCCCTCTGGACAGGAGCTTCTGTTGAAAACTGGTTTCAGTTGGCTATCATCCCCCACTCCCCTTTGCTCTTGTTTAATGTAAAAATTGCTGTTAGGAAAAATAGCCAACCTGAGGTTTTAGCAGAACACAAGGTACATTGAAATAAAATGAACAAACAAACAAACAAAAACAATCGGACATACTAACACACAAACAGACACATAAACAATCAAAAACAAAAATAAAAACAGAAAAAAAGTTGAATAGCCTGATGTAAGCAATCTCAGTAACCATAAGAGGAAGTGGAGGGCTCAGCACCTATAGCCCAGTGGCCAGGACACCAGACACACACCAAAGGTGGTGTGCTCCAACCCAGCCCAGCGTCTGCCATACAACAATGACAACCACAACCACAACCACAGCCAGGTACTGTGGTGGGTGCCTGCAGTCCCAGCCACCTGGGAGGCTGAGGCAAGAGAACCACTCAGCCCAAGAAAGTTTGAGGTTATTGAAAGCTGTGATGCCACAGCACTCCACCGAGGGCAACATAGTGAGACTCTGTCTAAAAAACAGACTCTGTCTAAAAAAACAATAACTCCTACAAGAAAAAAGGAAAAAAAAAAAAAAGAATGAGCAAAGAGAGAAAAAAGGCAATAAAATTATATATATATATACACAAAAAAACTATATATATATATACACACTAGAAATCAACTTTTGTAGGAATATATTTATGTTTCAATATACTTCCTGGACACCAGGAGTCATTGTGAGTGGTTCCTAGGCTTTTACTTGTTTCCGGCTTAAATTGTTCTTGGTGTTGCCTGAATACCGGCTTGGCGCCTAGACCCTGCTGAACTGCTGATTCCACCAATCTCAAAAAATCTTTACAGGCAGGTTTCTCAAATTCTCCTGCAATAGTTCCTGTGAAGTGCAGGATATCCTGGGCCAGTTCTGAGTGTAGGATGACTGTCTGTGGGTAAGACTCAAATCGCTATGCCTGGCCTGCAAGGAAAGGTGACTGAGAAGAAGGCCATCTCCAGAATTCCAAAACAATGGTCTCCTCCTATCCAGGATCTTTCCCTTCTGAGTGTCTCTCCAGCCGCCTAACTGCAGTGGTGCTGCACCAGATGGCACCCCACTCTGGCCGCCTAAATCCGCTGGAGTCCACAGTTCACCAATCTTTCCATGTAATACCTCGTTTCCCCACAAACTGGGAACTGCAATCCTCCATGGTGGGACTGGTTGTTGCCGCAGCTGCCGGCAGCCACTATAGCCCAGGGCAGAACCGTTCCTAGCAGTTTCCACAGCTCCAGATTACACTCTAAGTCCAGCAACCTGCCACCTCACTGCACACCCCAAACTGCCACTCCACACCAATATTCAACTCCAGGAATAATCTAGCCCGCTCACTCTCACCTGGTGTTCGAGGAGAGCTGAGCTAAATGTCCTTCCCATCTGCCATCATGCTCAACCTCCTGTGATATCTCCTAACTTCCTAATTCAGTATCTCCCCAACTAGACTCTGAGCTCTCATGAGAGCAAAGGGCATGCTTATTTGCTCTGTACCCAGAGCCTAGCACAATACCTGGAATTAGCAGGTGCTCCACAAACATTTGTGGAATATTTTAACATGAAAATGGTCCCATATATGCCCCCTTTCAGAAGGACACTCAGTTTGGAGTAGTTCATAATGATCCTAATATTTGAATTTGGATAAAGACAAGTGGAAAAGTAATCAAAACTACTGGGCTTCTTAAATAGATTCTCCCCCTTTCCAAAAGACTTCTGAAAGACTTCTATTCTTCTAGAATATTTTCTGAGGACAAATCTATTTAGAACACAGATACAATAGCTCCTGGTGTTATTTAACCAATTAAATCACAGTAAACCAGCATTCTTACAGGACAACATGAAGGATTTTTTTATGCCCACTCCCCAAAGTATATAGAAAGTCATGGAAAAAAGCATACATCCTAAAATTGTCATGTGTTATTTTTTCCCCCATATTTTCTTTTCTTTCTTTCTTTCTTTTTTTTTATTGTTGGGGATGCATTGAGGGTACAATAAGCCAGGTTACACTGATTGCAATTGTTAGGTAAAGTCCCTCTTGCAATCATGTCTTGCCCCCATAAAGTGTGACACACACCAAGGCCCCACCCCCCTCCCTCCATCCCTCTTTCTGCTTTTCCTCCCCTCCCCATAACCTTAATTGTCATTAATTGTCCTCATATAAAAATTGAGTACATAGGATTGATGCTTCTCCATTCTTGTGACGCTTTACTAAGAATAATGTCTTCCATTTCCATCCAGGTTAATATGAAGGATGTAAAGTCTCCATTTTTTTTAATAGCTGAATAGGATCCCATGGTATACATATACCACAGCTTGTTAATCCATTCCTGGGTTGGTGGGCATTTAGGTGGTTGTAAATTGAGCTGCAATAAACAGTCTAGTACAAGTGTCCTTATGATAAAAGGATCTTTTTCCTTCTGGGTAGATGCCCAGTAATGGGATTGCAGGATCAAATGGGAGGTCTAGCTTGAGTGCTTTGAGGTTTCTCCATACTTCCTTCCAGAAAGGTTGTACTAGTTTGCAGTCCCACCAGCAATGTAAAAGTGTTCCCTTCTCTCCACATCCACGCCAGCATCTGCAGTTTTGAGATTTTGTGATGCGGGCCATCTCACTGGGATTAGATGGTATGTCAGGGTGGTTTTGATTTGCATTTCTCTAATAGATAAGGATGATGAACACTTTTTCATGTTTGTTAGCCATTCATCTGTATTCTTTAGAGAAGGTTCTATTTATGTCTCTTCACAATGATATGTGGGACTGTTGGCTTTTTTCATGTGGATTAATTTGTGTTTTCTATAGATCCTAGTTATCAAGCTTTTGTCTGATTGAAAATATGCAAATATCCTTTCCCATTGTGTAGGTTGTCTCTTTGCTTTGGTTGTTGTCTCCTTGGCTGTACAGAAGCTTTTCAGTTTAATGAAGTCCCATTTGTTTATTTTTGTTGTTGTTGCAATTGCCATGGCAGTCTTCTTCATGAAGTCTTTCCCTAGGCCAATGTCTTCCAGTGATTTTCCTATGCTTTCTTTGAGGACTTTTATTGTTTCATGGCTTAAATTTAAGTTCTTTATCCATCTTGAATCAATTTATGTGAGTGGGGAAAGGTCTGGGTCCAGTTTCAGTCTTTTACATATAGACATCCAGTTCTCCCAACACCATTTATTGAATAGGGAGTCTTTCCCCCAAAGTATGTTCTTGTTTGGTTTATCGAAGATTAGGTGGTTATAAGATGTTAGTTTCATTTCTTGGTTTTCAATTTGATTCCAAGTGTCTATGTCTCTGTTTTTGTGCCAGTACCATGCTGTCTTGACCACTATGGCTTTGTAGTACAGACTAAGATCTGGTATGCTGATGCCCCCGGCTTTATTTTTATTACTAAGAACTGCTTTAGCTATACGGGGTTTTTCTCTGGTTCCATACAAAAACGCAGAATCAGTTTTTCCAAATCTTGAAAGTACGATGTTGGTATTTTGATAGGAATGGCATTGAATAGGTAGATTGCTTTGGGAAGTATAGACATTTTAACAATGTTGATTCTTCCCATCCATGAGCATGGTATGTTCTTCCATTTGTTAATGTCCTCTGCTATTTCCTTTCTGAGGATTTCATAATTTTGTTTATAGAGGTCCTTCACCTCCTTCATTAGGTATATTCCTAGGTATTTCATTTTCTTTGAAACTATGGTGAAGGGAGTTGTGTCCTTAATTAGCTTCTCATCTTCACTGCTATTGGCGTATACAAAGGCTACTGACTTGTGGACATTGATTTTATATCCTGAAACATTACTGTATTTTTTGATGACTTCTAGGAGTCTTGTGGTTGAGTCTTTGGGATTCTCTAAGTATAAGATCATGTCGTCAACAAAGAGGGAGAGTTTGACCTCCTCTGCTCCCATTTGGATTCCCTTTATTTCCTTGTCTTGCCTAATTGTATTGGCTAGAATTTCCAGCACTATTTTGAATAGTAAAGGTGACAGAGGACAACCTTGTCTGGTTCCAGTTCTAAGAGGAAAAGCTTTCAGTTTTACTCCATTCAGTAAAATATTAGCTGTGGGTTTGTCATAGATAGCTTCAATCAGTTTTAGAAATGTGCCACCTATGCCTATACTCTTCAGTGTTCTAATTAGAGAAGGATGCTGGATTTTATCAAATGCTTTTTCTGCATCTATTGAGAGGATCATGTGATCTTTATTTTTGCCTCTGTTAATATGGTGGATAACGTTTATGGACTTGCGTATGTTAAACCAGCCTTGCATCCCTGGGATGAAGCCTACTTGATCATGATGAATGACTTTTTTGATGATAAGCTGTAATCTATTGGCTAGGATTTTGTTGAGAATGTTTGCATCTATATTCATGAGTGAGATTGGTCTGAAATTCTCCTTTTTGGTTGGGTCTTTTCCTGGTTTTGGTATCAGGGTGATGTTTGCTTCATAGAATGTGTTGGGGAAGATTCCTTCTTCCTCAGTTTTTTGGAATAATTTCTGCAGTACAGGAATAAGCTCTTCCTTGAAGGTTTGATAGAATTCTGGTGTGAAGCCATCTGGACCAGGGCATTTTTTGGTTGGAAGATTTTTTATTGTTTCTTTGATCTCAGTGCTTGAAATGGGTCTGTTCAGGAGGTCTATTTCTTCCTGGCTAAGTCTAGGGAGAGGGTGTGATTCCAAATATTGATCCATTTCCTTCACATTGTCAAATTTCTGGGCATAGAGTTTCTGGTAGTATTCAGAGATGATCTCTTGTATCTCTGTGGGATCAGTTGTTATTTCCCCTTTATCATTTCTGATTGAGGTTACTAGAGATTTTACTTTTCTATTTCTCATTAGTCTGGCCAATGGTTTATCAATTTTATTTATTTTTTCAAAAAACCAACTCCTTGATTCATTAACTTTCTGAATGATTCTTTTGTTTTCAATTTCATTGATCTCTGATTTGATTTTGGATATTTCTTTTCTTCTACTGAGTTTAGGCTTAGATTGTTCTTCTTTTTCCAATTCCATAAGATGGCTTGTGAGATTGTTGACATGCTCTCTTTCTGTTTTTCAAATGTAGGCATCTAAAGTGATAAATTTTCCTCTCAAAACTGGTTTTTCAGTATCCCACAGGTTTTGGTAGCTTGTGTCTTCATTGTTGTTATGCTCAAGGAAGTTGATGATTTCCTGTTTTATTTTTTCCTGCACCCATCTGTTATTCAACAGAAGATTGTTTAATTTCCATGCCTTTGTGTGGGGTTGAGCGTTTTTGTTAGAGTTGAGTTCCACCTTTAGTGCCTTATGGTCTGAGAAGATACAAGGTAAAATTTCAAGTTTCATTAGAGAAGTCTGCGGTCACTCTGATAGATTTGCCCCTGTAGGTCAACTGGCGCTTACTCCTGGTAGCTTGCAGAATCTTTTCTTTTGTCTTGACTTTGGACAGGTTCATCTTAATGTGTCTTAGAGAATTTAGAATACACATGATGAAAACAGTGAAGGAAATTATGGAAAAAATGAAGGAAACTGCTACTGAACTTACTTATAGTACTGGCGGGTTTAGACCGATTGAACACACGCGACCACTTGCTGGTTTTCCACTGTTTTAGTCCTCCTCTTGGGGTCCAGAAGTCTCTTGCTGACTCCCTGTATCCTGACAAGGATGATGATAGGCAGATCCCACCAGCCAGAGATGCCTGGAGTCCTATCTCTCCAGACTCACAGTGCCCAGATGCAAGGAAGCTGTTACTCGGCTGCCATCTTGCTCCCTCAGTCCTTTTTCCCATATTTTCTGAATTGAAATTTGTTTCTACCCTTTGCTAAAGCTCTGGTGAGTAATCCATAGTTGGAGTGTAAAATGGGCTTACCTAATTGATGTCATTATTTTCACATAGCCAGTGTTTTTATTAGGTAATATTTTCAAATCTTATGATCCATGTTAACTATCTATAAATTTTGAATACTGAACAACCTCCAGATGATTTTATTCATCAAGCCTAGGTAGAGGACGTTAGAACATTTGAGGTTGAAATCTGTAAGCTTGACATAATATCACATAGTCATTTGCTATTGTTAAGGATAGAGTGAAGAAGATGAGAGTGAGAAATTAACTTGATGCTTTGTGTATTTCCTTTGCCATGTCTCATTTCCATAATGATTTCTTCTAAAATGTTTCCTCTTCCTACCTCTTATTTATGCAAATCCAAATTAGTCTCTGCTCAATTCTGAGCAAATTGAAGTTGCATCAAGGAAAAGGGCTGAATATCAAAAATGAAAAATGTGATGGGTTATTGTAGAATACCATTCTGAGCACAAATAACAGTTTTGGAATCCCAAGTTTGTGGGGAGATAGAACAGAGTTTTGGTGGAATATCAGTCAGACATTAGTTAGATGCCAAATGATAGATTTTATTTATTTTTTTTCCTTTTTTTTTAATTAAATCATAGCTGTGTACATTAATATGATCATTAATATGGTGATACACTTGGTTCATAGATCGTTTGACACATTTTCATCACACTAGTTAACATAGCTTTCATAGCATTTTCTTAGTTATTTTGCTGAGACCTTTACATTCCACATTTACTAGGATTCACATATACCCTTGTAAGATGCACTGCAGGTGTAATCCCATTAATCCCCCTCCCTCCACCTACCTCCCCCCTCCCTCCCCTCCCTTTCCCCCTTCTCCCTATTCTTAGGTTGTAACTGGGTTATAGCTTTCATGTGAAGGTCCTACATTAGTTTCATAATAAGGGTGAGTACATTGGGTATTTTTTCTTCCATTCTTGAGACGCTTTACTAAGAAGAATATGTTCCAGCTCCATCCAGGTAAACATGAAAGAGGTAAAGTCTCCATCTTTTTTTAAGGCTGCATAATATTCCGTGGTGTACATATACCACAATTTATTAATCCATTCGTGGATCGATGGGCACTTGGGCTTTTTCCATGACTTAGCAATTATGAATTGGGCTGCAATAAACATTCTGGTACAAATATCTTTGTTATGGTGTGATTTTTGGTCTTCTGGGTATATGCCCAGTAGAGGGATTACAGGATTGAATGGCAGATCTATTTTTAGATCTGTAAGTGTTCTCCATATCTCTTTCCAAAAGGAATGTATTAATTTGCATTCCCACCAGCAGTGCAAAAGTGTTCCCTTTTCTCCATATCCATGCCAACATCTCTGGGATAGATTTTATTTTTGTTTTAAAATACATTTATTTGACCCCAAACTCATCCATTATGTAAATTAGTAGGTACACCAAATAATGTGTGATTTGAGGACAACTACTTTGTTGTCCCATATTTTCAGAGCATAAAAGAGGAAGTGAGGGCAGAAAAAATATTTTTTGCTTACACATGGAGTGCTGGTATTGAGATGGGTTGGGTAAAAAACAGCCAGTTTCTTTTAGATTTATGTAAATGTTAAGTAAAACTCATGCACTACTGAACTGCATAATAAAGGACCTATGAATGACTTTAATTTGGTATTTGTTAAACTCTGGAAGATATTAATAATGTATTTTGAAAACTAGTCTTTTATTTTTTGGAGTTTTCTAACTAGTTGATAACATCTTACTAGTAGACATCTAAAAGACATAACATTAAAAATTAGGGTAACTTCTGGATTACCCTGCTGGAAAAACTACACTGTGTGTGAGAGTTGCTGCCAAAACAATGCTGAATAACAAATAAAATATCAAGGACATTCAACAATATGCACTTAATTCTCATTCATGTGACTACAAAGCATCTGGGAGCCTGGTAATTCCAGGCCAGGCTTGACTGGGTTTGATTTGGTTACTTTCATGCCTGCTCCACTTTCTCATTCTTGTGGGGCCAGTGGGTTGCACAGGTTGGATTTTTCTGGGCAAAGGCAAAAGCATAACAGGACAAGCGCAAATAATCATATTTCAAAACTCTATCAAAAGTGGAGATATTGTATATAGAACCACAATCCACTCACCTTACAGCCATAACCAGATGGTATATAGAACCACAATCCACTTACCATACAGCCATAACCAGATGGTATACAGAAACACAATCCACTCACCATACAGCCATAACCAGATGTATTCCTATTACAAAGAAATAAAGATTTGGGACTACTAGTTCACACTAAGATACATAGCATATATAAATTCAGTATAATCAAGAGAAAATGATGTTTTTAGTT
The DNA here is from genome assembly GCF_027406575.1 of Nycticebus coucang. Lineage (NCBI taxonomy): Eukaryota > Metazoa > Chordata > Mammalia > Primates > Lorisidae > Nycticebus > Nycticebus coucang. The sequence continues at coordinate 46,273,027 of NC_069780.1, forward strand.
TAAAATACGATGGATTCCATTTAGGAAAGCAATTTATTTCAATATTAGGAAATGCCATTATAAAATGAGAGCCATAAATGTGATTATGCTATATTAAATGTTAAGGACATTGTGATTTCTTTCTGGAAAAAATGGAATTTATAAAGAATGAGTAAAATCTCTTAAACTACATGTTTCTTCATTTTTCTTTATTATTTGGAAAGCCAATATTAAAAGTCTTTATTTGATTGACTTTAGATTTATTCTTACACAGATTTATTGAACATAAGCATTACCAAATGAAACATTTGGTCAGCATACATACCTCCTTTAATTTGTGTTTTGTTGACTTAATGAATGATTCCTGTATTGTCATCTAAGTTGATTTATACCCTTTTCTGCTTCTATTAAGGCACAAATCATAATTTTTCTAGCATTTTACCCCTTTTCTCACACTCTATCTTAGCATCTCTTCTCTTTCTCTTCCTCCTCTTCTACATCCTATTTACATCATCTGTATTTTATAGATGAGGAAATACAGGCTTAAAGTGGTTAAATTTCTTACTTGAAATGCCACCTGTATTAAATATTCAAGACCTCTCTTGAAAAATTTTTGAGTTCTAGTGCTTAATCCTCTGACTTTGAGTATTATTCAGCTTTATAACTATTAGATTTAAAATTTATCAATAGAATGTTCAAATAGTATAGTGATTGACAACTGATCATTTGGGGTAACTTGTTGTCATTATCCATGTCTTGTGATTGAGTTCCTGGTGGTTTAGGGTTGTGCTGTTGAGTTTAAATTCCATTCAATATATTAGATGCCATTAGAGTGCAAGGTCTTTTTCTTTCTTCTTTTTTTTCATTTTTCTTTCTTTTCTTTTTTTTTACCTTTTTTCACTCTATATTACCAGCACTTTGATTAATGATCAAACATATTTGATGTTCAATAAAATATGTTGAAATAATAAATAAACTTTTTATTGAATTTTTAGTCCTTCTATCTTCTACTGATTTTATGAGTCCTTGATGATTTTTCTATTTTACTTTATTATATAATATACTATTAGCATTATTTTGCTTAAAGCCAAGAATGCTAGATTAACTTAGTGGAACTATATAAGTTTTGAATATAAAATTATATATTCTAGAATTACCTAGTCACCTACTGGACACATAGAAATCAAAGGAAATATCTTACACTTTCTGAGCCTCAATTTTTTTAAATCTAAAAATAGAAATATACAAATTCCGAGACAGAAACAACTTTCTAAAGACTAAGTCATGAAGAAATAGAAAATATGGACATATGAGTATGGAGAATAAATTAGTAATCAAAAATATCACAACAATTAAAATCCCAGGATCTGATGGCTTCCTTGGTGAATTCTACCAAATATTTAAAGAAGAAATTAACATTATTTCTTTTCAAATTTGTCAAACTTTGAGGAGGAGAAAACACTTTCAAACTCATTTTATGAAGCCACCATTACCCTGATACTGAAGCCAGATAAGGACAAGAGACAGAAATTACAGGCCAATATCTCTGATGTGCATAGATGCAAAAATACCATGCAACTAAATACTAGCAAACAATTAAATAACTCATTTAAAGATAAACAATGATCAAGTGAGACTTATCCATGAGATGCAAGGATGGGGCAACATATGAAAATCAATAAATGTGAAATACCACATTATGAATAAATATGATATACCTTCATTAATACAGTGAAGGGCAAACATTATAGAATCTTTTCAGTACATGTAGGAAAAGCATTTGATAAAACCCAACATCTTTTCATATTAAAAACTGTTAACAGGGCAGCGCCTATGGCTCAAAGGAGTAGGGCACCAGCCCCATATACTGGAGGTGGCATGTTCAAATCTGGTCTCAGCCAAAAACTGCAAAAAAAAAAAAACAAAAAACCTGTTAACAAATTAGGAATACAGGAAATATACTTTGGCATTAAAACAGTCATATATGTCAATGTCATGCTCAAATCTTTCAGCTTTTCTTCTCTTGTCATGAATAAATCAAGAATATCCAATCTTGCTACTTCTTTTCAACAGTACTGGAAGCCCTAGTTAGAGCAATTAGGCAAGAAAAAGCATCTAAATAGGTAAGGAAGAAGTGAAATAATCTTTTCCCAGTTGGCTTAATTTTATATGTAGAAAATCCTAAGTAGTCCACCAAAAAACTATGAGAACTAATAGACAGATTCAGTAAAGTTGCAAAGTGCAAAATGTGCATAGAAAAATTAGTTGTGGGTTCAGAGAGCAAGATGGTGGCTGAGTAACGGCTTCCCTGCAACTGGGCACCATGAGTCTGGGGAGATAAGACTCCAGACATCTCTGGCTGGTGGGATCTGCCTATAACCATTCTTTTGAGTATACAGGGGGTCAGCAAGAGACTTCTGGACCCCAAGAGGAGGACAAAAACAGTGGGAAACTGGCAAGTGGTTGTGGGTGTTCGATGGGTCTAATCCTGCCAGCAGCTGTAAGTACAACAGCAGTGAGACTGCAAACCGGAAAGGCCTTACCTGTGAACTGTTTTGGTGTTTTTGGACTTGGCACTCAGTTGAACTGCCTTTGGGAGAGCTTGAGCAGGAGTGCAGAGAACTTTGGCCTTGTCTAGGGCCCCAGACTGAGCCGCTGAGCCAGATGGAGCTAATAGTGTTCGGCTATGGGCCGCAGGGAGCCATTGTGAGAGAACTGCCCCGGCAAGCTCTGCCCTCAGGGTCACAGAGCAAGGATTGGGCGGGAGCTAGTAAAGGTGAGGATTGAAGTGCCTTACAGCCTTAACCCTCAGGGGCAGAGTGAGACCAGTTTTGGCACACTGGGTAAGTGGATAGCCACTTCAGCAGTGATCCCAGCAACAAGCACTTTCCTGGGAAAGCTTCTGCTTAGCCATGTTTGGAAGTTTAAAGTGCCTTTTAAAAGGGCTGAAAAGAGATTTAGAGTCTCCACCCTGTGGGGTTTGAGAAATCAGTGGAGGCCTCCAGTCGTATCAGCATTGTGATTAACATCTCATACCCCAGGAGACCACCTATTGCCCAGACAATATTCAACAAGATATATATATTGGTTTGTTTTTGATTGTTTTTTGTTTGTTTGTTTGCTTTTCTTTTTTGTTTATTTTGTTGTTGTTTTGTTTTTTAATTTCAACCTTTTCGGTTCACATTTTTTCTTTTCTTTTTTTCCTTTCTTTTCTTTCTCCATTTTTTCTAGTTTAAATACAATTTCCCATTGCTGCCTTTTTCAATAATTAGAACTTCATTTTTTGCTAGTGTTTCTACCCCTATTATTTAGTTTTCCACCCAATTTTAACTAGTAAAGTTTTCTGTTTGCTAGTTTTGGTTTGATTTATAGCATTTTTGTCTTTCCTCTCTACTTGGTGGAGGTGGGTACTGTGTCCGATCAGGTTAGCAAAAGGCTGCTGACCTCAAGGGGACCACTGAACTGGGCATGCCCAGAGGTTGGGTTTTTGTTTTTTTTTTGAGATTGTGTCAAAGTACCCTACTCTACACCTATATTGGTCTGTCTCCTTCTTTCTGTGCCTCTCTTTTTTTGTCAGTATTCCCTTTTACCCATCCCCTCTCCTTTCTCTATTTTCTTTTCTTTCTTTCTTTTTCTTTTATCCCTTCTAGTTCTTCAACCTTCTTATCCTTCTGTTCCTGTACCAAAAGTACTCATCGAAAACTTAGTCCACAGGCATGGGAACATAAAGAGCATGAGGAAGTGAAAGGAAAATCAGGGCAAGGAAACAGATAAAAGAAATCACTCATGAGGAAGAATCAGCAGAAAACTCCAGGAAACACAAAGAACCAGTCCAGAGCAACCCCTCCAAGGGACCATGAGGTAGCTACTGCAGAGGATTCCACCTATAAAGAAATGTTAGGAATGACTGACAGGGAATTTAGAATACACATGATGAAAACAATGAAGGAAATTATAGAAAAAATGAAGGAAACTGCTAATAAAGTAGAAAATAACCAAAAGGAAATCCAAAAACAGAATCAAATAAGAGATGAACGATATGAAGAATATAGAAAGGATATAGCGGAGCTCAAGGAACTGAAACAGTCAATTAGGGAACTTAAAGATGCAATGGAAAGTATCAGCAACAGGTTAGACCGTGCAGAAGATAGAATTTCAGAGGTAGAAGACAAAGTTCTTAAGATAACTCAGATAGTTAAAGAGGCAGAAAAGAACAGAGAGAGCAGAATGTTCACTGTCAGAATTATGGGACTTTATGAAGCATTGCAACATACGAGTTATAGGAATCCCAGAAGGTGAAGAATAATGCGCCAGAGGAATAGAAGCCATACTTGAGAATATAATAAATGAAAATTTCCAAATATCACCAAAGATTCTGACACACTGCTTTCAGAGGGATATCAGACCCAAGTCACCTCAACTCTAACCGAGCTTCTCCAAGACACATTGTGATGAACCTGTCCAAAGTCAAGACAAAAGAAAAGATTCTGCAAGCTGCCAGGAGTAAGCGCCAGTTGACCTACAGGGGCAAATCCATCAGAGTGACCACAGACTTCTCTAATGAAACTTTCCAAGCAAGAAGACAATGGTCATCTACCTTTAATCTACTTAAACAGAACAATTTCCAGCCCAGAATTCTGTACCCTGCTAAGCTAAGCTTTAAAATTGATGAAGAAATCAAATCATTTATTGATATACAAACATTGAGGAAATTCACCACAAGACCAGCTCTACAGGAAATACTTCAACCTGTTCTACACACTGACCATCACAAAGCAAAGTCAGAACTCAGAAATTATAAGGACAGAACCTAACATCCACAATGATGCAAAAGATAAAAATAAGCAATGGATGCTCACAAAATAAGATGAATATAATACTACCACACTTATCAAGTATCTCAATAAATGTTAATGGCTTGAATTCCCCACTGAAGAGACATAGATTGGTTGACTGGATTAAAAAACACAAGCCATCCATTTGCTGTCTGCAAGAAACACACCTGGCTTCAAAAGACAAATTAAAGCTCCGAGTCAAGGGTTGGAAGACAATTTTTCAGGCAAATGGAATTCAGAAGAAAAGAGGACTTGTGATCTTATTTTCAGATACATGAGGATTTAAAGCAACTAAAGTCAAAAAAGACAAAGATGGTCACTTTATATTTGTCAAGGGAAAAATACAACAAGAAGATGCTTCAATTCTAAATATTTATGCACCCAATTTAAATGCTCCCAGATTCTTGAAACAGACCTTACTCAGTCTGAGCAATATGATATACGATAATACCACAATAACAGGGGACTTTAACACTCCTCTTACAGAGCTGGACAGATCCTCTAAACAGAAATTAAACAAAGATATAAGAGCTTTAAATGAGACCTAGAACAACTGTGCTTGATAGACGCATATAGAACACTCCACCCCAAAGATAAAGAATATACAATCTTCTCATCACCCCATGGAACATTCTCCAAAATTGATCATATCCTGGGACACAAAACAAATATCAATAGAATCAAAAGAATTGAAATGTTACCTTGTATCTTCTCAGACCATAAGGCATTAAAGGTGGAACTCAACTCTAATAAAAACGTTTGACCCCACACAAAGGCATGGAAATTAAACAACCCTCTGTTGAATAAGAAATGGGTACAGGAAGAAATGAAACAGGAAATCATTAACTTCCTTGAGCATAACAACAATGAAGACACAAGCTACCAAAACCCGTGGGATACTGTAAAACCAGTTTTGAGAGGAAAATTCATCGCTTTAGATGCCTACATTCGAAAAACACAAAGAGAGCGCATCAACAATCTCACAAGCCATCTCATGGAATTGGAAAAAGAAGAACAATCGAAGCCTAAACCGGGTAGAAGAAAAGAAATATCCAAAATCAAATCAGAGATCAATGAAATTGAAAACAAAAGAATCATTCAGAAAATTAATGAAACAAGGAGTTGGTTTTTTGAAAAAATAAATAAAATAGATAAACCATTGGCCAGACTAATGAGAAATAGAAAAGTAAAATCTCTAGTAACATCAATCAGAAATGATAAAGGGGAAATAACAACTGATCCCACAGAGATACAAGAGATCATCTCTGAATACTACCAGAAACTCTATGCCCAGAAATTTGACAATGTGAAGGAAATGGATCAATATTTGGAATCACACTTCTCCCTAGACTTAGCCAGGAAGAAATAGAGCTCCCAAACAACCAATTTCAAGCACTGAGTTTAAGGAAACAATAAAAAATCTTCCAACCAAAAAATGCCCTGGTCCAGATGGCTTCACACCAGAATTCTACCAAACCTTCAAGGAAGAGCTTATTCCTGTACTGCAGAAATTATTCCAAAAAATTGAGGAGGAAGCAATCTATCCCAACACGTTCCATGAAGCAAACATCACTCTGATACCAAAACCAGGAAAAGACCCAACCAAAAAGGAGAATTTCAGACCAATTTCACTCATGAATATGGATGCAAAAATTCTCAACAAAATCCTAACCAATAGATTACAACTTATCATCAAAAAAGTCATACATCATGATCAAGTAGGTTTCATCCCAGGGATGCAAGGCTGGTTTAACATACGCAAGTCTATAAACGTTATCTACTATATTAACAGAGGCAAAAATAAAGATCGTATGATCCTCTCAATAGATGCAGAAAAAGCATTTGATAAAATCCAGCATCCTTTTCTAATTAGAACACTGAAGAGTATAGGCATAGGTGGCACATTTCTAAAACTGATTGAAGCTATCAGTGACAAACCCACAGCTAATATTTTACTGAATGGAATAAAACTGAAAGCTTTTCCTCTTAGAACTGGAACCAGACCTCTGTCACCTTTACTATTCAACATAATACTGGGAGTTCTAGCCAATACAATTAGGCAAGACAAGGAAATAAAGGGAATCCAAATGGGAGCAGTGGAGGTCAAACCCTCCCTCTTTGCTGACTATGTGATCTTATGCTTAGAGAATCCCAAAAACACAACCACAAGACTCCTAGAAGTCATTAAAAAATACAGTAATGTTTCAGGATATAAAATCAATGTCCACAAGTAAGTAGCCTTTGTATACGCCAATAGCAGTGAAGATGAGAAGCTAATTAAGGGCACAACTTCCTTCACCATAGTTTCAAAGAAAATTAAATACCTAGGAATATATCTAACGAAAGAGGTAAAGGACCTACGTAAAGAAAATTATGAAATCCTCAGAAAGGAAATAGCAGAAGATTTTAACAAATGGAAGAACACACCATGCTCATGGATGGGCAGAATCAACATTGTTAAAATGTCTATACTTCCCAAAGCAATCTACCTATTCAATGCCTTTCCTATCAAAATACCAACATCGTACTTTCAAGATTTGGAAAAAATGATTCCGTGTTTTGTATGAAAACAGAAAAAAACCCGTATAGCTAAGGCAGTTCTTAGTAATAAAAATAAAGCTGGGGGCATCAGCATACCAGATTTTAGTCTGTACTACAAAGCCATAGTGGTCAAGACAGCATGGTATTGGCACAAAAATAAAGACATAGACACTTGGAATAGAATAGAAAACCAGGAATTGAAACTAACATCTTACAACCATCTAATCTTTGATAAACCAAACCAGAACATACCTTGGGGGAAAGACTCCCAATTCAATAAATGGTGTTGGGAGAACTGGATATCCACATGTAAAAAACTGAAATTGAATCCACACCTTTCCCCACTCACAAAAATTGATTCAAGATGGATAAAGTACTTAAATTTAAGGCATGAAATAATAAAAATCCTCAAAGAAAGCATAGGCAAAACACTGCAAGATATTGGCCTGGGGAAAGACTTCATGAAGAAGACTGCCATGACAATTGCAACAACAAAAATAAACAAATGGGACTTCATTAAATTGAAAACCTTCTGTAAAGCTAAGGAGACAACAACCAAAGCAAATAGACAACCTACACAATGAGAAAGGATATTTGCATATTTTGAATCAAACAAAAGCTTGATAACTAGGATGTATAGAGAACTCAAATTAATCCACATGAAAAAAGCCAACAATCCCATATGACAATGGGCAAGAGACATGAATAGGACCTTCTCTAAAGAAGACAGACAAATGGCTAACAAACATACGAAAAAATGTTCATCATCCCTATCTATTAGAGAAATGCAAATCAAAACCACCCTGAGATACCATCTAACCCCAGTGAGAATGGCCCACATCACAAAATCTCAAAACTGCAGATGCTGGCGTGGATGTGGAGAGAAGGGAACACTTTTACACTGCTGGTGGGACTGCAAACTAGTACAACCTTTTTGGAAGGAAGTATGCAGAAACCTCAAAGCACTCAAGCTAGACCTCCCATTTGATCCTGTAATCCCATTACTGGGCATCTACCCAGAAGGAAAAAAATCCTTTTATCATAAGGACACTTGTACTAGACTGCTTATTGCAGCTCAATTTACAATCGCCAGAATGTGGAAACAGCCTAAATGCCCACCAACTCAGGAATGGATTAACAAGCTGTGGTATATGTATACCATGGAATACTATTCAGCCATTAAAAAAAAATGGAGACTTTACATCCGTCATATTAACCTGGATGGAAATGGAAGACATTATTCTTAGTAAAGCATCACAAGAATGGAGAAGCTTGAATCCTATGTACTCAATTTTGATATGAGGACAATTAATGACAATTAAGGTCATGGTGGGGGTGGGGGAAAGGGAGAAGAAAGAGAGAAAGAAGGAGGGAGGGGTGGGGAAAAGAAGAGCAGAGAGAGGGAAGGAGGAGGGGAGTGGGGCCTTGGTGTGTGCCTCACCTTTTGGGGGCAAGACATGATTGCAAGACAGACTTTGCCTAACAAATGCAATCAGTGTAACCTGGCTTATTGTACCCTCAATGAATCCCCAACAATTAAAAAAAAAGAAAGAAAGAAAAATCAGTTGCATTTCTATGCACTAACAATTAACTATCCCATTTACAACACATCAAGGAGAATAAAATACTCTGGGATCAATTTAATCAAGTAGGAGAAAGATTTGTACACTGAAAACTATGAAATGTTGATAAACGAAACAGAAGAAGAATTGAATAAATAAAATGTTTATAGATTGGAAGAAATAATGTTGCTAAAATGTTTGCAATACCCAAGTTAATCAGTAGATTCAATGCAATGTCTATCAAAACTCCAATGGCATTTTTTCACAGAAGTAGAAAAAAATTCTCAAATTCATACAGAACCACTAATAACCTCTAATAGTTAAAGCAAACTTGGGCAAGAAGAACAAACCCAGAAACATCACACTTCCTGTTTTAAATTGTATTACAAAGTTACAGTAATCAAAACAGTGTGATACTGGCATACGAATAGACATATAGACCAATGAAATAGAATAATAAGCCCAGAAATAAACACAGGAATGTGTTATCAAATATTTTTTGACAAAAATGCCAAAATTACACAATGGGAGTAGGGCAGACTTTTCAGTAAATTGTGAATCGTTATTCATATGCAAAAGATTCAAATTAGATCTTTATCTTACATCATATACAAAAACAACCGAAAGTAGATTAAAAATTCAAAAGGTATAATTTAAATCTATAAAAATGCTAGAAGAAAATTTACAGGAAAATCTCCTTGTCATTAGTCTTGGTAATGACTTTTTGAATATTTCACCAAAAGCACACACAACAAAAGTAAAAATAAACGAGTAGGATTGCATTAAATTTAAAAGCTTTTGTATAGCAAAGGAAACAATCAACAAAATGAAAAGTCAATGTATGGAATGGAAGAAAATATTTGCAAATCATATTTCATGAAGTATCAACATACAAATATATAAGGAAATCACATAAGTAATAGCAAACAAACAAAAATGGTGTAAGGACCTGAATAAACATCTATTCAAAGAAGACATACAAATGACTAGCAGGGATACGGAAAGGTGTTCAACTTCACTAATCATCATAAAAATGCACATCAAAAATACAATAAGATATCTCCTCACATCTGTTAGAGTGGCTATTATCGAAAAGCCAAAAAGTAAATGTCCATAAGGATATAGAGAAAAAGGTACCCTTGTATACACGTACTGTTGGTGGGAAGGCAAATTAGAACAATCTTATGAAAAACAGTATAAATGTTCCTCAAAAATTCAAAATAGAGCTTCCATATGATCTAGCAATACCTCTTCTGGGTACTTCCCAAAACAAATGAAGTGAGTGTGCTCCCGTATTCATTGCAGCATTATTCACAATAGTCAAATTATGGAAACAACGTAAGTGTTTGTAAACAGATGAATGAAATAAAAAGTGTGTGTGTATGTGTAGTGGTATATTATAGTTGTTTAAAAACAAGAAAATTCTGCCATTTGCAACAATATGAATGAAACAGGAGGACATTAAGCTATGTGAAATAAGCCAGAGACAGAAAGATAAACCCTGTATGATCTCACTTGTATGTGAAACCTAAAAAAGTCAAACTCTTAAAAACAGAATATGGGTGGCACCTGTGACTCAGTGAGTAGGGCGCCGGCCCCATATACCGAGGGTGGCGGGTTCAAACCCACCCCCCCGCCAAACTGCAACCAAAAAGAAAAAAACAAATCAAAAAAACACCAGGGAATAAAATGGTGGCTACTAGAGGCTCAGGGGTGGGGAAAATAGAGGAGATTTTGGTCAAAGAACATACACTTTCAGTTATAAGATGACTTTAAGTTCTGGCATTCCAATGAACAGCATCATGACTACAATTAATAATGGCATATTGTATACTTGAAATTTGAAATTTGCTATGAGAGTGGATCCTAAGTATTCTTACCACACACATGTTCACTGTTAATTAACTCTATTAATTAACATTTCCATCACTTCACAATGTGTGCATGTATCTAAATTGTCATGTACATTTTAAATATATACATTTTTTGCTTGTCAATGATACCTCAAAGAAGCTAGAAGTAAAAAGGAAAAGTTTTGTGAGGTTTTTATAAGCTTTTGGTGGTCAAAGATAAAAATATTTATATCTTAGATATACTTCATACAAGTCAGCTTTTGTGCTTAAAAGATAAAGTGAATTATGCTTTTGCTATTGAGTCGTAGTCATTTTAAACTTCATAAATGTTACCACATTGAAAATGGTTGCTAAGTCTGTCTTCCTAGTGCAGTGATGCCCATGTTTATAGTGCTTTGAAGGTCTGCAGGACCACATGAAAAAAGGCAGTGAGCAGATGGAGTATTCAATCTGAATAGCTCTGATTTTTATAAACTAATTTTTGTTCCATATTTTTTTATAAAAGTTTTCTAATAGTAGTAATGTTTCCAAACCCTGAAATTGGAGTGAATTCTAAATTCTATCAGTTTTCCAGAGATACTTCTCCCAAAATAATACATTATTTGAAAAATTTTTTTTAAAGCAACAGAGCAATGGTTTATTGAGGATAGATAGGAAATCGATAGGAAAGCTTCCAACACAACGAAAATGGTCCAGAACGGTTGCCTCTGCAGCTTGGCTGGTTTGGGGCTTTTATTCCTTGTCTGCCCACCCAAACCTTGCTGGCAAACACTGATTTAAAAGCCACTGCTTTAAAAACTGTAGTTCAAAATGTGTCATATCTACATGCTTCATTTACACACCAACCGACAGACTCTGGCCCATGGAACAAAAAATTGAAGCAAAGACTTTCATTTTTAACTTTCCATTTCCCTTTAAGCCAGTTGTATAACTTTATGCAGCCTTATTTTATTCCCAAACTTCTGCTTTGTCCTTTATCTCATCCTCCACATTGTGCACATAAACCATCACCAATAATTTTAAATCGAAATCGTACCTCCTTCTAAGAATAGTGTCGCTTAACACAGCATGCTATGGTTTAGCAGTTTTTACCAATAGCCTCTCTTCTGGCAATTTAATCAAACATTTACTTAGATCTTTCTAACATGGTAATAATATTACCTTCTATGAGAAACAGAATTTTGATGTAGGCTTTCCTCCCTCTATGACTAAAAATAAATAACAGTGATACTGTAAAAAATTCAAACTATGACCTTGGAATGCTCATTTTATCAAAAAGGCTCATAAAAGATCAGAGATATGAAATGCTACAAGAAGAAGGTTCAACATGAAAATGCTTACAGATCAGGATGAATAAAATGATTTTAAAGGTTCAGCACAAAGCTAGTTCCCCTGTTATGTTACACTAATTAACTATATCCTGACCTTGCCTGTCTTTGCTAATTTGAATTTTCTGGAACATTGCTGATCCAGGTTTAACATGCTGTATAGAATTAACTTATTTCCTAATTCCTACATGCTTGTAACCTTCACTTTCTCATTCATTCATTCTGCAAATACAGCATTAATTGTATAACTTCTCTGCGTAGCTACGGTTTTGTGCACAGGAACACATTAGTGAAAAATAAGAAAAAAGTTTAGTCTTATTCAGGATGGTAACTCTAGTGGGGAGGCAGGCTATGAAGCCCATCTTCTTGGAGCTAGCCCAGCACTGCATGTACAAACTTGGGCAAATTACTTTACCTCTAGTACTTATTTCTACTTATTCCTTATTTCAAAGGAATATGTGAGAATCAATTGACTAACTACATGTAAAACACCATTAACAGTCTTTGGCTCATATTGGGAGCTCAATAAGTAGCTCTTATTATTATTGTGTTTCATATGAAAATAATGCCAGAAGAAAAACCATGTAGGACAGAAGCTCAAGGTGTGATGAGAGTTGGGCAGGGTCATGTTACTAGGTTAGCTGGTCAGGGAATGGTTCCCTGAGGAAATAACATTTGATCTGAGGTCCACAAAGAAATCAAAGATTATACCAAATTGAAGGCCATAAGGCAGAACAGAGTTGAACCAGTATGGGATAGACAGAATTCTACCCTGTTTTCCCATTTCCTTTGGCAGTTTTCTGGATTCTTGTTATTGGTGGATAAAACAGAAGGATGTGACCAACTAAAACAGAGATAGGCTGAGGAATCAAAATTGAAAACTCAAATCAACTCTTTTCTCTTTTTTCATAATAAAATCAATAGAAAAATAATGTTTTTAAAAATAATTCTGTATGTGAATACTGGACAAAGAAATTATAGGCTAATAGCTGAGAACTATGATCAGCAGAATCAAATAGTTGGCAGACTGCCTTAATTGATTGATTTCCAAGTTCTTTGATGGTACTCAGAGGTCCAATAGATGCTCAGACCTCACCTCTCTGTCATTACATCATTGGTCATAGGTTCACTAGTCATAAGACGTTGTGGAAATTTTAAGGTGATCCCTTTAGATTGAAGTTAAATAATACTAGATAATATTACTATAACAATTCCAGGAAATCATTTTTGTTTAGATCCATGAATCACTTATTTCCCATAGACGTTTCTATCTTATATCATGGAAAAAAAATGTTCAATCCCCAAATTTTTGCAGAGGTGGAAACAAAAAGTCAAAGGAAAAGGAGAGATCCAGCTACAGAACAAGGGGATGCTTTAAAATGTGAGGAGCAACAAGAAATGCAAAGAAAAAAGAGAGAGTCATAATTTGTGAGTTAAATAAATGGATTCCGTTTATCTTGGAACTTGACATAAATGAAATTTATCTAAATAGTAAGTATATTTTTACGTTCCCTTTTACTGTTAATTTTTAGCTCATGGCTATGAAAAATGACTTTTTCTATTTATATTTATAAAGGAGCATAATTTTTAAACAATTACAATGTTTGGTATTTTCGAAGCTTATGCATGTAGAAAGAGCTATCATTAGAGTAGAATTTGTTTTAATATCCTTATGTAACTTGGCCTCCAAATTCCCTTTTCAACCTCATTCTTCTACACGCCCAGCATGTGAAGCCCTCTGAAATACATACCACCCCTAAACATCTGTCACAGCATTTCATTTCTCCTAGTTGAAGACAAACACACTTTTTCCTTATAGGTAGTCAGTGGCCTTCCTTTGAGGCAAAGCATCATGAACTTTTTTTTTTTTTTTTTCCTTTGGCCGGGGCTGGGCCTGAACCCACCACCTCCGGCATATGGGACCGGCGCCCTACTCCTTGAGCCACAGGCGCCACCCAAAGCATCATGAACTTTAAACAGAGAAAACTATGATTGAGATTGCAAGGAAAGAGTGACAAAGGGAGAGGAAGAAGGAAAGGTAGACTAACGGACTGTGGAGTAGGCTCTACAACTGCTTGAAAGTCAAGGAAAGTCCAGGTGTGGCAATGAAAATATATTTGCAGAGTGGCAATGAAAATATATTTGCAGAGTGAAAGTATCAAATGAAAAACTGAAACACCTCTTATTTAGCTCATAGGTTCCACGATTACATAGGCTTCTGTAGTTGGCCAACTCAGTATAACAGTTGGGTGCATATGTACCCAGCAAGCCCAGTTTTGGTCTCCCATACCAGAGAAGGTATTTGTTTCAAAAGATATTTGAAACATCTTAAGAAGATTCCTTTTTTTTTTTGTATCAATATTTGATTAGAGAGAGTTATGGGTATCTTATAATTTTATGGAGCAAGGTCAATGCTGAGTGGTTAAGTCAAAATCCTGGCAGTCTTTTGTTTATTTTAAATTGATGTTGGTTTAATGTTTCCACTAACTTCCTTATAATCTGTCCAAAATAAATAGTATTTCTGAAACTCTTATGTCTTTTTCTATCTTTGTTCTAAGAAATATACTAAGAATTTAAAAATATTATTGTTCCAAATAGATTTTAACTCAAAAGTACAGTGCAAGCTGCAATAATCAACCCCCCAGTACTTTATAGGAAATTGAAAAAGGTGTATAAATGGAGAATTATTCTTAAAAATGATATGTATATTTTACATATTTAATAAACATCTCACTTACTTATTAATTAATGTAGATCTAGATAGAATGGAATGGATTTGCCTTCTTGCCCAAAATATACCTTTAAAAGTGGTACGAAAAATTGTGCAGTATTTCTTCCACTATTTTATTATTTTTCCATGAGTTTATAGGCACATTGCTCATATTTAATTCAATTGTATTTTTCTTTTTTTTAGGAAATCAAGTTTATTGAGTCTTTCCAAAGATTTTAACTTAATTTTTATAGAATCTACTTCATATTTTCATTGCTATTATTTTATATAATATTTAATTACATTTAATAGTTATAATAAAAAATACATCAATAAGATCAAAAACAAGCAACTCTTAGTAAGCATACAACTCAAAAGATGGGAGCGAGTGGCTACAAGTATATTGTAAAGTTAATTATTGTTTACAAAGAGTTAATGTCCTGTGGGCAGCAATAGTATGACTCACTGGGAAATAAAGAACCTCAAATTCTGGAAACTCAGTGAAAAAGAGAGTGGCTAAAACAGCAATGTTCTCCAACTCACTATAATATATTTTTGCTTAAAGGGAGTACAGTTTGTAGTGACAATGTGTGGATTCACTTTGATGATGAACTATTCCTGAATGTCCTCAGTAGTTTGTTAAAATAGTAGTAAAGTGATATATGAATCACTAAGCCTTTTAATTTTATTTCATAAAACACATTAAAATTGTTTTCTCTTTTAGAACTTCAGAAGAGTTTACAGTGGAAGCTCTGGATTCAGTTTAGGGTCAAATTTCAGCTACGCATTTGCCAAGACCTTGGGGAAATTATTTAACCTTTGTGTGCCTTATACTTTAACAGCAAAATGGAGATGATAATGGCAATGAAATAATAGGGCTGTGAGAATTAGAGGATATAATATATGCATAGTGCTTAGCATTATTCCTGGTCCAAAGTCAGAATTGGCAATTGTTAGCTATTATTCCTATTCTCATTATTCTTATTATTTTCATGTGTGCCTAAAATGCTAAAAAAGATCATTTCAGAATCCATATGAAACAAATCCTAATAATAGAAATAGAGGAGGACTTAACTAGAGGAATTATAAAAAGGACATCAAAATACAGGCTAAGAAAATGTGGCTATTTTGTTTTATTAGAAATTGAAATATTTCTTTTTATTTTTCATTTCTCAACAAAAAATCATGTTTTTGACAATCTGATTCAAATATTTCATGAAATAAATTGATCCAAATTCTAAATACTTTATGAGTAAATAAATACCTCTTAAATAATGAGTTTTGAATAAAAATATAATGACTAATCAGTATTCAAATGAGTTTTCTTAAGACTTATATAAAATATTATTACACATACTATAAATTAGCTAATGAATACCTAATATGGTAAAAATATTTTATCTGAATTTTCTAGGGAGGTCAAATATACTTTTGCATTATAACTTGTTTAATCCAAACTAATTGGCTTTAATTTATCATAAAAGAATACTTCTCTTAAATATAAAAAAGTCAAATCAATAACATTGATACTGACATATTGTTGAATTTATACCTGTAATATCCAGAAGGGTATGTGGGGAAAAGACATTACCAAAAAGAAAAGCATATTCCTAAATTAGCATTGTTTTTCCCAAAGATAGCCCTCCCTTAGCACATCACCTCCTGAAACACGGATGTAGGGAACAAAACAAGTGTATTAGATAGAGGTAAACACACTTGTTTATAAAACCACCATCCTTCACACTGGAGTTAGTCCTATTCCAAGTTCTGCAGCTGAGGAGGGTTCACAAATTTTTGGTTGTCAGATAACATATCCTTTACTTATAGTCACCAGTTGTTCATACTTTGACACATTTTCTTGAGAAAGATCAAGTATATAGCATAGAATAGCATTATGTTTTCTTTGTCAAGCCAAGGTTTACAGTAAATTTTTATTACATAAACTATAGGTCGGGGGTCTCTCTCTCTCTCTCCTCTTGCTTATAGGATTACAGTCTACTCAAAGGCCCTTCACCTCCTTGGTTATTCCTGAGATACCCTCAAGGCATCTCGTGTGCACACAAGTAAATTCAATTGGCTATTACCTGACACCTGCTGTTATCTTCTCATTATTTCATAGCTCTCCATGGAGAAATCTGTTGTCTCTGTAAAGGCGTGAAATGAAAACTCCCCCAGCCCCCATGACACCCCAAAGTTACCTGTCCTTCACTGCAGGAATTGAAAACTTTGACTCAACACCTCCTTAGCAGAGCACCATTCACCCCACAAATGATGCACTCTTGACTCCCAGGCTGTACAGATGTTCCTGCAGCCTGGAGCCAAGTCCATTTAAGAATGCTTTCTGGTTGCCTCTTTCATGCTATGTAAATCACACAGGGACAAAAACCATGCTGCTTGCTCCAGTGCTATTTATTTATTATGAAAAATACTTTATATTTCTTAATAATAATTTCATTTTGATTACAACTTGCACCCATGATCAAAAGACTCAAAAATGACTTAATGAGGCTTAGCTAGGCACAGAGTTCCCTGTCGCTATGTAACATTCACTGAAGTCTATCCTCTCTTTCTGATTACCAAATATGTGTTATTGGACCTAATGTGTCTGCCTTCTTCCCTTTTCTTTCTTTTTTCTTATCTTAAGGTATACACTAATTTATCTTGAATTATAGTCCTTTTGTTGTGCTGTCAAATATTGTTCATTCTTTTTCTTTTTCTTTTTTTTTGGTTTGTGATTCATTGAGGGTACAAAGACCTAGTTTACACTGATTATATTTGTTAGGCAAAGTCCCACTTATAACTGTGTCCTGTCCCTAAGAGGTGTGCCATACACTGTGACTTCCCCCCACTCCCCTCCCTAAATATTGTTCATTATATCTAAATATCTATCTATAATTTTGTACCCATTAACCATCCCCACTTTACTTTTTCTTAATTTAATTTTTATTAAATCATAACTCTATACATTTATGGGGTACAATGTAATGATTTGATATACGATATGGAATACTTAAATCAAACTGATTAACATAACAATCACATCACTTACTTATTTTTTGTGGTAAGACATTTATAATTTACTCTTAGTTATTTTGAAGTGTACCCTTGCATTGCGCACATTAGGCAAGATTCCCCCTGATGCCCTCCCTCCTCCCTTCAGTCACTCTCCCCCTGCCCTCCCTTCTCTCCCATCCTTCTTGCTGGACTACATTTGTGTTTTATCATTCATATGAATGTGTAAGTGATTATATATTGGTTTCATAATAGTATTGAGTACATTGGATATCATCCCCAGTTTATTCCCTCCTCCCCACTAACCTTCCCAGGCTCTGGTAACCATCATTCTACTTCTCTCCATGAGATAAACTGTTTTAATATTTACCTTCTTCATATGAGTAAAAATATGAAAGATTTGTCTTTCTGTGTTTGACTTATTTCACTTAATGTTCTCCAATTTGGTCCATGTTGTTACAAATGGCAGAGTTTCATTCTTTTCTATGGCCATATAATATTCCATTATGTATATGTACCAAAATGTCTTTATCTATTCATCTGTTGATACACAATTAGATTGTCTTCAGATCTTGGCTGTTGTGAATGATGCTGCAATAAACATGGGAGTGCAGATATCTTGATATACTGAATTTTTTCTGATAAAAGTCATTTTAACTGGAGAGAGATGATATCTCATTGTAGTTTTTATTTGCATTTCTCTCATAATGATGATGAACATTTTTTCATATACATGTTGGCCCATTTTTTAAAAAATTTGCTTTGGTTTCCTGTGTGTTTGGAGTATTACTCAAAAAGTCCTTGTCCAGACCAATGTCCTGAAGTATTTCCTCAAAGTTTTCTTTTAATGGTTTTACATTTCAGGTCTAAGATTTATGTCTTTACGCCATTTTGATTCAGTTTTTGTATATAGTAAGAGATAAATTTCTAGTTTCTTTCTTCTGCATGTAGATATCCAGTATTTCTAGCACCATTTATTGAAGAGATGATCCTTTCCCCATGGTATGTTCTTGACACTTTTTTCAAAGATAAACTGACTGTAGATAATGTGTGGATTTATTTATGTGTTGTCTCTTCTGTTCCGTTGTTCTGTGTGTCTATTTTTATGCCCGTACCATGCTGTTTGGGTTACTATAGCTCTATAGTATACTTTGCAGTCAGTAATGTGATTTCTCCAGTATTGCTTTTTTTGCTCAGGATGGCTTTGCCTGTTCTGGGTCTTTCATGGTTCCATATACATTTTAGGATTATGTTTTCTATTTCCATGAAGAATGTCATGGGTATTTTGATGGAGATTGTATTTAATCTGTAGACATGCTTTGGGTAATACGGACACTTTAACATTATTGATTCTTCTGATCAATATCTATTTTTTGTGCATCCTCTTCAATTTTTTTCAACAATGTTTCGTAGTTTTCACTATAGAGATTTTCACTTCTTTGGTTAAGTTTGTTCCTAGGTGTTTTATTTTATTTGTAGCTATTGTAAGTGGAAATAATTTCTTAGTTTCTTTTTCAGATTGTTTATTGTTGGCATATAGAAATGCTACTGATTTTTGTATGTTGGTTTTGTATCCTGTAACTTCACTGGATTTATCATTTCTAATAGTTTTAGGGTGAAGTCTTTAGATTTCTCTAGATATAAGATGATATCATCTGCAATGATAATTTTTTTTTAATTTTAAATAAATTTATTTCAGGTTAATGTGAGGATACAAGCAACAAGGTCAAAATATTTAATTTTGTTAGGTAGAGTTTGTCTTGTGGTTATGTCCCACACACAAAAGGTGTGCCAACACCCACCTCAGGGCCTATTCAGTGAAAGCACCCACCCTGTCCTCCTCCCTTGTACCCCTCCCTCCAACTTGAATTGAAATGAATTTTTCTCTCATTTGGGCATGCATTGGATTGTCTGCTAGCTTCATATTAGTATTGAGTACATTGGATTTGCTTTTCCATTCTTGTGACACTTTTGATTTCTTCTTTTCCAATTTGGGTGCCCTTTCTTTCTTTCTCTTGTCTAATTGTTCCAGGTAGAATTCCAGTGCTATGTTGAATAATAGTGCTAAAAGTGGGCATCCTTGTCTTGCCAGATCTTAGAGAAAAGGCTTTCATTTTTTCCCTGTTTAGTAGAACACTAGCTGTGGGTCTGTCATATAGGGTTTTATTATGTTGAAGTAAATCCCTTCTATAGCTAGTTTTTTGAGATAATTTATCGTGAAGGGATGTTGAATTTTACTGAATGTTTTTCAGCATCAGTTGAAAGGATCATATGGTTTTTGTGCCTGTTCTGTTAATATAATGTAGCACATTGATTTGCATACGTTGAACCATCC
Source organism: Nycticebus coucang (assembly GCF_027406575.1). NCBI lineage: Eukaryota > Metazoa > Chordata > Mammalia > Primates > Lorisidae > Nycticebus > Nycticebus coucang. The sequence goes on from NC_069780.1 coordinate 46,293,182, forward strand.
TTGCATATCAGGAATTAATCTCACTAATCATGATGAAAATATTTTTAATGTGTTGTTGAATTCAGTTTGCTAGTATGTTGTTGAGGATTTTTGCATTTATGTTAATCAAAATATTGGTCTACAATTTTCTTTTCTCATTGTGTCTTTTTCTGGTTTGGGGAGTGATAGAGGCCTCTTAAGAATAAGTTTGGGAGTATCCCTTACTCCTTGATTTTTTTGAAATGGTTTAAGTAGAATTAGTATTAGTTATTCTTTGAATGCTTGGTAGAATTCAGCCATGAAGTCATCGGGTCTGAGGCTTTTTGGGGGGAGACTTTTCAGGTTTTTCTTTTTTTCTTGCTGTTCTGAGGACCTTCCTTTTATCCATGACACTGATATAATTTCTAATGTTGGCAGGATTAATAGTTCATACTTACAATTCTCTATAAATGACAAGGTAAAAAATGCTAGCTCACCCGTAACCTCTAAGACACAAGGACAATGTCTTAGACAGAAATTAGAAAGGCAAAGAGAAAAGTGGGAAGGGCAGAGGATAATCCATAATAGTCAACTTGGGAGCTTGACTATTAAGTGCCTTTATGTAGTGATGTTTGGATTAAATCTGAGTGGTGTCCAATGACTTTTTCATATCTGAATATTTATATCTTTCTCTAGGTTTGGAAAGTTCTCTGCTATAAAATTTTTGCATAAATTTTCTATCCTATTCTCTCTCTTGACTTCCTCTTTAAGGCCAATAATTCTTAGATTTGCTTTTTTGAGGCTGTTTTCTTGCACATGTACTTCATTCTTTTTGATTCATTTTTTTCTTTTTACTCTTCTGACTGTGTATTTTCAAATAGCCTGTCTTCAGTCTCACTAATTCTTTCTTCTGCTTGGTCAATACTGCTACTGAGAGACTGTGATACATTTCTCAGTTTTTCAATTAAATTCTTTAGTTCCAGAGTTTCAGCATTTTTTTTTTTAATTTCAATGTCTTTTTAAATTCCTCTGATAGGCTTCTGAATTACTTCCCTGTATTGTCTTGAAGGTCACTAAGCTTCTTCTACATAGCTATTTTGAATTCTTTGAAAAGTCACGTACCACTACCACTCCAGGATTGGTCACTGGTACATCATCATCATCATTATTATTATTTTGGTGAGGTCATGTTTTCCCTGGATGTCCTTAATGCTTGTGGATATTTATCACAAGCTAGGCATTAAAGAATTTGGTATTTATTTTAATCTTTTCAGTTTCGGCTTGTTTGAATTCATCACTGTTTGGAGGCTTTCCAGCTATTCAAAGGGAACTAAGACTTGAACTCAGCAGTTTAAGGAGTCTGCTTGGTACTTTAATTTACTGTGGCTGAACTGCTACCCAACTGGCAAAACAAAGTCCTCTGATTTCTTCATTTTCCTTTCCCCAAGTGGAAGAAAACTATCGCTGAGCTCTACTGCCCATGGCTGTGGGATACAGAACACAGGCACTGACTTAACTGTAGAGGCTAGCATCTCACTGGGTCACATGCACCTCAAGTCCATTGGCTCCAAGCTAGCACAGCAGCAGGAATTGCCCAAGGACTGCAGCTTTTGTGACCTAAGTGCCCCAAAACTCAGGTTTTGGGGTGAATTTTTTCCATCTTGTCAGGCTGATCTAAATGCTTCCTCTGTGAGCACCAGCAGAATTCTGCCCTGTGCTGTTTTCTTCTGTTGCAGTGAAGCCTTGAATTTCAGTGCGAAGTCTCAAAGTCACCTCACAGAGTTCCACAGTCACCTCAGCCTCCCTCTTTCAGGCACACATACTCTCTCCACTGGGCGTTCTAGTATAGCCCTGCGTGGAGAGGAGCAGTGTAGGCAATATAGACTATCTTTTTGCTCTCTCCAAGTGACCCTTTTCTTGACTTAATGTTAAATCCAGGTAGTATGATTGTTCGTCTGATTTTGGGTTCTTCTGAAAGTGCTCGCCTGTGTAGATAGTTGAATTCGGGGTTCATGCAGAGGGATGATCACTGGAGGTTTCTATTCAGCCATCTTGCTCTGTCCCTTTACTGTCTTTCTCCCTTTCCCTGAGGAAAAATTCTCTCCTGCAGGCCCTTCAGTCTCTCATCCTTAATGAACCTCCCATCAGGTTCACAACACCAGTAGTGAACCTTGCTCAAGTTTAAGCTTCTCCACTTACCCCAACATTCATATACTTTTATTCATGTATATAAACAATGCATTTATAAAAAAGCCAGAAGATGAACCCAAAATTAACATATCAATGAATATATTGTGACATGGGAATTCAAAATAAAAAGAAAGATAATTAGGGATGGAATTAACAAAGAAAGATATTTATCGATGGTCAACCTAAGCGTAAATTTTTAAAAAAGAAAAAGTATATGATTTGAGTTGATGAATTCCAGGAACAAATGTTTCTAGTGTTTTAGCTAACACAACTAAAGACTCTGGGATGGGGGAAGATCAGGGGTTATCATTTTGATCAATTTTTAAATTTATTTATTTATTTATTTATTTTTGAGACAGAGTCTCACTTTGTCCCCATTGAGTAGAGTGCCATGGTATCATAGCTCACAACACCCTCAACTCTTGGCTTTAAGTGATTCTCTTGTCTCAGCCTCCTAGGCGGTTAGGACTACCGGCACTCACCTCAATGCTGGGCTTTTTTTTTTTTTAGAGATGGGGTCTTGCTCTTGCTCAGGCTGCTCTCAAACTCTGGAGCCCACTGAGGCCTCCCTGAGTGCTAGGATTATAGGTGCGAGCCACCACACCCGGCAAATTTCTCTTCTTCATATTGAAACCAATAAAGCAAACTAAAGACTTGGTTTGCTTCAGCTTTGCAGTTGTCATAAATTTGAGCTTTATATAGTTATATAGGAAAAAAAACATCAGCATATTTTAGGTTTCCCCTCCTCATACTATTAAATTGGAATGTTTTTAAAGTTAGGGCAATGTTTCCTCTGACCGATCTACATGAATAAACACCCCAGTTCTAAGTAGTGACCAATCTTTTCCTTCCAGTCTGTGGTTTCTAATGGGTAAATGTCTAGTGAAACCATCTAAAACTTCTTTTTGCTAGATTTAAACACAGTATTTTTGACATTTTTATTGAATGATTTCACATTCTTGCCCAATTATGTTTTCTTTTTAGAAAAGCAAAATTAATCAAGGTTGCTTAAAAATAAACAAATTAGAACAAACTTTCTTTAAAAGTTTCTCAACATAACTTTTATCTTATGAATATTAAATGTTTAAATTAGAGGAATGTGTTCTTTCTTTTCCAAATTGCTTTTTCTATTTTTTTTTTTTTTTTTAACCATAGGTCATAGAAGCTTGGGAAATAGACTTCTACTCAACTGAAGCATTATATGTTCAAACTGTTTCTTATTCAGTTTCCACTATTTCATCATTCGTTCAGTAGATAGTAACAGAAAAATAGTAACTTTATTGTCACAATAAGTGAACCACTAAGGGATTCCATGTCCCTTGTTATTAGAGAAGCTGTTTCTAATTTTAAAGTTTCTTCAAAAAAAAAAAAAAAGAATAGTAACAGTGGATTGTCCAATTTCAGACAAAATCATTGCATTCTAACTTGCATTAACCAATTGAAAATGGCTAGGAGGCACAGGCTGGTGGTTGCTATAAAACATGCATATATATCCTTATTTCTTTTTTCATTCTTTATTTTTGGAGAAAAGGGGGCAACGTTCTGAAATCTCACATTTTCATTCCTTTGTTACCATTTAACACCATGTTCATCTCACAGGCTTCCCATTTTATGCTTTATGTTTTGTCTTTATATATTACCTTTTTTCTATTATCCTCTCTCTAATGAAATACTCACATAATTTTTCTTCCCTTTACCTAGACTGAAAAGTGACTTTCAAAGGAGAACCAGGAGAGGAAAATATGACCCAATTTTCTTTCAATCTTTATAAATAGCACTCAACTAAAAGTTTAGGTTTTTCCTGTAGTTGTTTCTTCTTGTAGTTAAATGAATTAAACTGGCAAAAAGAAAATAATAGAAAATGTACTCTGGTAAAACTTTTGAAATATGAGACCAAATTTAATTCACAACAATGTTTAAAAATTTACATTGTTTTTGGTATTCTCAAGGATATTTTAAGCAAGAATTAATTTAGATGTGCCTTATCCGTCAACCGCAATTAGATGAATTCTGAATCTGGAGGATATGAAAGGTTTTCATTTGACAGCTATTTTATGGATCACACGTGCATTTGTATGATACATATTCATGTTTTTTGTTTTTTTTTAATTGTTGGGGATTCATTGAGGGTACAATAAGCCAGGTTACACTGATTGCAATTGTTAGGTAAAGTCCCTCTTGCAATCATGTCTTGCCCCACAAGGGGTGGCACACACCAAGGCCCCACTCCTCTCCCTCCGTCCCTCTTTCTGCTTTTCCTTCCCCCCACCCATGACCTTAATTGTCATTAATTGTCCTCATATCAAAATTGAGTACATAGGATTCATGCTTTTCCATTCTTGTGATGCTTTACTAAGAATAATGTCTTCCACGTCCATCCAGGTTAATACGAAGGATGTAAAGTCTCCATTTTTTTTAATGGCTGAATAGTATTCCATGGTATACATATACCACAGCTTGTTAATCCATTCCTGGGTTGGTGGGCATTTAGGCTGGTTCCACATTTTGGCAAGTGTAAATTGAGCTGCAATAAACAGTCTAGTACAAGTGTCCTTATGATAAAAGGATTTTTTTCCTCCTGGGTAGATGCCCAGTAATGGGATTGCAGGATCAAATGGGAGGTCTAGCTTGAGTGCTTTGAGGTTTCTCCATACTTCCTTCCAGAAAGGTTGTACTAGTTTGCAGTCCCACCAGCAGTGTAAAAGTGTTCCCTTCTCTCCACATCCACGCCAGCATCTGCAGTTTTGAGATTTTGTGATGCGGGCCATCTCACTGGGATTAGATGGTATGTCAGGGTGGTTTTGATTTGCATTTCTCTAATAGATAGGGATGATGAACTTTTTTTCATGTTTGTTAGCCATTCGTCTGTCTTCTTTAGAGAAGGATCTATTTATGTCTCTTCACAATGATATGTGGGACTGTTGGCTTTTTTCATGTGGATTAATTTGCGTTTTCTATAGATCCTAGTTATCAAGCTTTTGTCTGATTGAAAATATGCAAAATCCTTTCCCATTGTGTAGGTTGTCTCTTTGCTTTGGTTGTTGTCTCCTTGGCTGTACAGAAGCTTTTCAGTTTAATGAAGTCCCATTTATTTATTTTTGTTGTTGTTGCAATTGCCATGGCAGTCTTCTTCATGAAGTCTTTCCCTAGGCCAATATCTTCCAGTGTTTTTCATATGCTTTCTTTGAGGACTTTTATTGTTTCATGGCTTAAATTTAAGTTCTTTATCCATCTTGAATCAATTTTTGTGAGTGGGGAAAGGTGTGGGTCCAGTTTCAGTCTTTTACATGTGGATATCCAGTTCTCCCAACACCATTTATTGAATTGGGAGTCTTTCCCCCAAAATATGTTCTTGTTTGGTTTATCGAAGATTAGGTGGTTGTAAGATGTTAGTTTCATTTCTTGGTTTTCTATTCGATTCCAAGTGTCTATGTCTCTGTTTTTGTGCCAGTACCATGCTGTCTTGACCACTATGGCTTTGTAGTACAGACTAAGATCTGGTATGCTGATGCCCCAGCTTTATTTTTATTACTGAGAACTGCCTTAGCTATACGGGTTTTTTTCCGGTTCCATACAAAACGCAGAATCATTTTTTCCAAAGCTTGAAAGTACGATGTTGGTATTTTGATAGGAAAGGCATTGAATAGGTAGATTGCTTTGGGAAGTATAGACGTTTTAACAATGTTGATTCTGCCCATCCATGAGTATGGTGTGTTCTTCCGTTTGTTAAAATCCTCTGCTATTTCCTTTCTGAGGATTTCATAATTTTCTTTGTAGAGGTCCTTCACCTCATTCGTTAGGTATATTCCTAGGTATTTCATTTTCTTTGAAACTATAGTGAAGGGAGTTGTGTCCTTAATTAGCTTCTCATCTTGATTGTTATTGGCGTATACAAAGGCTACTGACTTGTGGACATTGATTTTATATCCTGAAACAATTCATGTTTTAAATATACTTAATTTGTAATTTCAAAAAAAATGGGTGCCAAGTTGACATGAAACAGTCAATAAATTCTTTACAATTAAGCCTGGTTCCTGAGTCTTGAAATCCCTGCAAGGCCTAAGCGAGGGCAGGGCACCAGGGAGAGCTAACGATAAGCATTGATGTCAGGCTGTGAGATACTTTTGTTTGAAAACACAAACTTTGCATTTCTCTTATATTTTGATTCTAGAATATCCTTGAAATTAATGTTATTGTAACTTATATTTTCATGAAATTTGCTCTGTATCATTCTAAGTTTATTTAAATTACTCAAATGATCCTATCATCTCTTGGCAGTATACATATAACGTATGTATGTGAATATTCTAGCACTTATTTGCAAATACTGTATGTCACAAAATTTAATTCCCAATAAGTCTACTCTAAATTAAGCTTTCAAACAACATAGGAATATATTTACCCTTTCATTGTTCCCTGTGTACCATAAGACTCTTTAGTAAGAATTCTTTTGAACTTGTTTCTTTAGTTGGCCTCAATCAAAAAGCAAGATTGTATTTAGAAGGAAGAGGGGAAATAATTTCAGTCCAAATGTGAGTGTGTAGATAGGTGTGTTTTATATTCTTTAAATATAATTAAATCAATCATTTTTATTAATATACATTTAAAAATGAAAAGAACATTTGAATATTGAAAAAAACTTTCTGTAATCCATTCTTGTGAAAGAATCTTTTCTAAATGTTTGAAAAACTTATTTATTTTTTATTTTTTCAACAAACTGGTAAGGCAATAATGGTCTAAACCCTGCTTGGGAATAAAATTTCAAGTTTCTTCATAAAAAATACAATGTGGTTAAAATCATGGGTGGCTTATTTTGTTGCCAAGTGTTTGGTGACTAGTTGCAATTCCTCAGGAACTCCTAAAAGGACATGATTTTCTCAGTGACTGTATTGAGTTTTAAAGGTTTACATGAAAGATTGTCTGATAGAACAGACACTGTTTTCATAACTTTTCTGTGCCTAGATAAAGAAGGTGGTCAGGTTAGGAAATGTTTCTGAAGAAATCTCATACATGTTTAATCAACCTTTTAATGTATTTTTAGTAACTGAAATAGGGATTTTGACGATAATTTCTCAGTGAAGTTTTTTTATTTGAATTTCATACAAGACTAAGAACAGTTATCATTTTAATCCTAAATCATTCTTGCAAAATATTATCATCCTTGCTTTTATAGATGAAAGAAGAGACTAGAAAAGAATAAGTTGCCTACCAAAGTCATAAAAGTAGGAAATATTCAAGCCTAGCTCTGCCTTTCATCAAAGTTGATGTTTTTCCATTGAATCACATGGTCTCATCCTCCAATATGGTAGAAGCCCTTTAGAGACATTTGGAGGAAGTTCTAGATGAATACATTTTAGGTTTTCTTCTGCTAACTCGACAAGGTATGAAATTATCCAAGTATTTTATCACTAGCCTATCAATAATTAGAACACTTGCATGTATCAGATTTGAAAGTTATGAAAAAGTCTTATATATTTACTGCTACATGTTATTGAACAGGGAAGAGTGTTTAAAATAGCAGCATCTTTTATAATGCTATAATTAATCCATGATCATTCTCCAAAAAGCAACTCAATAAAAATATAAAGACCTTTTTAGCATTCTACTTTATTTTCCAAATTGCCTATAATTCTACTGTTAACCAGTGAATGTTTGGGGGCGTGGTACTGTTTAGAGTAATAACAGAACTGAAAGTGAATGTAGTGAAGATGTCAAACATTGTTAATCCAGTATTCCACTATAAATATGCTATGTAACACATCTGGCAGAAGATGGAATCTTTAATATGTAGCATATTTATGCATAATAAGCTTATACTATATAGTTATTCCACAGAGTCTAGCATATCCTTCAGTTTTTGGCAAACTCAAGTGTGATTAGCAACTTTCTGCACCCACGTTCATGCTCTAGAAATAGCAACACGGATTTGAATTGTTTACCAATGCTGGTGGATGAGAGTACTGGGTGTTAATCAAGAAAGAATGAAGGGTCACAGGTTAGAGACCTGTGGAAAGTGCAAAGTGCTCATGTGTGTCTGGCCTGTGTAATATCAGATTCGGCTGGCACATTCAGCAAGACTGCTGAGAGCCTGGTGGAGTCTACCACATATTGTAATGGTTGGAAATGCTGAGGGAAAGCGACCTTTGCTCATCTCGGTGTGGATTTATCTCGTAGTCTCTTTGATCACGGAAGAAAAAAACTTTTTATTGCTGGTTTCTGTAATTGGCCCTTACATCCTTCTTTCTTTGTTTGTAAACAAACTGATTAACTGTTCCTGCTCATAATTGAATGGGGATGGGAGAGCAAAGGGAAGTGTCCATGAAATAAATCTAAAGGCAGGATGTGGTCACTATTTCAAAAACATGGAGATTCTTCCTAACCCCATAGAGTTTTCACCTTGTTTTATCTAAGATGCAAAAGAAAATACTTGATTAAATTTTAAGATACTTAAAAATTTTCACAGCTTATTCTGAAAGTCCCTTACAATAGCTGGACTGGTTCAGAAAAAAGAAAAAGGAAAAAAAAATGTAAAGAAACCAAAAATGACGTTGCTTTACTCCCAGATAAAAAAGGCCTACACTACTTGCGCTTAGTCTTCGTTTTTGTGAAGTTAAGCAACCATCACGAGCTGCTTCTCATTGAGTCAAAGAGGAAAAGAAGTCACGGTTGAAGTTTTATTTACACAACTGAAGACAGAACACCACTTTGCTATTTGCTTCAGCAGATAGCAAAGGTTCATGTTTCATAGACTTAACAGCTTTTGTTGGAACCATCCAGAATAATCTGGCCTTCCTTAAGACACGGGATATGTCACTCCCACTCCTAACTCTCGAGACGGAACAAATGTTTATCTTTATTGCTCATTTTATTCAGGGTGGATGGTCACTTAAAATTAAATCATATATTGCCAGGTTTACTTTCATGACTCTTCCTTAAAACTGTCCTGTGACAAGGACGCCTTTCAAGCTACCTTCCAAAGAAAAGGCTTACAGAATGCCCTTTCTCTGTTCTGTTTTCATTCCAGCTTTGGGGTATTAAGGGATTTGGGAAGTTAAGATAAGATCCCCAATCCTAACATGGCTCCCTTTTATCCAAACAAAATTTAAAACCCAAGTAAGGGTGGCCATTATACTGAAGCAAATCAAAGGGACTACTAAATTTTCTTACTTAAAAGCCATAATTGTTAAGTGGTTAAATGTTGAACACACATACAAACAAACACCAAGACAAGAATTTTCTTAATAACAATTTTGGTAAGAAATTTGAGAAATAAATCTTAAAGTAGAAAGCATATTTTCCCACTTTTAAATTTTTATTTTCATTTTGTTTTCCTCATAAGTAATTATATCGTTGCCATAGTCCCCAAACAGATGAAGTCTTGGGGCATAGTCAAGGGTGGATTTCTTTCACTCTTGTCCAAGTCAGTTGACTAAATTGCTCCTATGGGCACTGGTTAAATGCAGATTTGAATGGTATTTACTGAGAATTCATAAGGGAAAGCCATCATATGTTCTCAAAATGTATCTGAAACATATAAATTATACCACATACCAAAGACATACTTGTGTATTTAATGGATCTATTAAAAAGTGAATTATCCTTTCTGACCAAGCAAAGATTTTATCAAAACATAAAACATTTCTCTTGAAAGTTCTTTTAAAAAAGTTTCTGGGTTGCTCGATAAAATAAACATTATGAACTCATCACTTAATTTATCAAATTAGTGAAGTCATTTTTTATATTAAAATGCTTTGAACTTGTGACTTCTATGCTGGTTTTTGTAACATTTATCTTTGAATTCCATGAAGCCTCTTTGGTTTAAAACTATAAAGAAACAAAAATAATATCTTTAGCTTTTACACTTTACTTATTTGAAGTGAAATAGATTGTTTAACTATTTATTTCTAAATAAAACCACAGCAAGTCTGGAGAAATTATTGCTTAATTGATTTATTATATTGACATTGCTTTCATTTCTTTCTTTTTTTTTTTTTTTTGTAGAGACAGAGTCTCACTTTATGGCCCTCAGTAGAGTGCCATGGCCTCACACAGCTCACAGCAACCTCCAACTCCTGGGCTTCAGCGATTCTCTTGCCTCAGCCTCCCGAGTAGCTGGGACTACAGGTGCCCGCCACAATGCCTGGCTATTTTTTGGTTGCAGTTTGGCCGGGGCCGGGTTTGAACCCGTCACCCTCAGTATATGGGGCCGGCGCCCTACCGACTGAGCCACAGGCGCAGCCCACATTGCTTTCATTTCTGATAGCTATCTGAAATTGCCTATGGTAGGTAGCACAAAAGCAAATCTATAGTTTTATTTTAACTTAAGATATTAGGGAGAATGTGGTAAGTACCTCAGTTATCTAAGGAGGTTGAGGGATTAAAGACAGTGCTTTTATTCTGCTATTTCTTAAAGATATTATTCCAGTATTATCAATGACATTTATTTACATGTATCATTACTCCTAGGAGAACAGGTGTGATTTTGAGAACTTACATAAAGCAAACATATATAATGTGTTAGTAAGTTAAAATTCTTATAAATCATGGATAATTAATAGTATTGAAACAACCTTGTTTAATTTTGTTTACTAAGAAAAATTTCCCTCATAACATACATGTTATTTAGAAAAAATAATTCCACAAAAATCCTACAAGCAATAAAGAAATTCCTGTGGCTGGATGGTTTTAGACCAGCAATGTGAAATAGGGAGGCACATAATTATGTTTTTGTTTCTGTTTTTGAGGTTCTGACATTGCATTTAAGCTATATTTGTTCTTATTTTTGTAAACAGCAGATAACTTGAACTGATGGCCAGATCTGGTAAGAAAAAAATCAAAATTCTGAGGGAGAAAAAGTTAATTTCATAGTATTAGTAATTCCCAAACAAAGTTTTACAATTAATTAAACATATAATTTGTATTAGAAAAGAAAGCCTTTAGGAAGATGGAATGAATTTTGCTTTAGGTCACTGCTGTCACTGAGGGATAAGCACAGAAAAGACTGAATTTGGGGCTAAGGACAAGGAACCTATGAGAGGCCCAAGAACTAAAATATTCCTTGGTAAACGAGAAAGGAAAGTTTAATAATTCTTGTGGTGACACTGAATATTTTAAAGAAAAGAGATCTGTTGACTTTGTGTATTGATGGTTTCACTTTAGAAAAGACGATATGGGAATTTGTTCCCCCACAGTTTTATTTAATCACTTTATTTTCTCAAAGGCCCTCCTACTGGAAAGCATTGCAAGGCTTACTCTTTAAAGAGTTATATGGATTATGTGGGTCCTCTCATTGTTTCAGTGAAGGATCCTCAGCTGTTTTTCCCATTGTGGAATGAAAAATAAAGAATTAATTGTTTTGCTAAATATCTGTTTTTGCAAAGTCTAGGCATTTTGTATAATCACATGGGAAAATGAGAGCTTTCTATAAAATTACTGTATTCTTGCCTAAGGATATGTGCAGAATGTATTTAGTTATAGTGTTTAGAAGAAAGTCTTTCTGACACTTCAATGAATAAATAACGTGTTTGGCGTATGGTGTAGATTTTGGATGGATCTGGTACTGTGAAGTGTTTAAAGTAAGGCACACAGTTGTTAATATATACATAAACCACTTGTTTTAGTCAACTGAAATGGTCAAAAGGGTTGATTTGTTTTGAAGATGATTTTATTATACTAAATAATAGCCAGATAGTGATAAACAAATTTGTATCTGGCTTGAAGTGAACATTATAAGAAAAGGAAAGGCATAAAAGGACTCGTTTTATTCACTAATTCTTATTTTCTGTGTTTAATCATACAGGAATAATAAACGCATTTTTCACGTCTTACGTGTTTCAAGTTCCTAAGAACTTGCAGGCTATAAAAATACCTATGCCAAATGAAGGCTATGAACCTGATTGTGTAGTGATAACGCAGACATCATTAGTATGTGTCTATTCTATTATGAGGTTATAAGGAATTAAAAAAGCAAAGTTTTTTTTTTTTTTTTTTTTTTTGTCAGTTTTTGGCCGGGGCTGAGTTTGAACCCTCCACCTCCCGCATATGGGGCTGGCACCCTACTCCTCTGAGCCACAGGCACTGCCCAGCACTCAAAGTTTTTAAGACAAAAATGAGGAAGAAATTATTGTGAATATATGTAAGATCTCACTAGAACCCAGGACAGGCTGCATTTGCAGGCTCTGAAAGAGCTGCTGAGAATAACCCACCCATCTCCATCTCTTCTTATCCGCTCGTGCTCATCACAGCGCATCTCCTTCCTCTTTCCTCTCCACTACTCCTATCAGCTTTCTCCAAGTCTGGGAAGTGGGAGGGACTCTGGCCAGGCCCCCATCTCTCGCTGTGAGAAGGTCTCTGCAAGACATAACTGAAGCAGCTTGGATTTCAGAGCCAGGACACCCAAGACCACAGGGCGAGCCTTTCAGTGGATGATCTCATTCCTGCGTTAATCAGGCATTAGTCACAGGGTCACACCCTCTCTCAGCTCCCTCAGATACACACTTAGATGTCTCTGGTGTAACCTGGAACTTTTATTTTCCTGGGATGTTGAAATATTTTTAATTTGCACTTTGCCATTCCCCTAATTATGAGGAACATGAACTTGTTAACTATCAAAATTTCATGAAAGACGTTGCAGAGCTGGTGATTCAGTAGATACTTCACATTTAGTAGTCCATAAAACTATGTATTTTGAGTTTCTAAACTCTGAATAAATTTTTTAGAGAAGTCTTAAAAAAACCCAACTTGTGTGAGGTTTTTCTCCATAGGGAAGAAAATGAAGTCTATATTCTTTATTGCTGATCACTGGGATCCTCTAATGCTAATGAGAGGCAACAAGAGGACATTAAGATGATCTTCTCTTGCCTGGAAAATGGTGAAGAGGTCTGTCTAGATTATTTTAGATAATCTAAAATAATTTTAGATTATTTTAGTTTCTATTAACTTTAATAGAAGTTATTGGTAATAAAATAAAAGCATTTGTAATTATGTTCTTTTTTTAGTTGGGTTTGGTAAGAAGAAAAGGATTCATGTATTTATAAAGGGAATTTAATTAATGAAACCTAGGTGTGTTCTTGCACATCTAAATAAATACTAAAAAGCCACTGAAAACATTAGTCTACTCTAAAATGTCCTCCCTCCCTCCCTTCCTTCTTTTCTTCTTTCCTTCCTTTCTGAAAGGTCTCACTCTATCACCTGGACTAGCATATAGCCTATAGAGGCATTGCTTCTACCTCAGCCTCCTTGACACTACAGGTACACACCATCATACCCAGCGAATTTTTTCTGCGTTCTGTAAAGACAAAGTTTCACTTCTGCTCAAGCTAATCTAGAGCTCCTGGCATCAAGTAATTGTCCTGCCTTGGCTTCCTAAACTACTAAGATTAGAGGCATGAGCCACTGTCCTGCCCACTCTTAGATATATTGCTAAATAAAATTTTAAGCATTACAAAGCTTGTTACCCTTCTCTTACCATATTTCAGCAAGATATTTATTTCTTTTCAAGTCTCTCTGTTCTAAAGGACAGTAGGCATCAATATTACTAAAGCTCAAAATAAAACTGGTCCTATAAGAAATACAAGTTTATTTCACCAATAATATATATTATAAGACAGAATCTTCTAGTACAAACTATTTCTCCAGAAAAAAAGTTAATTGATAATAGGACGGTACTTTAATCTGAAATGCCTTTGCATAATTCATGAATCTTATTGCATAGTTTGAATCAAAACTACATTTCTAATGGTTATAGGTCTTTCTTCATTATGTTGGTTACTACAACCAGTAAATTTCCGTAGTGGCTGGACCATATAATGACAGAACACTTTTATTTTCTTATCTGATTCTTTTATTATCTGATCTTATTATCTGATTCTTTTATTATCTGATCTTATTATCTGATTCTTTCAGTAATATATAACTTACAGAATAAAGACATGTTGTGCCTGAAATTTGAGACTATCTACAAGACATTTTACCTCTTTTTGGAAGGTCTGAAGACATTGTGGAAATATCTGCCTCCAAACTCTATGGCCGTTTGTCAAGAAAATGACCCAACGATCATAGATTTTATAATTCATAACTTTATAATTTAAGTATATTTTTTGTCAATTATCTTTCTTATTCAAATGCAAGTATGTGATTATATAGTGGGTTGAAATTGAATCTTTTATCTCAAATATGAATTTTTATGTAGTATAACTTAAAATTTGTATAGGTTTTTTGGAAATGAACACTCTGACCTTTAAGAAAAGATGAAAATCAAAGAAAATATTTTGAGTGGTGATGTCTCCAGCTTTTGCTGCTCCTTTAAAAATGTAAGGTGTATATTATATGAAGAAAAAATGAACAAATATATAGAGCAGTCAAAAGCTTAACATGTCACATGTGGGTATTGTTATGTGAGCCTGAAGTCTGATTAGCTCCAGATCTTAGTTCAGGTGGAATCCAAGAGAACTCATATTCTAGATATATCAAGTCTCTAAAACACATTGAAACTGGTATGGATCAGTGGGTCCAACAGCTTTTCATGTGTATCATGCTTAGGGGGAAAGAACTGAGTTTGACACGTCTGACACAGCTAAGTAAATGTAGGGCAAAGCAATGATGGATGGGATATGGAGCCTGGCTCCATCTCTAACCTTTCTGAACCTCAGCTTGTACATTTGTAAAATGGTGGTAATTTCCTGCCCTACTTCACTAGGTTTAGATAAAGGGTAGAATTAGATGGTATATGCGAAAATGCTTTGTTACTTAACATATTCTCAACACTACTAAACTATTATTTGAGGGGAGTTCAGAGAACAAGTTATATTCATGACAGGAATATGGCTAGAATATTAGAGTTATATTGAAGGTACTATGGTTAGGATAATTGAGAATGGTTTGGAAAGTTAACATGGTATGGTGTCAGCTAGAAAGTAAGCCAGAAAATTCATACATCTTTTCCACAGTGGAAGTTCTTTATCTTATTGAATTTATGTAATTTTCCAAGAAAAACATACACATTACTTGAAAAAAGTCAAATATGCACATAATCAATGAGATTTATTTTAAAAGGAAGAGATATCTTCTATCCACTATGTCCCCCCATTGGGTAGAACACATCCCCATCCCTCAAAGTTTCTTACAAGATATTTAGTTGATTGTGTATTTAATATTTTATTTCTAAAAAACACTTTACTGTTTCTTGATGTTTGTTTCATCTTATCTTTCCATGGTGGAAGATGAAATATTGGTTTTCTTTTTTTTTTATTAAATCATAGCTGTGTACATTAATGCAATCATGGGGTACAATGTGCTGGTTTTATATACAATTTGAAATGTTTTCATCAAACTGATTAACATAGCTTTCACGGCATTTTCTCAGTTACTGTGTTAAGACATTTATATTCTACACCTAGTAAATTTCACATGTACCCTTGTAAGATGCACTGTAGGTGTGGTCCCACTAATTACTCTCCCTCCACCCATCCTGTGTGGCTCAGTGAGTAGGGCACCAGCCCCATGTACTGAGGGTGGCGGGTTTAAACCCAGCCCCGGCCGAACTGCAACAACAACAACAACAACAACAAAAATAGCCAGGCATTGTGGTGGGCACCTGTAGTCCCAGCCACTCAGGAGGCTGAGGCAAGAGAATCACCTAAGCCAGGAGTTGGAGGAGTTGGAGGCTGCTGTGAGCTGTGAGGCCAGGGCACTCCACCATGGGCGATAAAGTAAGACTCTGTCTACAAAAAAAAAAAAGAAAGAAAGAAAGAAAGATTAGTTTTCTTTATAACATCCAACCTCCAAACAGACATACACATATAGCTGCACACTCTTGTACACACTCATATGCACAAATATCTATACACGTGCACACACACACACAGAGTCTTCTCTCTCCCAATCAGTGCAATATAAGTTATAACATAAATTTTGATTTAATAAATGATTTTTACATTATCATAAATATGTTAAACTATTCACTACTAATGCTTACGAGTTTGTTTATGAACAAAGTTTTACTTTTCCTCATGCTAATTGTCCTATGTAATTACTTGCTTCATTTTCTGTATGTTCATTACTGATTTGTCCCCAGCATTTCTACCACTGAATGATTTCAAACACATCAGGTGTCCTGCCAAATTCAGTTTCTAAATTCTAAATTCAGCCCCTAAACCGTCCATCTTCCCTTGCATTTTCTAGTGGTTTTTCCATTTCTCTTTATCAGAAAATAACTCATGATAGAAAAGAGCAATTCCTTTGTTATCAAAAGGTTGATAACAATTAATAGAAACTTTTGAAGAATTTTGAAAATATATATATCCTCTATATTCTTTCTTCTGCACAGTTATATTTCCAAAAAAATGTGTCTTATTATTGACATTAAGATGTGGAACATATCTTTAAAATGAAATAGAGGATCATATTGTATATATCATAATGTATATTATAATTTATTAAAGCTGTATAAAAATTAAGTGATCTACCTGCCCACATAGTTAGAATTAATCAAAATTTGAGTATTTCTTTGGGAAACTACATCAAGTATCTCTTTTTTTCTAGTATAGATGGGGAAAATGAATGCATAGGGTCAAAAAAGAATATGATGCAGGTAAGAAGCATTTTTATCAAAAAAGGGCGACAACATACCATTACATATTAAGTAATGACAGTGCTAGCCACGATAGACAAATGGAACTTTTTAAAACTGTATTTTGGTTAATCATTAAAATACAACTTAGGTAAACTTTCACATTCCAGTTTTATTTTGCAAGCCTATGGTTAATTTGAAATGCTTTGATAATCATACCCATATTTACCAAGTCTTCTTGCCACTTAAGCATCTTTCTTTATTTTATTTTATTTTTTTGAGACAGTCTCACTTTGTTGCACTTGGTACAGTGCTGCGGCATCATAACTCACAGCAACTTCAAACTCTTGGGCTCAAGTGATTCTCTTTCCTCAGTCTCCGAGTAGCTGGGACTACAGGAGCCAGCCACAATGTCTGGTTATTTGTTTTTAGAGATGGAATCTCACTCTTGCTCAGGCTGGTCTCAAACCATGAGCTCAGGCAATCCACCCGCCTCAGCCTCCTAAAGCGCTGTGATTACAGGCGTGAGCCATTGCACCAGCCTAAAAATATGGAATGCTTCACAAGTTTTCATGTCATCCTTGCACAAGGTCCATGCTGATCCTTCTCCGTATCATTCCAATTTTAGTATATGTGCTGCTGAAGTGAGTTCCACTTATACATCTTTAATCCACCATTATCAGTAATTTAATGAATCTCCAGTGACAACGTGCTCATTGTCCAGGTATTCTCATGGAAAGTGAAATTAGCTATATTGACTTAGCTAGTAAAATTTATTTTATATTAACTCATCCAAATAAATATATATTTTTTAAGTATCAGTATAAATATATCATCTGTCCAGTTGAAAGACTTCGGTGTCTATTTACACTGGGAATAAAATCTTTCCTTTTCTCCATTACCCTGCTGCTCCCCCAGTTATCTGTGCCTGACTTCTCAGGACCTTGTGTCCTTGATATTTTCCCTTCCTTCTACATGGTCCAGTCACATTGCCTTTGATGTTCCTGAAGACATTTCTGCCACTTTCATGCAGATCCTTTTTGCCGCTGGGTCTTTGTTCTTCCTTCCTGAATGACCTTTCTGGTAGGCAGCCTTTGATACTGCTCCCCTGATCCTCGTATCCTTGTCCTGTGTAATCCCTTCTTTTGTGCATGAGCTAAGCCTACTGACTCATTGTGGCAAATAGAACAGGACAAAATTGGTGAAGGACCTTTCGAGAATCAGCTACAAAATGTGGCTTCTCTTGGGCTCTCTCTTTCTCACCCTCGGTCCTCTTATCTTTCACTGGAAAGGTAGCTAGCAAGAAACTGATGTCTCCAGCCCATGGACAGAGAGGCCATGAGGCCTGTCAACAACCTGGGAGGGAGCCTGAAATACATCCTCCCCCAGCTGAGGCTGCAGACGACAGCAGCCCGCCTGACACTTTAATTGTGTTCTTGGTTAAGACCTCAGATGGGTGGACCCAAATAGGCCACATCTGGATCCTGACTCACAGAAACTGTGAGATACAAATGGTCTGTTGTTTCAGATTGCTAAGATTTGAAATAATCTCTTATGCAGCCATAGACAACTAATACACTTGTTCTTTTCATGTGGGCTTCAGATCTAATATCCGTTCCTCTAAGATAGGGGTTAGCAAACTTTTTCTGTGAAAGCCATATAGTAAATATTTTAGGCTTTGTGGGTCATGTGGCCTCTAACAGAGCTACCCAACCTGTTATTACAGCATGAAATCAATAGGAGACAATAGTAAATGAATGAGCATGGCTGTGTTCCAAGAAAATTCTATTTACAAAAACAGGTGGCAGGTCACAGTTTGCCAACTCCTACTCTAAGAGACATTCCAGGTTCCTTGATCTAATGTCATTTCTTCCACACTAAAGTCATTCTCATTTTAGCTTGTTTAATTTATTCTTTTATTGCCCTTCTCGCTGGAATGAAATCAGCCTGAGAGCATTTTGCTCCCTGGGGCCCAGCACAATGGAGAGCATGTTAGACAGTAATTGCTGAATGAGTGTTTACATAGATTGATTTGGGTGAAGCTGAAGGAGGATCTCCTAAACAAGAAGCACCCAGGAGCCGTGCCACCAGAGAGACATACAGAGAGGAGAAGACTAAGACACAGTACCACGGGTTCAAATGTGTGATGGCTGGCCTGTCAAAAAGGGCATTAATTGAGCTGTTCTCATCTTTAATCATCAGAGAAATGCAAATCAAAACTACCTTGAGATACCATCAAACTCCAGTAAGATTAGCCCATATCACAAAATCCCAAGACCAGAGATGTTGGCGTGGATGTGGAAAAAAGGGAACACTTCTACACTGCCAGTGGGAATGCAAATTAATCTTTCTTTTGGAAAGATGTTTGGAGAACACTTAGAGATCTAACACTAGATCTGCCATTCAATCCTATAATTCCTCTACTAGGTATATACCCAGAAGACCAAAAATCACATTATAACAAAGATATTTGTAACCAGAATGTTTATTGTAGCCAAATTCATAATTGATTGCTAAGTCACAGAAAAAGCCCAAGTGCCCATCGATCTATGAATGGATTAATAAATTACGGTATATGTACACCATGGAATATTATGCAGCCTTAAAGAAAGATGGAGACTTTACCTCTTTCATGTTTATATGGATGGAGCTGAAACATATTCTTCTTAGTAAAGTATCTCAAGAATGGAAGAAAAAGTTTCCAGTGTACTCAGCCCTACTATATAACTAATTTATGGCTTTCATATGAAAGCTATAACCCAGTTATAAAAAATTGAGCTGTTCTCTTTCCAGAGGCAGAACTATGAGAAGTCACACTCCGTGAAACTTTTCCTGACTCCCAGATATTGTTAATTACTACCTTTTCCCCTTAGTATTTACACCTGGTACCTACAAAAAATTATATATATATAATTGTTGAAGTAATTATTATTGTTATTTTTATTTCAGATTGATATAAGGGTACAAATATTTAGGTTACATTGTTCTCACTTCCAAGGTAAAGTCTAAGTTGCAGTTAAGCCCTTCACCCAAGGGATGTGCTGAACACCCCCACTTTGTGCATATTAACTGAGATCCCGCCAACTGCCCTCCCTCCTCCTGCCAATCACCCTCCCCCCTTAACCCGCTTCCTCACCCTTCTCTCCCCTCTCCCTTGCTAGACGATGTTTGTGTTTTATAGTTCATGTGGGCATGGAATGGTTTATATATTGGTTTCATATTAGTATTGAGTACACTGGATATTTTTTTCCATTCTTGAGATACTTTACTAGGAAGAATATGTTTTAACTCTGTCCAAGCAAACATAAAAGATGTAAAGTCTCCATCTTTTCTTATGACTGAATAATACTCCATAGTATTCATATGCCACAATTGAATAATCTATTCATGGGTAATTTTTTTTCATTTTTTATTTTTTGCAGTTTTTGGCCGGGGCTGGGTTTGAACCCACCACCTCTGGCATATGGGGCCGGCACCCTACTCCTTTGAGCGATAGGCACGGCCCCATGGTAACTATTTGTATCCTAAATTCCCAACGAGGATGTGATTTACTTGAAGGCAAGGACTATGTGTTTTCATCTTTGTGTGCCAGAACCTGTCATTGTGAGAGCTTACAGGGATCCTCAGACTTTTTAAACAGGGGGCCAGTTCACTGTCCCTCAAAGTGTTGGAGGGCAAGACTATAGTTTAAAAAAAAACTATGAACAAATTCCTATGCACACTGCACATATCTTAGTTTTAAGTAAAAAAGCAAAACGGGAACAAATACAATCACACCGCCTCACATGGCCCACAGGACGGTAGTTTGCGGACCCCTGAGTGCTTGTCTGTCAACAGTATGTGTTCAGTAATTCAGTGCTTAAGAGAGGAAATAAGAAGAAAGTGGGAAAAGGAATTAATTCCCTATAAAGCACAATCTTCTAAACATGAAAAATGTCCAGCAATTAGCTGGGCTGTCTCTGCAGTATCTTCTATTAAGGAATGTAGCTCTTTTCATGTGATTTGTGAAGATAATTAATTTATTTTGCTGATACCAGGAAACATTAGAAAGGAATACTGAATTTTTCCTCCATACAGGAGCCAACCCAAACTTTCTTTTTCATTTACTACATAATTGCTGTATTTTACTGTGGCACCGACTACATGTATTTATGTTTTTATTCTGGAACTCTATTCTCTGTAACATTTCAAAATACAACAAAGTAAGAGTATAGCTGCACTTGGTTAGAGCCTTTTATGCTGCAAATAAGTAATAAGTGCATCATATATTCTATCCAAGGTTATGGTTGCACAAAATATTTAATGACATTTATTCATGAGGATGAGTCAGTGAGATAAGAGTGGGTTTCTACTGGCTTTTCAGCTATGTAGAAATATATTGGATTATGCATTATGGGGATGGTACACACACTTTCATCCAGATAATCATATGTCTGGCTCTACAAATAATGTATGTTTGTTCTTTCAGCTTAGCAAATTACAACATGGTGTTTGAGGTCAGGGTATGGTTTGGATACCGATGTAACTGGCAGTTGATCTTAATCTTTACTATTTTTGATTATATATAATTTATTTTAATTGTAGAGCAACACAGATTTCAAATTTAACTTTGGAATGGTTTTCATCAGAACATGATATGGAGAAATCTCACTACAGTTGGTCTTCATTGCCATGGTTTATCACAAGCCATTTGATCATTAGCATTCTGTATTATAAATAAATTGAAAAGAGATGAAAATTTGTGATGACTCATGCTAGACTTTAAATTTTCTATTTCTAAAGAGATAAATATTCAATGTAGAAATTATTTTTGCAAAAACAAAAAAAGACATAAACTGAAATCATTCATAATTACAGTGTTCATAAATACACACAGTTTATGTTTTGATGTTTAAACCAATGAAAATCAAACTCAAGATGACCACAGATGTTAATTTATAGTATCTTTTCAGAAGTTAAATAAATATGAATATGAGTAGACGTGTACATTTACTTTTTTGTCTGTCTCTCTGTATTACTTCTCTAGAATGTAAGCTTCATGAGGGCAGGGATATATTTTTTAACTCTTTTATCTTTATTACCTAAAATAGTGCTTTGGCAAAGAGTGGATTAATAATTAACATTTTCATGTTATAACATGCTATAAACAAATTTAGTTTTAGTATTCTAAAATATTATTATTATTATTATTTGAGACAGAGTCTCACTATGTCACCCTCAGTAGAGTGTGTGGAGTCACAGCTCACAGCAACCTCAAACACTTGGGCTTAAGCGATTCTCTTGTCTCAGCCTCCCAAGTATCTGGGACTACAGGCACAATGCCCGGCTATTTTTTTGGTTGCAGTTGTCATTGTTTAGCTAGCCTGAGCTGGGTTTGAACCCTCCAGGCTCGGTATGTGGCTGGCACCCTACCCACTGAGCTATAGGCGCCACCTTAAAATATTTTTTTATGACTATAAGGTTGCACTGTAATTCACTTTACCACTCTTCATTTGATATTTAAAATTTTTCTAACTTTTTCCCTATATGAAAATAACATTTTTAATATTCTAATACTGTTACCTCTTTTTCCTTCTAATTTTACTGAATAAACCAAAACTTCTAGAATAATATTGAGCCACAATGATTATAGTAAGAATTCTTGAGACCTGAATGAAATGGAATGTGCCTGAAGTTTTATAATTAAATTTAATTTGGGCTTTGATTTTACATAGATATTCTTATCACTTTGAAACAATATACACTTTTTTTTACTCTACTGAAAGGTTCAAAAATAAAGATGTGATAAGAAATTTTATCAACTCTTTGACATTTGCTATATTGACATGTTGATAGACTATCAAGTTTTCCTAATGCACTGTTCTCAACCTGTGGGTCACGACCCCTTTGGGGGTCCAATGACCCTTTCACAGGGGTCACCTAAAAACACACTGCATATCAGATATTTATATTATGATTCATAACAATAGCAAAATTACAGTTATGAAGTAGCAATGAAAATAATTTTATGGTTGGACATGAGGAACTGTATTAAAGAGTCGCAGCATTAGGAAGGTTGAGAACCACTGTCCTAATGTTAAGTAATTTTTTAACATGTGGATTTACTCATAAGGTATTCTATTTTATATACTAATAGATTAAGTTAGCTGGCATTTTATTTGAATTTTTGTATAGTTATAAGATTTGCCTATAATTTTATTTTATAGAAAAATATTTGCCAGTTTTTGATTAAAGAAGATTAAGTTTACTGAGAAGGTTTATTTAAATTCTTTCAATGTCCTAGAACGGTTTATTTACATATTATGTGTTTCTTGGAAGTTCAAAAGAAATCACTCATAAACTCTTGAGAACCATGTCTTTATAAGTAGCTGAGTATTGTATTTGAAAATATATTTTCATTGTTCCACGGCAATCATTTGGTGATCATCTTATGTAATAAAGTATTACACAAAGTGACTTGAAACACAGTTTTGCAAAATTGCAGAATTTCAAAAGAATTGCAAAAATTCTTTTTTTTATGATGCTGAACTTTTAATCTAGTAGTCAACAGCGCCTGTCTAAAAAGATAGAGTGTACAATCTTCTCCAAACTCATTT
This sequence comes from Nycticebus coucang, assembly GCF_027406575.1. Classification (NCBI taxonomy): domain Eukaryota; kingdom Metazoa; phylum Chordata; class Mammalia; order Primates; family Lorisidae; genus Nycticebus; species Nycticebus coucang. Next base: position 46,316,495 of record NC_069780.1, read on the forward strand.
ATTCCAGAACTCCTCCTCCACTTTTATAGCACATTTAGAACATGTCACAAATCATTTTCTTAAACACTGGAAAAAAAAAAAGCCATTGTACTTGCTTAGAATATAACTGTATCTACAGAGCCAATGTTGACTTTCATGCTCTGGCGTTGATTTGTTGCTCATAATCAGAACATCTAGCTCAAGGAATTAGGAAAAAAATTAATTGACAATAAATATGTAAAGTGTTGAAAAATATTCAGTATTCCAAAATAGTACTATTAGTAGCAGGAATAAAGTCAATATTGGTAAATTAGACTTTTTTAAAAAGTAGCCTATTTTTAGGGATTTATAAATGTATTTACAAAGAGTAGTAGAAGTAAATCATAGGTTTTACTCCTCATAAATTATTTTATCTCCTTTCCCATTTTAGGTGTTGTTTATGGGGTTTTTTAAAATAATGAAATACTCACCCTTTCCCCTTCATTCCCCCCTTTCCTTTTCTCCTCTCCTTCTTTCTAGACTATCTTTGTGTTTTATCATTCATATGAATGTCTAAGTGTTCATATATTAGTTTCATAATAGCATTGAGTACTTTGGATACTTTTTTCCCATTCTTGAGATACTTTACTAAGAAGAATATGTTCCATCTCTATCCAGGTAAACATAAAAGATGTAAAGTCTCCCTCTTTTTATGGCTGCATAGTATTCCATTGTATACACGTACCACAATTTGTTTATGGATTCATGGGTTGAGGGACATTTAGGCTGCTTCCACAACTTGGCTATTGTGAATTGAGGGATTTCATCTATTGTACACAATGCAAAGGCACATTTCAAAACAACTACGAGTATGTTATAAATGTCTCATCACAAAAATAAGTGAGGTGATGGTTATGTTGATTAGCTTCATTTAAACACTCCACATTCAAATCACCATATTGTATATAGCTGTGATTTAATGAAAATTAAGTAAAAATAAATAAATAAATAAAATCTGGAAAAAAGGAATATATAAAAAGATAAATAAATTAATGAAATAGAAATTATTCTTTTTTCTTTCAAAGCCTAACTGTTGCATAGCAGTTGTTGTTTAACATTTTCTTGTCTTTTTTTTTTTAATTAATATTAAATCATAGCTGTGTACATTAATGTGATCATGGGGCACATACACTGGTTTTATAGACCGTTTGACACATTTTCATCACACTGGTTAACATAGCCTTCCTGGCATTTTCTTAGTTATTGTGTTAAGACAATTATATTCTACATTTACTAAGTTTCACATGTACCCTTGTAAGATTCACCGTAGGTGTAATCCCACCAATCACCCTCCCTCTGCCCATCTTCCCCCCTCCATCACCTCTCTCTCCCCCTTCCCCATATACTTAGGTTATAACTGAGTTATAGCTTTCATATGAAAGCCATAAATTAGTTTCATAGTAGGGCTGAGTACATTGGATACTTTTTCTTCCATTCTTGAGATACTTTACTAAGAAGAATATGTTCCAGCTTCATCCATTTGAACATGAAAGGGGTAAAGTCTCCATCTTTCTTTAAGGCTGCATAATATTCCACGGTGTACATATACCACAATTTATTAATCTATTCATGGATCGATGGGGACTTGGGCTTTTTCCATGACTTAGCAATCATAAATTGGGCTGCAATAAACATTCTGGTACAAATATCTTTGTTATAATGTGATTTTTTGTCTTCTGGGTATATACCTAGTAGAGGAATTATAGGATTGAATGGCAGATCTGTTTTTAGATCTCTAAGTGTTCTCCAAACATCTTTCCAAAAGGAATGTATTAATTTGCATTCCCACCAGTAGTGTAGAAGTGTTCCCTTTTCTCCACATCCACACCAAAAATCTCTGGTCTTGGGATTTTGTGATATGGGCTAATCTTACCTTGAGATGGTATCTCAAGGTAGTTTTGATTTGCATTTCTCTGATGATTAAAGATGATGAGCATTTTTTCATATGTCTGTAAGCCATGCACCTGTCTTCTTCAGAGGAGTTTCTCTTCAAGTCCCTTGCCCAGCCTGCGATGGGATCACTTGTTCTTTTCTTGCTTATACGTTTGAGTTCTCTGTGCATTCTGGTTATTAAACCTTTGTCAGAGACATAACCTGCAAATAACTTCTCCCATTCTGAGGGCTGCCTGCTTGCTTTACTTACTGTGTCCTGGACTGTGCAGAAGCTTTTTAGTTTGATCAGGTCCCAGTCGTGTATTTTTGAAGCTGCTTCAATTGCCTGAGGGGTCCTCCTCATAAAATACTTGTCCAGACCAATTTCTTCAAGGGTATTCCCTGCACTCTCTTCTAGTATTTTTATAGTTTCATTTCTTAAGTTTAAATCTTTAATCCAGTGAGAGTCTATCTTAGTTAATGGTGAAAGGTGTGGGTCCAGTTTCAGTCTTCTACAGGTTGCCAGCCAGTTCACCCAGCACCATTTGTTAAATAGGGAATCTTTTCCCCACGGAACGTTTTTAATTCTCTTGTCTAAGATCAGATAACGGTAAGTAGCTGGATTCATCTCTTGGTTCTCTATTCTGTTCCACACATCTACTTCTCTGTTTTTGTGCCATTACCATGCTGTTTTGATCACTATTGATTTATAGTATCATCTGAGGTCTGGTAGCGTGATTCCTCCTTAATTTGTCATTTCTGATCTTACATTTTTATTTCCTTCTCTTGTGTTTTCAAAAATGGAGGGCTTAGCCAAATGTGGTGGGTCTTATTTGTAATCCCAGAGACTAGTAATGCTGAGGCAGGAAGATCACCTGCGCTACATAGTAAGAAGACATCATCACTTAGAAAAAAAATTGGTAAATTTGTTAGGCATGGTGGTGCATGAGGCAAGGAGGGCTGAAGCAAGAGGCCCAGGATCTCAAAGCCCAGGAACTATTATAGTGCCAATGCACTCCATTTTGAGCAACAGAATGAGACCTCATCTTTAAAAAAAAGATGGAAGGCTATGTGAGGCAGCATCTACCCTGTTAGTCTCAAGGCTAACTTGATTACTACTTTTTATCGATCAAACCCTGGATCACAGGTTTATTCACTAAAGGGTCAATTAGTGCTTACTTCAATATATTTTAATATCATATTTGAACCTAAATTCCCTAAGTATCAATATCATTGATTAACAAGAATTTCTTGATACCTTTAAATTTGATGAGAAAATCAGAATCTGTTTACTTCTCTGTTGTGCCTTCCACACCAGTCCATTTTAAAATTGTCCTTTGACAATTGTGTTGGGATTAATATTCATTTTTATATCTATATTCACAAAAATAATTTTTATTTATGTGTAAAATTGTACTTCGATCAATATGCCATTACTCATTCATTCTTAAATACAATTTTATTAAAAGGTTTTTAGGTAATCCATATGAATTTTATGGAGGAAATGTCTTATTCTTCACAGAACTGAATTTTGTTTGTTAATGTTTTTGCAGAATTATTCTCATGGGTGGTCACAAGCAAGGTTAGTATTTAGCTTATTTGTAAGCTAAATTAAATATTTGATAACATCATTATTGACTATTTAACCAAGTTTGTGCTTGCTTTGTTAAATAAATTAGCAACAATTTTTCTAGAACCTGCACTATTTTAAACACTGCCAATACCATTCCACTAAAATTACACTCAATTAATTCTGGGATTTTTTTTCAGTGGTAGATCTTTTAATATTTTTCTAAAATTGTATCTAGTTTGTTCTCTACAGCAATGCCTGAAATGTGATGAGTGTTAGATAAATATGTGTTGAATGAGCAAAGCAATAAATCTTTTCTCTGTGACTAGTCTATTAAGTTTTCTATTTTTACTTGGATTATCATGCTAGCAAACAATCATTGGCAAGCAATGATCAATTTCCATTACCTTTAAAAAGAATTAAATTATCTTGGGTGTGGGACACAAGTATAAGAGGGACTTTATCTAAAAAATGCAATCAACGTAACCTAATTCTTTGTAACCTCAATGAATCCCAAATAATAAAAAAGTCTCTAAAATTTTTATTGATACAGATTAGATGTACATATTTTCAGGGAACATGTGATAATTTTATACATTCATATAATCAAATCAGAGTAACTGGGATGTCCATCACCTTCAATCTTTATTTTTCCTTTATGCTAGAGACATTTGAATTATTCTCTTCTGTTGAAATATACAACTGATGAATGATAACTATAGTAACCCTACTGATCTATCAAACACCAGGTCTTATTTCTTCTGTTTAAATGCACATTAAATATACTCATGAATAAATCTGTTTTCATCTCCTTCTCTCCCTACCCTCTCTCAGCCCTTTCCAATCTAATATTTCTGCCACCTGCATACTCCCCAGTTCATAAATGTATCTTCCTGTTTAGCCTTTCCTCACTGTCAGAAAATGATGGTCTTCCCCCTTTCTTCAATTTCTGTTCCTCACGTTGCTCACAAGCTGAGTGATGAGATTTCTCTTGTAAGAAAGGTGTATCTGCTCTTTTTCTCCAGTAAAGCAGGCAAACAAATGCACAACAAAAAAATGTGTTGGACACCTTCCAACATAAGATGGTAATTAATAAACACAATACTCAGGGAACACTTAGATGGAGATGAGTCCTAGGTTGACCTCTTTTCCTTCTGCCTAGCATCCTCAGCATGTTGCTTTCAGACTCACAGAGCTGTTTGCAAAGGAAGGACTAAAGGAATGGCAAGAGAAAATTGTTCTCAGGTAGAAAGCCTTCTCTGGAAGATATTTCTATCACATTGGTCAAAACAGGGTTGCATGATCACACCTTGGTGTAAGGGAGCCTGGGAAGGAGAGAAGCTTATGTTTTTAACATTTATCATGGAAGGAGTGAGGTTCTTCCCTAAGAAGAAGGAAGAAGGAAATTGCTATTAGGTGAGCAACTGATATGGCTTGCTATGTTCCCAGAAAGCCATGTCCCCCACGAATTAGGAGGTAATTCATGGAGTAGAAAAAATATGACTCTGGCTACCTAATAAATATGTTTTCCTGCATTCATTGAGTGATGGCTGCCTCCCTCTTTTTGTGTGTGGGGGGCAGTGTTGAGGACTAACATGTTTTCTCCAGTATCTCTTGTCCTGCTGCTCTGATTCAGGGCTTCCTCTGGTTTTTGTGCACAAAAATTCCTCCTGAAATCTCACATATTTTAAATTAATAGTCCTAACTTCTAGTATGCTTGAAGATTTGCATCTGTTTTTTGAGATTTCATAAGAACGTCATGAGGAAGCTGGCAAAGGGCATGGGATGTTCTTGCTGACTCAGTTAATCTTCACCTCAATTCTACATATTATATTGAGAAGATATTTTTAAATGTACAAAAAGAAAGCCTAATTGATAGCCAAAATCTTAGCTGCTCTGAAACTTTAAATGAACAAGATAATAACAGGTTTTGCTTTTTGTGATGGTATATTGCTTTCTCTAAAAATTTTGGCTAATTTGGGGGAATTGTAACAAAAGAAGAATTCCTTAAATGTTAGGGGATTAATTTATACTACACTAGATCATGTGGCATATGATGGCTACAAATCATCTGATTTTTGAAGGAAGTTTCCAGAAGGAGTAGAACAAGCAAATTGGGGTAGCAAAGTCCAGAGGGACTCTGAGGCACAAAAGTGCTGAACTATAAAAAAAAATACTGAGTGTTTAGAAATGGGAATGGTTCAAATGGTAAGATTGAAGTTAGGAGTCCGTGACTGTTTGGATGGGCGATGAATAAAATTCTATTCCAAATGGGGAATGTCATGATGAAGTGTTTGGAGGAAGAGGGATAAAATAGAGAAAACTAAGTATAGATTTTTTTAAAAAATCATATGACATAAGGTTTTTCTCTTTAATTCTTAGAGGGTAAAGTGCTCATCACAGCCAGGTAAACTGATTTAGAAAAACCCCAGATGCCTAATTCCCAAACATAAAACATTCCAAGGCCTCATGGTATCTTGTGATCCAAAAGTGTGGTCCAGAGTCTTGTAGCATCTTTTCTGTGGGGAGCTAGTTAGAGATGTAGAGCCTTAGGCAACACCTAGACATACTAAATCAGAATCCCATTTTACCCACATCCCACGGTATTTTGATACTCGGGAAGCACTGACAGTAACTGAGAGAGGAGATGGATTGAAAGTGAGCAGGCAAATATGGATCATCTTATTTCAGGAAAGTATGGTGATTCTAAGTTTTTCATTTCCTATTACTTTCAGGCTTAGCTTCAGGTTTAGCCTTCTTCTAATAGAATAACACACGCTAAAAGCCTTCCAAGGCAAGACTTGTTCTAGTTCTGAGGGTGTGTGTGCGTACATTGATATAATCATGAAGTAGAGGCCACGGAAATTAAAATCAAAAGTTTGCAACTGGGGAAGGGATAAATTAGAAACACAAAGCATGACTGGGGGGACTGTGCCCATCAGGAGGGCAGGAACAGCCCTGGGAAATTGAAATGCGGAGAACTGAAACGGGAAAGTTGGGGAAGACAATTCAGAAGCAAGATTGACTTAGGTCAGCCCCAACCCTACCTATTCAGTGTACATACACTGTTCAAATAACACATTTGATCCCCTCAGCAACTCTTTCCTGAGACAAATATCACTCTCAATCTTCCAGCCTGAATTTTCCAGGAGTGAAACAAAGCACCCCTTTTCAGAAAATTCTTTCATCTAGATGGAATGTCTGGAGTGGTTTTTATTTAACTTTGGTTTTGTACCAGAGTGATGCTTTAAGATTACTATTTAAATAAACAGACTGAAAACTAGACGTCCCAATGACAACTTTAAACTGATCTTTACTTTATTTTATAATGAACTATTTATTTATTTATTTATTTTTTGTAGAGACGGAGTCTCACTGTACTGCCCTCGGTAGAGTGCCGTGGCGTCACACAGCTCACAGCAACCTCTAACTCTTGGGCTTAAGCGATTCTCTTGCCTCAGCCTCCCGAGTACCTGGGACTACAGGCGCCCGCCACAACGCCCGGCTATTTTTTTGTTGCAGTTTGGCCGGGGCTGGGTTTGAACCCGCCACCCTCGGCATATGGGGCCGGCGCCCTACTCACTGAGCCACATTTTAATGTTGGGAAAAGTTTTATTTTAATATTTCAACAGTAAATATTGCAGCATCTTCATTACAATTTTGTCTCTCTATGATTTCATTTTAAGTCTATACCCTTTTGTCCACTAAAAGAGGTGACAATTTTATTTAAATGCTGTATTTATTTGAGATAGGAAATTAATCCTTCCATCTCCAAGTGCTTGCTATGTGCAAGCTCTGGCACTAAGATGATTAATATAAATACTTTAGGAGGAATAGGAACTATTTCAGAGCATTTTTATATGAAAATGATTCTAAAGAAGTTTTGGAACAAACCCACAGTGCAACTTCCCTTCCTCCGCATGCCTCACAGCCACGTGCAGAATCAGAAAAGAGTTGGGAATACATCTATAATAACTTGAGCATGTAACTCAATAGACTTTTTGTTCCCCTGTCATCTGAATATTGGATCTGAATAATTGGTACAAAAATCTGTTAAGACACATTGAAAGGCATAGAAATCTATCATTAAATGTAAATATCTTAGTAGTGGTAGAAAAAAGTCAAAATAATTTTTTTCTTACCAAAAAATGGTACATCACTAAGCTCATCCCAAATTATCTTTAAGTAATTTTTCTTTTCAAGTTATTAATACTCAGAACAGAAAGACATTAGAATAAATTTCATCTAATTTCTGTTATTCTTGATATATATGTTGTTTGGAATATATATAAAGTCTCCCCTGGACGGTGGAGCTACTCGTAATTTTTTTAACCTTGCCAGCTGTAGGAGTATTTTCTCTTTGCTTTCTAATGAAGTTGAAAATCTTCCCATATGTTTCTTAGTCATTTTATTAGCTTTTAAATTATTTTTTTCTAATGTCTGTTCTTTTCCATTCCCTATATAACTATTAGTAAAATAGCAGCACATTATATTATTATCATGGGCTTCATGTACTGTGGGTTTCAATGTTTTGGTTATAGTTTCTTCAATGATTTCTCCAGATCATGGTTTTGCTTTTAATTATTTTCTTTGTTTTAGTTTTATAATTTATATTTTAATTTTTTAGGATCTAAAAGCCTTTAATAGACCCAAATCCAAATTGTTTTTAAGCAATTTAATTTGAAATGGTTATGCAAAGTCAAGTTAGTTGAAAGGTGATAGCAGATACAGTATCAGGAGACTCCTTGGAGACATAAAACTCTCCAGTCTTCAGAGACAGAGACACTGGAAAATGAATAAATAAACAAATAAACACACAAAAGTCTTTGTTTCCTAAGCACAGTCGCTGTTCTTTTTGATATCTCCAAATAAACGTCTTATAATTTCAATGCATTATTCAAAGAAACAAAGATAAATGTCTGCATACCTAATCAAATGGTCTGCACTGGATAAATCCAGACTCATTTGATAGACTAGTGTGGCACAATCTTTATAGCTTTTCACTCATTTTCTCTAATTGGAGAGAAATTTACATATAATCACAGTATCAGCATGAAATAGGAGAAATCTATTTTGATCATTTGATATTTTATTTTTAAAACCATGTATGACAGCTCTAAAATGTCTATAGCTTCTTAATTTAAATTTGCCATTTTTGTACACAAATATTCAAAATACCACTGAACCTATATTGTGATATGCTATTCAAAGTACCTGTTATAGTATGTGTATATATATTCTGTATCGTTCTCTCCCTGTCTATACATTTTCTTGCTGAATTAAAATTTTTTCTTTTCTTGGGGTGGTGCCTGTGGTTCAGTGAGTAGGGCGCCGACCCCATATACCGAGGGTGGGGGGTTCAAACCCAGCCCTGGCCAAACTGCAACAAAAAATAGCCAGGGGTTGTAGCGGGTGCCTGTAGTCCCAACTACTCGAGAGGCTGAGGCAAGAGAATTGCCTAGGCCCAGGAGTTGGAGGTTGATGTGAGCTGTGATGCCACAGCACTCTACCCAGAGCGATAGAGTGAGACTCTGTCTCTTAAAAAAAAAAAAAAAAAAAATTTTTCTTTTCTTCACACATTCAGTTCCTAGGTTACAAATGAGATAGGTTCTGTAGATTTGCTCTTAAGTTGAATTTGCATGTAAGTTGGAACAGATACATTTACCTATTACCTATAATGGCCCCCATTCATACGACCAAGTCATAAATCAGTAGGATGTTTATGTAGGGACTGCTTGTGTATATTTATGATTTATTATTAAATTTTGAGATTGCTATTATGAGCTTTAAACATATTTAATACCGACTTTGAAAAAAGTGATATATATTGTAAATAATATTTTTTCTGAATTTAAGCATTGAGTTTAGTGGGCTCAGACTCACCAGTCACAGATATTATTGGTATGCTGTGCTATGGTTACTGTGGAAGACATATTTGAAACTAGAATTTAGACTTTATAAATTGATTATAGAAACCAGTTATTGTCTAAATTTTTCTTTAATTGTGGAATTATTCAGTAACATAAAGGTAAATACCCACTATCCAAATTCTTGTTCCTGTATCACATTATTGGGCTTGCTTTGAACAGGGTTAGCTCTTGATATAAGATCACAAAGTATTTAAGGGTGGACAACATAGCTGATATTCCCAGTTCCTAGAAGGCTGCATATGGATACAGTGAGGGCTCAACCAATGTTTAACTGACACATGAATATCTCTATAAACAGATGTGGCTATGTTTGAAATACCTAAGCATGAATGTTAATTCGAATGTTTCTCTTTTTGTCAAATTTGTCCCAATTTTTAAAATTTCTGTAACAGAGTTTATTCTAGGATCCTCAAAGATGGACGTGCAGTGGCCTAAGAAAGCTGTATACATTTGGCACAGTTAGCTCCCCTCCACGGTGCCATTATGACAGTAGGAGGAAGACATTTCTCCATATAATGTTACTAATTAACCCACGATCTAGAAGGGGAACCCCAAAGTTAGAGTTTCTCAGTACAGTCTTCAGCTTAGAATGAACACTACAGAGGCATGCCAGATGAATTACCTTTCTGCTTGTTATATGAAAGGATCCCCCAAACGTCTGTGCTCATGTTTATGACCCCAAGCTGACATAAGACTCTCTTCTGCCATCCTCAATGTTCATTATTATTTTATTCCAAAATGTCATAATTATTTTCGAGCTTACTACAGATATTGCACATTAATGTTCATAAATTGTTTTCAACCCTGGTGTTCTGTGTATAATTAATTTTGTACAATTTTACAAAAGTTGTACAGGATAAAAGAAACTGCATATTTAAACATATGTAATATTCATGTCCATATCAAACTGCAAATTCAAACATATGCATTTGTAAGGAATATAATGAATAGTTCTACTCATAAATACCGAATCAATTTCTACAAATGACATCTGTAAGGATATAGATTTTCAGCAAACCAAGAAAATAATGTATGAAATACAGAAGGTATATTATGACAACTTTTGTTAGGAAAAGTATGACTATTTTTTTAGAGCTTTATACTTGTTTTAGAGCTTTGGAACACAATTTCGAAGTGATTTGCAATGTATATATTACCCATTTTTTCCTCCCCACAGATTTAATGTTTCTTCTTCATTTCCCCTGCTAGTTTAATGGCTCTTCATGAATAATATGCACTCCTTCAAAAAAAGAAAAACAATTTACCCTCTCAGTGGAAATCTGCCTAAGGCTGTAGTATTCACAGCACAGCTTGGCTCACCTTTTACTGGGCTGGGAAAGAGTCAAGAATCCTTCATCATTTTACCATTAAAGCACTTCTGGTTCAAAGGTCCTGAGATCAAGCAGAGCTACATATTTTCTTTCTCTTCAAACAAGCAAATAAACTAGGCAGATCTTATGTCAAAATCTACTTCTGTTTGTAAACAAAGTAGAATGGTCTCATGGTCCCTTATTGATGACGGATTACCTCACCTGCTTTCTAACTGGCTTGAGTATTATAAATGGCAAGTTGTAAAATCATTAACAAAAAACAAACTTCTGTTTTCAGGTCTGTTTTCCTTTAATTCATGATTTGTGACTTTGGTTTAGGTACAGACACAGCAGGTTCAGTAGAGAGCTGCTCTTAGTATAGAAGGAGACACACAGTGTCTCATCAGAATATTAATGTTTGAAAATCCTCCTGGTGTCAGCACAGTTAATGGAGGCCCCCAGAGCTGAGCCTGCTGGGATGATGGCTCACTGACAAAGGGCTCCGTGGTTTACAAAACTGATTAAGTCAACATATCAAATGTTCACAGAAGGGATGCACAAATCCAGCAGGCTTTGTGATTTCATTTCGTTGCTCAGGAACTATGTATACCAAGGGATGTTAAGCTTAGGAGAAATTGACTTAATTTGCTTGTAAAACATTTTTTGCTTTCTAACACACATTCACATTAAGCCCATGACATAAATTTATGCACACCTTGCACTTAGGTTGTGAAGGAAATCATTCCAAAAATGTCTTCCAAACAGTTACATTTTATTTTAATCCTAAATGTTATAATCAAATGATTCAATAAAAAAGAAAACTAACTTGATTTCCTACAGTCATGATTCTCAGTATAAACTGATGGCCCGATCTAAAGCCTGGCATCCATGTGTCAGTCAAGGTAACAATAGTTTCCCTCAGAAAGTATCTTAATGGGACTTTGAAAGTTGAGGGCATTTTGTGTCTAGCATTGGTTTAAAACTGTGTTTTAACCCTGAGACAAAAGTCATTCTTTAGAAAGCTGAATTTGTAAATATTACAACTCAATTTAATTCCAATAATCAGAATTTTTTTCTAATGTGTGCATATATATGTAGATACATACAAAATACTTATGAGTTGATCTTGCATATGAGTACAAATGATCCTATTTGCTAGTGGACAGGGCCAATATTAGGAGTGTGAAAAATAACTACAGCGCCTCAGTGTCAAAGCATTCTATAATAGACATACTCTTATTTGACAATGTGAATGCTACTTTCTTTGCATTATTATTATTATTATTGCTCAATAAAATAAAGTAAAAAAAAAAAAGGAAAGAAAGAAAAGAAAATAACTACAGCAGAATGTCCATAGTTGAACATCTCTCTACATTGACCACCTCCTTAACTTGATCTGATTTTCACAGGCTGGACATGCACCACATGCACATGCACGTATTGGTGCAGTAGGCCTAGTTCCTTATGCTGACCGCCTCCATATGTTGACCACTGTTACAGTCCCTTGGGTAGGCAGCTTACATCGCTTCTACTGTAAGAACCTAACAACAACCATATTCCTCAAGTCAGCAGCTGTTAATGACATGAAAGAAGTTTGCTGTCTTATCTATTGTTTATCCAATATAAACTTCAGGTTTAATGTACATCTTGGGAGACAATGGCAGACACAGAAGCAGAAATAAAGGAGGACACAAAAGTATGCACATGATTGGAATGAGTTATTGGATTATTTATTTAAATCTATTTAGCTTACTACACCCTCCACATGGCTGTTTCTGCATACACAAGTTGGTAGGAATTATCAATGTGCATACAGAGATTCAAGCCACTTTTCTTGCCATCAAGGAATTCAGCCTCAAGTTGAAAGGATGCCAGGCAAATTTATCATCACATACAGAATGATAACCAAAACAACAAAGGGAAGCCAGGAGAGCCATGTGCACACACAGGGGGAAGCTACAGAAGGCTGTCCCAGAGGTCTAGAGGCGAAAGTGTTTAATCTAAGCCATGTTTCATGGCTTGTTGAGAATTAGCTAGATAGAGAAATGGATAGGCATTTCAGGTAGTAGATGTATCCCAGGAAAAGTCAACGAAGTAGGAGGATATTATGGAGTGTTTGATGAACTTTAAATAATCCACAGCATAGGGTATGCATGGGAAGAAAGAAGCAACAGCTGAAGCTGGAAATGGAAGAGACCCTAAATGATGAAGTGTACGTACGCTGTGCTAAGGACTTAGATTTTATCCTGAAGGTAATGTGCAGGTCATGGAATCCTTGAAGAAATTTAATCATCTCTTTTGAAATTTCAAAAGATTATTTTGGAACAATGAATGGAGGCAGGGTGACTTGTTAGGAGACTGTTGCAATCCTATCAATGGAGGATGATCAAGGCCTGGACTGAAGTGGTATAGCTCTGGAGAGCACAGAAGAGTGGACATGGTTGAGACAGATGAAAAAAATAGATTTGATAAGATTTGGGGTTCAAAGGCTTTGATAAATACCTCTGAACAACAATTGTAGTGGTAGTTAAAGACACAGAAGTATATAATTTCACCCAGGGAAGTCTGTAGAATGGAGAACAAACAAACTGCAAACAAGAATAACATCTATGACATCTTTTAGTTTTTTGCTCTTTCATTTTCCCACTTTTTTATCATTTAAATAAATAAACATAACACACAAAACTAAATAACTGGGTGAGTGGAGAGATATGTAAATTTATACTCATATAAATGAATGTTTTTGAATACTTATTGAATTAATATTTGTTGAATAATCACAGGTACTATGCTAAGCATCTTTATTTATGTTATATAACATCTCACTTATAGACTCATAAATAAAAAGGTTACTATCTCTTTTTTCAGATGGTGAGACAGGGTGAGAGAAATTAAAACTTTTGCCCAGGTTCATACATTTAGGACATGTTAAAATGGAGATACATTTAGGACATGTTAAAATGGAGATACAGAGCCTTCGCGTGCTTTGTTCAATGTTATCATTCACCTGGTTGGATGTAATTGGGATGTGTGAAGTAATAGCCACAATCCTGATCTATGGTTTCGGTTTCAACAACCAACCAGCCTTTCTGAAATCTGAACCAACTGACTTGATAAAATAGCTTAGTTTGGCAAATGCTGTCAGATCATTTGATCTTATGTTATGTCATTTTATTTTAGTTGATACTGTCTCTATTATCACCTTAAGAAGCTTATAGAGGTAATGTTAGGTAGGGAGGAGGGCAAACAGATGGCAGGCAGGAAGAGGAAGTGACTAAGGGTGGAGAGTGGGAACCAATCAGAATGCAGGAAAAAACAGACAAACAATATCAGACATTTGTAGCTAGAGACTTTTCCCTGGTCACAGCATGTGAGGGAAGGAACTCCTAGTGACTTTAACTGGCCTGGGGCTCATTACCATCAAATTAGCATTATGGTTTTGACTCTAAGTGGATTTTTGTGAAGAATTCTGGGAAGCCTCATACATAGAAAGGAAATTGTTATATAACCCCAACCTATCACATAACTGCTATGTAACCTGTTATATAACCCCAACCAATCAATCTAAGGCACAAATGGCAACCAATCCCACCCAGAGAGAGGTGGGACAATCTAGTGAACATACCAAAGACTGTGTGTTAAGACTTTGGGGTCTTCTCCACTCGTGGAGAATGACCCATTTCTCCCTCTGCAATAAATGCCACGTGTGTGAGATTGCTTTGCATTTGTGTTCACTGTGTCATTGGCTGAACTTGGTACCAATGCTCCTTCCTGGTGCTGAGAACTGAAGACCAGGGGATGTAGAGACAGACCCAAAAGCAGTGTGTGTGTGTGTGTACAGTAGTACATAGTAGACAAAGTCTCATAGACCATACCCACTCATAGAGGCAAATTAATAAAGAAATGTAAGAATATTTCAGAGTCCTTTATGAAAATCAAAGAGTTATCAAATAGAGAATAATGCTTTACCATGGGGAGTGCTATTTAGATATACAAAATACATTCTTAGGTAGTATTTCTGTGGTTCATGTGAACCAGATGTGTAATTTTTGTTTTTACATTTTGTCTAGGCGGGGAAAAAGTGGTAAGGCAGTAGGGAGAATTGAAGTAAAGGCACAATAGGTAAGATCTTTGCCTGCACTCTCTGCCTGAGAGGGCTCCCTTCCATGGGAATTGAAGGGAACAGGAGTCTGTTTATGGGAGTTCTTGGCACAAAACGTATTGACTACACTAGTGCTTGCTTGTTCAGGGCCAGGTTTTCAGAGAGATGAAGTTATAAAGATGAGCTAAGCACCATCAATTACTTGAATACAGCCATTTCCTCATTTTACTTTTAAAGTGGATCATTCTTGAATTATGCACAATATGACAGTTTATCTAATTTACATAAAAATTCTCCTTATCCCTGGAGGATAACCTGGGAAATAATTTTTCTGGAACATTAATCATGCTCAAAATTCCGTACCAGTCTGGAGATTGCCAAAAGCCAAGCAAAGTGATTTTACCCATATTGATGTCTCCAAAATATTATTAAATACATTTCATATTGTTTTCAAAACACCAAGGGGATTCTAAAGTTATATAAACTTGTACTTTCTCCTTATTTTCATTGCGGACAACAAAACTAATATTAGTGAAAGGAATCTGTTTTATTTAAGCCTTGTGCCCATTAGTGAGTCATCAGGTTAAAAACGAGGCCTGAAATACAGTAACAGCAGGGAAGGAAAACTTCCTTCTACCCTCTTAGGCTCTGAGACTGGTCTAAGAATTAAACTGACAGGGGAAAGATTAATAGGAGAAAAGCAAACAAATTTATTTACATACTATTTTTACATGTACAGAGGAGTCTTCTGAAGGAAAATGAAGATCCAAAGAAACCATTAGGCCCCCAAACTCTATACCTTTTTATACAAAAAAAATAAGTTATAGGGATATGGCAAGGCAAAGCGTTTGGAATGGAGAAGTCGCAGATTGTGGGAATGAGATTAGGAAACATATGAGAGAAACTAATCAAAGATAAAGGTTATTTTAGTCGGTTTGTCTGTATAGCCCTATTTCAGTGTGGACTCCCAGTCTCTGGTGACATCATGTTCTCCTTTTCTTGGGACAGGGAAGGCACCTTTCTTCGGGAAAATTCTATAAACTGCTTTTTAGATAGAAGGAAGGAGGCCAGAGAGCCTTTTCCCCATCTGCTGTTTCTCAAGTGGTTTTAGCTCAATGTAATCAATATGACAAGATGACATGCTCCGAACCCCTTTCCGATCTAATTCAACTTTCCAATAATTTTAGATATGTAGACTCTACTTTTCCCTATGACCACTTTTATTTTAGTTACTTGAATTATAATTTTTTAAATGTTATAGGAAAGTGGTTGAAGGTTGCAAACTTGAAAATAAGAGTCTCCTCATCTTAGTTTTCTTTTTAATCTCCATGAAGCAACATGAAATTATTTTTCAATATAGAATAAAATAATATTTCAACAGTATTTTCAAGTTACAATAAAATAAAACTCACGTAGCTCTCATTTTATATGATTTCCCCCCACAATAAACTACAAACTGTGAGCTTCATAATAACAGAGACTTTGTTCATTATGTTCCTACTTGAATTGTCAGGGTCTATCAGGGACCTGACCCAGAAATGATTGGCCCTTGACAACTATTTGTAGAATGAATGAATTAGATAGATTGTCTCATTTTAGAAAATAGTTTGCATTCTTGGTGTTTGCTATTCATTCTGCTTCTGCTTCAAATTATATGTGTTCTTTGACTTATGTACTAATGTACTTCACCAAAATAAACAAATTTTCAGGAAGATACCATGGGCAGCAAGTCCATTGTGGTAGAGCAGTATTTCCTAAGATGAATGCAAGGCTTTGTAAGGAATGCTGTGGTCACTACCCTTACCTAGTTTACTCCATCAAATCAAAATATATCTGCAGAGTCCTGGTAATTTTGGTCTCATTTATCACTGTGCACAATCTTTTTCGTAGTAAAGTCTGGTTGATTCTTTTGCAATAAGGCAAATTCTTTAGCCAAAGCAGTATATAGTACCATTTTCTGGCTAAGAGATTAGGAAATTTCTAGGTCTTTGAAATTCATGTTTTCAGCATTTTCATTGAGATATGGCAAGGTATAAGCACATTCCACTTTGAAATTGCAAAAAAAATTTAAAAAGAAATTTCAACAAAGTTATAACTATGTTGGTTGAAGATGTAACTGGAAACCCATCTCTAAACCAAAAGAGAATTCAAACCAATGCAAACACAGGAAAAAGAAAGTGTTTTATTTTTAATTTAAAAATTACCTTTTGAAATAAAGAAATCAAACGTTTTCTTTAGGATTTGGATACATTTTTACATAGCCAATGATTCTCTTTTTAAAAAGTTTAGTATTTTATCAACCAGCCAATAAGTTGGTTATTATAAGGAATAAGGATAGAATTTTGTCACCATAATATTTCCAAAGGAATTAATTTGATGTTATTCAGAAGTCATTTTGTTCATTTGAAGCCATGCTGGGTTATATCCCAGTTCCTGACCAAAATAATGATTATCAAACTGCTGATGAGTGGCTACATAGATGAAAGAGATTTTATTATAAAAAGGTAGATAAATTGCTATTTAAACTTCGTATTCATCTATGTGTTCTACACAAAGGCTGGTTGCTTTGCTAGAATAATGTATGCTTACTATTTAAACATACAAATTACTCATAAAAGTAAAATAAAAAATCAGGTTTACCCTGAATTTACAACTGAAAATAGTTATCATCAATAATCTATGAATATCAATTCATACACCTCCCTAAACATATCAATAGATTCAGACTAGAATGCACGTCTGTCTTATTCCAATTCCCACGCTCCTTCCAATATATTATACCACAATGCCTTACACCATACGGCTGAGGAAGTACATTGACTACATGCTTAGCAATGTTTTAGGAGTGCAGAAAGCATTATGATCAGAGGTAGACTTATGAAAAGTCTGGATAACTCTTCATTATTGTTGTAAGATAATTCTCCTTGGGTGTCTAGTGTTTCTCCACATGTTGAGAGGAGAGGCATAGACAGACTTTTGTTCTGGAGTATCTGTTAAAGTGTGTTTATACAGTGAACAGCCTTGGAAGACAGAGATAATTTTTCCTTCTGCAGCAAAGGGGAGGTTTGTTGGCTGAACAGTATAATAAAAATAACATATCCTTCCAGGGCAAAGTTTGGACAGGTTTATTTGCAGCAATTATTAAAAAAAATTAGTTTTGTTTGTTTTTTTGTTTTTTGTTTATGACAAGAATCTCACTCAGTTGCCCTGGGGTTGACTGCCATGGTGTCCTAGCTCACAGTAACTTCAAACTCTTGGGTTCAAGACTCTTGCCTCAGCCTCCCAAGCAGGTGGGACTACAGACACCTGCCACAACGCCCGGCTATTTTTAGAGATGGGATCTTGCTCTTGCTCAGGCTGGTCTCGAACTCCTGAGCTCAAGCAAGCCTCTGGCCTTGGCCTCCCAGAGTGCTGGGATTTCAGGCGTGAGCCACCGTGCCTAGCCTAAAATTAGAGTTTTCTCAGCTGTTACACAAACCCTCTGTATGCATCTATTTGCTGCCACCTTCTGCCATGGGACTCAGAGAGCCAGAAAAACTAATATAAATATGAAGTTAATGCTTCCTTTATGCCATGAGTAATAAAATCCTCCATCTCTGACATAGGAGAGTAAAATCTCCTACCCTCCCCATTCTTGACAGAATATTATTTAAAATAGAAAAACTAGAAATAACCCAAAACGCTTTTAATGGTGGACTGATGATAAAAATCATCAACTATCTATTCAATAAAATAGCATGCATACATTAAAAAGTATTGTAAATTTATACTTACGAACACAGAAAAAAGATCAAAATATATTAGTAAGAAAAATATATGTGATTTAAAGTATATTATATAACGTGTGTTTCTCTTTGTGGGGACAAAAAGCCCATAGAATAGGATAAATGTGCCAAATGTACGCATTGTAATAATCTGTCACACTGAACCCTTCACTTTGGCTACTACCTGAGCCAAAGGGTGGCAGGAGACTGCACAGGATGAGAAATACTACATAATACATTTTTATAATGTTTAATTTTTGAAGGCCATAAAGGATTTTTAAAAAATGTTTAAAAACACTTCAAAAACTAACAAATAATAAGACTAAAGAGATATGACTTTCAAATCAGATCCAGGCAGTTGTGGGTCCTGGCTACACAACTGGTGCCTATGTGACCCAGAGAAAGTTATTTAGGTGCAGTAAGTTTCCGATTCCTCATTTACAAAACAGGGATTTAATGCCACATTTCTTACCTGTCTGTGGTAAAAGTTAATGCAAGTAAAGGACTTAGCTCCTGACATGGGCTATTATTACTATAGTTATATTTGAGGTATTTAATCTTTTCTATATAGTAAAATTTAAAATCAAATTTATTTATTTGATTTTTTTTATTTTTTTATTATCCAGAATTCTTTCATTTTTTTCATGATGTGATTAAATATTACTTAATGTACAAAAAAGAAAGAGAAAATGCTAAAATGTACAAAAAAGATCTGCAATCCCACCATTCACCCTATCACACCTATGGTGCATAATGCAAGGGTACATGTTGGATCTATTAGTATAGAGTATAAATGTCTTAACACAATAGTCAAGTAAACGAGATGAGGTGTATATTAACCAATATGAGGTAAGCATTCCCAATTCTATATGAAATCAGCACAGCGTACCCCATAAAGGGAGGATCGTAAATTGGTCAACTAGTACAAATTCTGACAATAAGTTATAGATTTCCCAGTAAGAGATAAATCCCCTGCAACAAGTATTCCCAGATTTTAGCAGAAAAGAGCAGGTCAAGGAAGATGTTGACATACAGACAGACAGCTCTGCCTGAGATGTTAACTTTGCTTTGGAATTCTATTTTTGTTCTTGTTATATGTATATCCGTATCCCTATTCTTTTGAATTCAAGAGACTGAACTTTCTCTGCTGGAATTTGCCAAAACCTTAGTCTTTCTGTGTGTTTCTGTCTGTGGAGGGGGAGGGGGTGTTTACAAAAGGTGCCCTTTCCTTAAATAGTTGTTAGAATAGTGATATGAAGGCCATATGGCCTTCCGATTTTTGGATGACATTGAGAAGTGCAATGCAATCTGCAAACGAAATGGCATACATCTTGGAGCAATTAAATTAATCTTTTTTAAATGACTAAGAATGCTATGTCTAAGTTCCAAACCATACTCTAAAATTGATCAATAACAAGTACAAATAGTTAAACAAAATATTATAGAGGAAAGGACAGAAAGTGCATTTTTACACTGTATTCTAAGAATGCAGATTTTAATCATCTTTATTTTTAAAATTATAAAAAACAAAATGTTTTCCTCTGTTGTAAAGGCAACTATTTTTTATCCTCCAAATTCTTCATCTGTTCTTTTATTTACTTTTGTAGGTCAGGATGGAGGGTCACCTTTTCTTTTCAATGTCAGAAGGAATAGATCAATGTATCACTCACATCACTGAGTCAGCTTTTGAAAGTGTCCATTCTTTTTGCTATAGCCTGCAGTGCGGATGTGAAATCTGTTATGCTTGTTCTTATGGAAGATTTTTCTTCTCTCAATGGTCTCACATTTGATTTCAAACTGTTGTCTTATAACCATGTAATTAGACTCAATCATGACATAGCAAGTTGGACTTACTTAAAGATGGCATATCTGGGGGTGCATTGTGTATGTTTTTTCTAGAGTCATGAGGAATCTCACGCTTACTCTTTCTCTGAATGTCACAAAGCAACATGACCTTAATTTTAAAAAAGAGGGATATAATACAAAATCACTGATAAAAGTAGACACACACACACACACTCACACACTTACTCACACTTTAGGGCAGAAGGAACTCTAACTTGTACCCTCCAGACTTCTTGTGTTCCCTAAAATTGTATTTAGGAACTCCACCACCCACAACCATGTTCAAATGTGATAACATCTCTCATGTTAAGTTATTTCCTTGTGCTTCTATTTGCCAGAGACAGATACATAACGTCAATATAACTGAAGATATATTTTAAAATTATTCCTTACATGCCTGTCAGCATTTTAAAGTAGAGTCAAACTAAAGTATGATGGGCAAACTGGCTCTGGTGCATTCTATAATTATTGCTGTCAGGATACTTTCAAATAGAGATACAATTGTTTCTGCATTTATCATTCTTTGTTCCTGCTTATGTATTTGTCAGTGCAGCTGTGATTCATTTATTTTACAATGCTACAGCTAATCGTGTATGGGCTATTTGATCAAAAACAACATTTTCACAAGACCAAAATAGCCAAGGCAGAGGAAAAATGTGGTTATATAACAATGTCAGAACTTTTTTTGGAAGCAACATTGAATGAGATTATTCATTTGTACAGCTCTGAAAGCCAAATAATAATTATGGTGGCATTGTTCTGTTGTCCGTATTATTCAAATCTGGATTGGTAAACCAGAAGGAGAAAAGTGAATTACCTCTTATTATCTTGTTTGATTTGGCCCTTTAAATGGTCAATATTGGTAAATTGCCCTTTGGGTGGGAAGAAATTAGATTCTTTTGCATACCACTAAAGGTCTCTTTCAATGGTCGGATGTTTTTGAATTCATGAGGCTCAGAATGCCATGCTAAAGTAAGGATAATGATGACTGCAATTATTAGTCATTTGGGCCATCAACATAACATACAAATGGACCATTCAGTCAGAAATTTTCAAGGCAGTGTTTTTTTCCAACACTGAAAAACTCCAGGAGCAAATGTAAAGTTGATTTGAGATAGTGAGAATTAAATTCTGTACTCCTGATATTTAACTTTTGCACCAAATACATTTCAATTAAGATGATTGCCCTTTCTAATTTCACTGTATATGCCTATCAGATCTGGGTATAGGAGCACTTTGAATGATAATCCTATAGATTAAGCCCAGTATAACATGAATAAAAAATATGAAGTCAACATGGCTGGGTACTTGAATAAACTTGGAGAGATTAAAAACTTTTCTTGTAACAACTTTTACCATCTTCTAAAATAAGCGATTTGATTTGATAAAATAAACTCTGTTGAGGTAGTAGCTGTTTGGGTCCTACCAAGATGGCTTTCCCATTCTCATTCTCCATAACAGCACACACCATTTGCTTTGGGAGGTTGTGTTTGTGTAAGTCCTGGTAGGGCTCCCAATCACATAACCTTTCCTGCTGGTCATGGCATTGTTCACGTGTGTACCCAGTTGGGCCAACCATATTTTTCAATCATCACAGACAAGGTGAGTAAAGCAAGGCTGAGCATAAAGTCCACAGAGTGATTGAGGCCACTTAGATTTCTCCCTGATAAGTTTCTGACTTCACTCCAGCTGAATCAGTGATGGACAGAGGTGGCCTAAAGTCAGTGGAGTCATATAGCTTATAACATGGACAGAGATAAGCAAGGGTTGGGGACAGAGTGAGGAGAGAACAAAGGCCATCTTTCAGATTAAATCATTGGGTCCCTGAGCTTAGCCACATCCTTTGACACCTTTACATCAAAAACTAATAAGGTCTGGGTGGCGCCTGTAGCTCAAGGAGTAGGGCGCTGGCCCCATATACTGGAAGAGGTGGGTTCAAACCCAGCCCCAGCCAAAAATTGCAACAACAAACAAACAAACAAACAAACAAAAAACTAATAAAATCCTTTTATCATATAAGCTTTTAAAAATTGTCTTAATGTCACAATTATCTGAATAATGTCACTAATTACTGAAAGAAGCCTAATAAAAGAATGAATTTTTATAGAACTGAAAATAGAATATTTACATTGATATCAGATAATATTTCTTATGTTTCTGAAGTAATTTGTGGAACTTAGTATTCAACTCCCTTAGCAATATGGATACATCCTAGAGAGAAACACAAAGCTAGCAGGAGAAATGGTAATCAAGGCCAACAATGCATTCTAAGCAATGAGGGTATATATGAGTATATGAACAATTATATTAATATGTTAGTATACTAACATGAAGAATTTCAAAATACTTCACAGAGTAGGCTGCATGGTGTTGAAGATAAAGGTAAATTAAACAGTAAGCTCACCAATGAAATGCAAACAGTGTTGATGGTCAGTAAAAACATGTCTGCAAAAGTGAGAGTCACTGACATTTACCAAATGCCCCAAAGGTGTTTTCACACAAGTTATATAGTTTTATTCTCACATCAACTCCGGAGGTAGACATTACTATCCTCATTTTTCAGGAAGTAAGTTTCTGTGAAGACAAGTAATTTTGCCCAAGGTCACATCCTCATGGCCTCTGATAACATATAACCATCCAGTTGCTGAGTTTTCAGGTATTTAATTTAGAGAAATTATAGGCATTGTGCAAGATATACTATTAATTGAATATATAATGGGGATTTTGTTTTTAAAAGGTAGGGCTAAATGTATGTAAAGATTGATCTGATTTCTAGTTAGGAAGGAAGACTCTAAGAATTATTTTAAAGGAAAAATACTGAGTTTTGAGTTCACGAAAATAAAAATGTCCAGATGATTAAAAATATAGACGTATTTAAATCTGTCTAGGACAGATGGTTAATATTATGGATGTACAAAGAGCTCATATGAATCACTACAAAGGTAAATAATAGCAAAACACACAGAAGACATGAATAGGCAATTCAAATGAAGTATAGGTAAAACGGAGTTACCTAATTGGTTACTAAAATGCATACTAAAATGATGAGATGTCAGCTTTTTACCTACCAAAATGGGAAATATTTTTTAAAATAGCTCCACCAAACTCCTTTTTAAGGAGTTTGCTCCACCAAACTCCTTATAAATGGTAATTGTAGAGAAGCAGAGCTTTCTAACACTGTTACTGGCAGTATATATTGGTACTCTCCCTTGTATAGGGCAGATTTTATAAGGTGTATCAGCAGCCTTAAAATTCTGGTACATTCTTTGACGTAGCAAGTTTAACTAATAAATTAATCAATGGTAATAGAAGATGTAATGTTATGGGAAATATTCATAATTGTTTTGTATGTATGAGAAAGTAAGACTCTGACTAGTAGTTTTTATGAATGCCATTCCTGGTGCCACACCGTGGTAGCCCTCAATGACCAACCAAACAAAGAGAAATCAAATGTTGTCTGAGCTCTAGTTTGTAAAATGAACCTAGAAGATGAGGTGAGGCACAGGCCAATAAAATGTCATCATATTTGTAAACTTTTACATATAAATATATTAATGAATATAAAATATTAATTAAAAGGTACTATTAACCAGTATTAGCTTGGCATATTTGAATCCAAGGTAACCAGGTAATCTAAGGCTCACACAGCTAAAGTGCATAGAACATTTACTATGATATCAATTATAGAATTTCTAGTCTGAGTGACATTCCTAGTTGTCATCATAAATAAGCAATTAGCACTCTGGTGTTTTGCTTGTTCATTTTTCTAGTAGCCAGTCTCTAATTCCCTGATCACTCCACATACAAGAGAAATAGAATTTCTAGGACAGTCAGTGTCATGGGGGGCCTATGTATCCCCCTCAATTATGTTGCAGCCCTAACCCCCAGCACCTCAGCATGCAACGCTATTGGGAGATAGAGCCTTTAAGGAGGTGATTAAGTTAAAATGAGTAGAGTGGGCCCTACTGCAATCTGACTGGTGTTTTCCGGCCATGCAGGAAGGCACCAGGGGGACGTGGACACACACAGAGGAAAGGCCTTATGAGCCCAGGAGAGCGGCTTCAAGAGAAACCAGATCCACTGGCACCTTGATCTTAGACTTCCAGCCTCTAGATCTGCGAGAAACAAATTTCTGTTGATTGAGCCACCTGGACTGTGTGGCACTTTGTCATGGCAGCCCACACAAACTCAATGCGGTTAGACTTTCTAAAGCCACACATTTGCATTTACTTCGGCAGGCATGGCTGGCTCCCAGGAATATATGCTTGGAAATGCAGCCAAGCCTCAGGATGGTTTATATTTTCTTGTTCATGCTTTTCTTCATTACGGATCAATTGTTCTAGAATTTAAATCTATTTTTATTACATTCTAAAACAATACTATCATTAAAAAAATGCCCCTAAATTTAAAAAGTTTACATTTAGCTTAATGTTTCCTTATGTCACACATAAGCGCTTTAGGTTAACAAATCATTAAGGGCAATCCAACAAGACATATGCTATACCATAATAGGTCAGGATAAAAAACGATCAATTAAGCCAAGCCATGCTTTATCTAATTGACAGCATCCCACATACTTATTATTATCCACACAGCTGACTTTTTCATACATATTAAAAATAGCTGTGACTTGGACATAAGCTCTGTTGCTTCATCATTTACATGTCTGATGGTTCTTCTTAATATTCCAAATATAATAATGATAACTTGTATCCTTTCAAAAACATAGACACTTAGTAAGGTTTTTATAAAATATCTTCAATGGAGGAACCAAATGTTGAGAGACTAACGAGGAGGTCCAGAAAAGTGAGGTGATTCCAATGGAAATACAGCTGTGGAGAAACATGGGCCATTAGAGAAACCAGCAATGACAGGGGTGATAAAGAAATACAATATGAGAAAGAAGGATCAGATGCAGGATACAGAAGAATAAACTTGGGTTAGAGGAAACAAACCAAGATTTATGGGCCTTTTGATCAAATGTCAAAGCACAGGATACAGACAATAAGTAAGTGAACCCACAAGCAACTGAAATATTTTAGTTTATTCCCAGCTGACATTCCCAATGACATTTCCTCACATATCATTGGAAAGAAAAACCACTGAAAAATGAAAATGACTTTATAAATCACTTTGCCCTTCACCAATCAGCATCTAACCTTGCTATGCTTGTGTGGTAATGCTTTAAGGCACAAAGCTCTTGAAACTATAGAAAGACTGGAGAAAGAATTTTTTTTTTTTTTTACAAAAACTTTTCATCCTAAATGGATTTGAAATATTGTATTACGCAGCCACATACTGAAACAGTTACTTCAGAACAAATTGTGCTTGGATTATATATCTGTGTCTTTGAGTATAAATGCACTGATCACCTTATTATCCATTAATAATCTTAATGGCTGCTGCCCCTTATTGGATATTTTATGCATTCTGTAATTTAAGGAAAATTATAATAATAGCTCAAGGGTGCACATGCATTTAAATTTAGAGGTGAGGAAGATGAGGGCCTAATAGTTCAAATCCTTTGCTCAGAGTTTCGTCTCTGGCAAGATGGGATTTGAACTCAGGTTGGTTTGATTCAGAGCACCGGCATTTAACTTGTACTTTCCATCTCGGCAACCTCAACATCACTGCTCGCTCTTGATCCCTAAATGCCTGCTATCCTGGCCACCTTTCTATTTCCTAAAAATACTTATCTTATTCTTATCTCAAGCTCTTGGAATTTACTCGTTCCTTTGTGCAGAAAGTTCCTACTCAGCTTTTCTTCTGATTTGCTTCTCTTGTTTCTTACATCTCAGCTCAAATATCAACTTCTCTGAAGCCCTTGACCACCTCGTTTAAAGTAATCTGATCACTATCATGTTAAACAGTTTTATTTATGATGTGTATCACTGATAGTTTCTTACTTTTTTGCTTGTGAATATGATTGTCTCTTCCCAGACCCCTCACTAAGATACAAGCCCTACCCCTTGGAATGGTCATTAACACTTAATAGAGAAGTGCTCAATAGATACCTGAAGAATGGATGAATACATCTCATTTAATCCATGTGAGAGGCATCATTTTCCTTAATTTTACTTACATCATGAACATTCTTGAAATTGATAGAGGTACAGTATCTTTCCACTGACACTGGGTTAATATGTTGCAGAGCTGAAATTCAAAACCAGGTCCATTCTCTTAACCAATAAAGTATACTGCCTTGAGAGAAGGGCCAGTACCAGAGGTCACTAACTTGTGTAGCTAAGGTGTCTCCTTCAGGAATGTTTTTAGTAGAGAAGAAATGCCATTGAAAGAAAAATGGATCCTGCAGTACCTAACAGTTGTATCAGCTCAGAGGCACGGTACAAAAGAAGGGGAAAAAATCATTAGTTATCTTTCAGATTTAAAGTTTCACATAAAAGGCAATTAGTAATAAAATTCATGGAGAATAAAACTATTTAATTTTAGAAAAGTTAAAAGAAATGTACACCAAATTTTTGACATTATGGCCTAGGACTAAATTATTAATTGATATTTTTTCCATTTGATTTTAGGGCAATTGCCATTTTGAAACTATGAATATTTTCAAAAATTTTACATAAGCAAAGATTAAATTAGAAGATAATGTTAGCAAAAAACAAAAATAATTAATTTGCTAATCCACAGATCTGTATATGCTATTTATCTTTATCTATATCTACTATATATATATCTATATATAAAACAGGCATGAATATTTAGGAAGGAGAATCAAAATAAAAAACAGTTAAAACTTCCAAAAATCAGTTCCACAGGAAAGTAATCTTTGTCAGACTTAGAAAACTCAGGTTGTTCAAATTCCCAAAACTGAAAAGTAATACAAGATTATTTGCAGATTGTGTATCACTTCCAGAAGGAAAGATGTATGATGTTAAAAATGACTGTTGGGCTCATTTTCTGCAAGCCTGGGAGTCCCCACCCCCAGCTTGTTGTGGAATCATTCACATCTCCTCCTTAGCTGTGCTGTCCATCTGTCTCCAGCTTAGTCCTCAATAGGATTATTTTACCTGTGTTAAAGACAGCTCAAATTTATGTTGTAAAGTTTTGTGCATGTGTCCAGGAGCTCCCACAGTTGCATGGTAAATACACTGAAAATTTTTTAAATGTCTATGTTCATTTGGTTTCCCTAGGGGACACATTTAAATTTAAAAGGGAGACTTAAGCGATATTTATTTAAAGTCACCATCTATGGTTTTTAGAATAGTCTAGTCTTTATTTTTCTTCTATCATTATAACATTTAGAATTATTTTTGTTAAGTTTATGTAAAAGTAGTCACACTAAAGCATATGGGAAGATCATTTGCAATGCAAAGCACAGTAAAGGGAAATGATTTATGGATACTTTCATTAAATTCATTCAAGATTATTCTACTCTTTATTTTTCCTGATACCACACAATGCTGTAATTAATAAAAGCACATGGTATTTATAATAATAGCAAAGGTATATAGTATGTTAACTCGCCGTGTCCCAGACACATTTTTAAGTGCTTTATATGAATTCCACAAAATAATATATTTAATGTTAATGAGCGAACAGAAGCATAGAGAAGTTAGGAAACTTGACTGCACACTGTTAGAGAGCATTAGACAGGGGCTTCTAACCCAAGTTACCCTGAGGTTGAGTTGTAAGTCACAAAACTACCGAAAACATTATCAAATACATTTCATTTTACTTTATTCTCACCTAAAGAAGAATCCTATTGCCTGAAGCACTAGGGAAACAAATTCCTACGTTGGCATAAAACTGCTCCACATAAATGAATTTTCCCTTTACCTTAACTTATTCCTTTAAGTAACCAATACTTCTGATGACTACCTCTTCTCAAAGGAATTGAATACTTCACTGACTTCTCTGCCAGAGTTCAGTAATTTGAATTTTTTGCAATGATTCTAGAACAGCACTAAGAACATCTTTGATTGTTTAATTTTATTTTCTAGGTAATACTTTAAGGACTATTGGAGTATGTATAGCTGTTTAATATCCTTATGAAAGACTTTTGTTTTTAGGTTTTTATATCCTTTTTGGACAGTTTTTTGCATTCCTACTGCAGACATAATTTCACATTTTACTTATTCCTATGTTTATATTTTAATTCTAGAACATTTCCTACTTCTTCTGATTAGCCACTCCAGATCATCTGTGCATTTCTGGGGAAATCTGTAATTGAGCTTGTAGGACTTAGGTGTGTAGTAAGAGCAAAGACATGCTTCGTGAGGAACTGATTTGCATTCCTTTGGGTTAATTGTTTGTCCTTCTGACATTAGGCCTACAGAACAGTTGTAATTCACTCTTAATTAACTTTGTGACTAAAGTAGAAGGCATAGTCTCCCTAAAACTCTGACTGTAAGATGATCCTCAGATTCTCCCTTCTCTATTCTCTTTCTAGTTTGGCTCTTTCCCCTGTAGCTGCCTACATATGGGTGGTCCCACAAGACCCTATCCTTAGTTCCCTTCTCTTTGCCATCCCCAATATTTTCTCTTACCATGTTCTTCTATTCCCATAGCCAAAACAATGACTTCTTATTCCATCCCATCATCTCTGGGATCAGGTCTTTCATTTCCAGCTGCTAAATTTCTGGACAAGATGTCAAACAAAACAATCTTTAATTAAGTGTGTCATTTTCTCCCTATGCCAAATGTGTTTCCTTTTGCTGTGGACTAGTGGAAGAAAGATCAAATCTGGATTTAGAAGACTTGGGTTCAAGTTCAGGTTCTGCAATTTATTATCTGTGGAAACTTTCCCAGAAAACAATCTGCATTCCTCCATTCTCTCTCCTGCAAATAGGCAAAATAGTACCCAGTCAGAAGGGTGAGGGAAGGGATTCCCTCCGGCTATGGTCATCCAGTCACATGTCAACAGCTAAACGCTTGTCCATGTGTCCTCAGTTTTGAGGCAAAGTGCGCCCTTCTCGGCCTCACTTGGTTGCTTCTCTGACTCAGCTAGCTACATCCTGACCTCCACCATGGGCTCCAGGAAACGTGGTGAGACTGTCTCATTCATTCTAGACCAGTGGTTCATTGCTTGAAACAACGAAAATAATTTTATGGTTGGGGGTTACCACAACATGAGGAACTGTATTAAAGGGTCGCAGCATTAGGAAGGTTGAGAACCACTGTTCTAGACACATCTGCAGCCATTACCACACAAGTGTCCCTACAACTTATGACCCATGAGAGACTTTAGGAAGCTGGCAGCTTTCCTGAATCTTATGCAGGAAGGGGAGGGCATGCAGCATCTTTCTACATTAATATCACCCAACCTCAAAGATGTTCTATGGACTTGGAAGCTAGACGGGAGTGGAGCACCAGGCTCTTTTGAAGAACTCTCCGTCATTTAAACCTTGCACTCTGCCTCTGATTCATCCCTCCATCCCCAAACTGTCTAGCATCCCTGAGAAAAGAAAAGAAAATCATCTCAGACTGGTCAGAGTCTTTCTAAATATTTTCGTGAAACCTGAAAGTCAATTTTTTTTTTCTAGTTCTTACCTCATAACCCTCAGCAGAGATAATGTGATTCTTCACTCCGGTTTGAGTGGGGAAGGCCCACAAAGCCAGAAAAGGCCATGGTAGGAACAAAAAAGCATGATTTGTTAGTACACTGAAATATCATCTTGCTGCAAATAGTAAGATGATGGATCCAGTGTGGGTAACAAAGACTTTGTTAGCACAGGGTACAGGTGTTTATTTCACACTATAAGTTTATGTATTCCAATAAACAAATGGGTCCCTAATTTTAGGCCTATGAAAACTTTCTTCTTTCTCTTCCAGAATTTCTTCCTTTCACTAGTTTTTGTCCCCATCCTCTTTTTGAGCTATGCCTTTGCTTCCCACAGGTTGACCTGCCCTGAGGTGTTATGCTAGTTGAGATCCGTGTACTAAAAAAATGATACAAATGGAAAGTAAAAGAGAAATGTATTCTATAAGCAAATAACCCTAGATAAGTCTACATGAAATAGATGTTTCTAAATTTATGTCTTAAACCAAACATATTATAAGTCAAAAATGCAGTTAATACCTCTAACCTACCAAACCTCGCAGCTTAGCCTCGCCTACCTTCAATACTTAGAACATTGAACATTAGCCTACGGTTGGGCAGAATTATCTAACACAAAGTCTGTCTTATGGTAATGTGTTGAATACTGTACTGAAAGTGAACAACAGAATGGTTGTGTGGGTGCTCACCATTAACTCATCTACACAACTGAACCGATGGCGCACTGGGCCTGAAGTTCAATTGAAGCCCTGAAGTAAAATTAATTGTTAGATGATGGGAATACTGCAGACACAGAGTCAGCAATTTCTCTCTGCTGATGAGGTCAAGCATAGCTTGTGGGAGGCACTGGGACACTGGCACTTGGTGGCAGTGTGGCAGGCATAGTCCCTCGGGAAGCTGTCAAGTGCTGGTTTCACCCTGGGAGGTGTGGCTTGCCGCTGCCGCCCAGAATTACCAAACAGTATCATAACACATATTGCTAGCCCGGGGAAAGAGGAAAATTCAAAACTGAAAGTGTGGTTTCTGCTGAGTGCTTGTCATTTTGACACCATTGTAAAGTTGAGAAATCGAAAGTTGAACCGTCATAAGTCAGGGACTCTCTGTACCTATGATATACCTGTCCTGTCACCAATCAGAGCACCTTAGATTAACAAAGGTCCTGAGAAAATTTACGAAAAAGAAACCTGTCTAAATTTGACCAACTGTTTTTAAAGACATCTAGTGATAATATTGATTTTAAGTCAGTTGCTCTAGTGGAGAAAGAAAGGTTAGAAATTCTTCTAATTCCTTAGCATGAGGTACTTCACAGCTGAAAGTGATTTTAGGGGTCTTGAGGAATAAGTCAGTCCAGCTTCCTATGCTTCCAAACATGTGGCCAGTATTTTGGAAAACACAAGACCTTACAGACGTTCTTTATACCACTGAGGGGCTTACAAACCAACACTTCTAAAAAAATCAAAAGAGCACTTTTTTTACCTTGTCTCTATGGGAAAATGTATGGCTATTTTGGATAATAGATAGGGGGAGAAAAACTCATGCAACAAAACGTCCCTTAAATAATGCATAAAATTCAAAGTCTACTTGGGTCTTATTCAATTCTTTTGTCTCTGGAGGTGTAAGTTGAGCTAATGTTTCCTTCTTCCCCAGCTCCTATCACATCCATCTGCCCCTTGACAAGAGACTCACCATTCCCTTTTTCTCACAGTCAACACGTGATATTTTTCTGGAAGAACTGAGAAGACTTAAGAAAAACCACAGTGAGACTATTCTTTGCTTCATTTCGAATTTGACCCCTTCTTTACCTGAGGTTTAAAGTATCTGCAAATCTGGGACATAAGACAAACTGAAATAAAAATCAAAAACCAGATTACCCTTGGTGCTAGGAAATTCAGGTGAATGGACTGTGTGTGCGTGCCCACTTGCGCTTCTCGGAGTTATCGTCTGTCAATCGTATGTCTTTGTTAAATTCAGACCAAAGTTTGGGCAGTTTCCATTTCATTATTATTTGCCATTCTCAGATTCAAATGTAAGGAGATAGGACGAGAAGTGCAAAGGTTAGTGGTTTCTGAAGGTTTCTAAAGCATTTTCTATTTTTACGGGTTTTTTTACAGAGTATGTCATTTTATTTCTATTTCTTATTTCAGATTAATCTGAGGATACAAATGCTTAGGTTACATTGTTTGCATGTCTAAGGTAAAGTGTGCTGTATGCCCTTACACATCAGGAGAGAGCTTACCAATCCCTCTCCCTCCTTCCCTTTCCTTTTTCCTTCACCCACCCACTTCAATATACTGTGTTTTTCTCTTGTGTGGGCAAGTAGCTGTTTTTTTCTATTTGTTTCATATTAGTATTGAGAACATTGGAGAGTTGTTTTTTCATTCTTGTGATATTTTACTAAGAAGAGTGTGCTCCAACTCCATCCATGTAAATAAACACAAAACACATAAAGTCTGTCTTTTATACAGCTGAATCATATTCCATGGCATACAAATATCACAGTTTATTAATCCATCCATAGGTTGATGAGTACTTGGGTTGCTTCTACGTCTTGGCAGTTGTGAACTGAGCTGTGACCAACGTTCTAGTGCAAATGTCCTCTTTCCGTAGAGACTGTATTAGTTTGCAGTCCCACCAGCAGTGTATAAGTGCTCCCTTCTCTCTACATCCATGCCAGCATCTGCAGCTTTGGGATTTTGTGAAGTGGGCTAATCTTATTGGGGTTAGAAGACATCTCAGAGTAGTTTTGATTTGCGTTTCCCTGATAATTAGGGATGATGAGCATTGAAAAAATAGTACTTCATTTTATATGGAACCAGAAAAAACTCCAAATAGACTATGAAATTTTAAGAAATAAAAACAAATCTCGAGGCATCATGTTATCCAACTTCAGGTTATAGGACAAGTCTGCAGTGATTAAAACATCATGGTGCTGCCACAAAAATAGAGATATAGATCTATGGACTAGAATAGAGAACCTAGAGATGAAACCAGCCACATACCACCCTCTGATCTTTGCATACACTTGGGAAAAGAATCCATGTTTAATAAATGGTGCTGGAAAAACTGGTTAGACACATGTGGAAAACTGAAACTGAACCCACACCTCTCACCATTGACAACAATTGACTCTTACTGGGTAAAGGATTTAAATTTGAGAGACACAAAACAATAAAAATTCCAGAATAAAGTGAGGGGAAAACTCTTGATTCTATTGGCCTGGGAAAAGAATTTATGAAGAAGACACCGTTGGCAATCGCAGCAAGACCAAAAATAAATAAATGGGACATGATCAAGCTAAAAGCTTCTGCACAGCTAAGGGCACAACAACTATAGCAAACAGACAAGCTTCAGAATGGGAGAAAATACTTGCACAATACAAATCTGACAAAGGGCTGATAACTAGAATCTACAGAGAGCTCAAATTAAGCAACAAGAAAACAGCAAAGAACTCCATTTATAAGTGGGCAAGAGACTTGAACAGAAAATCCTCTGAAGAACACAGACAAATGGCCACGAAACATATAAAAGGAAAAAGCATTTTAAAAGCTAAAATTGGATGTAAAATTTCTCTTAAATGTGTGTCCAAGGTTTTGAAAATAGTAGGATCCAGTTTACAATATATCAAACGCTTTAAACCTGGCAAGATGATTTGCAAATCAAAAAAGCAGGAAGGATCAAACAAGAAAAATAATGAGACTCAGCAGCAAACACAATATTTTGTTTGACGTTCCATGTGTGATGACTTTATGATGAGAACACTGGTTATTAGCAGATGGGACGGTGCGGAGCTGCCTTGGTGGGGAATAAATACCATACAGCAGGTGCACAGTTCAGGCCTTGCTCTTCATTATTTAACCACACAGGGAACTGAGAATGAGAATATGAAGCAAAAGGCAAGAGGCCAGAGGTTTTGCTCTATGACTTTAGCTCTCCCTTAGACATCTGGAAAGAAATTCTAGGCTTTTATTGAAAAGTCTACTGAATTGGAGGTCTATGGATTTTTTATTTATTAATTTTTTTACAAACACTGCTCAAATAATCCAGTTCATCTTGGCAAAAATTAACTAAATTCTGAAAATATACACTGCTGGATTTTTAAAATTTTCCTTTTAACCTTCTTTTTTGATTACTAAACCATCCGTTCTATGTATATTATTGATATATATTTATATAAGATTATTACATTATTTTGTATCATCCACAACTTCTCAGTTTATCCTTTAAACACTTATTCTTTCCAAACTTCACTTTTACTGTGTATTATAATCCTTGAGTATTAAAAGAAAATAAGTATTATTATCACCATTTTAAGATAAATAAATGAAGGTCCAGAAGTTTAAGTAACTTGCCCAAAGTTTGCAGTTAGTAATCTCTATTGGTGCAAAGGTTTACTTTCAGCATCTGTTTTTTATTTCTATGTGATAAAGCATATCACTTTTCTTACCCTATTTTATATTTGCATACTTCTTGTTTATTCCTTTCATATTAACTGATTTTTGTAAGTTTTAACCAAGCTTTAAAACTTACCTTTTATCTAGAATCTTATCAAATGCTTTTGAGTGGAAAGTAGCTCTCAGCTGGGTCAGTAGCTCTATGTATTGTCTCATGACAATAGAGAGAGGGGAGCTTCCTGATGTGGTTCTTTAGGTAGGACTTTAGTAAACAACTCAGGGATGCTTACACATCCCAACAAAAATGTGTGGTGGGTGTTCTTTGAGTAATACTGTATACGGCAGAAAGCTACTAATTATTAATTAATATATTTATGTAAAGTTTTCTTTAATCACAATGGATTTCTGTATATTTTTAAATAGTATAAATTTGTACAGTAAGTATTAATTCACTTAGTGTACAGATAATGGTTAGTACACATATGGTTTTATAGTCCCCTTCCCAAAATGAAATGTGACCCTGGGGACCTACGGTCTACTACTACTCTAAACATGAAAATTATCTATCTATTCTTAATTTGTCTATAGCCCAAATTGCTGGTGAAGACCTGAAAACAGGGATCAATAGCTAAACTGCTACATGTGTTCAATCACTATCTGGTTTTGGAGGAGCCCATGCATCACATATGCTTGTATGAATCTATTTGACAGCATTTATCTTTGACAGTGACATAGGTTTCTGAACTTAAACTTGTGTTCAAATCTATTTTTATCAAGTTATGGAGCTTGCACATTCAGGAGAATGCTCAGTAGCTTTCAAAGAAGTCATCTGCAGCAACTACTCAAAACCTATCTAAGATCCCTCCTGGATCATTACCCTCAGAGCCAGCAGAACTTTAAAAACCTCCAACCAAGGCAGATTTTTGTGGATATAGGTTTTGGAAAAATATTTAAGTTATTCTTCTTTTCCCCCTCAGTTCTCACAATTAGGACCTGTTCATTTTAACATCGAAGGATAACCCAAGTCCAAGTACTTCCGAGCATCCCCACCACTTCCATCCTTGTCTAAGACATTATCATCTCTCCACTGGACACTTTTGAAAGACCCCTAACTAATTTCACTGTCTTTTTTCTTTTTCTCCTATAGAGTATTCTTGTAAGATCAGCCAGAATGAACTTCTAAAATTGTAAATTAGTTTGAGAAACCACAAATGGCTGTCATTACACTTAATAAGGTGAAAAGTGATTTATTCCTCCCACAACGCTTCACACAATCTGTCTCCATCCATATCTCTTTCCCCTCTCTCTCATGCTCACACTGGCCCTTATACTGGTTCAGGAATACACACAGCTTGTTCTTGATTTGGAATATTTACTTTTGCTCTTTCTCTGACTGAAATGTTCTTCCTACCAAGTCTTCTCTTGGCTTCTTCACCCACCACATCCAGGTTTCTGCTGAGATATCACCTCCTCTGAGGCCCAGAATCTGGACATGAGCGATAACCTTGTCCAAAGTAACCACTTGTTTGACACTTTCACTCTTTGTCCCTTTATCCTTTGTTATTTATTAGGGCTCTTATTAGCAGCTATAATTAAATAATTCATTTGCTAAATCTTCCATAGTCTGTCCCCACCCATGAAAATATTATATAAGGTTGATGAGGGCTAGGATTTGAATAGCAAGTAGCCCTCAATAAATAGTTATTTATTTATTTTTTATTGTTGGGGATTCATTGAGGGTACAATAAGCCAGGTTACACTGATTGAATTTGTTAGGTAAAGTCCCTCTTGCAATCATGTCTTGCCCCCAGAAGGTGTGGCAGGCACCAAGGCCCCACCTCCCTCCCAGAGACAGAGAGAGGAATAAATAGTTATTTAATAAATGGTATACTATTAGCCAAAACACAATCAATGAAATACAGGGGCTAGATTACTAGGCTAGTTCTTTTGTGTCACACCAAATTCTGGAAATTCCTGCAATTTGTACTTGCTATGCACAAGTTACTCTTTGCCATTGTAGGCTGAATTCAGCAATGCCATTGATGTCAAAATAACAAATCGTCATTGTTTTCATCCTGCCTTTCTTTGTGCCTTATTTATCCCAGTGTGTTTAGCATTTTCTACTGAGTTTTGCTATTTTGCTTCTAGGTCATAGAGAAAAATAGCATGTTTCATCACTAGTCAGGATTATCTTTAAATTATTTTCCTTGACCAATTTGTCTTGACTGATTATTGGAAACATCAAGTTCTTCTTATTACTAATTGTCCTTTGTATTTGGGGGACATAATCTTCACAGAGTATGTCTTTGAGTTCAGATACTCTTTCAGAGTGACATTTTTGGATCAACATATTACACATAAATTATTATCACCACACTTTACGTTTTTCTGTGTCAACTGGGTTATTAGATGACAATTTCGTAATCAACACATACATTTTCATAACCTTTATATGTGCTCAAAAACGTTTTGTTTAGGGCATTATTTCATAACTATAAACCACATTTAACATGTTAATTATCTCAAAGATTTTACAACATTGTGTTATAACATTATAATACGTATATGTTGCAATTTAATTAATTTTACTTTATTATTATTATTTATTTTTATATCACCAAAGTTTTCAATTCTTTTCACTTGTTAGAGAACAAAAAAGAATTATTTTGAAAGCCTTTCTTCTGCCAAAGGACACAATTGTAGCCTGTCACTAAAACATTCAACTTTCAATCATCTTCACAATCCACAATTACACTATCCTACATTTATATTCTTCGTGTGTGCATACACATATATGCATGTGTGCACGTATATTTCTTGATTTAAGTACTCCAAAATGAACAGCTATTAGAAGATTAAGTACACACAGCTTTATATAAGTCAGCTGTATGTATCACGCAGTGTACAAAGAAGCATTCTAGATGTGCAATAGTGTTGGACCCGTGCCAGAACTGTCTGCTAGTCTTAAGCAAGTCTTTCTGGGTTCAGTCTCTGGAAATAATGCTTTGGATCAAATGTGCAAGGATATAATGGGTTTTAAAGACTATTCTAAAGTCAACTATAACATTTCATTTGTGAGTTTCTTTCCTTTATGACATCAGCCTCATTTTAGATGGACTCCTTGAGGTCTGGTTTATTTTTCTTTTCCTCTGTACACACTGTTGCTCTGAGTAATGAATGGAGATATATTCTGAATAAAATAGCTAAGCAACCTTTTATGGGCAATGGGCACGATGCTATTTAGACCTACTATTTGTAATTGTTGTGGTTAGGGAAATAAGGCACCAGATCTGCAGCTAATCCTTTTAATGCTTATTGAATACTTACAGCAGAGTTTAGTACTGGGCATTCTGAGCGAAGTAAAAGAGAAATAAAATGAATAATGCTTATGATTCTATAGTGAATGCTTATATTAATCCCAAGTCGATAGATAGATAGATAGATCCAATTAAAATTTTTTTATTGTACATTTAAAACCTGAATTAATAACAAATAGAAACAACTACTTTTTTGATAAGACAGTCAAATATAGTTTCTGTAAATCAGTTTATCAATAAACTGAGCTTGATATTTACTCTGGTTCTTTTATTTTATAATCTTAAGCAAACTAGATATTTATCAAATTATATCTGAATTTTTAGTGATATAACTTTTTGATGTCAAACTCTTATGTTGGAAATTCTCATTTTCTGTCAGTGAGAGTACATTTCCAACCCATATTCCTCATCAGTTTCAACCTATATTTGAGGAAAAAGAGAATAAAGTTAAATCTGAAAAGCTTACAGTAA
Source organism: Nycticebus coucang (assembly GCF_027406575.1). Taxonomy (NCBI): domain Eukaryota; kingdom Metazoa; phylum Chordata; class Mammalia; order Primates; family Lorisidae; genus Nycticebus; species Nycticebus coucang. The sequence goes on from NC_069780.1 coordinate 46,354,602, forward strand.
AGAAAGTTCAAACTACTTAAATTTAAATTTTTTCTTTTTACAGTGGAGTGATTGAAATGAAAATAATTTATCATGGAAACTTAAGAACTGTATTCTTTCATTCAACAAAAATGTTGATCAACATTTTCTCTGAACAAGGCAAAGATTTAGACACAAGGTTCTAGGAAATAGGGGACGTCCAGGATCTTTACCAGAGCGGCCAAGTACAAACTAGGCCTTGAAAATGAGTCACATCTTAAAAAGCAAGAAGGAGGGAGGAGAGCAGGATGAGTAAAGCACCCAGAAAATAGAGACCTAAGAACAGAAATAAGCAAGGTGAGTTCAGAGAACCTGTGAGCAGGGTATAAAAATTTCAACTAAGAGCCAGCAGACAGAGAAGTTTCCTAGCATCAATTGCTAACAGTTCAGGTGCTGCAAAACTGAATGATGAGTTATGGATAAATGCCTCGTTGCTCCATGTAAATTGGTGGGTTAAATTTAGCCCACCGGCTGAATCTGTGCTGCCCCTAGCTAAGAATGGTTTTTATATTTTTAAAGGATTATAAAAATTCTGATAATTGCACCAGAGATAATTTATAGCCCATGGATACAAAAATATTTAGTATCTGGTGCTTTACAGAAAAAAAAAAATTGCTGAATGAAGTTTGGGACTCTTCCCACTTAAGTTCTTTTCAGGGCTGATTAAGTCCAGTTAAAATGGAATCTTTTGTATAATTTGATGTCTAGTTGCCAAATTTAATCAAAAAAACACACTAAAACTCCATATGCCCAGTTAAATTTCTATTTCATATAAATAACAAATATTTTTTAGTATATGTATATCACAAATATTACATAGAGCATATGTATTCTAAACTATTATTTATTACTCATTGGAAATTAAAATTTAACTGTGTGCTCTGTAATTTACCTGGCAATTCTACTTTAAAGGTTATAAATAAACTAAATTGTATTTATAGTTCTCCTAGTTAGTTTATCTATATTATTTTAGAACCTAAAGAAAACCCTTTTCTGTATTTAGTTGATATCATAAATGTCTTCATTGAAAGAAGTTTCAGTCCAAGGCTGAAGGCCTGAGGCGAGGAGTGACAAGGGTGTAAGTCCTAGTCTGAGGGCAGGAAAAGACTAATGGCCTAGCCTTAGAATGAGGCAGAGACAACCTCTTAGGGTTTTGTTTCTTCTTAAACATATTCCTGGTGAAAGACCTTACTTATGACTTAAGATTTATCATCCTACTTATAAAAAGAGCTTGTTTGTTTCCATCTAAAAATATTATTTATTTTAATCTTATTTGTAAAATCTTAAGATTTTATTCTCTAAAATCCTGTTATCCAATATAATAGCCACTCACTGTTAAGTCACTATTTCACATAAATAAAATTTTACTTATTCCTTTTCAAGCCTCATTTTAAGTGACGAATAATCACATGTGGTTAGTGGCCACCTTGTTGGACAATGCAGCTCTAGACACAATAAAATAAGTTAGAATAAAATCTGAATGCTGAAGAGGTGAATTTAAGAAAGCAAATTAAAAAATCTCGCTGAGCAGAATGGTAGAGGAGTAGAGAGATAAGGGTAAAAAGAATCAAGGACAAGAGCAAGAGGTTGAACTTTGGGGACCAGAGAAATGCTAATGGTATTGACCAAGATTTAGAAATAGCAGAGGAATCCTTGTGATAGGAAAAATAAAGTGTTCAATTTTAGATGTGTTGAAATAGAGGGGCTCTATCTAGGTAGGACAATCCCAGTCTCTTTGCTTTAGAATTGTCACATGTCCTTTTTGACTTAGTGATATGGACAATAGCAGGGAGAGTGTTTTGGTGCAGTGGTATTATAGCCATTTGCCAATGTGGGAAGGACACGGATAGTTTTAGGCACAGAGTGAATATATCTTTGTTTTCGTCTGCCAAGATGAAAAATTATCATAGCTATCAGGAAGAAGCAAGAGAACAGAAACAGAAATTTCTACAGAAAAAAGAAAAAGATAACAGTGGTAAGCTGGGGGGAAGGTCAATTAAGTTGTTAATGAGTCATTCTGCTGGCATTAATAAATAATTTTTCTAATAAACTATTTTCAGAGCATGAAAGCTCCATATTCTAAATGAAGCCATATGGGTCTGGGGGTCACAATGACTAGCATGAGAATCCTTGAAAAAAATCTCTCCATGAGAACTAGAAGGTAAAATAATTCTGGATTTAAATTAAACATTTCTTTACAAATCATATCCTTTTAATTAAGCAATATGTTATTTAATATGAAAATAGAGCAATGCTTTGCACACAGTGTATATTCAGAAATTATTCAGGAGGAAAGAAAAAAAGAAAAAAGTATAGAAAGAAAGGCAGGAAGGAAGACAAGAGGGAGGGAAGGACAGCAGGTCATACAATCAATCAGCAGTATTCTCCTCCATTTATACAGCAATCACTTATTTTTTTCTCCAACTTCTATGCCGTTCATGATAAAAACATAGAAGCATGAATAGCGTCTTTTTATATTTTAAAACATAAATTGAAGAACTGAAACAAATAAAAAATAAAACATATACTTTTTCTTCTTCAAAACGTGTTTTATCTGTTATTTGGAGAAATGTGGTCCACACATCCTTTGCATATGTCCCATTTGTACATTTTGTGTATTAAAGCATAATGCACAAAATCCATCACATTTCAGGTACTACCGAAAGTCCTCAGAATGGCCTTCACAGGATGCTGTAAGGAGTAAATAGTACCTTCATCCCAACTGTGTTGTTGCAACTCTTCCACTATGACTATTGGCCACGGGTATATGTTTTTTAAATTTTGGTCAAATGATCCAACTTTCTGTCAGTGCAATGAAATAGATACATTTTTCTAGATCAAGGACATTTTAATAAGCTAAAATAGTCTAAGTGTGACAGTTACATAATTTCAAACTACGTCAGAAATACGAATGGGGCACTTTTAAATTCAAATTGAAATAGATGGGGGTTTTCTATGTACCAGTTTAAAATGAAGCATAGAACATACTTAATATTTGTTGTAAGTTATGAACTAGCTGAGAGTTATAAAAGATACAGGAATCTTGTCATCCGGGGCACTGCAGAACTATGTCCAGAATTACCTCAGTATTTTGGCTCATGTCCTGCCCTCTTCACCAGAAACCAGAAGGAAGAATGTGGTTTATTATGCATGAACAATTCAACCAAAACTCAAGATCAGAAACATTTAACTGTTTAACTTCTTTTAAAAGATAACAATGATCAATTTTTTTTTCTTGTTTAAAGGAAATTCACCTGAAAAGAAAAAATGGTTGACTCAAGGGATGAAAGCACAGTATAAAATACTGACACACTCCCTGAGTACTCACGACCCCATTTTACAGCATTGCTGTGTTCTTCATCCACATTCATAGCTATTATCCTTCAGAGAGGGGAAGAGGAGGCAGAGCCCTTTACAGCAGGGTGTACTTGGAGAGTAACCAGACAGTTCAACCAGCATCTCTAAACAGTGGAAAAAAACCAAATATACCATTGAGAAACTAGGTTTCATCAAAGGGTTTGCATGAAAGAGATCAGTAAAGCAGAAAAGAGTTCAGGAATGTTTAATCCCAAAGGAATAACATTTATCAAAGCAATTTGCAAGAATAATTCTGTCACTTCAGCTTCCACGGTCAAAGGATAACAAATGAGTTTGCAACATTTACTGGCAAATTTCAAGCAGTTTTTCAGCATTGGGAAGTGATGTCATTACTGCTGTAGTCCTTTTGGTAGGCAAAAGGGCAAACCTGGCATTGATTTAAAATGTATTCCCAGTAGACACAGATTTTGAAAGACACGCGCTTTTATAAAAAACAAAATGTATGCCACATCTTTTAATAAAGAACAAAGAAAATCTTCCTTTTATTTTCTTTTCTGCACTTACCTATATGACTTGGATATTAAGATTTAAACTAAAAATACAGATGACTAGCTTAAAGTTTGATTATTCAAATAACAAATAAAGTTTGTTATTTTTCATGTTGCAAGCTCTATTAAACCAGAAAAACTATTTGGCCCACACCACAATGTTTGATTTTTAGGTTTTCTTTTCTAGCCTCAACATATACTTAGGAATGTTTGACTCATATGTCAACAGGCTAAATAATCTGCCAGTTCGTTAGGGAGAGAAGGTTAAGGAATTTGCCAGTTTTTTTTTTTGAGAAAAAAAAATGACCAGTTTTCAATCTGTGATTCACAGGGGCTAATTTGGGGGTGTGAAGAAACTGCCACATAAAAAGAGGACTGTAAAGGTCTTATTAGTCAAGACACAGACGCTAGTGAAATAGTGAATTAAACAAAGTGCAAATCTATTTCTCTCTTCCAGATATCAGGATATATAGTTGAGGGCAGATGTGATAGCTCCCGTAATCCCACAGGACCTTCTTATATATCATTCTGCTTACCTTCCTCAACAATCTATTTTCATTTCACGTACAACGTAGCTGCTGTAGCCTCTGCCATCACTTCGCATCCCATCATCAGACAGGTAATATGAGTGGTAGAGAGCCGTCTTCTTTCTTTATGGCCATGATTCAGAAGTTGGCTATTTCATGCCCACTTAGAGCTCATTGCAAAACTTAGGGTTGTACTCAACAGCAAAGGAATTTTTAAAAATACAGACATTATTCAAGATACACGTATAGTTGCTAAAATTAAGGAGCTCTATTTCTAAAGAAAGAAGGGGATATGTGTACTGAAGAGAACCGGTATCTGCCCTGAGATCATATTACTAATCTTTATAAACTATAGAAATGAAATTTCCATCAGCTCTGCGAATTTTATATAACTTAAAATTAACTAAGACTGAAAGCTTAATTAATTTTAGCTTATTAGATGTTTGTAAAGATATTTTATACATTGTATTTTTAAAATCATAGCTTTTTACAAAATGAATTAAAATTGGCTTAGTCATTTTATCTTTTCATTGATAAGATGATTAGAACAACATCTAAGGTTTTATTACATATGTAACCTAGAGATCTGTGATTCATGAAGAATCTATGCTTTATAATGTTGTTTATCATGTTCTTATGCTTTAATCATAATATATATTTTTATAGTACATGTTCGATCAATTCCCCATGATTAATATTAGTATTGCCTATCACATGCAAAAAAATTGAAAAACTTCATTGAGATGAATGGTGTATTTTCAACACAAATGTGTTGTCAATAACACTTTTGAATACCTATACTTGCTTGTGGGGTGGGAAGAAAGGAGAAATGTGCTAAGAAATTTTTTCATGGCTTTTACTCGTTTGAAAAACTTACTGTCTGGTGGAAGGATGACATATAAACAAATAAAAATAACTTTGCCAGGATCATAAAATACTGTCCAGTTTTCATCCACCATGTCTACTTATGATCTGATCCACACAATCAAGGCAACATATAGGACACATTGCCTTATTAATAACTACAAAATAAATTACTTGGTAAACCTACAGTCTTTGATGCGTGTGGCAGCATAAAAAATAGCTCTGAACTATTTTAGAATAACTTCCCTTTAGTAGGATTATAGAGAGAAAAAAATTAGACATGACTAAATCTGTTCAGATAACTGGGAATAGTTGATTGCTCTTTGGCAACTAATACAGGGAAAAGTTAGGTGGCTTCTGGGTGATATAACTCAGTTTTGAATTCCTCAACACTTGTTAAGTCTCTAGCCTTGAGAGTGTCTTGATCTCTAAATCTCCTCGAGTTCCTAGCGAACATTGAGATAATCACATCAAGATTTCTACAAGGATTAATGTAGCTAAAGTGATGCTTTTAACACAATTAAGTCTGACCACAGACTTACTGCTTCTTCAATTAAGTCTGACCACAGACTTACTGCTTCTTCAATTAAGTCTGACCACAGACTTACTGCTTCTTTCCCTTCCTTCACCTTCTTCCCTCCTCCTCCTCCTCCTCCTCCTCCTCCTCCTCCTCCTCCTCCTCCTCCTCCTCCTCCTCCTCCTCCTCCTCCTCCTCCTCCTCCTCCTCCTCCTCCTCCTCCTCCTCCTCCTCCTCCTCCTCCTCCTCCTCCTCCTCCTCCTCCTCCTCCTCCTCCTCCTCCTCCTCCTCTTCCTTCTTCTCTCTCTCTCCCCTCTCTCTCTCTCTTTTCTGTTATAATAAGGTCCTGGCAGATAAGTTACTGGCGAACTATCATACATTCATTGAATTTTTCCTACTATCAAAGCTGATAGAATTTTTTACAATTTCATGGAACGATGAAAGAATTAGTAAATGTTTGAAGAATTAAGCTATGTTATAATAAACATACTGTGATGCAGTTTATGTTTGAAAGCTTTTCAACAATGCAGGATTTTAAAGTAAAAACAAAGGAGTTTGAAGGCAGCAAAAGAAATGTGAGGTGGTATTAGCAACGTTTCAAAAGGATGTGTGGGGCGGGATTGTTTCTGCTTCCTCTGGCCTGAGTGGTTTACCAGTACTGTTTTGCATTTCTGTTCGCTTTGCCTTGAGAGATCAAAGCTCTTCACCAGCTCTAATCCTTACAACACTTAGGACAAGTCAACAAAGATCATCTCTTTAACAGCCCTGCAATCCTTTTGGTGTATACAAAGCCTAATGGAAAAGTAACTCTGATAACATTTTAAGTATGTTACATAGATTATTTAGGAAACATTTTTATTTCAATGCCCTAATGCAGAAGCATTATTTTTTTTAAATATTAAAATCTTTTTAAAATATTTAAATCTTTTGCAAATGCAATTGCATCATCTGTTTTTTGCCTGACTTATCTGCAAACTATTGAAAATTTTCATGAATCCAAATTGAGTACTATAAGTGAACAATCTTTTGCTAAAAGGTTTCTTGAGGCAGAATAAATTCCATAAAACGTCAGGTAAAGATGGAAGACATTTGTTCACCATATTCCCAGCAGTTACCTTGAACACTGGCCATTCTCAGTTCCCAGAGTTCACCCCGAGTCACTAAGAGGTTGGGACAGTAGTATCTACACAGGGAGGCAGGGGAAGGTGCTGGATGGAGATGCACCAAGTTGCACATAAATATTTTCCATATATCTCTATCTGGAACCAAATCTAATTGAGCTGACATTTACATGGTTAGATTTAGATTCATACTGTGTCTAGTTTTCTATTTTTGCAGCTAATCCATCTCTTACCAATTAATTTCATACATTGATTTGTTTGAGTGAATCGTGAATCTTTTTATTAATTTACTCTACATTCAGAAACTACATTTGCAATCTCTCATCTATCCATATTAGAGCCAAAGAAGAGCAATGTGTGTATGTAGGCATTTCTTTGCCTAACTATTGAAATTATTCTCATATTACCTTGGAAACCTGAGGCAGTCACCTAAAGAAGACTCTCTTCGGAAAAAAATTTAGAGTTTTAAAAGGTCAAGAACACTGATTCGGCAAAGCTGAAATCTTGTCTTTGCTTCTTTTTAGGGATTCAGCTGTCTCAAAGAGCATGGCAAATATGCCGAGACATTAGAAAGATGTTGTTCTGGTTAATTTCATTCCATTTTAAATGTTTTCTCTCACTGTTACTCTTCTTCATCTAAAACAGGCGTCCTCAAACTTTTTAAACAAGGGGCCAATTCACTGTCCCTCAGACCATTGGAGGGCTGGACTACAGTTTAAAAAAAAAAACTATGAACAAATTCCTATGCACACTGCACATATCTTATCTTGAAGTAAAAAACAAAATGGGAACAAATACAATTCACACCGCCGCATGTGAACCGCGAGCCGTAGTTTGAGGACCCCTGATCTAAAAGAAAGCTATCACTATATTCATGCATTTAAGATACATCCATGTTAATGTGTTCACAGTTCAAACTATACACCAAAATGTATTACTGGGATATGATCAAGCTAAAAAGCTTCTGCAGAGCTAAGGGCACCATAAGTAAAGGAAACAGACAGCCTTCAGAATGGGAGAAGAGTTTTGCAGGTTATGTTTCCAGCAAGGTCTGATAAAGAATCTACAGAAAACTCAAATTAATAAGAAAAGAGCAAACAACCCCATTTCTTTGTGGGCAAGACACTTGCACAGAAACTTCTCTGAAGATGACAGACCATTGCCAACAAACACATGAAAAAATGCTCATCATCTTTAATCACCAGAGAAATGTAAATCAAAACCACTTTGAGATAACACCTAACTCCAGTAAGATTAGCCTAGATCACAAAATCACAAAACTGCAGATGTTGGTGTGGATGTGGAGAGAAGGAAACACTTTTGCACTGCTGGTGTAATTGCAACTAATACAGCCTTTTTGGAAAGAAGTATGGAGAATTCTCAAGGAACTAAAAGTTGACCTATAGTTTGATCCTGCAATGTCATTACTAGGTATCTGCCCAGATAAACAAGAATCATTTTACAACAAAGACATTTGCCCCAGAATGTTTATTGCAGCCCAATTCATAATAGCCAAATTGTGGAAGCAGCCTAAATTCCGAATCAACCCATGAAGGGATGAACAAATTGTGGTATGTGTATACCATGGAATACTATGCAGCCATTAAAAAGATGGAGACTTTACATCTTTTATGTTTACCTGGCTGGAGCTGGAACATATTCTTCTTAGTAAAGTATCTCAAGAATGGGGAAAAAAGTATCCAATGTACTCAATACTATTATGAAACCAATGTATAAACACATACACATTCATATGAATGATGAAACACAAATATAGTCCAGAAAGAGAGAGTGGAGAGGAGGGAGAAGGAAGGAGAGAGTGAAGGGCAAGTGGAGGGACAGTATTCGGCAGGATCTCACCTAATGTGCACAATACAAGGGTACAGTTCAAAACAACTAAGAGTATATTATAAATGTCCTACCACAAAAAAATGAGTAAGTGAGGTGATGGTTATATTAATTAGTTTGATTTAAGCATTCCACATTGTATATCACTTTGTACTCTATAAATGTATACACTTATAATTTAATAAAAATTAAGTTAAAAAAACAAAGTTCAAATTATATTATAATATGGTAGAATTCTCCAAAATCAGCAGAAAATGAGATCATGTTTAATAAATTCACTATTTTTTTCAAGATTCTTTTGAAAACAAAGAATTGAGTCTGCTTTTTCACAATTAGTCTGATCTAGGGGGGTTCCCACTAGCCTGCATGATATTTCTGTCATGGGATTGTGTGGAACTGGGCCACCACAATTGCACAGACATGCTGATTGAATCATAAAGGAATGAGTTCAGTCTTGTTGGTGGACACTAGGCATCCCAGAGGCTGATCTTCCCACAGATTTCTAATTATTACTCCCCAAGACCAGGAGGCCCTTTCAGCCATGTTATCTTTTGCTTCCCATTGATGTGCTCATGTTGCAGTCTCCTTGGTTTATCTTAAGCTGTCCCAGATGAGAGGTGATTATTCTTTGCATAAATGATCTGCTCTTTTTTTCTCTGCCATAGGACCGTCGCATCCTTCCCGCAGGGAGCAGCATATGGACGGCAGAAGTGAGGATGATGTACAAACACATTCCTTGCCATGCGGCTCCCATAGGCAGTTCACAACATGGCCCACCTGGAAGTTTGCTTACTTCCAGGCCACAGGGGTGTTTTTCTCTGATGTGTCTCCTTCTTTTCATGGATCCTCTAATTAAGCTTAGCCCACCCAGAATAATCTTCCCTTTGATTTAGTCAAAGTCAACACATTTGTAACCTAATTACATGCATGATTTTCCATCATATTCACACATTCTCTCACACTTAAGAGAAAAGGATTACACAGGGTGTGTGCACCAGAGGGTGGGAATCTTGAGAGTAATCTTGGAATCAAGCCTACCTACCTGAAGACCTTTACAATGGTTTTTTAGTTGATTTTGTTTTCTTTCTAATTAAATGAAGATATCTAAAGATAATGATTAATTTAACTGCTTTCTAATTTTATTCATTGCAGACATTAAGTTACCTTTTTTCCTGATTTGAACTAAATATTTTTCCTTTATGCACCATGTTTTATACATTCACACATACATATGTAACAATGAAAGTGTATTTTTTATTAAGAATAAATGTTGAAGATAATTGTTTCTTTTCTGTCTTAGGAAGTTGTTTACTCTAGTATTCAAGAGTATTACCTAGGGAGTCAATATATCTGTGCTTTACTACTGGCTCTGTTACTAGTTGTGAGCAAGTCACTTTTCTCTATAGCTCTGTTTCTTCTTCTGTACAATGAGAATAATAGTAGTACCTACGTTATTGACTTTCTGTGGAAATTAAATTCATTAACACATAGATAGCCCTTACGGTGAGTGCTCAGTGCAAATTAGCTATTACTAATAATAAGACATTTATATGTCAAATTATATTAATATATCCTCTCACATAAATATTCTTACATTACATAAATGAGTATTTAAAATAACAGATAAATTTAAATTTAAAAAATATTTATTCAATATTATGGTATATATAATATGGAATACCATTTGGCCTTAAAAGGGGTAAATTTCTATCATTTGCAACAATATGGATGAACATTATGAACAACAATTAAGAGCATATTATGATAAGTGAAATAAACAGTCACAGAAAGATTATTACTACACATATGTGGAATCTAATGAAACAAAGTTGAACTCACAGACGTAGAAAGTAGAATGATGGTTACCACAGGCTGGGAGGAGTAGGGAGGAAATAAAGAGTTGTTGATCAAAGGGAAAAAAGTTTCAGATAAATAGGTTTTCTGATCTATTTCATAGCAGGGTGACTATAGTCAATAATAATATAATGTATATTTCAAAATAACTGAGAGAGTAAATTTCAAATGTCTTACCACAAAAAATAACTGGTAAGTGAAGTGATACTAGTAAACTTGATTTAATCATTTCATATTGTGTACATATATCAAAACATCACATGTCCCCCATAAGTATATATAATTGTGATTTGTCAATAAAAAATAATATTAATAATATTTTTTGTATTCTCTTAATTTTTAAATTTCAGACAGAATATTGTGGGAGTACATATGTCTTGGTTACATGAATTGCTTTTGTACAGTTTTAGTCGAAGTTATAAAAGTGCCCCTTGTCTGGATAGTGTACATTGTACATGTTAGGTGTGAATTTTCCCCTCTCCTGTTGCCTACTCACACCTGCATACTTTCTGCTGTACCAAATGTGCACAAGGGTGTTGATCAATTATTTCCAGTTTTATGGTGGTTTTTCCATTCTTGCAATACTTCACTTAGAAGAATGGTCTCCAGTTCCATCTAGGTTGTTACAAAGGCATTAGTTCATTTCCATGGTATACATATACCACATTTTATTAATCTACTCAGGTATTGGTGGGCACTTGGGTTGATTCCACACCTTTGTGATAATGAATTGTGCTGAAATAGACATTGAATTACACGTGTCTTTGTTGAGAAAATGATTTTTTTTCCTTTGGATAAAGACCCAATAGTGGAATTGCTCAGTTAAATGTTGGATCTACTTTAGTTCTTTTTGTATCTCTATACAATTTTCCATAGAGGTTGTACTAGTTTGCGGTCTCACCAACAATGTATAAGCATACCTTTCTCTCCATATCCATGCCAGCATCTAATGTTTTGGGATTTTTTTGATGAAAGCCATTTTCAGGTGGCTCCTGTGGCTCAGTAGGTAGGGTGCTGGCCCCATATACCAAGGGTGGCAGGTTTGAACCTGGCCCCAGCCAAACTGCAACAACAACAGCAACAAAAATAGCCAGGTGTTCTGGCAGGTGCTTGTAGTCCCAGCTACTGGGTGGGGGGTGGGGTTGGGGGGGGCGGGGCTGAGGCAAGACGGTTGCTTAAGCCCAGGAGTTGGAGGTTGCTGTGAGCTAGGATGCCATAGCTCTCTACTGAGAGTGATAATGTGAGACTTTGTCTCTAAAAAAAAAAAAAAAGAAAGGAAAGAAAGCCATTCTCCCTGGAGTTACTATCTCAATATTAACTAAAAATACAATATCTCATTGTGTTTTGACTTGCACTTCCTTGATGATTAGAGATATTGAGCATTTTTTCCTATGTTTACTGGCCATTAGTCTATCTTCCTTGGAGAAACTTCTGTACATGTCTGTTGCTCACTTTTTTTATGGGGTTGATTCATTTTTGCTTGCTGATTTGCTTAAGTTTTTAGATTCTGATTGCCAGCCCTTTGTTGGATATATACATGTAAATACTTTCCCCTATTCTGTGGGTTGCTTATTTGTTCTATTGATTGTCTTCTTGGCTGTGCAGAAGCTTTTTAATTTGATCAGGTCCTATTCACTATTTTTTGTTGTTGCTGAGACTGCCTTTGGGGTCTTCTTTAAAAGTTCCTTGCCTAAGCAGATGTCTACAAGAGTTTTTCCATAATTTTATTCTAGAATTCTTATAGTTTCATGCCTTAGATTTAAGTCTGTTATCTATCATGAATTAAAATACCTAGTAATATATTTAATTAAGGAGGTAAAAGATTTTCTGCAGGGAGAACTCTGAGTCCCTGAGGAAGGAAATCGCAGAGGATATAAACAAATGGAAAGAACTATCATGCTCATGGATGAGCAGAATCAACATCGTTAAAATGTTCATACCACCCAAAGGAATCTAGAGATTCAATGCAATCCCCAATACCAACATAATTTTTCATAAATCTAGAAAAAACCATTCTATGCGTCATATAGAACTAGAAAAGAGCCCAAATAGCCTAAGAAACCGGTAGATAATAAGGATGATTGGAAGGTATCACTTTATCAGACTTCAAGCTAGACTACAAGGCTATAGTAACCAAAACAGCGTGATAATGGCTCAAGAATAGAGACAATGGATCAGAACAGAAAACCCAGATATAAAAGTGTCCTCATATTGCCATCTGATCTTTGATGAAGCAGACAGTAACATATACTGGGGGAAAGAATCCTGGGGAAATTGGATAGCCACACGAAGAAGACTGAAACAGGATCTGCACCTCTCACAACTCACAAAATAATACGTTTTTTAAAAAGAGAGAAATAAACTTTTTAAATGGGGACAAGAAAAAAGTTTCTTCATACCTTATAATTACAGGAAATATATGTATGAAATATATGTATGTATGTACATGTACATATATTTACATACACATACATATATAATGTGTGTATATATATTTTAATTTCAAATGGCTTCCTTATATAGTGATATAAATAAGTAAACTTTTAATATCTTGAGTAGTTGGAATCCAACACTCAAGAATAAATATCATGATTTTAATGGTCAGAGTAGTATGATTATTCAAATGACAGACTCTAGAGCAGCTGGTTACTGTAAAATTCTCTTTGTATAATTGATTTTATTCACTTACTAGAGAAAAGCATTATTTTAATGTATATTTTTAAAGTACATTTTAATTTATCAAACGAACATGAAGAATTAATTGACAGAGGAAAACACTAAACCAGTAAGTCAGGAAACAATTCACCTCCTTTTCTAATTCTCAAACTGCGGTACAATCTGGCTTTGAGGTGCTTGCATGTCTCCATCACGGGAGTGCTCAAGAGCAGCACTTTACAGTAGTTAAGTGGGAGAAAGTGGGGTTCCCTACTGTAAAGTGGGAGAAATGTCTCCACAATAGTAGATCTATGCTCTACGTGAGTATAAGGGAATTTGCCAAGGATGGTATTTAAGCCATTCAATAACTATCATGGTCCAGGACTGGCCAATTAGAATGAACATGTATTATAAGCCACTGGTGTGGCCACCCTTAACATGGGTCCTGATCTAACAGAATCCACAAATACCTAAGGGCTAATAAATTTCCTGAATACTTGCCATATGCTGGGCACTCTCCTGACACAAAATTAATATTTGATTAATTGTTTTAATTTTCACCAAAACCCTAGGATTTAGGCACTATTATCCTCACTGTACAGTGGAAGAGACAACCACAGAAAAATCAAGAAACTGCCTCAACTTCACATGGCTCATAAGTGGCAGAAGCAGGATTTAAACAGTATTTACCTGATACCAGGATCTGATCTCTTAATCATTATGCCCAATACCCCCTCACCCAATGCTTGTTCCCATTCCTGACCTATCATCTTGGTTTTGAATTTTCTAATTTAATAGAAATAAAAAGGCATAAAACTCGCACGCTTTTGTCTCTTGGATCAGTGGTCTTCTGGCACCAGGGACTAGTTTCCTGGAAGACAATTTTTCCAGGGGTACGAGGGGATGGTTTGGAGATGATTCAAGCACATTACATTTACTGCGCACTCTATTACTCTATTATTATTACATTGCAGTGTAAGATATAATGAAATAATTATACAATCCACCATAATGCAGGATCAGTCGGAGCCCTGAGCTTGAACCCTTGTGTAGGCAGTTTAGAGTAGGGTTCCCCCTCCTGTGAGAATCTAATTCCACTGCTGATCAGACAGGGGGCGGAGTTCAGGTGCTGACGTGAGCAATGGGGTGTGGCTGTAAACGCAGGTGAAGCTTCACTTCCTCACTGCCACTCACCTTCTGCTGTACAGCCGAGTCCAGCTAACTAACTGGGGGCGTGTGGACCCGCAGCCTTGGATAGTACGTAGAATATGATTTTTGATCCAAAGTACTCATTACTGAAACTGAAACAAATACCTTAGTAAAAGATTTCTAGCAACATTATGCCTCTCATGACTTAAAAGAGCTATTAATTTTATTTTTAAAATGTTTAATTTTTATATTAAAAGCTACAATGAACCTATTTTTATTTTATTTAAAATTTGTGGTCTACATGTACATAATCATTCAGTTAGTGGTCTACAGATTCTGAAAGTTTCAGAATACCAACGTAGGTTACTAATACATTTTCCTATTAAAGGACATTAAGTATTCTCAGTGATTAGAACGAAACAGAGTAGAATTACTAATCAGTCTCTTACAATGTGGTTTTAAAAGCTGTTCAATTACCAGATGTGGTTATTCTGAACTCATTCTAACAACTTATTTCTAGTTGTTCCAAGTGCTTCTTCAGTTCCATCAGAAAAAAAGAAAAGTTAAAATTAAAATTTCTTACTACAAACCTATGCATTTTATGCAGATCTAAACATAGATCTCATCTTTTAAAAAAGATCAATATACTCAGAATCATGGAAACTATTTTTCCCTCTATTTATATTTAGAAGATAAACTGATTTCCTATAAACCAAATTGGGGGGGTGGATTATAGCTCAAAATCCATAAACTATTAAAACATTAATACATCATTCAGATGGTATTTTTAAGTGTTTGCACATTCGAATTGTTTTAAGTTATAATAATTGAGAAACCATAAACTATAAAAACTAAACTACACATATAAAGTACATATCTATCAATGCATTTTTCTCCATTTTAAAGTAGCTAGTTCCAGGCTTTATTTCCGGTGGAGTTAGCACTAGATTTCAGATGCTGTGGCTATAGAAACCAGGACCGCCGTGGTTGACTCTGCCTTACTTCCTGCCTTCTCTTTTTACATGGAGGGCGAGTAACATGCCACCTTCATCACAAGCACCATGGCGTCCTGTTAGGGAGAATTTGTGTCTAGGAAGATCCACTTAAAAGTTGTGCCATTTTTCTTCTAAAGTACAGGCTTCTGTACAACAAATAACAAAGGCAAATACAGACTTAACATTGCAATGGAAGCAGAGAAGTCTTCTAAAAATATCTTCTGACTCATTATTCTTTTTCACCAAAATAGTAGTGACGGTATAAGAGCCTTTGCAGTGGTGTGGTCTTAAATAACCTATGCTCTTCCTGTCTCATCATTCTTGGGCTCTGGTCATAACACTTTGATACATTTTCTAGAATAATATTTTCCTTTCCTTATTCTGTCCCTTAGGCATTATTTCCACAGCCTCACAGTTGCAGAAATGATTCCTTCTAAAAAGAAATCTAATTAAACCATTTATCACCTTTTTTCCTCCCAAAGGGCAGAGTAAAAAATTGACTCTATAGTCTACTATGCAGTTGATAGATGTGGAATAAAGATGTAGAGTCATTTATTTTAGCTGAAAACTTGGGAATAAAACACTTGTTGGGCTACCAGCCAAGGGCCTTTCAGAGACGATAGCTTATAGGCTGTGGAAAGACTGGGTATAGAAACATCCACTCCTATGTCCAAAGGGGACAGAATCATTTGTCTTCTACCTCTAATTCCAATCTGTAATCCAGAAATGGAGAAATCTAACATTTGCCATTATACCACAAAGCCTATTTTGATCAATTTTGAAAGATAATTAAGGTTACTACAGATAATGTCAAATTTCATCACAATCTTTATTATGAGAAAATGAAATTAATTAGCCAAGAAGTATAATGACAATAAACATAAGAAAAATATACATAATACAGAAGAATATAAATTGTTTACTACTAATTTCAGTTAATATTTACAAATTAAAAATAAATGTTATAGCTTGTAATGTGTCTGGTGGATTATTTGATTCCTTCCACTGTGATGTGAAATGCTTGGGATGACAGATTCAGGAACACAGAAATCTAGTTGGTTTCCATAGTTTATTGTACTCTGGCAGCACAATTCTTAATATTCAAAGCACAAACACAGGACTTAGTTTCCTTGCCAAGCACATAAGTTTTATATAATTGTTCAATCAACATTAATATTCAAATTCTCCCACTTTCTCTTTTATTTTGGAATTTAGTTTAGAAATCGCCTTTTTTTATGGAGAAAAGAAAAACTTTTTTATGGAGAAAAGAAAAACTTTTTCTTCTTTCCTTTGCAAAAATATATGAACACTATATGAAAGCAAGCCTGTCTGTCCTAGTGCTTCTAGGACAGAGAAAAACCAAAGAGAGAAACCAAAAATACATAAAAGTTCATTAAAGTTATAATAAATAGCAGAAAAGCATGATGATTATTTGTGGAACAGGTAACAAGAAAATCATGCTGAGTCCAGAAGAGAAAACCAACACTGAGTGTTACTGTGCTTGAAAGAATTTATATTAAGGGAAAAAAAAATAACTGGGCTTTAAGGAGAACCAGAATTTAGATGAATAGGGTAGAAAGAGGAGACTAGATCCAGTGAGCGAGACAGTACTGAGAATCTTTGTATGAGCTGTAGCATACAGAGGAGTTTTTTTCCTGCTAATGTAATAGTGCAAAGCTGGGGGCGGCACCTGTGGCTCAAAGGAGTAGGGCGCTGGGCCCATATGCTGGAGGGCCGGGCTCAAACCCAACCCCGGCCAAAAACTGCACAAAAAAAAAAAAAAAAAAAAATAGTGCAAAGCTTGTGTCCTGAGGAACCTATGCCCTTTCATTTATGGCTCTGCCATTTCTGAGGGCCTTATCATAGTTCAAAATAAGGTGGAAGATCAGACATGGACATGACATATGTAACTTCTACTCATATTCTATGGATGAAAACCAGTCATTCCGCAACTTCTAGGTGCATGGGAAATGTAAATTCTGGCTGGACACTCACTTCCCCATGACACAGAAAGAGAAGTATATATGTGGGTCTCAGCAATTCAATGTTGGTGTTCTGAGTCTCTGTCTTTGATTCTTTTTGTATTTCAATCTGAAAGTTCTTCCTTGAAAAATTTCACCTACAGAGATCATTAATCTCTTCAATACTATGTTTTCTCTTTACCTATGAACTTTCTGGAGATTATGGGGTGAAATGGATTTAGCTCTTTGAGGATTCTTCATACTTCTTTCCAAAGAGGCTGTATTAGTTTGCAATCCCACCAGCAGTGTTTAAGTATTCTCTTCTCTGCACAACAACACCAGTATCTGCAGCTTTGGAACCTTGTGATGTGGCTTATTCATTTTCCCTAGAATTAGATGACATTTCAAGGTGGTTTTGATTTGCATTTCTCTGATGATTAAAGACAGTGATCATTTTTCATGTGTTTTTTTGACCATTCCTCCATCTTCTTAGGAGAAGCTTCTGTTCATGTCTCTTGCCCAATCAATGACAAATGAGATTATTTACTCTTTTTTTTTTTTTTTTTTGCAGTTTCTGGCCGGGGCTGGGCCTGAACCCGCCACCTCTGGCATATAGGACCGGTGTCCTACTCCTCTGAGCCACAGGTGCCACCTGAGATTATTTACTCTTTTCTGTTGATTAATCTGAATTCTCTATGGATTCTGGTTATCATCCCTTTGTCAGATTCATAACATGTAAGTATCATTACGAATGTGAAGGCTGTCTGTTTGCTTTAATTGTTGTGTCCTTAGCAGTGCAGAAGCTTTTTAGTTTGCCCCTTTACAGTAGCTTCAAAGAAAATGAAATACCTGGGAATATATCTAACAAAAGAGGTGAAGGATCTCTTCAGAGAAAAGAAATAGCAAAATACATTAACAAATGGAGGAATATACCATGCTCTTGGTTGGAAACAATCAACATTATTAAAATGTCTTTACTACCTAAAGCAATCTACAGATTCAATGCAATCCTTAGTAAAACATCAACATCATACTTTGAAGAACTTGAGAAAATAGTTCTTAATTTTGTATAGAACAAGAAAAAAAAAAACATATAGCCAACACAATTCTTGGCAATAAAAACAAATCCAGAGGCATCACTTTACCAGACCTCAGGTTATATACGAGTCCACGGTGATCAGAACAGCATGATATTGGCACAAATATAGAAAGACAGATCTATGGAACATGATAGAGAACCTACAGATGAAACCAGCTTCATGTCACTATCTGATCTTTGATAAACCAAACACAAACATACAGTGGGGGAAAAAATCCTATTTCATAAATGGTACTGGGAGAATTGCATGTAAAATACTGAAACTGGACCCATACTTCTCATCACCTATAAAAATTGACTCATGATGGATAAAAGATTCAAATCTAAAACATGAAACAATAAAGATCCTAGAAGAAAGCATGGGAAAAACTCTTGATGATATCAGCCTGGGGAAAGACTTTATGAAGAAGACTCCATTGGCAGTGGGTATACGTTTTCACTGGGGCATCCGCCCTTGTTGAGACGATGCTATGGACACAAAGCTTGGGAGGCAGCCTGAGCTATTGTACAGAGCAGCAGAGTGTACCTCTTCCTGTGGGCAACCCCATCCTAGGATGCTCCACTGGCCAAGCCATCTTCACAATTTCATAAGCAATGGTTCTGGTCCTAGCCTTCCTGTAGTTTCCACCATCTCCAAGACATTGGGACATGGGGATAGTCAGAGAATCATATTTAAATGAGAGAAGGAAGTCAGGTATGGAGGCTGGACATGGGTCCCATCCCTAACCTCTCCCTCATCCCCCACCTGTGTATTGATGATGACAAGGACTGTGTCCTAATCATTTCTGATTCTCGGTTACCTAGCACAGCACATCAGTGTGTTAAAGAAATGTAAACTGATGTTGTTAAAGGGAAGAGTAAAGCTAAGGAATTAGGGTAGATGCAAGAAAGAAAAAAAGAGAAAGGAATAGCAGAAGGGCAGGAGGGAAGAAGGAGAAACCTGAGGAAAGGTAGAGCCACACAGCTGTTAAGCAGACTTGACAGCCCACAAGGAAGTTTACTAGAAATGCTGAATGTCAATCACACAGCCACTGGCGTCCCGGCCTTGAGCATCAGCAGCACATCTTTGCTGAGGGACTTGTCTATGGCAGTGTTATTCTAAACTCTGGTGATTCCATTCTGACCTTCATTTCCCAGGCTCCCCCACCCCATTTGCCTTCTATCTTTAATCTCAAGCCTACAGATCCTTTTGGACGTACTCCTGCCAAGTCTATGTAGTCTCCTTCTAATATATGGGGGAATACTTGGGAGAACTTGCAATCCGCACCCTCCTGATGATTGACACATGGAGGCTGGCTGCCTCATCCAGGCACCCAGCACGCTGCAGGTTTTCTTTCTATGTTCATTCATTCAGTAGGTATTGGTTTCCTGCCTACTCTATGCCGAGCACTGCTCGAAACTTGGTAAATGTAGAATGTAAATGTCTTGACACAGTAACTGAGATAATGCCAGGAAGGCTATGGTAACCATTGTGATGAAAATGTGTCAAATGGTCTATGAAGCGAGTGTATGATGCCCCATGATCATATCAATGTACACAGCTATGATTTAATACAAAAATAAATAAATAATAAAAAAAAGAAATAAAGTTTTTGCCTCCCCTCTGGCCAGTTTTCTGACATGAAGGCCCATCTATTATTGGCCACCCCTGTGAGGCCGAGCCTTCACAGCAGGAGGTAGTCTTGCTGCTGTGGTCCTGGACACAGCTGTTGGCCTCTGCTGTCTCTGCCTCTTTCTCTACCGCCGCTGAACTCTATTCTTTGTCTCGTTTTTTCAACAGCCTGCATGGAAAGGTTATATAAAAAAAGCACATTCTCACTCAAACTCTCCTCTTAACGGTCTGTTAACTCACCCAACAAAATATCCACTTTATCTGGAAAGGTTAGTAAGAGTTACTGTTGCTACGTGACTAAAATGTTAAGAGTCATTGTCTCTGTAGTTGCAGACTTGGAAAGAAATATTCTTTACTTTGGGAGATGAAAATTAGATTCAAATATTGAAATGATTTTAAGGCATTTGATATTGACCTGAGCATAGAATATTAGCTTAGCATTGTCTTTATAAAAGCAATATTAAAGAAATGTAGGAAAAAAGAAAACCAATATGAAATTAGAATTCAAGACATGTTGCCCATTAGTGTGCTCGTTACTTTAAATATTGCTTTGAACACCACTGCTGCCAGTATTTGATTCAGACTGAATGGTCAGTCGAATGACATAATGTGCGTTCTTTAATTCCAACTTTCACGTAGACGGAAGAAAGCCCGAATTATCCTTTTATATTGCTCTATTGTAGACACAAATGATCAGAAAAACTGACAAGATTTTAAGATGTCATGTGCCTAACATATAATTGGAAGATTCTCAAAATCCAAAGAAATAAGTAGACTGTGGTTCAACCTAGAATGGATTTTGAATTCCTTTTAAATGCCAGTATTCATAGGCAAAATCTAGAACCACTTAAAAGCCATTTCAGCACATTATATTGAAGCAGAAGTGCCAGCCCATTTTATTAAGAATAACTATTATCCTTGGTGTGTGTCACACTTTATGGGGGCAAGACATGATTGCATGAGGGACTTTACCTAACAATTGCAATCAGTATAACCTGGCTTATTGTATCCTCAGTGAATCCCCAACAATAAAAAAAAAAAAAGAGTAACTATTATGTTTAATTATGTCTAATTTTATAAAGATGCCAAATTAGTCAAAGGACTCATGACGGCAGGGGTGAGGCCATTCACCTTTGCATCCTCTGCTCATAACCGCATGTTAGTTACATCACTGATCTCAAACTCCTGGACCCAAAGTCCAACTGAATCAGCTTCTCATAAGCTGAGTTAGCA
The DNA here is from genome assembly GCF_027406575.1 of Nycticebus coucang. Classification (NCBI taxonomy): domain Eukaryota; kingdom Metazoa; phylum Chordata; class Mammalia; order Primates; family Lorisidae; genus Nycticebus; species Nycticebus coucang. The sequence continues at coordinate 46,375,921 of NC_069780.1, forward strand.
GTCCTGGTATCAGTTCTAAAGTCTGAATTTTTAATAATTACCTCTGTGTTTCTGAAGCAAGTCACATATAGAGAATATTTAGAAACTCTGCTTCACAAAATACTGGTTGAATAAATGGGATTAATAAATCATTAAAGGTATTATTAATATTTTGGTAACCTTCCTTTAATGAAAATAATTAAAATAAAGCAGCTTTATAATGTTCAGGTTATAATAAATAAACTTTCAATTCTCTTTTTAAATCTATAGGCATTTAAATGTAATCATTAGTCTATCAATGATTAATTAATTTAATCTAGTACTTGTCGCATGTTATGGTAACATTTTAAAGTGTCTATCTATAGATCTGTTTCACTCTGTTGGAATGCCATATGGAATATGTGTAGTATCAATATTGTATAAATGTAGAATCCATTTAGACAAATGTTAGCTCACCAACTCAGAAAAAGTTTGGAAAGCTGAGGCATAGTGAGGTGATCAACTTCTGGCCACAGTCCTCAAAGCACATAAGTAACCCTAGATTTTATCACTTTCATGTAGGCTTTCCATATTTATTTAAATATTCACTCATCTAATTAAATTCATACTACTTTTGTATTCTTTCATCATGAATAATATGCCTACTGTTTTCTGAATTTTCTAACAAGAGGCTTAAGAAAAAATTATCACCTTTTTATGCTCTGCAAGTTTTAGAGTTGACATAATGCAATCAGTGTAACCTGGTTTCTTATACCCTCAATGAATCCCCAACAATAAAAAAAAGAAAAAGAAAAAGAAATTATACTGAAAATATTTAAACCAAATAAATAAATAAACAAATAAAATTAATTCTGTTTGTTTTTGTTTGTTTGGTTGTTTTTTTTTTTTTTTTTTTGAGACAGAGTCTCACTATGTCACCCTCGGTAGAGTGCTATGGCGTCACAGCTCACAGCAACCTCAAACTCTTGAGCTTAAGCAATTCTTTTGCCTCAGCCTCCCAAGTAGCTGGGACTACAGGTGCCCGCCACAACACCCAGCTATTTTTTAGAGATGAGATGGGGTCTCTTGCTCAGGTTGGTCTCAAACTCGTGAGCTCAGACAGTCCACTTGCCGTGGCCTCCTAAGACCTGGGATTACAGGTGTGAGCCACAGAACTGAGCCAAATTAATTCTGTTTTTAATATCTAACTATATCTGGAAGACTGAGAACATATAATTGATATTCATAAGAGTAAATTTCTCCATTTCAGTCTTTCCAATCATTTTCAATATAAGTAGCATAAATGAAGCTGTTTGCACATTCTTTTTTATGTAGTATTTTCCATAGCCTTACACTCTAGAATTTATACATTACTCCCTTCTTGTCAGTGCATGTACTCCAGAAAGGTTATCTTTTCTGTCTGGCATGTCCATATATTTATGCTGAAAGATGCTGCTAACCCATGCAACTTGTGCTACATTCCTGAAGTTGTCTGGACTTTGTCTAAAAGGCTTATGGTGGTTTATTGTAGTATGATTGTTCTTGTTTTTGTTTTTAACTTATTAGTAGTACAGAACTGCTACTTGGGTCTGTTCAGATAAATGTCACATTTACTATTGAATGAAGAAAAATGATGCTCTGAGAATGTGAAAGTAAGTCTTAATTGGCATAATAAGCCATAGATTTGTATCATAATAAAAATTTACAACAGACATGAGAATATTATAAGACAAATGCTTAAGCCAGTGGTTCTCAACCTTCCTAATGATGTGGCCCTTTAATACAGTTCCTGTAGGTGTCGACCCACAGGTTGAGAACTATTGGCCTAAGCATTTACAACGGGTTTCTAGGGACTAAACACATCCTCTTCTTGGATAGACACTTAACCTCTTAGCTATGTATTTTTTTTTTTTCATGTGTGATGAGGCTGTGGTGAGAATTACTTGAGATAATTTATATGTGTGACTAGCTGAGATCTTGATACTACAATTCTTTCGCAGTAATATGACTATATGTCAAATACTAATGTTCTCTAAATATCAGATTTTTACCCTTTAGAAGTCTCCTAGAAGTTGACTACTATAGCTGTAGTTTCTTGTCACAATTTTATTTATTTTATTTATTAAAATTTTGATATTCATATAGGTCCCTGTGTAATGCTACATATTGTTCCCTTTTTCTGTCTGTTGATAACATTTGAACTCTATGGAGGTAAATGGCACTCAAAATTTCTTCTTTTTCCCTCTAGTTTTTTTTCCCAAACTGAAACTCCAATAGAAGACTATGGAAGCTTAGAAGTGTCTCTCAAACATTGGCCCCATAAAAATAAAACTATGTATAAGACAGGAGTCCAGGGCTTGGGTAAACCCTCTTCCCTGTCACAGATCCTCCCACATATTGCACGTTTCTTACCACTGAAGTTGTTAGTAGTTTGAAACAGCTATTTCAAATGAATTTCTTTGAAACATAGGGTACTTGAACTATCGCACTCAGAAACTTTTCTATACACTTTACACAAATATTTATCTCATTTAGTTATCAGAATAATCTTATGAATAAATACCCCCATTGTTTATATTTTACTGAGTAAAGCATGCTGCAAAAACAAAACAAAAAGAAAGATAAGTACCTTTCTCAAGGTCATTTCCCCAGTAAGTAACAATATATGGTTTTAAATCTTACTCTAACTTCAGAGACTGGTAACATAACCACTACCCGAAAGACATTTTCGACTGTTTAGTAATAGTTTATTACACCATTGACTTTCTTCATAGACAGTTATTTTTTTTTTAAAAATTAGAAATCACTTGCTGTATGTATACAAAAATTTAATCCCACTAACAAAGATAAAGTTATTACACAAATTATATTCTTCTTCCAATTTAGAAATATCTAGCTCTGACTACCAGCCCTGACACTTCAGCGTTGACTTCTTCTTCTTCCTTACTTTAATTTTTTTAAACTTTACATTCTTTACCAAAATTAAGGGAGTCATAAAAATGCTAAGAATTCAATTGATTATTACCTGTAAAACTTTTGTAAGAGTGTCTGAGACATTTCTCATCTAGATTAATTCAACTCTGAATTAAAATAACAGCAAATCGTTTGAAGATTAAGTGGTAATGCAATTTGCATTTTAGTTGTAAAGCAATTAACTTTCAAAAATGTTAATTGTAAAAGGGAACCCTATCAAATGGACATACTCCTTGCAATGGAGCCTTCAGGAGAAGGTACTGGGTAAACATTTAATAAATGAATGCATGCATTTTGAAGTTGATAGTTGAAGAGATTGTTTATTCATTGTTTTGTGAACAAAGTGGTGCAACATGGGGGCTTTCTGTGTTAGGTTCAAATTCCTGACTTAACCTTCTACTCTTTGTATGAACTAGAATATTTACTTAATCTCTTTAAGTTTTTGTCCTCAGCTACAAAAATAAAAGTAAAAATTTGCGTACTTCTTCCCAGCAGTCTTCTATTTCTTTACCTTTCCACCCAGTGGTAGCTAATCAGGCAAATCTAAGGGAAAAAATGACTAGTAGAAAAGATGGACTCTTCAATATTTAATTAACATCAATTTCCTGTGTATCATTTTTATATGTAAAACTTTGCCTCGGTTACTATTACTTTTCTTAATGTGCTATAAAATAATAATAATGTAATCTTCCTCTCTTTGGTGTAAGGTACGCAGGAGGAGTCATTTGTTTGCATATACTAACATCCCTTGTTGAGAAAAAATAAAGACACATCCTATGTATGTGTGTGTGTGTGTGTGTGTGTGTGTGTGTGGATATTTGCTCTACTATATTTTGAATTTTGTGTCTTCTTTCACTTCTTAAATCTAGATGATGGTAAACTCTTCATTTTATTCCATTAGAGGTTGAAAGAGGTTTTGTTTTGTTTTGTTTTGTTTCCCAAAACTAACTTAGGTAGAAACCTCAGGGGAAGAGGCAACTACCTTCAGTTAAACAAAGCAATGGGGTAGTGAATAAGAGAGGAGAATTTGGAAAGGACGTGGAGGAGAGGAAGAGATTATGTTCTTGACTTTTCTGCACCAGGATTACCGCTGACTAACCTGATCAGGATTATACAATGGGAAAGAAATGTCAACTAATGATTCACCATTCCCTGCCACAGCCAAAACTCAATCCTATGGAAATAATTTCTCTATCAAATAAAACACAGTTTTTATTTAGACTCAAAATATTTCCCTGCCAGTGGTACTTCATATATTTAGCTATTTAAGGAAGAAAAAATTCCCAAATGCCAAATTCAAAAGAACAACATTTACCTTTGAAGAACAAATGAATTCAACTGATATATAATAGCTAGCTCTCATTTGTTCAGTTCATAAAGAAGATTATTAATGATTAGAAAATTTTCAATTACTGAAAAATTAAATCAGAAAAATTGGTATTTTAAAAGTGTTTTAAAACTTATAAACAGTGGTTCAGACTAGCCTTTTACCAATAGGTGGTGAGAAGATGCCGTGACCAATAGGTTAGCCTGGAATGTGAAAAGGAATCAGAGAGAGCTTTTGGCAATGTTTGAGTAACACTGGGCTGGACAGGAATGTGGTGCCAGAGCACATCCTGTTATTTGGCAACACGCTTTGCTTAAGTGCAATGCTCATTAAACAACTGGTTTATCATGGGTGCACACTAAATGTTTTTTGAATGAATAAGAAAATGTTTCAGGCTCGGCACCTATAGTACAGTGGTTACGGCGCCACTATTGTTGTTGCAGTTGTCATTGTTCTTCAGCGGGCAACAACAACAACAACAATAAAAAAAAAAATAGCTGGGCGTTGTGGTGAGTGCCTGTAGTCCCAGTTACTTAGAAGGCTGAAGCAAGAGAATCACTTAAGCCCAAGAGTTTGAGGTTGCTGTGAGCTGTGATGCCACAGCACTCTACCAAGAGCTACATAGTGAAACTTTGTCTTAAAAAAAAAAAAGAAAAGAAAAGAAAATGATTCATTAAAATTTATGACCTATTTAACATAGTATGAAGAATTTTTAATTACATTACAAAGTCTTTACATTATATTGTTAGGGTTAAAAGCAGGTGTTAAAATTGATTATAAAATATAGTCACATTTTGCATATTAAGTATATAACTTAACATTAAATTGTGTGTATATAATATTAAAAAGAATAAGCATTGGAAAAATAAGTTATTCTTAATTTTTCAGCATATTTAACAGAAATTTAATAAAATTCTTAGTGATAGCCAAAGACATAAATGCTAGGATAAACTTCTATAAGTGAAATGATTAAAAATCTAGATCTAAATCTAGATCAAAATGTTTCTTTTCTTTGTCTTTTCTTCTTTTTTAAATTGTTTTGGCTTCTCATTCATGTTTGTTAAGTTTACTTTATGAAAAGCTAGGTTGATTTATGTTCTGGGTGTTTTCAAGCTCCGTTTTGCCTGCACAGATCTGTATAAAGTCTTCCAGGTGCCCATAAAACCTGTTTCATGTAAGAACAGGATAGTCTTTATTTTGTTTTGAATTGAGCCAGTGACTTTCTGGCATTTGTTTGTTTTTCATTACATGTTGCACTGATGTTCTTAGTAAAGACATGTTGTCTTTGTTTGGTCTTACCTATCACTCTTTACACATGGTGTGAAATCCTTTTCCACAGTCTCATTGACAATCACCAGACAACATTGAAGCATTCACATCACCTTAAGTGCATTTCTTTACAGTTTTCCATTTAGTAACTGTCAATTTGGACCCCATGTTCTCCAGTGCCAATACAATCATTCTCATAATTTTTTAAAAAATTAGGACCAGTATTAGTATTCCTCTCAGAGAACCTCACTATAAACATCCCACTTACCACCTCACTATGCCTGTCCCCTGCCCTGAAATATTTGCTACCTCAATTAACAGATTATTCCAGCATTATTTTCAGAAAGAAAATTCTGAAAATATTCCAGCAGAAATCATGTTGCCTTTCAACTTCTCAAAAAGGAGCCAACATTTATTGAACTTTTCTTATGTAAAGCACCTGACACTGGACACATTATTTCACTTTGTATTTTTAACAGTCCTGTTCCATAAGTATCTTTAACCTCTATTTATGAATGATAAATTTGAAGCTTTAATTATTAGAAAAATGATTCTTCCTAAGAATCATTTATTCAATGATTCTTCTTAAGAATCATTATTTAATTCTTTCCTTTTTAAATGTTGTTTTCTCTTTCCTTCATTTTTAGCTCCAAAAGTGATTGATATTCACTGTAAAAGGTAAAATAATACAGTAAAAAAAGTCATAAGTAAAATTTATGTTTATCCATTATTCATTGAGGTACTACCATTTGCCAGGTTCTGGTCAAGACTGAGTGAACATAAAACAGTGGGAAAAAAGAAATATTGCCCCATATGTCAAGAAGTTTTGTAATTTCTTGTTTTCAAAGAAATGGTAATCTAATAACCTCATTAATAAATATGTATATATAATAGCAAAGAAAATACGCACTCTGATGAAAAGTAGCAGTTAGATGATAACAAATAATGAAGAGTGTTCAGGAGTCCAAGAGATTAAAATTGGCTAATGGGAAGGGTGAGGTGGAGCAGATTTTGTTCCAACATGTACAAGGTCCTATGGCAGAAGAGACCATAACCTTTGAAAAACCAAAAAGGGGGCTGGGTGAAAATTCTTCTCAGAAAGATTCTGACAGCTTGTTACAAGTCTGGAGAGATGGATGGAAAACAAAACATGCAGTGGCTTCTGGACCATGTTGAGAGTTTTGTTCTCTATACTAACAGCAACAGGAAGTTCATTATGAGTTTTAAGCTGAGAGTTTGAGGCAATCAAAATATCAGAAAGACATTTTTAAAAGTTTGGTTGCAATGCAAATTGCTTTGGGAAGAGTTTAGAATGGAATATGAGGATACCAATTTGTAGTGAATGTACTGAATCACATTTAGAAAGCAAATAGACAAAATGTGATAAAAAGACAAAATATGAGAGGTGAGGGAGAGGATGATATTAAGGATGATGACTGAAATTTTGCTTCATGGAATTAGATGGATGTTTAACCCATGACTCAGATGTGGGATAGAGAATGATGTCTAACTTTAAGTAGGCAATTATGTAGAAGGAAGAGTCTAGAGCTCAGGGGATAGAATTGAGCTAGAGATATATTTGTGTGGAAGTTATAGGTGTACAGATAGATACCAAAGCTATGGGAACTGAGGAGATTGCCCAACGACTGACTATAAAGGGACATATGGAGAGAATCTGAGACTGAGTCTTGAGGACATCTAACATTTGACATTTGAGCAGGGAAGAATAAGCCAGAGAAGAAGATGGAGGAAGAGAGAAAAAGCAAAATGACAAATGTTATAAATAATAAAGAGAATAGAGAGTTGAAAAAATGATGACTGAAAATAAAATTGAGTTTAACATCATTAAGTATTACTGATGGGGCTTATTTAAGGAGCACTCGGTATCTAAAAGTTTATACAGGCTTTTTGAATATTTATGAATTGACTTTAGATCAAGATATTTGAATATTTATGGTAAGAATCCGGTTGTAAAGGAGCAAATTTGTGTCAAGGAGAGAAGAAAAAATTAATATGAGAATTCTAGGCAAACTCCAAGACACAGTAGAGGCATTGAAATTAGAAAGAAGAAGGGGCAATTTGATATTTTGCTTATAAGACCTTTTTTCACATATTTATACGTCAGAGCTGACTTTATAGTCCCACCTCCTTAAACTGTGACTCTACTACTTTTGAGGGGGAGAATTATTCAATTCTATTTATTTTTATTTAAAAAGGAACACAATTTAAAATTCACCTGCTTTGGGAAAAAAATTATCTTAGTTGTATTTTTTATAACAGTAATCAAATACAAGATCTCTCAGAGTCAACTACTAAGTACTTTTATGCATATGTTTAATTGAATTAATAAGAAGAGAGTAACCAAAATTCAGAAAGCAAAGTCAGTGCTGCTGTGATTCGACCTAAATATTTAACATAGAAAACAATTTATACACACATGTAAGAACACACACATACACACATATAAGCATGTGGATATATTTCTGTGACATTGCTCAAAATTCTTTTATTTTACATCTAAAATAAATACTTATATACTTGAAGAAAAGGGAGATATATAACAAGCAAAGCAAGATAAAACAAAAGACATAAGAAATAGTCTTTTTTTGTATCTAAGTACTATCAAATGTGTTCACAGAAATGTATACTTTAGAGCTGTTATTGCAGCGTTTTGTTAAAAGGTGTCTCAACTGGGATTGAACTGATATTTTTCATCTTGAATGCTATAAATGATTCAAAGAAGAAGAAGTTTGCTGTTCTAAAAGCATCATGTTGTAACGTTGTTAAACTAGTAAATGGTCATATTGAGATCATTTTGTTGTAGTTTAATAACATGGAAATGACTCATCATCACTAGGATCTTCAAGGTCCCTGGTAATTTTCCTGAAATGGACCAGGCCCCCTAAAATGTAATTCTTCTTTCTTTCCTTTCCCTCCAGACAGAAAAATATTGGCAATTTGCAGAGGACAAAATAGCAAACTAGCCAGGCCAAGTTCATGTAGATATACCAAATATACCAAAATGCCTTCTCCAAAATTAAGTCCAATTTAATTTGACCAATAAATTCCATAAGTATCTTTAAGATTTTTCACATATCCTAGATGGTAAAATTTCAAAATATATAGGAGGTCAAATTTTACATGCTTAAGTATAAAAATGAAACTTTGTTTTATACATGTAAAAAGTAGTGACTGACAAAAAGCTTGCCAATTTGCAAGAGCAATCCATTTGATTTAAAGATCTGTAAACACATAGTCCAAATTCATCATTGGAGTACTCATCTCTCCTCCTCAATAAACAAAATTAATAAACAACTAACTAGACTAACCAAGAAAAGAAGAGAAAAAATCCAAATAAATAAAATCAGAAATGAAAAAGGGGATATTAATAGTGATATCACAGAAATACAAAAGCTATCAGAGACTATTATGAGCGAACCACTACACATTCATAAAGTAGAAAAATCTAGTGGAAATGAATGAATTCTTGAAAACATACACCCTCCAGAGATTGAGCCTGGAAGAAATAGGAATCCTGAATAGAATAATAATTAGTAACAATATTGAATCAGTAATTAAAATAGTCCCAATTAAAAAAAAAAACTCAGGACCAGATGGATTCACAGTTGAATTCTATGAGATATGCAAAGAGACTGTTTCAAAAAATGAACAAGGAGGGAATCCTCCATAACTCATTCTAGGAAGCCACTATCATCCTGATGTCAAAACTAGGAAATTATGCAACAAAATAAGAAAACTCCAGACCAATATCTCTGATGAACCTAGATGCAAAAATCCTCAAAGAAATGCTTATAAATTGGGCACTGCCTACGGCTCAAAGGAGTAGGGCGCCAGCCCCATATGCCAGAGGTGGCGAGTTCAAACCCAGCCCTGGCCAAAAACTGCAAAATAAATAAATAAAAAGAAGAAAGAAAAGAAATACTTACAAACTGAATCTCACAACACATTGAAAAATAATTCACTACCAAATCAAGTGGGTTTCATCCCATGGAGGGGTGGTTAATCATATACAAGATCATAAATGTGACTCTCGCATAAACAGAACTAAAAACAAAAGCCATAAGATCATCTCAATAGATGCATAAGAAATAATGGGTAAGGTTCATTGTTCCTTCATTAAAAAAAAAAAAAAACCTTCAAAAACCTTTGCAAATCCCTAAATAATAAAACAAACTCACAGTTAAAATCATACTGAATGGACAAAAGTTGAAAGCATTCCCCTTAAGAACTGGAACAAGACCAGGATGCCCACTGTCACCACTTTTATTGAACATAGTACTAGAAGTCCTAACCATAGTAATTAGGCAAGAAAAGGAAATAAATGGCATCCAAATTGCAAAAGATGAAGTCAAATTATTTGGTGATGATATGATCTCATATCTGGAAGGACTTCTTCAAAAGATTCTTTAATTTGATAAATGCAATTAGCAACGTCCCAGATTATAAAATCAATGTTGAAAAATCAATAGCATCTTTTAACATATCAACAATAGCCATGCTGAGGACCAAATCAAGAACTCAATTACATTTATAATAGCTTCAAAACAATAAATAAAATGCCTTGGAATAAATTTAATCAAGAAGGTGAATGATCTGTATAAGGAGAACACAAATCATTAATTAAAAAAATTATGGATGACAAAATACATGAAAAAATCCCATGCTCATGAATCAGAATAATTAATATTGTTATTGTATAGTGGAAATGTAATCTATAAATTCAGTGCAATGTCTATCAAAATATTAGTCATTTTTCACAGAAGTAAAACAAACAATTCTAAAATTCACATAGAATCGAAAAAGATGCCTAATAACCAAAGCAATCCTAAACCAAAAGAGCAAAACTGGATGTACTACATTACTTGACTTCAAGGGCATAGTAACCAAAACAAAGTGGTATGGGATAGAGTAGAGAATCAAGAAATAAAACCACATACCGACAACCAACTGATATTTGGGGAAAGGACACATTATTCAATAAATTATGATGGGAAAATTGGATAACTAAATGCAGAAAAATGAAACTGTATCCCTATCTCTGACAATATACAAAAATTAACACAAGATGGATAACAGACTTAAATATCAGATCTGAAAACACAAAAATCCTGGAAGAAAACCTAGGAAATATTCTTCTGGACTTTGAAGAAAAGAAATTATGACTAAGAATTTATGACTAAGGCAAAGAATTTATGATTAAGACTCCCAACACCAAATAGACAAAAGGAACTTAATTCTACTAAAAAATCTTCTAAACAGCAAAAGAAACATTCAAAAGAGTAAATAAACTTATAGAATGGGAGAAAATATTTGCAAATTAAGTGTCAAAAAAAGACTAATATCAAGAATCTAAAAGGATCTCAAACAATTCATCAATCACATTAAAAAGCGAGTAAATGACATATTTTTCAAAAGAAGATATTCCAATAGCCAAGAAACATACGAAAAAATACTCATCATCACTAATTACCAGGCAAATGCAAATTAAAACCACAATAAGATACCATCTTACCCCAATTAGAAAGGACACTATTAAAAAGTAAAAAAAAAATATATATATATAGATGTTGGCATGGATGCAGTGAAAAAGGAGCACTTATACACTTTTTATTGGAATGTAAATTATTATAACTTCTATGAAAATTCGTATGAGGATTTCTCAAAGAACTGAAAGCAGATCTACATTTGACCCTGTAATAACATTACTGGATATCTACCCAGAGGAAAAGAAATCATTAATAAAAAAGATACCTACACTTATGTTTATTGCAGCACAACTCACAATTGCAAAGATATGGAATCAACCTTAGTGCCCATCAACTGATGAGTGGATAAAGAAAATGTGGTGTGTATATATATATATATATATATATATATATATATATATATAGAAAGAGATAGATATACACACATTTATGCATATACACAGATATATGCACAGTGTACCCATGTATACACACATCATTGAGTACTACTCAGCAATAAGAAATAATTAAATTATATGTTTTGCAAAAATCTGGATGGAACTGAAGGCCATTATCCTAAATGGAACAACTCAGGAACAGACAAATAAATGCCACATGTTCTCATTTATAAGTGGGAACCAAAATATGGCTACACAAGGGTACCCACAGTGGTATAATGGACATTGGAGACTTGAAAGGGGGAAGGGTAGGTGAAGAATGAAGAATTACCTCTAAGGTACAACATACATTACTCAGGTGATGAGTACATCAAAAGCTCAGACCTCACTACAATATAATCTAAAAAATCTTCTAAACAGCAAAAGAAACATTCATACATGTGATGGAATTCAACTTATACCTGCTAAATCTATTTTTAAAGAAAGGAAAAAACTGGAATAGAAAATGTATTTTAATTATTATTTTCTGTTAGTTTATTCCCTCAGTCCTGATTAAGAGCAGGAATTATTCAAATTGTTCCTCTTTATTGAAGATTAACTGTATTTGTTGTAATTACCTTTCAGTCCTTTTGAAAGAGCCCTAAATTCCATCACAAAGACCCCAGAAGTAAAGGGCAAAACAAGAGCAGAACGTAGATTTTACC